>NC_083350.1:85666523-86309523 GCF_030254825.1 Meriones unguiculatus
GCACCAGATCTCACTATAGATGGTTGAGAGCTACCATATGGTTGCTGGGAATTGAACTCAGGAACTGTAGAAGAGCAGCCAGTGTTCCTAACCTCAGAGCCATCTCTCCAGCCCCCCTTTTCACAATTTTAAACTGGCTTGTCCTTCTCTGACTTAGAACAACTTGTCAGACCTCTTCTGAGGCATGGTTTGAGAAGCTGTCATTTAAATCTGTGTTTTCTATCCTTCCCAAGAGCCCTACTCTCCTGGATCATCTTTGGTGAGCATTAGTCGGTTAACTTCTGTTATAGCTCACAGCCCAGCTGACAAAACTGAGCACACTCACCTGGGAACAATGACTTAGGCAAGCCTCTATTAGCAATATGAAATCTGTTCAGTAGTTATTCTGTGCCCAAGGACCAGGCTCCGGAGTTGTAATTCTAAGCAGTTAAGTGGCAAAAGCCAGTCTAAGGAAACCTGGGGATTGACAAGTGGAAACTGGACAGCTGAGCCGGATCTGTGAACTGGAGCAAAAAGGAATAAAAAAATCTAAGAAACAGTCACCCTTTCTTGCTGTTTTCTTCTAAGATAAGATAGTTATCCAAATAAGACCTCTCTTTCCTCAGTGTTCTCTGCCTGGTCCCCCAGCCGTGCCATCCATCCCTCATCCCTCTGCTAGTCTAGGTTGGTGTCCAAAAACTCCACTGGTATTTTTTCCCAAAAGATCAGGTAGGCAAATAAAGTAGGGATCCTAATTCTATCAACCAATCAATTTAAGCACACAGTTGGTTGCCAGGCAAGTTTAGTTTATATCTCATCATTACTAACTCTGTACATGTTATTTCCCCTTTTAATCTTAGGTTTATTTATAAGGGGTCTGGGATGTAAGAATGTCATTTTCCCTGGGGACCTAACCCCAGGTTTGGTGGAAATTGTTCTCTGCAGCTTCCTGAGAGTTGCCCCGGTACACTCCTGTCAGCAAGAAAGAGGGAGTACTGTTGCATGGACACACTTGGGGACCACTCGTTGCTAAGCCCCCATTTTTCCCTTCCCAGGACCCTCTGTCCTGGACCTAGCTGACATGCACCTGTTATCCCAGCTCTTGGGAGGTTGATGCAGGAGAACTGCTATGACTTTGAGGCTAGCTAGGACTACATGTGAGTTCTTGGCCAGCCTGAGCTGAAGTATGAGATCCTATCTCAAAAAAAAAGTATGTGGTGAGTGTATCTAAGAGGCATTAGGGAAGAAATGAGGGGTGAATATGATGAAAATACATTGTATGCATATATAAAATTCCCAAAGAAATTAAAAAAATTTTTTTTAAAAATCCAAAAGAAAAAAAAGCTATATTGAAACTTAAAAATTTACTAGCTTACATTTAACATCAAAGAAAGTGTCAGAATTTCGTGGCTATTATGGGAAATGCTACTCAGTGTGTATCAAGTAGCCCAGTATGGCATGTAGATAGTGTTTGGTGTTGCTAGCTTTGACCCTATGAAACCCAAGTGTGCTGAGTTGCCTAATGTCTATTTTTAAACACAAGATTGACTTTCCCTATTACACTAAGAAACCTAATATAGCAAAGGTGCTTGTCAGGTTGGCAATGACTTTCCAGACCTTTTATGCTTTTGCTTTTAAAAAAAAGTAAATTGAAATAATCATTTTAGAATAGTAAAATTGGGGCTAGAGAGAGGGCTCAGCAGTTAGGAACATGCGCTGTTCTTACAGAGGACATGAGTTTGGTTCCTAGCACCCATGTCAGGTGCCTACAACCACCTGTAACTCCAGCTCCAGGAAAATGCAACACCCTCTTCTGGCCTCTGCAGGCACATGTGTACATAACCACAAACAAACATGCACATAAATTTAAAAAATAATGAAAAAAATCTTAAAATAGTAAAATTATGCTCAAATAAAAGGAAGTTGGTAAATGAAAAACAGGCATTGGGGGCTGAAGAGATGGATCAGAGGTTAAGAGCACTGCTGTCCTTCCAAAAGTCCTGAGTTCAATTTCTGGCAACCACATGGTAGCTCACAACCATCTATACTGTGATTTGGTACCCTCTTTCTGGCCTATAGGCACACATGCAGACAGAATACTGTATACTGTAGAAATAATAGATAAATATTTTTTTAAAAAAGAAAAACAGGCATTGGTTAAATATGGATTATGTGGAATACATGTCTTTAAATATATATATATATATGTATATATAAAATGTTTATATATGATTTGAAGACAAACAGGAGAGTTCCATCACTGACTCCGCCATAGGCGATGCTAGCGTCCTGCAAACTCTCTGAAATTGTGTAAATTACTCATTATTTCTATGTTTCTCACAAAATAAGGGTGAAAGCAATGAACCATTACCTTATTTTTAAAAATCCAAGATAACAAATGATGGTGTTCAGAATGAGTGAGGTGCTCCTTGAGCAAGTTTTGATTTCCCCTCCCTTCTCTGGCCCCTGTCACTGGCCCTGAACATGAAGAGGGTCAGGGAAATGACCTCAAAGCATCCCTCTAAGGCAAGTGCCATCAGCAGACAGGCTCTCCAGCCAAGTACATGACAAAAGCCAGTGCTTTTGCCATGAAGGGAGGGAGAAAGGTTGGTGGCAGGAACCCAGAGGCTGAAAGAAAACCACTAGGGGCCTGAACCATACCCCTACCTCAACTTCCTAGAACCCACTTCACCATGCAGGGACTTCAGTGACAGATATCTATCTGCCCACTCTAGAGTCTAGTTCAGATTATTAGAAACTTTGCCTCTTTTGTTCACTCCGTGTTTATATTGCCTAGCACGGAGTAGACCCACAGTAAACACCTGCTGAATGTTAAGGCTTGTCACTTGTTATGGATCCTTTTCTGCAAGGAAAGGGGATTATTTTCACTGCAAATCAGTAATTCTAAGTATCCTGGTGAGATCAGTCACTAAGGGGGGAATTTTTGGTGAATATAAACACCTTAAGTTGTTAAATTTGCAAATAAAAATTAGAAATACATATGGTACAGAATGGTGAGTGGTTCTTGGCATGTGAGTTTTCCTAAAGCACATACAAATGAAGCATAGGAGGACCATAAGGTAAGTGGTAGATAGAGCAATGGTGATTAATCTTCCCACATAGGTTGGACTTTACTAGATCAAGGTGTAGAATTTTTGAACTGAAGACATTCCAATAGGCTTAAGAGAGAATTCTCTGAACTAAAAACAAATGCTATACTTATCCCTCATTTACAGTCTGGCTCAGGGGTCAGTTGGGACAAGCCATAGAAGGCAGGGATGCTCTCTGCAAACAACATAACTGAACAATCCTTTAGTACTCCAAGCAACTGTATTTCTAGAGTCACTGAGCATTGTCAATCTCTGGTTAAACAAGTGGCCATCAACCAGCAGCAGTCTATCTAATCCAAGTTCAATATCCCAATTACACTGGCTTCTTGAACAAGTTTAACATGCTCACATTCAATTACTCACTCATTCACTCATTCCTTCACTTACTCCATCAACAACCCTGTGTTATCCTCAGAGATTCTGGATGGTATGAGAAAGTTTACATCAGTAATTAGCAGCACAGGAGCTGGGAGTGGAAACTTGAGGTATATTGAGTACATATCATGCTTGGTGAACTTTTCTCCCCAGCTAGTATCACTCTGAGAAACCATCCTAACTCTAACTTAGAAAAAGAGTTTTTACTTATTAGCTAATACCCTAATAATGAATCTGACATTGTGCTGAAAGTAACTGATTCCCCCTTCCCCAGACGCCTCAATGTTACTATTTTTATGTCCCTACTATCTGGCACAGGAGCTGACACAGCCTCTGAGTTTATTATCAGTGAAGCAGTTGTCCCATGGATTCCATAAAGCTAGCTAATTTACATTGTATCATGTCTGTGTTATTCTATGTGATTTCCCCTCATCATATGTGGCTACAAAGCCTTTGAAATGTGTGCAGCAAGGGAAAAGGAACTGGGATGTGCTCTAAAACAAAATGCAGCCAGAGTTCCAAGACACAGGACAAGACAATGTAAACTATCAAATGACTATGTTTTGTAAACATCCATTGCAAATAGTACCTTGATTATTGCATTAAATAAAATACATTATTAAAATTACTGGGTTTTTTTCCTATATAAATTTTAATGGCCACTTCAAATGTTAAGTTAGTGCTGGTGCATACGGGAAGCAGAGGAAGGGGGAATCGCTGAGTTTGAGGCCAGCCTGTTCTACAGAGTGAGTTCCAGGAGAGCCAGGACTACAAAGAAAAACCCCATTTCAAAATGGGTAGAGGGGGGAGAGGGAGGAGGGGAGGGGAGGGGAGGGGAGGGGAGGGGAGGGGAGGGGAGGGGAGGGGAGACAAACGGACAGACAGAAAGGTTAAATTATCTATGTGGCTGATGTTATATTTCTATTGGCTAATGCTGGACTAACAACAGATTCTTTTCATGTACAAATCACAACCAGTCTCTTGCATTTCACTAAGTTTCCTTAACGTGGAAGAATGATTTGGTTCTAATGTCTGAGTGGTACCATACTTTCCCCAAGCCCAGGCTCAGAACAGCCAGGGGACATAATGACATAATTCTGTTGTTGCTGCTCTCTCAATATGTCCCACACTTTAGGAGGTTTGCTGTTTTCAAGGAAAAAATAATAATTACAGTTCTTGCATTGTTCCTCATTGTTCAGTCAAACTCTCACCAAGGGCATGAGATAGCCATGAAGCCAACACTTCAGCAGCTCCTAGCTTTCTGGTTCCAAGGGCCTCCGTTTTATCCTCTCTCCTCCCTCAGCCTCTGGCATCCCAGGCAGTCAGGCACCCTTCCCACCCCAGGCTTTCCCCTGGCCTCAGAAGAGGGCTAGCTCAAATGACACACTTGTGAGAACACCTTAGTAAGCAGACAGTAAAAGACACCACACAAACAGACATGTGACCCAGAGTGCCCTGAACGAATAATAACTACCCTCATCTCCCAGAAGGGTGCTTCCCTATGATGATGAATTAGTTACATTGGAATACCATTAGGAAATTTAATGCTACCAGCCCAGATTGGAATGTTTTACAAGGCCCTGCCAACACTGCAAAGGAAAATGATTTTGAAGTTTTAGGTACTTTTGTAAACACCTCCCCACCTCCCGCCATGCTTACAAGTATCTGCACATGGAAGAAACTAGTGAGCATTAGGCTGGAGTTTAGGCACCTGGTTCTAGAAAAAACTTAACCTTGACCTACCGGGGCTGCTGTAAAACAGAAATAGTCCACGGTTCCTGAGTGATTGGTGGCAAAGGCCTCAGACAGAAACCAACAAAAGCAAAAGAAAACTTGAGTGTCTGTTGACACATCTGTCTGCAAACTAGGGACTGTGGGTTTGAAACATTTACAAACAGGTGCTTGCTTGCACCTGTTCTAAAAATTTAGCCAGATGATCCTATGGGCCCACTGGTGTTCAGTCTTTTAAGGAAAAGCTGAAATAACCACTTTAAAAAAAAAATGTTTTAACTCCTGAATGGCATGATAGATAGAACACAACTTTGTAGTTTTACTCAGAATTAAAGCCTAGGCCCTGATTACAGCCTGTGAGGCCCCACCTGGTCTATAACCCAGACATATGGGGGGGGGGGAGGCGGTATGTGGGAGCAGATGTTTGCACACATGTGTGCAGGTAGGACCCAGAAGTCAATTTTGGGTGGCTTTCTTAATCGTTCCACTTGAGCCCAGAGCTCAAAGGTTTGGCTAGTCTAGCTAGCCAGCTTGCTCCGGAGATTATCTGTCTCATCTCCTGAGCCCTGGGGTTACAGGCAGGCCATGGATAGATGCTGGAGATGCCAGCTCAGCTCCTCCCACTTTCATGACAAGTGTTTTACCCATTAAACCATCTCCCCAGCCCCAAATCTGCAGCCCCTAGACAACCCTCCACTCCAGCAGCCTGATCCCCTTGTGCTCCCCAGCCAACCACACATTCCCACCCAGTGCCATTGCACCTGCCCTTCCACTTGCCAGAGACACATTTCTTCAGCTTCTACTCAACTATGGTCTGGCAGAGAGGTGTTCTTTACCATCCTATCACCGCCTTGGCTCACTTATCTCCATACTGGAAAGCCAGGAGGTGTACACCTTGTTCTCTCTACTTGCTGCATCATCTTTTGGGCCTAGGAAGTACCTGACACACCATGGGAGCTCAACAAGTATCTGCACATGGAAGAAACTAGTGAGCATTAGGCTGGAGTTTAGGCACCTGGTTCTAGTCTAAGTTCGACAATGGAAAGTGGCTCCACTTTGAAAACCTGTCCCTTGACATTAGGTTTCTGAGTCTATAAAATGATTGGCCTCTCCTGACTCTGAGACCTGTAGGTTTTATAATCTGTTTCGGCAGGTGATCTTGGATAAAATTTTAGCAACACAGTTTCTCTTCATACGCATGAAGTAACAAGCCTCTGGTACATCTCATTATGACCCCAAATTCTCTTCCAGAGGTGTGGCTTCTCAACCCCATCCTTCTGGGAAGAAACCTGGGATTTCCTCTGCACTCTGAGGTACATCATATAGAACTTTCCCTTCCATCCTTTTGACAGTTAATAACATAATTGTGGTTTTCTGTCACTTTACCCAGAATGTGAGTTCCTTGAGGACAGTAGTAGCTTCTTGATTGCTTTGTCTGCAGCACATGCTACAGTCCCTGGCGCACAGATGAGCTCACTGGATCAGAACCACTGCTCTGCTGGAAGCCAGACCGTCTCTTTCCCCTCACTAATGAGTGGCAGAGAGAGGTATGGTTTTGCTTCTGGTAATGACCTATCCAAAAGCCGCTAGGAAACGAAAATTTTCTGGGAGCTACTGAGAGTCAGATATGCCCTCACACAGTCTCAGTTTCTTTAGTCCTTACATCAGCCTAATGATTAAGAACTGGCACTGCCCTGGGCCACCAGCATAGCCCACTGGTAGAGCACTTGCCTAGCATGAGAGACAGCAAGCAGCAGCTGGGAAAGAATCAGTTTCTTTAATGATGAGGATGACCATTCTGAACTGTAAAACCATTTTGTCATTAGAAGGGATATTTTTGTTGATCCTAAAGGTGGGTATTCTACATATGCATTCACTGAAAAAAAAACAAAAACAAAAACTAAACCGAGAAGTTCAAATAAAGTTCCACTTGATCATTATCTCATCACTCAGAAATAATCACTATCAAGCTTGTTAAACCTTAAACTCATAGGCTTTTCCTAGCATATTTTATGTTTGACATCTGTCCTAGTTTGCTTTCTATTGCTGTGATAAATACCATGACCAAAGTCTACCTGGGAGGAAAAGGTTCTTCAGCTTACTCATCATACTCCATGGAGGGAAGTCAGGGCAAGAACTCAGGTAGGAACCTGGAGGCAGGAACTAAGCAGAAACCACAGAGGAATGCTGCTGACTGACTTGCTCTCCTCCACCAGCCTGAAACTCACTACATAAGTGAAGCTAACTGGACAGTGAGCCGCAGGGATTCTGTTTCTGTCTCCCTAGCACAGAGATTACAAGCACAAGCCACCACGGTGGGCTTTTCACATAGGAACTGGAGATTGAACTCAGGTCCTTGTGTTTACAGAGCAAGCACTTTACCAGCTGAGCCATCTCCCTAGCCTTCTATGCTACTCTTGGGCTACTTCAACTTCTGTTTCTCTGGTCTTGGTTTGGCATTCTGAAATGGTGAATATTCACTTGCTACCTCCAAAGCCTTCTGATAGGAGTACCCAGAAAGACAACATTAACTGATACATGCTTATGATAAAAAAACAAAAAACAAAAAAAACCCACCCATACTACTATTCTTGTTTTAGGCCTGCATGAAAACGGACAAAGTGAAGAGTCCTATTTATTTTTATATAGTGTTATTTAATCTCATTCACCTTATTGATAGTATTTAGGACCAGAATGAATTTTAGGACAGAAGTGGCTGAACCGTCTCTCAGCATAGGCCAGCTGGCCTTGAAATCACGGTCTTTCTGCTTCTGCCCTTCTCTTATTGAAATCACAGGGTGGGCCATCCACACCTGGCCTTCAGGATTCTTTCCTTTAAAAAACGTGTGGGGTGTTTGCACGAAAATAAAGTTTCCATAAAGTTTTCATACAGCAAACTAGCCCAGCGCTAGAATGCCAGGAGGCGACCATATCTTTGATGGTAACTGACAGAGCCTTCTCTGCCTCCAGACCTTTCCCCCAGCTTAGGCAGGGAAGATGGATCCAGCTCAGGGGAGCCAGAGGCAAGCATTCCAGCACAGTTTTCCGTTTAGGCAGAACCCCAAGTAAGTCTCCAAGAATACACGAGCAAGTCACAAGGAGCTGGGAGGCGGGGGTGGGGGCCTACTGTGAACTTTGCTGCAGGCGGACCTGTCACTCCTGCTGACAGCACGAACCTTCCACCTTCAAGTTTTTAAAGAAGGCGGTGTGTCCCAGAGTGCTTGGCTCCGAGAAAATGAACTCCTGAGGTTGGAAAGGGAAAGGAAAAAGCTTGGGGGGCGGCCATAGGTCCGGCGAGACACCTACGGGTGGATGGCTTTGCCAGTACCCAGCAGCGGCTCACGATACCTGGCGTCGGGCTCCTCCTCCGACTCGGCCGCCGTCTCCTCCTCGCCCTCCGACTCCTCCTCCGTCTCCATCTCCGGCGCCGCCTCCCCGTCCGCACCCAAGCCGAAGAAGGCCTCGGTTGCTTGTCTGCTGTCGCCACTCGCCATCCCGCCAGTCCCGGCCGGAGTCGGAGCTGCCCGCGCCGCGCCTGGTGTTCTCCGTCTGACTGCGCTCTGCCCCGGCGCGCGGGGCGGGGGTGGGGGCCCGCGCCTTTAAATAGAAGGCGTCGAAGTTTCGCCAAGGAGCCTCTGCGGCCCGGGCTCAGCTTTCCCTGGGCCGGTCACCTGCCAACTTCCCCGCCCATTTTGGCAGATCTTCGGCAGCCTTTGGGACCACGGCCGATAGCAGTGCTGAGGGCTGCACCTGGGCGCTAAACGACCCACCAGCCCAGCCTTCCATCCAGTGACCTGACGGTTTTTACATTTCCAGCTGAGTATGCCAACTGAGGAAGCCCTCAGGCAGGATCTTGTTTCCCTTATTCCTGAGAAGGTAACATGGTGCTAGTTTGTGGATCGCTGAAGGTTCCAACGCTAGTACAGTGACAATGGGAAACTCGAGATCTCATTGGATCATGTAAAGCCAGTGCTTAACCTCTCAACCACTGCTCTAGGACTAAAGTGCAAGATCCTCCTACAGACCAAATCCTGACTAATCCACTTTTAGAAATCAGGTATTTACACTGTATCAAATGAATTCCTTCTGCCTGAAAGGCCCAGCCTGTTCACTTACTCGAGATCATCACCCTGTCTCTGAAATCATCCTTGTCCCTCCACCTAGTTCTTACAAGCAAATGAACTCTCCTGTTAAGTAGTACAACAGGCTGGAAAGTATTCTTTTCTAGAGAAGATCCCCAAACCTTCTAGTAAGAGTCTACTTACGGTTGTTAAATTATTATCCAGTTACACGAGCTTGTATGCTTGCTGTCCGCTGGGGAGGACAAAGAGGTATAGATCGGCATAGATTGGCAGGCTCTTTTAACATCGATCTTTACCAACACCCTACTTCAAACTAACCCAAAACTTACAATTATTTAGACTCCACACTTTTAACACTAACAACAGTTTTACAGCACATACAAACATATAAAATGGAGAGATCAACACACACGAAAAAATAAAATGTAGCATTCACACAGAACTGAAAACAACTTAAGTTTCCTGCTGGGAATATAGCTCACTGAGTGGAGCACCTGCCTAGCGGGCACAGGCTGAGTTTAATCCCTAGCACCGGAAAAACAAAAACCCCACTCAAGTATTAACACTTACCTGCTCCTGCTGGACTATTACTACCAGGATGCAAATTCGTTAGCTTTCTGGCCTATCTGCTCTAACACATCAGTTCAAAAGTAGTAGAGTGGGGCCCATAAACCTTCGAACTCAGTGGCAATGCAAGATTCCACACTGGAGTGAAGTTCTGAGGCTTCATTAAATATCATAATGCTACAGAGCACAATGCCAATCCCTACGTGACAATTTACAAACATTACCTAGGTCAACACTAAACTATGGCATTCTGAGAAAGCGCTGAACATGTGGAATAAATATTAGGAATATTTCCAAGAAAAAGAATTCATATATAAAAAGCTTAACTGCATCAAAAGTACTATAGATCAGTAACCTAAAAACACTGGCCCATATGGAAAGCTTTATTTCTAATTATGCCAGAGAAATGACATGGTTATTAACGGGCTTAACCACAGATAAACTTCATTCCAGGACTCTGTGTATTAAACAATCAAGCACAATTAGACTCAGATAGCCTCAATCTCATTAGAAAAACAATGACTTGCACAGAAAGATAACACCTCAACAATTTCCAGATATAAACTTTATTTCATTTGACATCATACAAAAACTTAAACTTAAGAAGAAGAAAAAAAAACGCACCCTTTGTAAGTAAAAGAAAGAAGTTTTAGTTTTTTAATTGGTCTGCAAAAAATAGTTTAGTGGTACAAACTGTACCACTGTAGGTCTACAAGAAGTCTGCAATCTTTGAAAAAGTTAAAACTGTCTTCCAGATTACTTTTTATATTTAAATTTACAGGTACAAATATTTACATAAACTAAAAACAATCTTAATAAACAGGATAGCTTGTATCTGAAGCTACTACTCTCATGTGGAAAAGAAATACTAAAAAAGATTTTTGTATAAACATTAAACTTTTATTTATAACTTTTTGTCTTAAAACACTTGTAGTGGCTTACTGCCTAAAATTTCCAGTTTAGACTATAATCCACAGAAATCTGGTTCTACAAATAGGATATAATCTCAACCTTGATGTTTCAGTTTTCTGCTGTTTCCTATCATGAAGAAAATAAGATCAGGAAAACGGAGGTAAAGCAACAGTGCACAGTGCGCTGTGCTATCAGAAAGCATAGGAAATTTCATTTTTTCCAAATATCTAAGCAAGAGACTTTCAAACAGTCCATAAACAAGTCACTAACTGCTTTTAGTGCTCCCATTACAACAGTGCAAAATGTATTGTTTCAACACAAAATCTTAAGCAACCTCCAGAGTCTATCAAAGCAAATGTGTGAACACAGGCACAACCTCAAAGACAGTCTGTCCCAGGGAGTCAAGTGAAGACTTAAGACAATTGTCCAGTATTTCAAGACTCCACAGTGATTTCACTGAATGAAAGATTTCGTTTGCTTCAAGTAACTGAATAACTGACTTGAATCTTTACTTGACTAGAACTGAGCTAGACATCTGTTTACCACCAGTTAACTATAAGTATGTATTACTTAGGTCCTTTGCAAAATTCCATAGAGTTCTTCATATAAGCATGTGGAACAATTACTTAAAATTATATCAAAACCTTAATAGTTTCGGTAATTTCTCAAAATACATTTTATGCTGAAAAGTCATGCCATAATACTACTAATCATTGATGTAAACAGTTTCAAAAATACATTTTAAATCAAAGAGTATATTATTTATTAGGAAATGTCATAATAAAATATGCAATCTTTATATAAGTATGCCCTTTAAAAATAAAACACGAAAACAAAAACATTAAAAATAAACCATGATGGAGGTAAACAATATGAATTATGACGTAACCATTGTTCTTTATTTCTTGAAAGAATTTAAGAATTGGAGACCGGTTATCTTTTCAGGGTAGCAGCTCTCAAAGGTAGAACACTGTTCAGATCTCTCTTGTTTTTCAATCTCTGCCATGACTAGGAAAGAAAAAAAAATAAATCTTAAAATACAAACTCCATATAGAACAAAAAACTGAATTCAAAGAACTTAAATTAGTTGTGTTCTATCTAAGTATGAGAAGTTTAAATTATGTCTCTTATTTTTATTTTCCAAAGTAATTATTTCCCAGAAAAGAAATAATTATTAATATCTTTAATATCTATTTAGTAATTTTAATGGGCACACAGGGTGTGAAAAAAAGCTATGTGACAATAATAACCTTATAGATTAAAGCACTCAAATTGAATTTAAGAGGAGTAATGGCTTTGTTTTCAAGCTTTTACAATTGAAAACAGCATTTTTATAAAGGCAAGAGTAAACAAATGTAAATGTAAAACCTGGAAAATAGTGAAAGGGTTCCTAAAGAAAAAAGCTGAAATTCTTGTTCAAATGCTAAAACTCCAGTTCACAATTTTATGAGCACATCAGTTGTTCAAGTAACTAAACATATTGAGTTTACACCTAAATAAGCCTAAAGGAAACTTATTAACTACTAAGAGCAAGTCAGCAATAAGAAGAAAAAAAAAAAAATGTTCTACTTCACTTTTTGCTTGTTGTTAGGCCTAGTTTGAAGAAAGTTTATAGGACACTATTTGTGTTTTAATTGCATGAAAGTCTATGTGTCCAAATAACGAAAACAGCATCTCTAAAGTGTCTCCATTTTCTGACCCTTCCCTCCTAGGAAGCCTCCCCTTCTAGTTCTTACATATTTCTACCAATGCATTTTCACACTGCCCTCCACTGCAAACAGGCACTTCACCCA
This sequence comes from Meriones unguiculatus, assembly GCF_030254825.1. Classification (NCBI taxonomy): domain Eukaryota; kingdom Metazoa; phylum Chordata; class Mammalia; order Rodentia; family Muridae; genus Meriones; species Meriones unguiculatus. The sequence continues at coordinate 85,679,073 of NC_083350.1, forward strand.
GGAAAACTGATGAACAAATACTGTGGACATAAACACAAAATACATCTTTTAAACGTTCAAAACATATCAAAGATAAAATACCATTGTAAGAATAGCAAAAAAACGAAAGAAAAAAAAAGCGTGATTTACAAATCAAATCCAGACTCCCTATTAAAGATGTTTCCAAAAAGAGAACTCATAAAGGAAAAATAGGGTTAGCTCTCTCTGGAGAAAAAGTATATCTAAATTCATTCAAGTCATAAGTTCTTTTCTGTCACATTAGTAGCTTTACTCTTCTAACTTTACTCTTTTCATTTTAAAGCACCCTAGTCCATTAACATCTTTAGAGTCAACATGAAACATTGTTTACCTTTAAAAATTGATCCTTGATCATATCAAACTTCTGCTTTTCATGTACAGCTCTGGCAGTATTAGTTCCATCAAAAGGTTCTGCATCATAAAATGCACAGGTAAAATAATTAGTACAATATGATTTTATTTTTTTTCCCCAGTGCTGGGGATCAAACCTAGGGTCTCATATATGCTAGGCAAGTATTGCAGCACTGAGCTATATCCCTAGAACACTTTTAGATTAGGTTCAGTTCTATGAAATTGCCAGTATGTCATAAATTTTTTTTTATTTTTTTTCATAAATTTTGACTTATAAAAACATATGTTTATATGGCGTAGCCTAGTACTTTTTACTATATGTCTGTTTGTATGTACACAAATACACATTAATTTGGTCTAGCTGTGAGCTGTCCGATAAAATGGAACTCAAGTCAAAGGAAAGAATAAGTCAATTTGGGTACAACTGAATGGGTTAGATCTCTACAGTCACGTGTAGTCAAAGGCCCAACCATAGGAGAATCAAGTTATAGCAAGAATGAAGTACTCCACTTAAGAGAGGCACAATGCCACATGTTACAGGGGAGTAAACTTAAAATCAATTTCAATTTAAAAGCTGATCTTGGCCAAGAGGGAAAAGATCAGGAACCTTTGAGTAGAGCAATAGTTCTCAACCTTCTTGATGCTGTGACATTTTAATATAGTTCGTGTTGTAGTGACCCCCAACCACAAAATTATTTTTGTTACTACTTCATAACTGTAATTTTGCTACTGTAATGAATCATAAATATCTGTGTTTCCTGATGGTCTTAGGTGAACCTCAAAGGGGTCACAACCCACAGGCTGAGAATCACTGGCACAGACGTTCACTACTAAAGAGAATGAACATGCAATGCAGCACATTATGGTGTGGATGGATGTTGAGAGAAAAATCAGTAAGGACAATTTCCGTGAGGAATCTGCCACAGAAAGAGCTGCAAGCAGAGAGGACGGGAGGGAGGAAACAAAGTTCTTGTGTGCCCAATAGATGCTATTTTCTGTATCTACATAACTTTACCCACTATACACAGAAGAGATAAGGTGGGTGGACAGGACATACAGATCCAGTTTTTTTAAAAAACCAAAAAGGCTTATGCATGCCTAAAAGCTGAAAGGGAAGAATGAAAGCCAAAAATCAAGAGTTGCTAAGAGGAAAAACCTGGAAAATCTGAAGAAAGCAAAGAAATATGACAGAAAAGTTCACTTTATTGATATAATCTAAGCAGGCCCATAATTCTAAAAACGACTTTGTGTGTGTCCCCCCCCCCAGTTTATTTTGTGTCTGTGTGTGTGCATGCGCACACACCCATATGTAGATGCAGGTAAGGTATGCCATGGAATACATGTGGCAGTCAAAGGACAACTTGAGGAAGTGGGTTCTCTCCTCCAGCCACAAGGTTCCTGGGGACAAACCTCAGGTTGGCAGGTCTCCTTTATGTACTCTGTACTACTTAGAAAGGCTATGTTTAAAAGGACTTCACTGCACACTGTGGAGCTTTTCTTGGGATTCTGGGTTTTAGTAAAATAAGGATGTATGCCAAGCTATATTAGCACTTTATAAAAAGGTTTATTTTTCAAAAGAACACAAGTAACAAAATACACACTCACTGTGCAACACTAGCAAGCCAAATACCACAGATTTAAATTCATAGATACAATTTCTTTTAAAAGGGTACAAAAAAACAAAGATTAATCCCAGCATTCTGGGAAGCAGAGGCAGGCATATCTCTGTGAATTCGAGGGCAGCCAAGGCTACACAGAGAAACCACGTCTCGAAGAACAACAAACAAACAAAAAACAAATAAACAAACCATATTCTCAGTAGGCGTGGCATGGTGGCACACGCCTTTGATCCCAGCATTCTGGAGGCAGATGCAAGCGGATCTCTAAGTTTGAAGCCAGCCTGGTCTATAAAGAGAGTTCCTTGACAGCCAGAGCTACACAGAGAAACTCTGTCTGGATAAACCAACATAATAATAATAAATTCTCAAACTAATGTTTATTAAAAATGTTAACATTTTTATTCTTTTTCACCAAAGATTTACAAAAATCTCCAATCTTCATTCATTCATTTTATTCTTTTTGTCAGGGACACATTCATTTTACTCTTTTGCTGGAGACCCAACTGAGGGCCCAGAATATTAGGTGGGACTCTGGAAATTAGTTTCTCACCGAGTCAAAGAAAATGTCTCAAGAATGTATTCTATTGTAGGGGTCAATTAAATCCAACATAATTCAAACACCAGGTCAATGCAAATGACAAAACATGTTTTTTTTAAATTTTTATTAATTACAGTTTATTCCCTTTGTATCCCAACTGTAGCTCCCTTCCTCTTTCCCTCCCAGTCCCACCCTCCCTTCCTCTTCTCCCCCCATTCCCCTTCCCCAGTCCACTGATAGGGGAGGTCTTCCTCCCCTCCCATCTGATACTAATCTATCAGATCTCACCAGGAGTGGCTGCACTGTCTTCCTCTGTGGCCTGGTAAGGCTACACCCCACCAAGGGGGAGGTGATCAAAGAGCAGGCCAATCAGTCTATATCAGAGACAGTCCCTGTTCTCATTACTAGGGAATCCACTTGGACACTGAGCTACCATGGGCTTCATCTGTGCAGGGGTTCTTATCTCCATGAACCCCATGGTTCATGGTCCTTGGTTGGAGTATCAATCTCAGATATTCTGTGTCCAGATTTTTTGGTTCTGCTGCTCTCCTTGTAGACCTCCTGTCCTCTCCGGGTATTTCTATCTCCCCCTTCTTTCAAAAGATTCCCTGTACTATACCCAAGGTTTGGCTATGAGTCTCAGCATCTGCTTTGATACCCTGCACAGTAGAGTCACAAGAAACCCAGAATTGCTAAAACAATCCTCTACAATAAAAGATCTTCTGGAGATATCTCCATCCCTGATGTCAAGCTGTTCTATAGAGCAACAGTAATAAAAACTGCATGGTACTGGCACAGAACGAACTGGTGGATCGATGGAATAGAATAGAAGATCCTGAAATAAACCCACACATTTACAGACAACAGATTTTTGACAAAGATGCCAAAACCATACAATGGAAAAAATATAGCATCTTCAACAAATGGTGCTGGTCTACCTGGATATCTACATGTAAAAAGTGCAAACAGATCCATACTTATCACCCTGCACAAAACTAAAGTCCAAGTGGATCAAAGACCTCAATATAAAACTAGACACACTAAATCTGTTAGAAGAAAAAGTGGGGAAGAGCCTTGAACTTATCGACACAGATGAAACTTCCTGAACAGAACACCAACAGCACAGGCTCTAAGATCACCAATCAATGGGACCTCATGAAAGTGAAAAGCTTCTGTAAAGCAAAAGACCCTGTCATCAGAACAAAACAACTGCCTACAGATTAGGAAACAATCTTCACCAACCCTTTATCTGAGAGAGGGCTAATATCCAGTAATGTATAAAGAACTCAAGAAGTTCAACAGCAACAAAAATTTATTGTAATCAAGCTGCTACTGATCAATCAGAGTGGCAGAACAGACTTGAGAGCTGACTTGGGATGTTGTGCAACATATTTAAAGGATGAAACCTTAAAGCAAGGGGGTACGGAGTGGGTTGTAGCATTGTCCAATCATATTTTGACATAAGAGACTGAGCAAGGAAGGTCCCATCAATTAGGATGGGAGTAGGTAGGTTCCTGGGCCTGGGAGCGTGAACTTAATTTAACCCTGCCAGCAAGATGGAGAAATAGTCCTTGAGATGGTTGTGCTCAGACAACTATCTCCTTACATGTTTGAGATGGCTGGACTCAGATACCTGCTTCTTTACAACAGAAGCTGTTGAGCTATTGGGAAGTCCCCAGCTCCCCTAGGGCCTGGGATCTTGAATTTAATTTCTCCCTATGATTAAATGGAGACTGAAAATAAAGTGGTAGCACTCAGAATAAGTTTCTTTTGTTTCCAAAAATTTAACTACATGTTAACTACATGTAAACTCATTTTAGAGAATTGTTTTTAGATTATCTTTAAAGTTAAATCAGCTTTGTGGTGTGTGTATATATATATATGTATGTATATATACACACACACAGTTTCAATCAACTGTAGTGTAAAGAATGCATGAATGGTTCAAATCTTACCAACTAAAATGTTCAAATTCACATTTAGTATTTATCACACCTAAGGAAATTTAAATACTTTTACAAATTAAAAATGGAAAGGTAGTTATATAAAGGGACACTGATGATAAACACATTGCTTTAGCAGAAATAAAAGTTAGAATTAGTAGTACCGTGATGACAACGACATGGCAGATAGTGATCAAGAGAAACCAACCTTCGACACAGATGTATTTATTTCTCCATTCAATGTCATCAGGCCTTGGGATGGCTTTGGCTTCACGAACTGAAATCATCTGAGTGTTCCAGCTAAAGAGAGAAAACAAAAGAATTGGCTCCTTTCCTATTTTCTCTTTTATTATATCAGTAGAAAGTTGACCCTGACTCCCCGACTAACACTAAATCCTGCCTCCAACCCTCAGCGTCCATTCTCCATTTCCCTTGTTACTTATATTTAAGTAGAATTTACTTTCCAGGATACTGAGATACTTCCTTCACTGTTCAGCTAGTTCCTCTGCATATACTAGATAATGAAACTGGTTTACTAACAAGCAAACAATACAAAATGTCTTTTAAGTTCAAGTTATAAACACATAAACACTGCCTACTGCTAATACCTCAATAAGAATTTTTCATTAGTTGTGAGGTAATCTTGCGGAATTTTCTTTTACTGATAACACTGCCTAATTTTCTTTAGGTACATGCTATAGAATTTGGGGTAAGTCTTTGGAAGTAGCTACCAGAAGCAAAAAAACAAAATTAATGTTTTCTATTTTATTATATAAGGAGCAGCAGTAGTTAACATTACTAAGACAAGATTTCATGTAACCCAAGCTGACCCTGAATTTTATGACCTGAGGATCCTGAACTTCTGATCCTCCTGCCTCCACCTCACAAGTGTGGGTTTACACAGTGCTGTAAATAGAACCTAGGGCTTCATAAATCCTAGACAAGCAGTTTACACCGACATCCAACAGTAAAATATTTTGAGTGAAACAATAAAAATTATCTATTCTATAGTATCTACAAGTTTATATGTTTTTTAAAAGATTACAAACATTTAGATTTCTGAGAAAGACGATTGTTCTATGTATAGAAAACCCCCAACGGCATACTTATGGGTCCTGTATGGAAGGTTTCTGGAAATATGTATAATTTTCAATTTTAAGTGCATAAGAAATAATTTGCTGTTTGTGAAGTTTGATCATTAGAAAGTACCTTCCAAGAATGGTTTTCTATTCTTGCTTTGATCAGGAGCTGTGCAGAACATAGGATGATGCATATGCCTATAACCCCAGCACTCAGAAGGCAGAGGCAGGCCAATTGCAAAGTCAAAGCCAGCCAGGGATACCGAGAGATACTGCCTCAAAAGATCAAGGATGAGGGATCTTTGGTAGTGTCCACCTAGCATAAGCAAGACCTTGGGTTTGAACCCAGGCCAGGGAGTGGGTATGAGGAAGGCAACTAGTGTGGAAATACATGGTCAACAGAGCTTAAGTCTTTAATGTACACATCTATACAACAAAATATATACATCTATAAGTGATTATCAAGTGAAAACATTCTAACAGTGATTGCTGCTTGCTGTAAATTGTAATAGATGCCTCAAGAACTACAGTTCTACGAGTTCCAAATAGAAAAGGATGTTGCTCTATTACTACAAATGCTTCCAAGCCTTTCTTTAAAAATAAATTAGGACTACATATTGAACCAAACATAATTATATTACATTTGCACCATTTCCGTTTATACCATTCAAGATCTTTTTGTTTTGTTTTTGTTCTGTTTTGTTGAGACAAGGTCTTAGAAAGCCTAACCTAGTCTCAAACTTGCTACATAGTCAGGAATATCCTTGAAATTCTGATCCTCCTTGCCTCTACCTTGTGTGTATTAGAAATACGTATATTTGCCATCATATGTAAAGGCTGTAGCTCAGGCTGTCCTCAAACTTGTGATCCTCCTGCCTCATCCTTTTCAGCATATTAGCTTGCAGTACCACAACCAACAGACTTTTACTAACTCGTCTTTATAGGGTTTTTTTGTTTGTTTGTTTTAAGAGACTGTAGCTATATTTCAGAGACTGACCCTTAACTTCTAGACTTAAACAACTCTAGCTTCAGACTCCACCATTCCATCACTACAGACATGTGCTACCACACCCTGCTTAAAAAAAAGATCAGTACTTTAAAAATGATCATATAAAACTACTGCAAAATGTATTATATATATTCAAACATGCCTTAGCAGACCATGTTTTTGTCTTTCAAGTAAAGAGAATACTTTTAACTGACTACAATTCAGAAGAAATCCTTACAGAACATTTTAGCAGTTGCCAGAATTCTTTTAAATGGTACCTAATTCATTACTTTGATCATATTCTTGGCTGAGTTCCCTACAGTCAACTATATGAAATTACTTTGTATAAAATAATATACTTGGCAAAAATACTGTATGAGGAATTCTTAAAATCTCTTTCCTAAAACTAACATCACAGCTAGCATCATTTGACCCAGTAAGCTACTTTCTATTAATATAATAGAAAAAAGCTTTTCCATCTACCTTCTTGTGCCAGTCCGACAAAGAACCTACACACAGAAGAAATACATTTTTCTTCTTTGAATCTTTTCCCTTAACACTCCCAAATACCTAACTTATGTAACAATAAATACTGTTAAGAAACAAGGTGGATTTGGACTTAGTGAAATGGCTCAGCATGTAAATACATCTGCCACCAAGCCTGACGACCTGAGTTTTATCCATTGGACCCACATGGTGGAAAAAGGGAACCAACTCCCACAAGCTGTCCTCTCACCTCCCCACTTGGGGCTGGAGCTAGGGAGATGGGTCAATGAGTTAAGTGCTTGCCACCCATGTTTAAGGACCTGAGTTCAGATGCCCAGCGAGTATGTAAAAGTCAGGCCTGAGCAAGCGGAGATGACTCAGTAGACAGACAGCTGTCACCACACCAAGTTCTATCCAGAGGGCTCACATGGTGGAGTGAGAGAACTTATCCCACAGGGGGTCCTTTGACTTCAACATGTTCCATGGCACATGTGCACCCCTCACTCCCACAACACACAATAATAAAGTAAATAAATAAGATATAATTTTAAAAAATGTTTTAAAGCCAGGTTGTAGCACCTGCCTGTAATCACAGTCCTGTGGAGGCAGAGACAAGAAGGCCCCTAGGGACTGTTGGGTAGACACTTTAGCTAAATCAGTGAGTTCAAGACTCAGGGAGAGAATATTTATTTTCAAAGGAAAAGGTAGAGGACAAAAGAGGAAGGTATCCAAATCAATCCCTGGACTTCCTGCCTTCTCTCTCCACCTACAGACAGTGTGTTGACAGTAGACTGCCTACCTTCTCTTCTCTCTGTCTCTGTCTGTCTCTCTTTTCTCTCCTTTTCTCCACCCGTAAGCAGTGTATTTGGAGTAGACTTCAATTTGAATCCCAGTTCTCCCACTACTGTATTGTTATTGATGTTTGTATACATCAAATTCTCAAAACTTGGCAAATGATTGCAACTATTAAACGAAACACACAGCAATCACTTAGCATATATTGGATACTAGGAACACTATAAACAATACCTATTTGCAGGTAAATTTAGAATAACCATTATACCTTTAAAATCTGTTTATGTCTCATGTTTCATGGTTTTACATCTTTTGTCAATGATGCCTCCTTTCTCATCATAGCTGCCTGACAATTTTTACTCTGGACTATTTCACTATTTAATTTGTTTTGTTCTGTTTAAACAGGGTTTCTCTGTGTTGCCCAGGCTGTCCTGAAACTCACTCTTGAAGACCAGGCTGTCCTCGAACGTGAGATTTGGCAGCTTCTTCCTCATGAAGGCCGAGATTAAAGGAGTGTGCCACTACCTGTGGCTAATCTGGATTATTTTAATTCTGTTCTTCCTCGGCTTTCTTCTAGCATTTCTCTGACTCCTTTCTTTAACTTCATTCAGTAACTTCTAAATTATTTTAAGAATCTCTGATCCACATCCAGAAACTCACAATCTCACCCTCTGCATCAAAACTGTAGCAAGCATTTCACTATCTAGCACTGGGCTAGGTGCTAAGGACATGACTACAAATTAAAGAGGCACAGAAATTCAAGATTGTGAATTGTATTTTCTTCTTTCATGTCCTATGTTTCAAATACAAGTCAGATTTATAATTTACCTCTATTACAGAAAAAAAAGGCAGTTCCAATGCTGTCAAAATCATTGTAGTTAAATGTGAATTTTGTTGTCAAATTATCTTAAATCATTATCCGTACTAGCTATATATACTGCTTTCTATCTCTTATTGACCCTTCTCTGTTGACTCACTAGACAGAACAACTTCATATGGTGATTATAGAAACTGAATAGGTAACAGATCCACTGTGCTTAGAAGACCTTTCCTACCTACTAAAAGCTATTTATTAGTGCTATTACTCCCTCTCCAAGCACTTCAACATGTTATACTAAAGTCACTGTGGCTCCCTGTATAACTACAAAGGATTCTCTCTCTTCCTTCACATTATAGACTGATCAGCAGTACTTCAAACCACCAGCCTTACTCTACCTGGACTAAGAACTCCTCAAAGAAGTTCTGCTCAGTCTGATTATATATTTTGTTTCATGTTTAATTACTGAACTCCAATCTAAGAAGAAAATAAAAGATGCATTTTATTTGCATTTCACCCTAATACAAATATTTATTAACATACCAATTATTTTAAAAATTCCAAGTTTGTCTTGGCTGTATTTGTGTTTTTTTTTTAACCTATAAATTTTAAATTCCTAGAAAACAGATGTTCTACACACCAACTTCGGCGAAGTAAAACATAAGCTCCACCTAGGCCCTAGTAAAGAGTCCGTAACATAAAATAGAATCATAAGTGAAATAAAACAAAACTTGAGTATATCAAGGCTGAAGAAATGGCTCAGAGATTAAGAGCATGTGCTGTTCTTCAAGAGGAACCAAATTAGTACTCAACATCCACACCAGACAGCGCACAACTATAGGTAACTCCACCTTCAGGGGATCCGGCTCCCTCTTCTGGACACCATGAGCACTGCACTCACACATGTATAAACCTACACCAAGCATACACATATAGAAAAGAAATACATCTTAAAACAAGGCTTATTAAACTATGAATGTCTTATTAGCAAAGAATAGGAAATTAGTTGCTATTAACTGTTAGCTGCTATATCTCATGAAACTACTTAAAGCACTAAAATTAACAAATACAGCTTCTGACTACATCTAGAGCATTCACCTACATATAAAAAAACAAACACAATTTAAAGTTTTACTTACTCAAATTCTGTAGCATAATATTTAAGAAAGCCCAGTAAGAGGTCCCCAAGACTTGATTCATTCTTTGAGAGGTAAGGAGGAACACTACATGGAGCATGGTGTACAAGGTGCAGCTGTACAGAAGTACTAAAAGATTCCTGTTCAAAGAAAAAGGGAAAATACACAAAGCCATTTAAAACATATTCTGAGAACTTTATCAGTCTTTATCTAGGATCTTTGAAAACAAAAGTTTTCTTTGTGCTGGCAATTTAGATATTTGAAGACTTTTTTTCACTAAAGAGCTCAACAGTACCTGGAGTAGGACAGAAAGTACATGAAAAACTAAAATATTCTAGTACTTGGCTTGAGTGTACCATTAGGGTAGCAAAAAATTTCAGCTTAAGTCACATTTCATTATTAATACCATGATTCTCCTCAATGACATATACTCATATCTCTTTAATTACTTCTACAATGACGGGTTGTACTTTATGTATGAAGGAGATATCAAGCACAAAGCAACAGCTTTCTCCAACTGCCACTTTACATTTTTCTCAAAGGCAACAAAAGATTTAGTATATGAATAGTATAGTTTTTTAAAACTTTCAAAACAGTTTGATTTTGCTTTTTATTTTAAGGGGAAATATAAAGATAGATGTTTCATGTGAGCTGAACTTGAAGATGATGACAAGGAAAGACAGAATACATACAAACAAAAAACATTCTGCAAACTTTCATCATAGCTATTTACAAAGGAGTTATTAGCTGTGTGTGATCTAGGTCTAAATAACCATTTATGGGCACTTTCTGTTCTAAAGTATTTGTTTTCTTATCTGATCTTTCCTCTATTAGGAGCAAGTTCTAGATCTGAAATATACTAAATAAACAGAGTGATTTTCAAGTTATATATATATTCATAAAGATTTTTGTTTTTTAAATGCAGGCTCTTTAGCCCAGACTGGCCTCAAACTTAGTATGTAGCTGAGGAATTTCCATTCCTTCTGCCTCTATGACCCAAGGGGTGAAATTAAAAGGATATACCACCACTACTACTTTTTGAATGTGGTGTTGGGGGTCCAAACCAGGGCCTTGTGCATAGTAGGAAGTTACTCTTGTAAAAATTACATTACCAGTCCCCCGAAAGACATTATAAAGTAATTTGCACAGTACCATCAAGAATTTTTTTTAAAAAAATTTTCATTGCCATTCAAGTTGAAATGTATTTTTAAAGGGGGTTAAAGGGATAACAGTAGCACAATGACAACTAGAATAACAGTCTTAACTCTAAAAAATATTATCCACCTTAGGTATGAAGGTACCACTTCAATTGTTGACAGCTAAATTACAAGTTTAAAAACAATACAAACAAAAACAGGTTTTATCTAAATACCTATATGTCAGCACAAAGAAACTGGACAATGTACTACTGCAGTCTTGGGGGGGGGGGGGGATAAATCAATAAAAACAAAGGAACAAAAACCAAAATGTTCCCTTGTCTTATTAACTGTATTTCCATCACTAATGTTTAACAATTATTGTGTAGCAGTTTCCAACAAGATTGAAACGTACATCCCAGCTTGCAGGGAAGTGTAAGACAGAAAGTAAAATGCCTCAAAATAGCTTCAGGAAGTATCTGAGATCAACCAGATTCATCAGAGCCCTCCCTTCCCAAGAATAAACAGCAAAAATGACAGTGAATCACTCTCAGACAAGCCACACTAAGCGGACTGTGAAACCAGCCAAGCAGCCTGAAAGAAAAAGAGAGAAACTGAACTCTCCAGAAGAGGTTCAGAACAACTTAGCCATCTAGAAAGGCCACTCCAACTGTTGAGCTGCCTGCAGGCTGTGCAGTGTGCACTAACTTCCAGCTTTGGGGTGTATTTTGGTGGGGCAGCTGTCTTTTGAGTCATTTCTGTTTCTGTGAGTAACCTGCTGTGGATGTAAATATGGTTTTGTTTTGATCCCAGGTGTAGGATATAGAATTGATTCAGACTGTGCACAGCAGCAAACTATTTGCCTCATGTATGCTTTGAGAAGGAGCTCTTTGCCAGCTGCAGATAACTTGTATCTGAAGACACTGGACAGGGAATAAATGCCAGGGCTCAGAGAGAAAGTGGGAGCTCTGAGAAAGAAGAAGGCTGCTTGTGTTCCTGGTTGCTTTTGATACAGTTTGAAGTCTGAGATATCCTGAAATGAAGACTGGACTTTCCCCAAGGAATCTGACAACCTTAATCAGCAGGAAGTAGCCTAAGAGAACTTCGACCCCTCTCCCCACTAACTTCTTTTCTGTCCTAAAAATGTAATGAGGAAAAAACGTCCTTTTATTAAGAAAAGATTAAATAGCAATAATCAGGGTGTTAGGAGGAATTGGGGTGAAGACGGGAGAAAGAGATATAAGCATAAATAAAACAGTTTAAAAAGTAATGCCAACAGTAACTCCTCATCTACCCCTGTATGTAACCCAACAAAACCCATTTGAATTTCAATGGTACATGTACTTTGTCCTGTGATGGGCTCACTATCAGAGTACACAGATGTGTGTTGTGTCTCTCCAGGAAAAGTCAAAATCTATATTGTATTCACAACTGATAAAGCTAATGCACCTAGAGGTCAGTTGAGCTTTTCACTTATAACAGTAGAGTGCTACATCAGTAAACTCACACTAACTCCTGTCTAGGCAAAGATGGAAATGTGGAGAGACAGAAAGCCGTTCTATTTTATAATAGAACCTCAAGGAGAATAACGAGCAAATGCATCATTTCTACCCCACTTTGTCATTACCTTTAAAAGTAAAAAAGTGGACGTATTATTTAGAACTGAATATTATTTAGAATTTTATTATTATTATTATTATTATTATTATTATTATTATTATTATTATTATTTAGAACTGAAAAACATGTATTTTCTGACAAAACAAACACAATAACGGTCAAATTAAGAAAGGTGGTAGGTACAATTAATGTTTGTCAACTAAAAAGAAACATGCCTGTTAAACAGCTCTTGCACTGGAAGCTTTTTACTGACAGTGGCTCATACCATAGATCACTGTAAACTTGATTCATTATTTTCCAAATAATATATAAGGGTTGACTTTAGATAAATTTCCCACTTCTCTTTCATCAATGCCAACTTAAAATAGTTCAAAGGAAAAACCATGAGAAATATCTGACAGTCCCTTTGTAACTGCCTCAATAACTTGAGATACTTTATCATCTGAACAAAACACTTAAGCTGCTATCTCTCTCTCTCTCTCTATATATATATATATGTATATATATATATATATATATATATATATATATATGTTTTTGTTTGAGACAAGGTTTCTTTATGTAGCCTTGGCTGTCCTTGACGCATTTTGTAGACCAAGGTGGCCTCAAACTCACAGAAATCCACCTGCCTTTGTCCCCCTGAGTGCTGGGATTAAAGGCGTGTACCACCATACTTGGCAGACTGCTCTTTCTTAAGTTAAAGTAGTAACAGTTAGCAACCCTTGGATCATAGAGCTTTTGGAGGTAACATTATGTTTACAGTCTCTCACCCTTTTTCTGTCACATTCAGTATTACAAGTACCTATTTCCAAAATGATTCTACTTCAGGTACTGAGGCAATAGCTTGAGGACATGAACTCAGTCCTTAGAACTCAAGTAAAAAGGCTGCCCTTGGTGGCACATCCTAAAAACAAATTAAGTCAATGCCAAGCTGGGCTATGTAAGAGGTGCAGTGCTCTAAGGCTATATATATATATATATATATATATATATATATATATAACAACAACAATCATAACAACAACAATATATATATATTGCAATGATGCAATATATATATTGTTGTTGTTATGATTTTTGAAAAATAGGAAAAATTTTTCCCATTGGAAAATAATAATTTTTGTTATTGTAAACTTTTAGGTCATTTCCAAATTAAGAATCTGCTATGTTTTACAAATAAAATAAAATGCAGCATGCAAGTCCAATTAGTGAATGCTACATTAATCTTCCCTTAGGAAACACAATATTGGGAAAATGCTGGTTTCTGGATCATCTACTTGCAACTATATATGGTTTGATAAATTATTTTCCATCATTGAAATGGGCATCAATCTTACAAGTCTGTTTGTTTGGGATTAAATAAATTTTGTACAAAGTTTTGTACTCAGTAAGTGATGGGTATTATTAGTAAGAAACAAGATGATTTGCTTGCTCTACCATTGAAAAATGTTCTGAACAGTAACTAGATTTCATATAGAACAAATCCTACATAAGAGGAGGAAATAAGTTCTTACAAACATAAACATCAATCTTACAGCAAATATAACTGTGTGGTTTAAATTGTTAAGATGGCAACCTAGGCCATTCCTAATCTAGGGGATTCTACAATTAGTTTTTTGTTACTGGTGGTAGTTTTTTTATTTTGTTTTAGTGTGGCTCAACTTGCTTCCTCTTGACTCTCTGTCCCTTCCCTACTAAGTACACTTAGTATCATTTAAGGCTGTGGGAGTAAGTTAATGTTATTTAATATTAAATTTATTTATCCATCACATTAATAGAAACAGGATCATTAGCACAAGAAGGACAGAGTATAGAACCATAAGAAGTGAATGTGATTGAAATTAGGACTCTGTTATGAGGGAAAAGTCAATCAGTTTACTTCTTTTACACAGAAGTAAAAAAAAAAAAATAGGGTTTTTACTGCCTCTTCTACTCCCAAGAACAGGACACTAAATTGATGTTCCCCTATTTTTTAATACAAAGGATTTGACATAGCACAGGATTTCAAGTGAGATTTCCATAGATGTACTTTCAATATACAGTAAAAGATTTTTGGTTTTCTTTTCTTTTTTTTTAGGTAGAATCTTGCACTATAGCTCAGGCTAATCTCAAATTCATAATTCACCTAGCTCAGTCTCTCAAGTACTGGATCACAGCTATGTGCCACTATACCAACTAAGAGTCTTTTAGATTTAAGTACTGGATCCTTTGAATACTGAAATATGTCACTATTTTTCCTTCAAAAACTGGGCCTTAGAGAAAAAAAATGAAATAAACTTATAGACATTATTTTAGGCCATTCAGTATGAGCTAAAGTAGAAGATATTTGTGAAGAAGGAAAACATTTAATAACAAAGAAGTCACTTCCCACACAGTGCCACTTGTTAAGCTGGTTTACCTGTCTTGCTAGTATGACATTTCATTTTGAAGGATGCTTGTGTTGTGTCTAACTATTCAAGTCTGGTGCTGACTGCTGTTCTTAGCCATCACAAAACAATTAAATTCATGTAACTGGACCTTCCTGCTGTTCCTGAGAAATGGTGGGAATGCTCAAATTTGTATATGCCCTAAAGTATATTAAAGTAAAAAGAAACTATTGCTATTTTAAAAATGGCAAAATGTTAAAATAAGCTACTTTGTTGTACACTTGATATTTTCATTTTTCATATTTAAGAGCAAAAGACTGACTCCTAACTATATTAAAAGCCCACTAGAATAATTCTTCCTAATAGCAAAAATTTGTTTTAAAAAAGCAAACAGGCAGATGTCAAAGGTTTTTATCATAGCCTGTTCTAGCCCCAAAGAATACTGGAAGACCCCACTATACTATTTGTGAAACGTTTATTAGGCAGCACCCCACAGGTGTGCACCATGACAAGAAATATTCAAAAACACGGATTACCATTTTAGCTTACTTATCATAGATTCAACTAAACTGCTGCTGCACCTCAAGCATATTTGTACTTTGTGTGCAACGGTAAACAGCTTGTTTGGAAACCAAGCATACAAGCTGAATAGAATACTCTCCTTTGTAATATACCAATTAAGCTTAAAAAAAAAAAAAAAAACCTCTTGTATGTATGAAATATGTAACATAACACATGTGAAACAAGCCAACATTATATGGTCTCAGGTTGACGAAACATTCTAAAGAACCAGCTAAACTAAAACTTTAAAACAAATCATGAGCAATGATGACAAGAGTGAAGAAAAATTGTCGAGAAAAAAATATGAGAACACTGATAAAAGCTTCAAAATTCTTATGAATCATGACTATGCACATTACTTCAACTGGGTTCCTCTCAAAGGAAACAGTACATACTAAATTTCTGCAAGGAGGCACACTTTATTTTCTATTAGTTTCATCAGAATTGTTTGTTTGTTTCAAAATGGTTTCTCTGTGTAGCCTTAGCTGTCTTAGACCTAGCTATAGACCAGGCTGGCCACAAACTCACAGAAATCTGCCTCTCAATACTGGGATTAAAGGTGAGTTCCACCGCTGCCTGGCCAGAACTCTTAATATTATGCAAACAAGATACTACAGTTACTTACTGCTTAACAAAATGGTGTGAAATGTGAAAAGATTATCCAATTGTTCAGCTTCATTTTCCTCTTTTTCAAAATATGAATACCCTAAAATGAAAATTTTCTGAAGTACTACCTAAACACAAATGCTGTAAAATTATATAAAATGTATAAAGAAAGCTGGAGTATGGCCCAGCCCTAACAAACTGAGTATATGTGATCCATATTAGTGATAATCATGCATATCATGCAAGAATAATTCAAACATCAACATAACTGACCAGATTATATACCAATAATTAAAAAGTACCAGATCATTCTGAAAAAGTGAACAAGATATTGAAATGTTTGAGAGGCCACTGCTTCAGTAAAAATGTTATTATGTATTTAGCTTTATAACCTTTATATTCACATTAATACTGCATATAATAATTCCATATATAATTGACATAATACATATTATAATAATTTATAAGAAACACTTACTGGGTAAATTTTTTGGAGGGATGGAAGGATGGGTTCAGGTAGGGCTATAAAAAAAAAAGTTTAAAGCTTCTGTGATTCACATGATTCAAATTACAATGCAAAATTTTGTCAGCTACATCCCAGGTATGAGACCACAAGGGTTGATTCTAAAATTCAATTTTTCATGTATTTAATGGAATATAGCTCCTAAATTTTTAGGTCATCTAAATTGATAATTTAAGGTTTTGATAATGAACGATGTACCTTCCTATATAAATCAATGTTTTCTACAAGGTTTTAGAATAGGAGTCGACCATTAAAGGTATACAAGCCATTCAATTAAACGAACACAAACAAAATAGGCAAGACAGAATTCTACAGATTTTGAAAGGACAGTAACATGAACATGACTATCAAAACATATAATTTAACAGTTCAGTGTTCCTAAACCAGTTTAATGTTCCTATATCATTAGAGAACACTGTTATCATTACTGTCCCTTCATTATTTGATTTCTATTAACAAGCAATACCAGAATTACAAGAAAACAGAGCTATTTTAAAAAATCAAAACATTCAACTTCATAACACTGCTTAAAGAACACCTCAAAAAGAACCAGAAATCTAAATCAGGAGATCTGCATAGCCATCCTAGCAATACAGTAAAATATATCATAAGGGAATCATTATCCTGTTACCCTCTTTTAAATTTTTTCTTCCGTTTCTTTCATTTAGTCAGTGTCTCACAAAAACCAGGCTGGCCTCAAACTCACTATTTAGGCGAGAATGAGCTTGAATTTTGGGTATCCAGGCCTCCACCTCCCCAGTGCTAGAAGAGAAGTGCACTACCACACCCATGTTCTAGAGCGCTGGGAATAAAGCCTACAGCTTCACGCATGCTAGGAAAGTACCATCAGGGCTACGTGGCTACGAAAGTCACAATTCAATGATTTTTAAAGCAAACCCAATCTCATTAAATGTGTACATAATAATCTCACATTATTATAAATGTGCCATAAAAGACAAGATACCTGTTCTGTTATTCACATAACTCTAAAATATGTGGAGGATAAGAAAATACAACTACTTTAATTTCAAGATGTCTTTCATATTAGACACCAAATACAGTAGCAAATAATAAAGTTTGCACTTAAGAAAAAGGACTATACTATATGTAACTAAAGCTCAGTAACAAAGAATACCCAATATTTTGCTGCTTAGCAAAAATTTTTAAATAATCTCTGCACTACATTTACAAACAAGTAATTTGCACTATGACCAACTTATACAAGCCTCCAACTGTCATTTCCAAAATATAATGTTGAGTAGGATGATACATTTATATTTCCCTTTTATATGCTTCGGTCTTAACATGAAAACAACAGTAAAATAAAATTTTGCAATATGACCATGTGCAGAGTATGAATGGTACTACTATAAAGAGAAGTAAGAGAAATAGTTAATTGGCTACTTACCAAAATCGCCCTTATGAGCAATGATATATGCACACACAGTCATATTTGCTCTCCCCAGAGGCATTTAGACATTTACCATTCTACAAGACCTTCCATGTAAACCCAAACCCAGACACTTTAATTCTACATGCCTCAATATTTTTACAAACCTTTTAATGGCTTTTTAATAAATTTCACTACATTATGAAAGTAAAACTGTGAATTTCTTACCAGGAATTAGTTTACTTAAAATTAAATAATTTACTTAAAATTAAAATGTTATGCAATTACATACTTTGTGAATTAAACTATAAAACAAAAGATAAAGACAAAATAAAAAACTTACAGAGAATTTTATCAATTCTAAAACCATGATTTGGAGTAACAGGGGAGAAAAAATACCAACCACTGGGCTTAGAGGCATTCAAAGAACAAAAGAGCCTTTACAAACTAAGCAGGTTTTAGAAGATATTCCGGGAGCTTGAGTGAACTCATGCCCCAGTTGTTGGGAGTGTTTGGGAAGGGTTAGGAGGTGTGCCCTTGTTTGTGAAGATGTGTCCCAGGTGGGCTGCTTATGGATCAAGATGTGAGCTCTCAGCTGTTCCTGCTGCCATGCTTCTGCTCCACTCTCATGAACTCTAAACCTCTGAAACCATAAGCCCAATTAATTGCTTTCTTTCACAAGTTACCTTATAACTTACGGTCATGGTCTTTGGTCACAGTCACAGACAAGTAAATAAAACAGAAGTTGGTACCAGGGAGTGAGCTATTGATGGGACTTGATCATATGGTTTTTCTGGAGGAATGGAATGGAAGTGGAAGACTTTGAAAATTAGAAACAGAAAAGCAATTTAACGTTCTAAGTACATCTTAATGGACCACCCTAGTAGAATCTTGGAAGACATTAGTGCTGAGAATTAGGCTGACTTTGAGAGCCCAGTTCAAGAGGTTTCACACTGGAATAACATTAGCAACTAGGCTATGGACCATTTTTGTGATTTGGCAAAGAATGTGGCTACTTTTTCTTGTCCTAAGAATTCTCCTGAGGCTAATCAGAAAAGTAACAGACTGATTTCTTTGGCAGAGAAGATTTCAAAACAGCCTAATAGTGACTTTGTGATATGGTTATTAATAATCACTCTTATACAGGTCTATAATGAAAAAGAGTATATGGAACAAAAAGTAACAGAAAATATACTGAAGGAGAAAATAGTACCAAGAAAGTTAATGTTGGAGCCAAGGCTATACAGAATCAGATGAGAAAATTAAAGACAGTCTTGATATGGAACAAAATAAAGGGAAGGGTGACCTTAGGGCAAGAACCCTACCTAGCTAAGCTTACAACTTATAAAAAAGAAAGGCCTAAGGAGTTTCCAGTTCCTAAAAAGGAACAAAAGAAAACTTATGCAAAAGTGATTCAAAGGAGCCTGGCTCCATTCCAAGCAGACAGTCAAACTTGGCAACATTGTCCACACAGTTCTAACTTCAGAATCAGAAAGGATGCATGAGTAAGGAGGCTGCTGCAGTTAAGTTGACCCGCTGAAGCCAGGTGTGTCCAAGAAGTCCTTGCATGGAGATAGGGAGAAATCATTCATGAAACTTTCGAAAGTGAAGCCTGGATTGCAATGGAGACCCCAAAATATTAAAGATAACAGAATCAAGAGACATCTGCCAAGGAGAGCTGCACATGAGGAAGATAACAAACAAGCAAGCAAGAGCGAACAAGCAAGTACGTGTGTGTGCACGCACACATGAGGGGAAGTTTCAGGCAGAAAAGCTGGAAGGGCAAAGGCATCTAAGCCCTTTGACACAAGACACAGCTACAGGATTTAGAGTTTGGCCTGCTGGGTTTTAGCCTTGCTTTGGTCCAGTATTTCCTCACTATGTCCCTATTCCTCCCTTTTGGAATGTATACTCTGTGTCACTGTATGTTGAAAAGTATATAATTTGCTTTTTAAAGTAAAGAGGGAGTGCAATAAGAGATTGCCTGGAGTCCAAGAGAGACTTAATATTTTAACAGTGCTGAAACTGGAGAAGACTGGGTAATTTTGGAGTTGGACTAAATGCATTTTACATTATGACTATGCCTACCACAAGCCTGTGAAAGCCAGGGAATGAAATGTGGTGATTTAAATGAGAATGGTGCCCAAAGACTCCTATTTTTAAGTAGTTGGGAAAAATTAGGTTGTGTGGCCTTATTGGTAGATGTGCATCACTGCAGGTGGGCTCTCAGGTTTTAGTGCCACTATGCCTCCTACTATGCACAGTGCTACATGCTTCATGCTTATGGATTGAGTTCTCAGTTGTTCCTGCCACCAAGCCTTTGCTCCACCATCAAGAACTCTGTAAACTTCTGAAATTATAAACCCAAATAAACATTTTCCTTTATAAGTTGTCTTAGTCATGGTGTTTTTATCACACAACAGAAAAGTAACTATGACAGGTATCATTCATCAATTATGAATCATTCTTTGCCTTACAACTTTAAAGATTTTTTAATTTAAGGAATTAAAGACACAATAAGTTTACAGGTACTTAAGCACTCATAACAGGTACTGATAAGCACTATTATGATAATAGCCTCAAAGAGTCTACTAGCTTAGGAAACATGTATCTTATTCAAAAACAACCTAAACTCAGAAAAAAAAAATCATTATATATAATTCATTTTTATTTAAGAATTCTGGGTTTTAAATTTCTCTTTCAAGAGCAAACTAAACATAAACAAAACTTCATTATTTCAATATATTACTATTAGACAAAGCCTTGATAAGGACTTACTGGTAAAATTCCTACAAACATAGACCATAAACATTCCATAATAATTTATAAAAACTTTTTAACAGCCAAAGAATATTATCATCAATAATACTAAGTAGTTAGTAATTATAAAAATGCAGAACAATTTAAAAGTGGATGTTGGGAAGTTGTTTCCCAGAAATATGCTAGCTGATCGTTATATTAATTCTTATTTTTATCCAAATGATAATTTTACCTCAGTAACGCTTACTCTTAGATTGTCTTTAGAATCTGTTCTCAGTATTTTTCCTCTTAAGCTTTGATCATTTATTGAAACATGTATAGTCTGATACTGAGTACTAACATATATCATAAGAAACACTATGTTCTTTTTAATCTTTCAACATACAGACAAGTTTCCTTCATGGCAAACAATGTTTTAAACCATATAGAAAGTCAAATCATAGTCATTTGTTCAACAACTTATATTATAGGTAAGCACACGAAGGCGAAAGAGATGAAATAAAATGACCAATATCAGAAAAACCAGTTCTCTGTGCTAGAGGTTCAATTGCTCAAATCAACCCTCAGTCTCTTGCAAGCTATCTTCCCTCCCACTAAGAGATAACGACAAAGAAAACAATTACCAATCGCATCATTTGAGTCAGGGGCACAGTGGTGGATTAGCTATTGGCCAATAGAGTTACGTATTATATAACTGGCTTTACCTAGAAAGAGCTGGTAACAGTGTCATTAAACAGGAACCACTTCGGTGAGAAACAAAATCTTAAAACAACTTCATTTTTCTGCAAAACATTACTTCTTGATGAATTTTCAATTTGTTTTACAAACCACCTTAAAGCACCTCTGCCTAAAGTACTTTTCTTCTCAAGTAGTCAGCCAAATTAAAAATGTAAAATGGAGAACAGTAAAGATGCAGGACAAGGCATGAATCAGATATACATCATGCATATTTAACAATCAAATATATTTTTAATTACTACCCAAAATTAAAATGATTCAGTATTGGATGATACTATGATTACTGTATTGTTCTATATAATATATATGAAATTGTTTCAATTTTTAATAAAAATGACAGCAGTCCCTAAAAACTTATTTAAGAAATAATACAACTAGAAAATTAGAAAAAATTGTTAGTGATAATGATATGTAGAGTGGATTAAAGCAATATATATCACAATCCAAATCATTTTAAAAGCATAAACCAATCATCAAGTCAACATATAACCAAGACAAATCAGCAATAATATATTATGACTAGCTTAAGACCCTTTAACAAGAGGACAGTATCAAGACTTTCTGGTGTAATTAATTTTAAGTGTTTTTATAACTTTAAAAAAATTTGATTCCTATATTCAAATGAAGATGACTATACTGCATAATATAGAAAAT
Organism: Meriones unguiculatus; assembly: GCF_030254825.1. Lineage (NCBI taxonomy): Eukaryota > Metazoa > Chordata > Mammalia > Rodentia > Muridae > Meriones > Meriones unguiculatus. Next base: position 85,701,197 of record NC_083350.1, read on the forward strand.
AGCTAATGTATAGTAAAATATTAAGATTAAAGATCCAATTTTCTATTAAAAATTTGACAAAATTTTGACACATGCCTTCTCAGTATTTGCACACATATGATTATTCTTAGATCAAAATACTGGAATTATGTTGAATACAGCAGTATGTCAAGAGTATTTCTGTATCTTTAAAAAAATCTTAAAAACATGATTGTGCTACTATATAGTGTTCCTATTATGATACAGCATAATTAATTATTCCATTCTTGAAAGCTCAGATTCTTATTAGTTCAATAAATACTAGAAATAGTTTTATATATAAATCTGTTGATCACGGCCTTAGGATAAATCTCTCGGGAAAAAACAAAATATTAGATTCAAAGTACATGAATTTTGTTATCTTTTGCAGAATCTAAATGCAGAAAGCCCTAAACAATACAATAAAACCTTTTTAAAATTACTCCAGTGTAGACTGGAATAAATAGTTAAGACCATATGATACTGATAGTGACCTATTAGCAACTCACCTCACACAAGAACTCATAGTATGCTGGAAAAAGGAATATTCTGTTAGTAATCCAGCAGCTGTAACAGTTATTAATAATGCTTTGGTTTTATTGGCTTGTTTTTGTTTTTGTTTTGTTTTGTTTGAGACAGGTTCTGGCTATAAATCCCTGATTTACAATCTTCTTCTTTCCTATGCCTCACAAGTGTTAGGAATGTACCACCACAGGTTGTTAATGAAGTTATTTATAATAAAGTATGCTACTCAATAATGAAACATCACAAATTCCTAGTTGAGAAAACTATGAATCTTTAGTTTTCTCTTTAACTTCTCTTAGCATTTAGCTGAGTAAAATATGTACAATATGTTATTTATTGGACATGTTGTATACAAAACATTAAACACAAAAGTAAAGGATCCATCTAGAGTTCATCAGTCTGCACTGTGTTTCTAGGGAACTTTCACTACTCTAAGTTCTTACAGCTACATTATAAAAGGGCAAAAATTACAAGTGCTCACTTATAATTTGCCACTAAGCACAGAACAAATTTATGGCTTTATCAAAATGACCTCATAAACAAATTAAAATCTGAGGCCAATGTGGAATTTGAGAGCTGATTTATAGGTTCATTGGATGACCAGAGAACTTTCTGCATATCCTGAAGCCAAGAATGGTCCTCTCAAGAAAAGCCATCCTCTCCTATTTTGCCATTCTAAAAAGGGATACACATGAAGGAACATGTGAAGAGAGGGCAGCCAGTCACATTATCCAAACAACCTGGCAAGCACAGGGTGACAGATGTCTCAGACAGGTGATCCTCATGTCTGACAGAATAGCCAAGCAAATATAAAACCCAGTTGAAGAGAAGGAGCCAAAGAGGAATGATTATAAGCTTCTTACCCAACAAGAGTATCATTTAATTTCTATCTTGTAAGCCTCCCAAGGGCATGAGTGGCCAGGACCCGCCCCTGAGGACCTCCAACTGCCAGACTCCACCTAAAAAAACACTCTAATGGCCATAACAGTGAGATCTAAGGGTCCTTGAGACCCAGTGGCCAAGCACTGCCCTACAGAGTAAAAGCCCAAGATCAGGTCACAAAATCCTACCAATCCCAGGCCACCTGAAAAAGTCCACCTCCAATCAACTCTATATAAAACCTGCCCCTCACTAAGTTCTTTGCTTCCAAGCGGATGCAGCCACATTCTGTATTTATACCAATAAATCTGTTGTGTGAGGTTTGTTGTGTGGTGTGACTTTGTAGTTGGTATTTCTTGGCTTCCAACTGCTATGCTACTTTTCCCCTCAGAGCTGTTAACAGTCTTTCTGAGCACTCATCTGTTGCAAGACAGTGGAAGCAACAATAATGAAACTTCTTCAAATAAAAATTGCATATAAGAAAACTGTGAAAAGACAAAAGCACATTGAAATTTTTTCACAATGTTTTCCAGAGAATAAAATTTCTAAAGTATTAGCTTAAGGCAACAAAACAGGATAAAAAGTTATACAGGCCTTAGAAAAAGAATTTTTTAAAATAATGCAAATTGGAAATAAGCAAAAAAGATACTACAATGAGGTTTGTCTGAATTTCAGTTTTAAAAAGTGAAAAACTACCATAATACTTACTTTGTAAATAGTGCAAAACCATCAATACAAGACTATAGCTGCTTAAAGTGCCACGACTGGCATCATTTATCTCATGGTGACTTGCCCACTTCTTAATCACCAGCACTAATGGACGAACTCGATTTTCAACTGCAAGTAAAATTGACACTTAAAAAGGATAATATCACGGTTTCTTTGAAAATATATATAATTTCCTGATTCTACCCCAGAGAGAAACACTGCTTTCCTCTATATAAAGTACAGTAGCATATAACTTTACTATAGTAACATATTATCCAAAAACAAAATTCAGTTTAACTAAATACAAGTAATGGAGTACTGATATTTATTGTAACATAGTTGAAAGGTCATAAAGAATACAACAAAAAAAGGCTGATGGTTATTTAAAACAAGACAAAAACTTACGGTATGCATAAGTTCTGAGAAGGAATGTGTTTCTAATTCCAACAGTATTGTTTACATTTAAGTCGAATTCCACACAACTATTTAAAGAAAAAAAAAAAAAAACACACACACACTTTTAAAACAAGTACAAGTAACCACTCTTTCTATTAATTAAACTGACTGCAATCTATCCACTGATGCAACATGGACTAAAAGCCATAGACTGTGTTTTTAAAGGGAGTCAATGAAGTTTGATGTCACCAAAGTAAGAATATATACATAGTATACATAATATACTATATGCTACATATACTACACTAGATAGATATTTACATTACCATTCATAACAGCAGCAAAATTAGTTATGAAGTAGCAACACTACATATGCTAGAGTATACACAATATATATACTACATAGTATATACAATAATATATGTGTATATAGAATATATATAAGAGTAGATATAGTATGTCACTTAAAGTATTTTGATGTATATTAAAAATATAAGATCACTATTTAAAAGACCCATAATATACTGATGTCTCTAATTATTCAAAGTGAAGTTTTAAAATCTTGTAACCTTTTCTAGATAAACAAAATCCTATGACCAAAACATTCTGATGTAAACCATCTCACTAAGTTATATCTTCTCAAAACATAGGTTTACCTATTTCAACAATAAAAATAAGAAGCCAAATATAATTCAAGTTTTAAAAAAATATCTATACATCACATTCCCTCTAAAATGGCTGGAAAATCCTATGTCAGATGCAGGTACTGATGATCTGGAAGAAACACATTACTCAAAACATCACCAATGCTTCTTTGAAACAAAGATTCTCAACTCACAACTTAGAAAATTGGGCAATTACTGTTAAAATCTACCAACAAGGAAAAAGTACTTCATATAAATTAGTTCCACTTATATATTCTACTGGGTCTAGTTTCTTTTAACACTACATTGTTCTATGAAATGGCTATCAAAAGGATAGGCAAGATGATTCAGTGAGAATAATGCTTGCTACTAGGACTGACAAGATGAGATCAATATCTCAGGATCCACATGATGAAAGAAGAGAACTGAGAACTGACCTCTGCATATACACCATAGTGTGCCAAACATGAACCATGCACATACATACACACTAAACAAATGCCCCTCACCTTTTTTAAACACTATCAAAAATAAGATTTGGATAATGCATGCCTCTAAACTAGCAAATGTGAAGCTAAGACAGAAGTGAGAACTTGGGGTCAGTCTGAGCGATGTGCAAGATCTTATCTCAAAATAAATTAGTCAACAATTAACTAATTAAAACAATTCCTTTCTATGTTATTATAAAATCTGAAATTTACCTTACGATTTTCCTGCGTGGAGAGCCAAAAAACAACAAAAAAACAAACAAACAAAAAAAAACAAAACATCTGACAAACGTCCCCTCACTTCTGCTCATAATAAATGAGTAGTAATGCTAGAGCTGCTGAGATATACAAAGCTTTGGGAAACTTAAGGTGACAACAGTCACCGTCTTTATGCTGGCTAAAGAAACACCAGAACCAATTTATATATTGCCTGCATAACTCAATACATAAGAAAACATGTAAGTAGAGACCCGGTGAATTCAGTCTTTTCAAAGGGACTGGAGAAATATGTCAGTGGTAGATTACTTGCCTGCATACCTAATGCCCTAAATGAACATTCTCCAGCACTAGAAGAAAAATAAATTTCTAAAAATATGAAATTAAATATCTACCTATGATGTTTCTTCCACAAGACAAATCACAGGCTTCTCACACTTACAAACTACTAGAAAATTAAGTTTTAAGACCATTTTAAACAGTGAAAACTTACTAACTAAATTATGAAAAAGGTTATTTTTCTGCAGTATGAGAGTTATAACAAGAAGGTAGAATCTCACTTTATTCAACCTCAGGTGGAAACATAGGTATTAAACTAGCTCCAAATTTTTGCCACACCTTGAACAATACATAAAGGCAGAAGTAAATTTTTGTAAGAAAACAACTCTTAAATGTAAAATAAGAAAGTTCAATTCTGTATATGCAAATGCTATATCCCTGTAAACACCAAGAAAAACTTGCTATATTATAATCCTATGTTTAGAAAACAGTTTATGAATCTTTTCAATAAATTATACAATCAATCTACACTTAACTTTTCTTATTTCTGCTTGCCTGTTTGTTTTAAGATACTCATTTATTAGCCCTTCCTGTACTTGAACTCATCATCCTGCTGCCTCCAACTCCCAATGTCATGATTACAACACATGATTATACCATTTACATTCTTAAATTCAAATATTATGTAATACCTTCTATTACAATAGTCTTAAGAAATCAGAACTAGGAAAACATAAAGAAAAATTAAAAAATTGAAATTCAGTGTTTTTACAGCTTTTTCTTATTCCCTATATGCTATACATCTTTCTTTAAATGAAATATAGTTTGTTTTATTGGCACAGGCCATGTAGGGTGAACTTTAGCAAGCAAGTAAGCTTCCTGAAGGCAGCCCACTGGTTTTTTTTGCACAGCTGACAATGGCTATACTCTGAAGAGGCATGGACTTCAGGGAATTTGTCTACGGATAGCTTTTTGCTGCTGATATGCCTTTTCATGCTTGATATTGCTGTACTCCTCATATATTGGCAGGGCATGGAGAGACCCTCAGTGCCTATTGTTTCCTGGGTATTTGCCCATTCTGTTAGGCAAATTTCCAGCAGTATCAATATGAAGATGTACTTTCATGAAACAATGCTGTTTAGATGAATAGATAATTTTATAATTCCTGATAATGAATTCCTGATTTGATGCAGCTAACTTTATGAACTCCGACCCCTGCAGAATAGCAAAGGCTGCGTAAGGGAGTTCCGTGAACCTTCATAAGTCACAAACACATAAATTTAACTAGGAAGAACAGGACTGAGACAAATTTATGATCTAGGAAAACATTCATTCTAGGTTAGGTCCAGAGATGGGATCACCGATGTCAGTATGCACCATGATAACTAACTAATTTAAGATATACAAGGCCTTAAAAATAAGACATAAGATAGATGACCTGTTTCTTGGTTAAAAACCTTGTTAACCTATTACATTAAAAAAAAAATTCCTACTCTGAACTTTCAATAAACTCATGGAATGGAAGATAGCTGAAGAATGTTAAATTAGATATGAGTCTTAATGGAAAGACATGTAAGCAATCATCTTGTTGTAAATCCTTAACCTTAAACCTTGTTAACCTATGACATGAAGAACTATTGTTTTGAACTTACAATGAACTTGTAGGATGAAGTGATGGATAAGAATAGTTTAGTTAGGCATGAGTAATCAATAATCCTACTGTTTTTTCCCTCTGTGTAACAACTTTGTTTCTGTGATAATTGTTTTTATGGCTATGAGGTAATTTTTCCTCTAACATAAAAAGTACAAAAGAAAACAAGAAACACTGTCGATTGGAGCCTCTTGGAGCCTGCTTGTCAGAGCTTTGCTCCATCCACCATCCACCAAATATGTCTGTCTGCCTGTTTGTATGTATGTATATTTTTATGTATGTAAGAAGTTATTGAAGCTTGTTGGAGCCTTTTGAAGCCCGCTTATTGGAGCTCACTCTTAAGAGTTTGTTTCAACCACCAAATGTGTCTGTCTGTCCATCTGTCTGACTGTACCTGTGTATCTGTGTATGGGTATGTGTGAAGTTGTTGGAGCCTGCCTTTGCTTCATCGTGTGTGTGTGTGTGTGTGTGTGTGTGTGAGTGAGAATGTGTGTTTCTTCCCCTTCTTCTTTTCTTTCTCTACCAGCAGTATACACCATATGCTCCAGCTCCCTCCCCTTTCCTTTTTCCAGTCTTTCTCCATGATCAAGCTATGATCAAGCTATCAGCTCTAGCTGTTCAAGAGTTAAAGAAAGTTCAGTGTTTCTTGCTAGAAGTAACCAACCTCCACCACCCTGCTCCATTTCAACAACTCAACATCCCACCTCAGTTTACCCTGGTGTCAAAGCCAGCTTTTGACATTTAATGATACTTTAAAGTTACAACAAACTCTCTGATATAAATACACACCAAATTTTATCAAAGAAGATATGTTTTGGGGAACACATTATATGTTTCCAAAATATGCGGTCTTTTACATTTTAAACTGGGTCCTCACTATAACGCTGATTGACCTGGATCTCATTGTATAGAGCAGTGGTTCTCAACCTCTGGGTCAAGATGCCTTTGAAGATAAAAAAAAAAAAACCCTTTCATAATGGTCACCCAAGACTATCAGAAAACACAGATACTTGTATTTATATTACAATTCATAACAGAAGTAAAATTACAGTCATGAAATAGCAACTTTATGGTTGGAGTGGAGGTCACCACAGCTCAAAAAAACTGTATTAAAGGGTTGCACCATTATGAAGGTATATACCAGTGAAAACCATTGGTATAGACCAAGCATGGCTTCAAACTCACAGAAATCCATTTGCAAATATGAACCTTTATGCTAGGCTACAAGAGAATCATTTTAAAACCCAAACTGGATAGTCCCAAATACTCAAGACTGAAGCAGAGTAGCTAAATTCAGTTAAACATGAAGACCTCTCAGATTATTTCAAAAGTTAATTTAAAGACAATAGTGACTACACCTACAATGTCATCACTCAGGAAGTGAAAGCAGAAGAATCCAAAGTTCAGAGCTGTCCTCACAGCCAGACTGATTCAAAGAATAAGCTGGGCATAGTGGCACATGCCTTTAATCCTAGTACTCGGGAGGCAGAGGCAGGTGAATCTCTGAGTTTGAAGCCACCCTGGGCTACAAAGGGACTCCAGGAGAGCCAGAGCTGTATTACACAGAGAAACCCTGTCTAGAAAAACAAACAAAAGACAAAGAAGAAAATGAAAAAAAGAAAATTAACTAGAAAATTATCCCTAAAACCTTAAAGATAAGCTGCTGTGCTTTAACACTGATTTTTTAGCTATCCACATTACGTGACTAGCCAAAGTTAATCTAGAGCACCTAAGAAAAGAGAGGTTAGTAATTATTTACCTGACTTTATCCCTGAACTTCACAATTGGCACTTTTGCACGAATCAGCTGAGGTCTCTCAATGTAGCCAGCTGAAGGAAAAAAGATAATATGAGTATCTGCCATTGTTTTCTCATTCATAATGTTCCAATGCAGTTTTAAAAGTAATATTTTAAAAGTAGTATTTTAATAAACTAAACCAACTTAAGATCAAATATGCTGTCCTGGAAAAATAAAGGATTAATAAGAATAAGAATAAGATATAAGGACACAATATAAGAATAAGGACATAAAAAGAGTTCCAGAAAGACAGGAACACATAAGGAGACCCTGTCAAAGAAGGAGAGAAGAAATGGGAAGAATAAGGAGGAAGGAAAGACAGACATCAAGTCCATATAAGAGCTACATAAAGGCTTTAAGGGTTTTTGTTCTCAAAAAGAAAAAAAAATCTAGTATATAGCAGTATCTATAAAGACATTAAAACATCTCAATGCAAAAAATAGCTAAAAGTAAGGAAATTGCTAAATTCTGGTGTAACAAACAGTAAGAAATTGATGGTAATTGCAGAAATCATTTGTAATATGTAAATACTTGCAACTTGATGAGGCAAGAATACATTCAATTATATATTATCTCAAAGAGGATAAAATACATAACATTTTTAATTTCATCAAAGGTATAAAGAATTTATTGTAGAAAATTTACAGAAAATTAGTAACTGCCATGGTGAAGAGCACATACTGTTCTTTCAGAAGACCTAAGTTCAGACACCAGCACCCACGATGGCAGCTAATTAACAGCCTGAAACTCCAGCTCCAAAGGATCCAATGCCCTTTTCTGGTCTCCATCGCACATACATTCATGTGCACATACCCAAAAAAAGACGTATAATCAAAAGAAAGAAACACTTTTAAAAAAAAATCATCTGAAAACAGGAGCAATGTCCTAAGTTTTTAACCATAGAAAAAGACAATACCAGATTTCCTTTTTTTAAAAGCTAAAAATTTTGTTGTTAGTGGTTTTGGTAGGAAGGGTAACGTTTCATGTTTTCCTCCATGTACATATATAAATACAAATGCATATGTGTGTGTGGAGCCCAGAGGTCAAAATCTAGTGTTCTCCTCTATATTTCTCCAGCTAATTTTTTAAGATTAAAATCTCAGTGAAACTGATGCTCAATAATTGGACAGAATGCACGGGCATAGCCAGGATCCTCCTGTCTCTGCCCCAATCCTTACCCCTGGTGTTGGAGTTACAGACATAAGCTAACAAACCCAGCATTTTTTACATGGGTGCTAGAGATCTAAACTCAGATACTCATATTTACACAGCAGGTACTTCCTATTAAGCCTTCTCTCCAGACCCATTTATCAGGTTTCAACTATGGTAAGAATGATTAAAATCCACTGACAGTATGAATTATTTCCTAATTTTATAGATGAAATAACATATGGATTCCAATAACTGTTTTCTTTTTTTTCCTACAACAGATATAAACTATTCAAGGATAGTGACTTGTTTTTGTTTTTGTGTTTCCCAATTCAAAGCCTTATACATGAGTATCTGTGAAAAGAAAACTGACAAAAATCTCTCCAGCATCATAACATTCTTTAACATTCCGTGGACGTTCAAAGTAAAGTGTATGATGGGATAGTATAGATTAAAATTTACTAAGTTCATTAAAAAAAATTATAATAAAATTGTCTTAGTCAACAATTTTGCTTTCTTTGGGGGTAACAAACATGTTCAAAGCTCACATGTGTAAAATAAAGATGTGTATTAATGAAAAGTATATGAAATTCTTCCCTTACAAAGACACTATCACTTGCTTTGGTTAATCATACCAAGGTACTTTTTTATTTGTAGCTATTGTGAAGGGTGTAGTTTCCTTAATTTCTTTCTCAGCCCTTTTGTCTTTCATATGCAATAGGGCTACTGATTTTTTTTGAGTTAATTTTGTATCCAGCCACTTTGCTAAAGGTGACTTTAAGGCCCTCAAAGCACACAAGTAGCCAAGCCCCACCTCTGAGGCCCTCCAACCACCAGGCTCTGCTCACTCTAATGACCACAGTGGCAGGACCCAGCCCCTTGAGACCCAGGTGGCCAAGCTCCAGCCTGCAGAGCAAAAACCCCAAGATCAAGCCAAAAAAAATCCCACCAATCCCAGGCCATCCTGGAAATCTCTGTTCCCCGAGGTCCTATTAAAAAGCCTGCCTCCTTGGCTCTCTGCTGCTTCTCTCCCAAGTTCAGGAAAACATCTTCCTCCTGTGTTTTCCTCAATAAATTTCTTATCTGAAGTTTGCTGTCATTATGACTTCGTAGTACTCCTTGGCTCCCAACTGCCAGGATACCCTTCCCCTGGGAGCTACAACATTTACACCTATATGACTATTACTATCATGTTTTTGGCTACACAGATACTTGCCTTACAGCTAACTGTTCATTCATGCCTATTTTCCTAAGGGTCTATAACATTTAAAAAAAAAAAAAAAAAGGAAAGCTTATATATCTTCAAATCTCAAGATGACAGATGCCTTCAATGGATTTTCAAGTAAATTCAATAATGAATTGTTGAATCATGCTTTTTCACCCACAGTTAAAAGAAGACAGGCATGGTGATACACTCCAAAATGCATGAGGCTGAGGCAGGAGGATCACAAGTTCAAGGCCCGCCTAGGCTCTCTATATATTTATTTATAGCAAGACCCTATCTTAAAAAGAAAATAAGTGTAAAAGAAGTTAGTTAGAAGAAAACAATCTATGTTCTAATTGTTCTCATCAGAAAGTAAACAATTCTTACCAGAGAGATTAAGTGAGTACGATTTTAAATAATAGTTATGTCAGAAGGTCTATGAGACTTACATAGTCTAGTACAGAAGTGTTTATGGACTAAGGTGAGTATATGTCGTGCTTCAGTCTTCTGATTTACCTGAAAAAAAACACTGAAAAGTTAAAGTGTTTTTTCATTATTTTCTTAGCTTAGTGTTTGATTTTTAAAGTAACACAAAGCAAAACACAAACCATGTATTTTTCTTTCAAAGTACTTTTCAAAATATACACTACAAAAAAGTCAACCTCAATGCTGTTTCATATCTACATTCCAGAATCAAATCATTTTTAACTGAAAATAACCATGTCATTTTTTCCTTTTATATAAATGATAAAAAAACTCATCTAACAAAATTGAACAAAATCCTAACTTTGTAACGTTTTATTTCCTTATCAAGAGCATGAAGTGCTTATGGATTATGTACAGTGTAGAGTATCAGTGTGTGTAAGCTATGGCAATGACTTACGAGTGTGACGAAGATCACAGAGCTAGCAAGATGTGCCCAGTGTACTCTAGTTGCAGAATTTGCAATCTCCATTATACTGATATTTAAGGGGTTTTCTGGTTTGCTTGTTTTCCCCCCTTTTCTTTTCCTTTGTGTTATCTCAGAGCATAAAAAAAAAAAATAACAGATGCTTTCTTAGAATAAACCTGTTTTTCTTTTACAATAACCAGAAGACTAAAACTACATATTACAATCAAGATTTTGTTTTGCATTTTTAAGGATATGAAGCACAGTGTGAAATACTAAAGCTAGGCAGTGGTGGTGCAGGCCTTTAATTCTAGCACTCAGAAAGGGACAGGCAGGCAGATCTCTGAGTTCAAAGCCAGCCTGGTCTACAAAGAGAGTCCAGACAATCAAGGCTATACAAAGAAGCCCTGTCTCAAAAAAACAACCCCCCCCCCAAAAAAAAAAGAAAGAAAGAAAGATTAAAATTATATTCAACTTAACCAAAAAGTCTGGTAGTTCAAAAGAACAACTACAAGAGGCTGGGTTGGATAAGTTTACTGAAAAATTTCTATAGTATTAAGATATTCAAAAGATCATTTAACAGGAAATTCAAATAAATATAATTCTAAATAACACAATTCGGTTGTTAAATAAAAACAAAACCAAAATGAAGTCAGTATCTTAGAAAAAATGTTAAATTTACTAAATCAAAGGTCTTAAATTTCACTGAAGCCTTATTTTCAAAAAAAAAAAAAAACAAAAACAAAAAAAACTCAAAGCCTACTGTATTTTCGTATTTTCAAGGTGGGGGGAAGGGAGAATACAGATTTAAAAAGATTTAAACTCAGCCCAGTGACATTTCATAGTAAAAGGCAACACTTGAAAAACCACACAGAGGAGCCAATTCCCATCAACAGCTCAGAGCTCATTACTGCTGGAGCTGCTCTTCTGTATACCAGGCTGGTGCTTTACATGTGCAGGGCAGAGAAAGAGGTCCTTCTGGCACTACACAGAAAATTCAAACAGCTAATTAGAATAAACCAAGTTCTATTTCTAAACTTATGTAATATAAGAAATAGACTTGTAATAATGTCTCATCACTTACTGGTTCTTCTTTAACAACCAAGCATAAATCACCATCACTGCTCCGGGCACCAAATCCATTTAAAGACGATCCAACCAAAAAAAGTCTGCTTTCTACAGAAGCAGAAGAAAACCGTAAGAAGTGCTACAGTTTGTAAACAGGAACATATAGACAATAAAGGCATGCAGAGAAGGCAGACGTACGTGGGAAAAGCAACTGAATCTCTCTCTGCAGCTGTGCTCTACAGAGTTCTTTCTTCTTCAAGTCACTTGTTTGCTGCTGACAAGTTTCAAACAACTCTAGTATCTGCTGGCTCAACTTGAATACACCACAAAAGAAACAAAAACAAAATATTTGTTCAGAAATTTATAACTACTGTTCTAAGCAGTATAGCAGTATAAATGAATGCTGACAGTATTTTAAAAATAAATACATGTTACCCTCTTAACACTTCCTGATTCAAAGCTATTGTTACTCAAGTACAAAGAATGGCTTAGAAAACTATAAATTTCACAAAAATAAAATTTAAGTGACAAAAAAGTAGTCAGATAATTCATATTGAGTATAATTATAGCCCAGTAAACTAAAACCCTTTTATCACTACTGTCTGCTTTTACGTGGATCATGAATAAAGAATAATTATCACATTTTTAAGAGTCACAAAGACCAGTGAATAAGAATATGCAAAGTAAGTAAGTCTATGCATTAAAAAGCACGTGCACATGACATATTCTAAAATATACTAGGTCCCTTTCAAGAAGTTTGTTCAACTTCTGGTGGTCATGGTGATGAATATTACACATAAAAGATTTGTCTCCTGCCTTCTAGTCACACAAATCGTCCTCTACTCTATTTTTCATACCTTTCTCTGAGTTCTGACTTCATCAGTTGGGGTGCCATCTCTCCCTTGTTTAGGTATCTATGTGGTTAACATTTTCCCTGTACCCCAACTCTTGCCATCACCTCAGGATGACAGGAAGATACAGGTACCCTTCTATGTAGTGAGCTACACTTACCACAACAAACTCCACTTCTGAAATTCTTTTACTATAATATTTTCCATTGGTGCATTTGCATAGCGATGTGTTCTAGTCCTAATATTTTAAACTCCATTATACTGTTTTCACTTCAACTTCCTGTTCAACTCACTTTCTTATCATCCCCACCTCTAACATATCTGCTCTAGAGTTAGTCAGGAGCCCCTTGAGATCTCCCTTTTCTTCCAACCTATTAGTACCTATGCTGCCACTATCCCAGAATGCATCTCCTGAACTAATCTCTTGCATCACACCTTTGCAAGTTTATCCCTCATGTTCTAATGTATGTGCCACAAAATCCTCAACTGAAGGCAATAAAAACACTACCTTCTCTCTAAAATTAAATTGAACTTACAGAAAGACAAAACTGAAAAGCTTTTTAGAAAGTAGAGTCTTCAAATGTATAATGTAAGAGTTAGCCTAGCTTAGGGTCCTAAGCATTATCCAGTGTTTACTCTCGTATTATTTTTGGTTAGATATTGTTCCTATTTTTCACTATTCCATTCCAAAATATTTACTGCTTTCTTCAAGGCCCCTAAACTTACTTTCTTTTCCAGATAAGCTCACATTAAATTTTTCTAAGAAAAGTCAAGCGTAGTGGTGCACATCTCCAAATCCCAGCACTCAGAAACGGAGGTAGGAGGATCAGGAGTTCAAGGCCATCCTTGGCTTCATAGGGAGTTCCAGGACAGCCTAGGCTACCATGAGACCCTGTCTCAAAGAAAAAAATAAATAAAATAACTAAGAAAATTAAAAATACAAATACAATTCCTCTTCTTGCTAAGACTTACAAATTAACACTCCTGAGGGAAATCTCATCTCTTTCATTCTGTTAAGACAAAGTGCCCTCTTGCTATGTTAAACTCTATTCCCTCTACCAACACCTTTATATCTATGCCTGCTGTTTACCTCAAGAGCACAAACACCATTAATTTTTCAATCTCTCTTTTGTATTTTCAGTCTCTCTTTTTCAAGCCTCCCCACACTCTATAAATGACCAGACAAGTCTCATTCATCAGTTAAGATCTTTTATATCATATTCAGAATATTTAAGAAGATTCAAGAGCTTCTGATAACCTGACCATGAAAAAGCCACAATTTTTTAAAAGAACATTTATAAATATCTGTGCCCCTCCCTCCCTTCCCCGAGTGCCCCCAGCAAAAAAAGAGAACAAGTAGGAGAATAAAAGAGCTCAAATTAAACCAAAACCAAACACCAGAAACAAATATAACATAATTGAGTATCCTTCACAAATCCCAAATCTGACCAGTTAAGGTCAAACACCATAATGACACAGTATCCCAAAAGTAAGAAGAAAGGGAAAAAGCAGGCTAAGCCCTAGATCAGATAACCAGAAATCAAATGGTCTCTAGCTACTACATTATGCTTCTTTCCCTCCAAACTGATTGTAGAATAGTATTACAATTCTAGAAGGAACCTTCACAAGCTATAATCTATAAGCAAATGCAAGAAGGACACTGAAAGTTCAGGGACTTTAATCAAAATTCCCTGTAAAACACCAGCAAAAAACTGTGGGGCACTGAAATCTAAACAAGGCAAAGCCATGAGAGGCAAAAGGAAAGGTCTAGAATGATTCTGATTGACGGAATAACACAAAAAAGAAGTAAAATCTCAAGAAGAGTAGGAATAAAATAAAGTGAAAACAAAATAGAAAAAAGTTTAGGAATAATAACTGAAAAAAGTAACTGAAAATATGTGAAATATTTTTCATAAAGTTTTTCTAAGAAAAGAAAGATTACTAAGATGAAGCACATTTCCACGGACACATGACGATATTTTAACCAATTTTTCAAGCCTTTTGCATTTTTATACGCTGGTATCCATACTAACAATAGAAATTTACTTTAGAAAAAATTGACAGCAGCACAGTGCATGAAATTATTGACAAATCTATTTTTAAAAGCTATGTATGACATACAGGCTGAAATTCACAAATGATGTAAGAGACATGTAAATGTGTACAGAGGTAAGTCTGGTATGCTCATGCCTTTAATTTCAGCATGTTGGAACTAGAAGCAGAATTGGTATGAGGTTGAGGTCAGTATGGTCTATAGAGCAATAACATACCTCAAAACAAAATTAAAACAAAAATACAGATGTATCATGCTAATAGTTCAGAAGATTATTGGTAAACATCAATTATCTTGAAATGAATATTTGGAATCAATATAATTTTTTTAAAAACAAGGCTTCTTCCAAAAAATTAAGAAAGTATGCGTTGTATTTGGAAAAAAAGAGGAAGATGAAAAATAGCCAGAAGAGAAGAAGCTATAGTAACAGAGATACAGTTGCATTGTCAAGAAAAACACAGAAATATGCATATATACATAACAACTGGAAGCTGACTCAAACTAAAAAGAGGGGGAGGTATGGACTAAATTAAGACTGGTCATATGGTCAGTCATATGTTAGTATACTGTAGTTATATAATGCTGGAAGGGTTAAAGCTGAGAGATTTACTAACATGATCATTTACATAGTAATTTACATATTATTTACACAGTATTTTATGTACATAGTTTGCTATTTCCTGTAACAAGAAGATATAGGCACCCAAGTTTGTAATAAATTCAGTAAAATTTAAATGTCACATAAAGATTAGATTTTGTTTGACCTAGAAGGAAAGCTGGCAAACTAGGGCCCACAGGCCAAATATAGCTTCTAGACTTTTATATACAAACAAGTTAAATTATTTTTACATTTTATTAAGTGGAGAGAAAAAAAGCCAATAGCCCAAATAACTTGAATGCCTAGAATATTTGTTATCTGGTCCTTTAAAGAAAATTTTGTTAACTGAAGTAGAACCAAGTAATCCCAGACATCACAGTAGATCCTCAGTATTCGTTGCAGCAATGCTCAAATAAAACCTATTATAGTTACATGTGAGCCAAAATGGTGCACATTTGTAATCCCAGCACTTGAGAAGCTGAGGCTGGAGGATTCACAAAGCAAAACCCTATTTTATCCATATTCTTTATATACTGTCTCACATATAATTTTCACTGCCATCTGTCACAACTTAATACTGCAGTACCTCTTATCCAGATACATTAACATCTTTTAAGATGCCAGTCCACCTTCAAGACCAACTCATTCTAAACAAAACTATGTTCTGCAAAAAATTATCCTCTCCAAAATTCAAATTTACTGTTATTCCACCTATTCAAAAACTTTCAATGCCACTTGACTATGCTTTCAAATCATTGTCTAATTAACTAATATTAAATATTGTATTCGCTATACACTTTATAGCAGTAGTGTTGATCACATTGCTGGCAACAGATACTAGGTAAAATTATCAGTCATTACTGTTACAGATCACGTGATATTACAGCCAGGTCTCACAATGTGATCTCCCTATTCTTGATGTTAAGCACATTAAATTTCTCCTCTCTTCATTTTTAGAGACAGTCGTTGCTGCAGGATATTTAATTATACTGTGAACCCTGAGACTGTTGTTTCCTGGAAAAACCTGTTTCTAGTTGTGGTGCAGCTCAGTCCTAGCACACACCTCTCATCTATGAGCTTTCTGTTTGAATATTGTAAACAGGATTAAATAAAGTCAAGTATAGGTCAAGAGGTGAAACAAGCAACCAGTTGACAGGGAGTGAACACAGAAAAAAAAAACCATAGAGAGTAAGAGGAAGTCAGGAGAATGGACAGAGAAATGCACAGGAAGTAGAAGGGACATTCAGTTTAAGTGGGTTTTTTTTTTTTTTTTTTGGAGACAGGGTAGTAAAACTGAATGAGATTTTGTTAAAAACAATGTGTCAAATTTTGATTTTAACACTTACAAGATATGACTTCGAGCAAATTATTTAACTTTCTAAACATCAATAAAATTTAGGACCATAGCCATATGCTACTAAGTTATTGAAAGAATAAATGATATAACATGAGTAAAATGCCGGGCATGGTGGCCCACACATTTAATCACAGCACTTGGGAGGCAGAGGCAGGCAAATCTCTGTGAGTTCTAGGCCAACATGGTCTACTAAGAGAGTCCAGGACAGCCCAAGCTCTGTTAAAACAGAAAAACCCTGTCTGGAAAAACCAAAAAATATAATAATTATGTCTAAAGAGCAGAGACATCAATAAACAACAGTTTTCTTGAAAAAAGAAAGTCATGGTAGCACACATCAGTAATCTGAGCTTTCAGAAAGTAGAACCAAGAGGATCATGAGTTCAAAGCCAGCCTGAGCTACACTATGAGCTACTGTCTCCAAAAACAGTCACTTAAAAGAACAAAAAGAAGTGTTGTCCTTCTTACTCTCACAATAAGGCAGAAATAAAGTATCACTCAAAGAAACTGATTCAACAACAAAATCTTTTCCTTTCTGGGGGAAATGCCCTAATTCCAAAGACTGCACATGTGGGAGAAATGTTTCTGTATGATTGGGCAAAGAAAGATATGGAATCACATCCTACGATTTATTACCAACAATACAAATTATACATTATTAAGTTTACAGAGATTCAGTATAGGCCTAAGTTCTTGGTTAGCTAGTTACCTACAAACATAAACATACACAAAAATGTACTTGAGTATCTATGTATAATAAACCCATTTTAAATATTCTACTAGCATGCATACATTAAAAACCCATATATAGTAACTATCTATACATCCATTCAGAAAATTCACCTGATTTGCCTTATCCCATAGACTTTCACATTATTATATCAGGAGTTAAACAAAGCAAAGGAATGGAGGGACTTAGGAAGAAGGAACACCAGAACATCCACACTCATCTTTTCATTTTCATTTGCTTTCTCCTCTTTCCCACCGGTTTTTTCTACTTCATGGTAAGAAAAATGTTGGCACAGAACAAAAAATGTTGTCTTTGTTGCAGGATATTTGATCCCATTTCACAATTGTGAAACTGTAAAACCCTGTTTCTTGTTTGGTGTGGTTGAGCATATCATACATCTTTAATCTAAGAACTTTCAGTTTATTGGTGTGGTTCAGCCAGCTTTAGCACACACCTTGAATTCCAAGAGTTTTTTGTATGCAGGATTTAATACCCTAGGTCAAGAAATGAAGCAAGAAACCAGCTGACAAGGATAAAAGAGCAGGAAGCACTTTGAGTTGAGGGGTATTTAAGACAGCACAGAAAAGCAGAAAATGCTTTTTAGCTTAAGCTCTGACTTTAGCTTAGGCTTCAGCTCATCAGCTCCCTAGCTTTTGGCTTTGAACTAGCAAGCCTTCCGCCTCGGGTTTTTTGGCCTTTTCCTCCTGGGCTGTCAGTTGAAGTAGTGAGCCTTTTGGGTTTTTTCCATCCTGACCTGAGCTGAAAAGGAAGGTGAGCTGGGTGCTTTCCCTGCCTATGAGCTAGCATCTGGCTTCTGAACCTTTACTTGTAAAATACAATAGTTAGGATTTTCAGTTTTGTTTCTAACAACATGCCTTTTAGGACAAATGAACCATCACTGGGAGAATACAGTTGAAGCCTACATTCTACCATAAAAATAAATAATTACAAATGGACCAAAGTCCTAAATTAAGAACTAAAAGCAGAAAATTCTTACAGTACATTCCAGCACTCAGGAGGATTATGTGAGTTCAAGAACAGCCTGCTCTATATATCAACTTTCAGGCTTATGAGAGCTACACAATGAGACCCGGCCTCCGAATAGACAGACAGACAAACAAGTGAATAAGTGAACTTATACCACAAAAGCATCAATATTCAAGTTACTACATTGAAAGATGGCACAGCAAGCCCCCCCCCAAAAAAAAACCTAATAAATTAAACTACAGGAAAAAATGAAAAATTCCCTGGGCTTTAGAAGGCACTGATAAAAATAGAAATCACAGAAAGGACAAAACATTTGCAAATCATCTTAAGGGCTAATACTCAGAATATATAAAAATAACTCTTATAATTCAGTAATAAAAAGACAACCTATTAAAATGTGCACAAAGAATCTGAATGGAGACCTCTCCAAGGAACATACAGATGTCCAACAAGCAAATGATAAGATGCTCAGCATCATTAGATATTAGAAAATGGAAACTGAAATGATTCTTATACCAGAAGGGCTCCAATAAAAAGAGACAAGTTACAGATAAACCTTGATGGTGAGTCAGTGTTTGCCTAGCATGCTGAAAGCTCTAGGTTCCATCTCTAGTAATACAAGAAACTAAGAGAGAGAATGAGAGACTGAGAGAGAGAATAACAAATAAATAGCACAGGGATGTAAACAAAGTGAAGCATCTGTATACATGTATAATCCATTTTAGAGAACAAGTTGGCAGTTCCTCAAAGGTGGAACATATTTTACCAAATCACCCAATACTTTCACTCCTGTGTATGTATCAAGAGAGCAGAAACATACACCCATGCAAAATTTTGTATACAAGACATTTACAGCACCATTATTCATAATAACCAGAATAAGAAACCTAAAAGTCTATCACCTGAGGAATACATTAGCAAAATACAGTATATAACTACATATAAAATATTACTCAGACGAAAAAAATGCAGTTCCAACACTCTTACTGAAGCAGGAGGATGTGTTCAAGGCCAGTCTAAACTATATGGGAAGTAGTCTCAAAAAAATCAAAACCATACAAATAAACATGAATAAACCCTAAAAACATTATGCAAAAGAAAGAAACTAAGCACAAATGGGAACACATCAAATGCTTTTACTAACAGGAAGTGGGAAGGAAAGTGCAAATGTTGGGGTACAAGCTTTCAAGGGAGTGGAGAGTATGTTTTGGAAACAGGTAAGTGCACAACTTAATGAACTTAGTAAAATCTACTGGTTTGTACATTAGAAAAGGGTGAATTTCAGTCTAAGGCATCTTGAACTATACAGAAAGACCCTGTGAAGAGAGTAAGGGAGAGGGAGAATAGAGAGTGATTCACAGAATCACTAAAAGAACAAAAACAATGACAAACATTATATATCTTTCCCAAATGACAACATGTTTTTCTTAAGTTTTCACAAACTATAGCTGGTGAGAGCAATATTCCACTATTAGTTATTAACTCGTTGTTCCAATGCTAATGTCATTTTCCAAGAAAGAGCAAATGCTTTCATTTAACTAAAATAATTTTTACTGATCTTTTTGATAAATATTTCTTGATCACACCATTTAAGTTTATATTTCCTCAGAGGAACAGAAAAAAAGATACTGCTTTTTAACATTTTATTACAATTACCATATCAATATCCATGTTTTTCTACAGTAAGAAAAAGTTGAACTAGGTGTAGTGGTACACACCTTTTATCCAAGCACTTGGAGATAGAGGCAGGCAGATCTCTGGGAGTTCTAGACCAGCTTGGTCTACAGAGTGAGTTCCAGGATAGCCAGTGCTACATAGAGACCCCGTCTCAAAAACCACACCACCAACATTTCATTCACTCATTCACTTAAAAAAGAACAAGTTGTTGCTGGGCAGTAGTGAAATCAAATGTTTTAGGCTCTAATCCCAAATTTTATAAATCAGAAAAAAATTGATCCTAAAAGGTGTACTTACGACAGTAGTGATACTTAGAAAAATATAGAAAATTAGATATTCCTGATGCTTTTAATATATTCTTCATATGAAATTTCAAAAGGCAAAATGAACATCTGCATTATAATTACCTTATCTTTAGCCTCAGGCAGTGTGATTTCTCTAGGTTCTAACAATGGAATTTCTCGAAGAGGTGGGACACATCTGATTATATCTGGTACATAGTGTGTGTGAAACAATGGTGGCATGGAATATCTTCTGTCACCTGATAAAGGCACTATCTGGTTAATTATAGTTGGCTCTTGGTGGGGTGAATGGAAACGCTGCCGTTTACCATCAAGAGGAAAGTTTTTTTCATCGCTTATTCTCCTGAAAACAAGCAAATATACCTTAGTGACTGAAGACACAACTTTCTAATGACAGACACATACAAATATCAAAACAGATAGTAACAACACTGTGACTCTTTGGATAAGGTTTCATTATTAACTCTCTAGTGGACTTTTAATATTAACTTTAGCACAAGAAATGTCTTCCAATACCGTACAAAAATAAAAGTAATTAATGGTATGTATATGAACTACCAACTGAGTCATTACCACATTGAACACATTATAGAAAAATGACTACTTATAGAAGTACACAATCACTAAGAATCAAAGATAAACTGTAACAAAAGGAAGTAAGTTGAGTGATTATATATACATGTATCTTTTTAAAAGATCCTGTGAATATACCTATGTTCTGGCTCATCAGTGGGAAAAAAATCAAACTGACAATTTTATAAAAGTTATAAAGAGTGTCAGACAACAAGCTGCATTGCAGATAATATGCAGTAACAATGTCTTGGGCAAAATTAAAAGTATTTTGGTTACACAGTAGAATGTCTATTTTTATAAGGAAAAAGGCTAAGATGTTTTGGTATAAAGTAAAATATTTCGACAATTTCCTTTAATATAATTCAGGGGGGAAAGTGTGAGAGTGAGAAGAGAGACAAAAACAGCTAAACTTTGCAACTAATATATCTAGGAAAAAGGTACACAAATGTTCAACATACTATTTTTTACATTTTTCAGAAAATTTGAAAATTTTCAAATTAACAAGAAAATAATTAGGTTAAAACAGAGAACCTGCCAAGCCTCTATGGAGCCCTGGGTTATAATCCCAATACCAGGTAAGAAGGAAATAAATAATTTGACAGGGAAAATGATATTTACTAAGCTGTTAACATGAAATATCTTATGTCACAGAAAATGATCCAATTCCTTTCTAGCTCTAAAATCCTAAAGGTTTTACTTCACTACTCCTCTGAGATTAGTAATTAGATTAGTAATTAGTAATTAGATTAGGCTAATCTAAAGGGCTAGACACATAAAAGTACATTTGTTATTTTTAATCCTGAAAGTAATTACAGCATATCCACTATCCTCAATTAGAAAGGCCAATTTTAATTTTTAAAAATATCTGTAACTATGAACTAATGGAATTCATCTTTATTCATGAGTTACCACTGGCTACTAAGGCAATTTCAAAAAATTACACAAATACAACTAATGAAGTCAATACTCTCAGAATCATTATATAACTTTTCTAATGACAATTCAGAAAAACTTGTAATGTTTATCATAAGCCTTGATTCTAGAACCAGAAAGCTGGATTTCAAGTATCAGGTATTGCATCTCTGCTTTAATAACTAATGCCTGCATCCTTCAGCTTTTATATAAAGAGGTCACACTGTCCATGTAATTCTATGTAACTGTTACATAGTTCTTAAGACTAACATTTATTTTAAAACACTTGAGAAATACTTACTTCCTTCCTCGAAATAATGGGGATGTTGAGGTCTGTATTGGGCTGACAGTTCCATACGTCAGGGGCTGTAAGGACACAGCTCTAGATAAGCTACCAAAAACAAAGAGCAATAACATAATGCTTTTTCCTTGGAACTAAAAATGCCATAAAACTAATATTTTAGTAGCCAAAAAAGGGCTAATAATATTTTCTCTCTTTTCAAATACTGCACACAAAAATGTTAAAGAGAAAACAGAACTTAATGACACAGTGTCCAATATAGCATTATACTTACTCTACATTTTGAAAGTTGAATTGTGCATCTATAAGTTGCTGGTGTGAATAAAGAGTTGGTGAGAGAGCAAAAAAATTATTATGCTGTTGGTGGTTTGGAGTGAAGGGTGGACGGCCCAAAATTGAGTTTGGGAACATGCTCTTGTTCACTAAAGGTGAACATGTATTCTTCTACCTATAATAAAAAAAATTTTAAAAAAAACTGTATTATTATACCTTAAAGACATAGAACTCTTCAATAAGTATTATCTACTACTTCAGACAATCAGCTATCAAATTAATCATTTCATTTGCAAAGTTATCTCTGAGAGTTTAAGTAGGTTTTAAGTTCCACTATAAGTAACAAATAATTAAGTTAATTCAAAATATAAAACCACACTCAAACACTTTCATTATGCATGTTACAAATTTTCTGATGAATATACTGTTTACCTTAATAGCAACAAATCTTTTATCACCATTATTCTAAAACAACAAAATATCATTCCGAAGATTCAATTAAATTGCTCAGATTCTTACATCTATTCACAACCTAACTCATAAGAAGGTACAAGCTACCATGTGATACCTATGATATGGTACTTGACATACCTAAAGATATAAGAATGTATGTCACCTACCAATTCATAAAATTCCAAGATTCTTCTCAACATTTATACATAAAAGACACAATAAAATAGTGTTGTTCCATACGGGAAGAAAAACTATAGGAACAATCAGAACATGTCACTAACCTAGTAAGACATTAAATGCTCCTTTTTAGAATTTTTTTCAATGAATAATCCAGCAAAGCTGTAGTCTTCAAAATGGTAGGTAAAGCAGCAAACAAAAACCAAATAAACAAAGTTAAAATGATACTCCCTAGCCACCTTCTTGAAACAGGTAATTAGAAAGCTCAAACTGAGAAACAGTGCACACCTAAGAATAAGCAAAATTATATAATGAAAAGTTAAGGGTCTACCACCAAAAAAGAGAATTACTTGCTCAGCCTATCTACAAGAAATGTTAATAGCCGCCAGGCACCACTCATATATATCTTCCACTTAGGCCATGCTTAAAATAAGGCATCCACAGATCACAGAGCAAGAAAGAAAATGGGAAATAAGCCAAAACTATAACATACGAACACTAAAAGAGAAATAAATAAAAATAAAAAAATAATAAAAGCCTAGACCTAGAGAACTCAAGTATGTGATCATTTTAGCAAAGTCCATGAAAAAAAAAAAAAGAAAAAGAAAAAAACACAAAAAAGAAAATCATTAAATAAAAATTTGACCTGGACCAAAAATTACACACACACACACACACACACACACACACGGGGCGGGGGGGATTTGAATTTCAGAATATCCAGACATAAAACAGTTAATATTCCAGAGGAAGAAATATTAAGTTGGGGACCAAAATGTCTTTGGACTTTCTAATAGCAACAGTGGAAGCCAAAAGATATAAATTAATGCTTTAAAGCTTTAAAGCTTTAAAGTAAAATGCTCTTAAGCCACAAGGCTCTCCCTGTCTACAGTGTCCCTGGAAGGGAAAATCAAAGTGTCTGTCCATATGGAGGGTAAAAAGAGAAAGCTGAGGCAAGGTGGCACACACAGACAGTCCCACCATTCAGGAGACTACGGTGGGAGGTGTGCAACTGTTTGCAGCCAGTGGAGACAAACACTGAGGCTAGTGGATCACTATGAGTCCAAGGCCACCCTGGTGTACACAGAGTTTCAAGCCAACTAGGGTAACAGTGAGACACAAAAGAAAGAAAAAACAAAAGCAAAAAAAAAAAAAAAAAAAAAAAACCCAGACTAGGACAAGTTCCCAGAATGATCGAAAGTTGACAGTTGCTGGAAGTCTGAGCAGAAAGATGGTCTCAAAATGATAATCAAGAAATGCAAATCAAAACAACTTTGGTATCGTCTTATCCCAGTCAGAATGGTGATACAATGCATAACAAATGCTGGAAGGGCCATGGGGAAAGGGAACCCTCACTCATTCACTGTTGTTGAGATTTGCAAACAAGTCCATGCACTTTGGAAGTAAGTGTGGAGAACCCTCAAAAAACTAAAAATAGCTGGGCGCGGTGGTGCATGCCTTTAACCCCAACACTCAGGAGCCAGAGGCAGGAGCTGGCCTGGATCTGTGAGTTCCAGGCCAGCTTGACCTACAGAGTTCCAGGACAGCCAGTGCAACAAAAAAACCCTGTTACGAAAAAGAAAAAAAAAAAATACAAATAAAAAAGTTAAAATGAATTTACCATTACCCATAGTATTTGCTGTATCTACATACTTATGTTATGAATTTATACACTGATATGGCAAGTTTTATGAGTAGATCCTTTACATGTATAAAGGACTCAAGTTCCAAAAGTAGTAAATTTTCTTTTCTGATAAGCAAGTCAGAGAATGAACTACAAAGCCTTTTTAATAGAAGAAAAATAATACCTAGACAGTTAAATCAATTAGAGAATAAAACTAAGAGGATTATAAAAACTGGAAAAGTCAGAATGGGGGGGAGGGAAGAGCAAGAGAGTCTGAAAAGAAACTAAAACTCATGCATATAAATTTTGTTCCTTGGTTTGTCAATATCGGTGGGATTAAAATTTCTTAGATTGACCACATATTATCAGATTCATCAATCCAAGGTTCATTACAAAGTTGTGAACAGGCAACTTATCACCATTATCAGATCCCATTCCAAATGTCTGACTCTAATTTGTACCAGAGACAAAAGTATTGCCTATAGGAAACAAGTCTATCAAATTCCTCCACCAAGTCTGTACTTGCTGCTGTAGGATTGCTTGTTTGTTGTTATTTTTTATGAGTATCTGCTGACTGGTACTCTCTGAATTTCACACCTTAGAGGGTAGCGGTGGTTAAGATTTGGTTCCCTTTACTCTGCTTTCCTGAAGTAACTTCTCATTTAAAAACAATCTTTTTCATGGGGTTTATAAAAAATGCCACTAAGTGGTTAGCTAAAATGAATTTTGCTTAACATCCCATTTTTTTTGGAATACAGAAACCATGGACCTAAGTAAAAGAAGCATCTGTACTTAGAAAACTACAACTAAAAAAGTTCTATTTCAAGTCACGCAAAGAGGCTAACACTGAAATCCCAGTGCTTGGAAGGCTAAGGGAGGATGATCAACTTAGAGGTAAGACAAAGCAAGTTCACATCCATCCTGGATGTAAGAAGATTGTCTCAAAGAACAAAACAAGAAAGTTCTATTGCAAACGTACAAGTGCTACTGTGTTCCTGAAATCCAGAACTCAGGTGCTGAGGCAGGTGGATCTGAAGTACAGTCTGGGTTCCATAGGAACGAAAACCTATCTCTACATGTAAACAAGGGAGCTGGAGTGCTCAGGGGTCAAGAGCACTCACAGCTGAGAAAGGGTCTCAGAGTTACTGGCTGGCCTGTAACTCTCCATGTAGAACAGGCTGGCCTAGAACTCACAGAGATCGGCCTGCCTCTAAAAAGTATTCATTCTTCTGGAATCCTTCTAAAATAAAATACTAGTCAGACTCTCTCAGAAATTTTGACCCTTAAATCAAACTTAATTGGCAGCCTTCAAAATAGAACCATCCCTAAGAAATTTAACCAATAGCATTTAATGCTAACTCCCGGCCCTACCCCAAGTAGCCTGTATGACCATCTATAGATAAAAAGAGTAAATCAAATATTTGCTTTCAGAGATTTCAAATCCATTTTCTAATATACTTCAGTAATGACTGTAATGATATTGAAACAATGATCTACTGTAAAAACACAAGGAAGCCAAGTGTGGTGGCTCGCACATCTCTGATCCCAGCACTTGAAAAGCAGAGGAAGGCATATCTCTGTGAGCTCAAGGCCTGCCTGGTCCATAAAGCAAGTTAAGTTCTAGGCTAGCCAAGAATATAAAATGAGACCCTGAGCCAGGCCTGGTGACAATAACTATGATCCCAGCATTCAGGGAGGCAGAGGCAGGCAATCTCTGTGAGTTCGAGGCCAGCCTGGTCTACAAATCGAGTCTAGTATAGCCCAGGCTACACAGAGAAATCCTGTCTCAAAATAAATAAGTAAAATAAAATAAAATAAGAGACCCTGACTCCACAGCAAAACAAAACACAACGTATCTTTATAAAATATAGTTTGACAAAATAAGACCAAGTGAAACTATCACTGTACCAGAACTTTTAAAAACTTTCTTTATAATCTTAATGAAGCTTCCTCACTAGAGACTATCTGTAAGTTATTCCACACTATCTGTAGCAGTAGTAGTATGATAAAGTTTATACCAACACCCAGAAATGAATAGTATCCTACTTTTCTTAACCTTAAAAGTTATCAGCTTTTTAATTTGTAAGCCACAGTAAAACAATAATCTAGGTAAAATGTTTTTTAAACTATTGTACTAGTTCTTGCCTTGGGAAAGACCCTTAAAGCCTTTGTTGGATATGCTTAGACCAATGCAAGACTAATACAGATTATGTGTAAATGAGCAGACACAAAGTAACACAACAGTTTAGCAAGTACTTCTAGTGATAACAGTATTTGGCCTCTTAATTTGCAACTGGATCTACTGTCTTCAAATTGATCTCGCCTACAAGTGATAGAATACTCAGGTTTACATAACTGCCTCTTCAAGATTCCTTGGAAAACAGCATCTCCAAACTATAAACAAGAACTGTATGGCTAAATCAAGTTATCTGTCCACTTTGTCTAAATGTCTTTGGGGTCCTTAAGTGTTCAGTTCTTTTCTCTACAATAGAAAATGTCAAACTCCTAAATCCTGCTCTGGTAGCTCTGTCAAAACCACTTCCAGAACCAGACGGCGGTGGCACACGCTTTAATCCCAGCACTTGGTAGGCAGAAGCAGGTAGAACTCTGGGAGTTTGAGGCCAGTCTGGTCTATAGGGTGAGTTCCAGGACAGTCAAGGCTACAGAGAAACCCTGGGTCAGAAAACAAAACAAAACAAAAAACACTTTCAGGCTTTGAATAGGGCATTCCTTTTTTCTTTTTTTCATTAAAACTTAAATCCTGTCCAAGAGTTAAAAAAAAAAAAAAAAACTAACAACATGACTCCAAATGGACATTTCCTACATTGACTGAAAACTGCCCTGTTTCACAAGTAGTCTATTTTTCTAGATCACACCAAACACTGTTTCTGTTATCAGTTATTAATCAATACAAATTAAGAGTGTTAATAGTTAACACAACAAAGCCTTGTAGTACTGAACTACATACCTAGATTATAGTGTTATCTGTATACAAACAAATCTAATATCTTTCTTTACAAAAACCATATACTAAAAATCTGTTAAATTTCCAACCTGGTTTGACATGCACAATTTCTTTCTCTTTTTATTTCATCAACAATCTAAATGATTATTTTAAACAAAGCTGAAAGCGGCGAAACAAGAAAGAGAACTTAAATATTTCTCTTTTCTTTTATCCGCAACCCAATTATTTTAAACAAAAGCTCAAAGAGACAAAACAAGAAAAGGAACTTAAACCACGGATGCCGCGAAACGCACTAACTAGCCCTTGCTCTTAACCAGATAAAAAGATGGAGAGCCTAGTCACAAAATCTGACTGAGAAAAGTGTATTCAGCCATCAGCCAGTCCCAGCCTGTGTTTTTACCAAGGTGACTTCATGCTATTTAATTGTCTTAAAGATAAATGCCTTCCACAATAGTTAATTTAGACATTTACCTTAGTTCTCTACTGCCTTTTGGAACACCAGGAGGAAGTTATCAGACAGTCTCACTTTTTCGTTCTAGGGCGTGAGGACAGGGCAGGAAGCCATGTGAGAACTAGCGAAAAGACAGAATCAGAGAGAAGCCAGCGGCGCCAACATTCTTCACCCAGTCCAGCACCCTGGGAACGCCCCTAGCCAGGCTCTCCCGCGCAAAGCTCGCCAGCTTCAGAAAAGTTTCCCGCGGCCAGCCGGGGACCAGGGCCTGTACACGTGCATCCCCTCCGGCCCTGAACTCACCGCGTCCACGCCGAGGGGCCGAGCAGGGCCCAGCGGCAAGGCCTGCCCTCAGGTTCCCAGGCCCGAGCGGCCGCCCGAGCCGACCGAGCTAGGAACAGCCCCGCGCACGGCGAGGCCCAGCTCGGGCGGCAACCTAGGACCGGGCAGGGCAGCGGAGAGGCGCGAGCCGACGAGGCCAGGCTCGCGCGGGAGTGGAAGGCTGAGGGTGGCGACAACAAAAAGAAAAAAAAAAAAAAGGCGGAAGACCGAAAAGTCGCCGAAAAGGCGGCGCAGACAGCCCTGTCAGAGACACCCGGAAGATCGGCGTGACCCCGGATGGGAATATGCAGCACGAACGCAAGGTCAGACTTCCGGTAGCACGCTGCGAGTTCGCTGAACTGCGCAGGCGCAAAGCTTCCCGGCCCTGTGCTGTCCGGGGAGTCGCGCAGTGGCTGCCCACCGGCTTGGGAAGGGAAGGGACAGACCCTCCCAGACCGAGAAGCCGTCAGCCCCCGCGCTCCTGTGCGCCGCGTCTGCGGTCACGTGCTCCTCTGTCGGCCGTTTCTGGCGGGCCCGTTCTGTCCATGGGCTACCTTCCAGGAGATATCCAAAAACAACCTGCCCCTCGCTAGGAAGAACAGTATTAAGTTTTAATTGGTTTTCTCCTCCAAAAAACAGTTTCTTGGAGACAAAAATGCCCAAAGCCCACTCAGCGCCCTCCCGGTAACGGCCTACGACTCACTCGTCCAACAAGCACTGCAGTTTCTCGTTGAGTGAGCTTTAGTATCTTGTGAAACTGTCCGAACTTAATTTGATTTAAATCTGTTTATAAAAATCCCGTATTGTCCACGTAGGAACTATAAAAATTTGACCGCTCATTCCTGGAATTAATTTGTCTTTTTTCTGTAGACTTCTTTGTTGCTTTTTGGTTCTCCAGTTGTTTCTTCAGTTATTTTCCATACTACAATTGAAATTTTAATTTTTTTCTACATTAATTCACAAACTAAGGTCATCATCGTGATAATACTTACAGTCAGTTGAGAACATATAATTTAGCTGAATCCCACTTATTTTGATATAATCACTTTTTGTTTCCCTTGACCTGCAAATTCTTCATATTTTCCATGTTATTTTTTTGGCCTGTGTCTATAAGTATATAGTGTATATAAATGTATAGTAGTGTCTGAAATACATAACTATTAATGAATATCTTGTTAATTTTTAATACCATTAAAGTCAGTTTAAAATTTGAAATATCTTAAATTTATTAAAACTTGTCATGGTCTGAGTATCATCTGATGTGGTTAGTATTCATTGTGCGCTGGTAATAAAGTATGTTCTACAGTTACTGTGTAGAATGTTTTACAAATGACAGTCGAGTCTGCTCAGTTGATATTATTACTCAACAGCTCTATGATTTCCTGCCTTATCTTTTTAGTTATGGAAAAGGCATATTGAAAGACTGAGAATGTAGGTCAGTAGTTCAGCCTATCATGTGTGAGGCCCTGGCTTCAATACCAAGCACTGAAAACTGAAATATGACTATAATTATGGCTCATTCCCTGTTTCTTGTATGTGTATCCATTGTTACTTCCTGTATTTATCTCCTACAAAAGTTTCATCATTGTGGAATGATCCATTTTTGTAAACTGACCTGATCTTTGCTGTTATATTTTGCTCTAGAGTATGCTTTATCTGATCATAATGCAGGCATTCCAGATTTGTGCTGTACAGCACTTATGTTCATTTTAAAAGGAAAGTGTATTTATTACTTTTCTTCTCACTGTGACCAAAATATCTGACAAAAAGAAGCAAAGAAATGTTTCTATTGGCTCATGGTTTCAGAAGTGTTAGTACATCAAAGCTAGGGAGTCATGGAGGAGTTCATGGCAGCAACAGCATGCTCATACTTGCCCAGTACCAAACACCTCCATGAACTTTTATACATTAGAATGGCTATTCTGAACTATTTTCACTACCAATTACATTTGTATGCACTTAACCACCACACACGCACACATACACAGCTATAACAGTTAAACTATCACTCATGGGTCTCTTTGCCTGCATTCTGCCCTTCCCCATCCCCTCACTCTACCCTTTCTTGGTCTCATTTATAAATTGTATACTGTACCCAAACTATTATATCTTTCAACTTGCACAGAAATCAATTCAAGCTAGATCAGAACCTCAATTTAAAACCTGAAATGCAGAAATTGCTAGTGGAAAACATAGGGAATATTCTTCAAAGACACTGGAGCAGAACAGGACTTCATTAGCACAGGACCAATGCCTATGGATGGGGCTACATGAAATGAAAAAGCTTCTGCAAAGCAGAACAAGCAGAGCATACAGCCCACAGAATGGAGAAAATCTACTCCAGCTGTATTTCAGACAGGGCCAGAATTTACAAAGGACTGCAAAAAACAAAATACCAAGAAATTAAAACTGCCAATCAACAATCAGGCCATTGAACAGATAATTTATAAAAGAAGAAACACAAATAACTACTTTTTAAAACTGTTCAACGTGATCATATCCCTAGTCATCAGAGAAACTAAATTAAAATTATTTTGAGATAACATCTCACCCAAGTCAGAATGCCATCGTAAAGAAATCTGACGAATGTTGAAGAGGATGAAGGGGAAAAGAAACCCTTATTAACTCCTGGTGGGAGTGAAAAATCAATAAATCATTATGGAAATCAGTTTGAAAGCTCCTCAAAAAAAAAAAAAAATAGAACTGCGAAATGACCAGCTTTTCCACTCATAGGTGTGTGCCCAGAGAATTCCATATTCTACCATACAGATATTTTGCACATCCATGTTTATTGCTGCTCTTGTCTACAATAGCAAGGAAATTAAACCAACCTAGACATCAATTGCATGAGGAAAATGGATAGACTTAGAAAGTATATTATGTGAGGCCACAGAAACTCAAAAAAGAAAAAAATATCTCCCTTATATGAAGATCCCTTATATGAAGATGTAGATTTTTGTTGATTATTAATATTTCTGATTGATTTGTGTTTTAGTTAAACAGTGATTATTCCTAAACCAGCTGTATACCCAAATCACACAGAGACTAGGATTTATTTAATTAACCTAGAGCACAATGCTGGACAATAGTTACTCCACCCTAAACTCCAAGCCCACATAGTTTCCTCCCATTCAGATTTCCCACAATATACTTCCTTTATCATATCTTAGGTCTGATTCATCTGTCCTCATGGTTCCAAGTCCTCTCCTCTCCAACCCCCACTCGCTTCCTTCTCCTCCCCTCCAGACCAGGATGTAACACACTATTCTCTCCATTGCTCAGCATTGGCTGGTTGTTTTATTGAAAATACAGAGAACAAATGGTGGCATGTTTACACAAACTTGAGTCAGGTGATGCTTAGAATAAACATCAATGAAATGTCCAGATTGAAACCAGATAGTGGGGTAGAGAAATCAGCATTTGAATGAACAAGGGTAAGGTGTATACATTCCACAAGACCATTATACCAGCAGTAGATGAAGTGTTACAGGTCTGAGGGGAAAGCCTACCCAATGGAAGTGTTATGACTCTGCTTCCATGCCAAGTGTGGAAATGAGAGCTGTAGTCCCTGAGCGGTGTCTCTCCCTAGGAGCTGTCAGAGCCCCTCCTTCCTGCCCCAGCCTATGCGGCCACCACAGCAGTCAAAACGGTGGCTCCTGGCAAAATGGCATCTCCTGTCAGAATGGGGATATACCTCCTCAGCGTCCTGCTATCATGAGATATCATGGAAACTTGTCCACAGTGTCTGTACCTTCTTTCCAGCCTCAACGTGCTGCTCCTGTTGGATGCTGCCATGAGCTGTCCATTGTGGCAGTGGTGGCATCTCCTCCCCAGTCTGTTGCCTTATACATGCTGACTTAAGGTGCAGGGAAAGACTTCCTTGCCATGGATTCCCTTCATAAACTTTGTAAACCCTCAAGGCAGGAAAATGACCAGCCCCCCTGCCTGAGTTGCTCCAGCAGCCAGGATCCTCCCCTAGACCTCTCTTAACTGTCTTAACAGCATTTCCTGACTCTGTAACTCTCAGAAAGGTCATCCTCACTAGGACCCATTCCAGATTATGCTAATTTTAAATAAAAAGTCTGAACAAAAGCCTTCCAATCCCAGAGTTTCTCACAAAAACCCACCAATCCCTGAGCAGGAGAACCCACCAATCCCTGAATAGGAAAATCCACCAATTCAAACTCAGGACTTGAAATCCCATCAATACCCACTCTGGAAATCTCTGCTTTAGAAATCTTTGCCCCCTAAAAAATCCTATATGAACACTGTGTCTGCCTAGCTCCCTGCTGCCTCCTCTCTGGAGGAGAGGCAGCCACTTTAGTTTCATCTCTCCTCTCCTTGGATTCATCGTTCCAATCTTTTGTGAGATTTGCTGCCTGGTGTCACTCTCTCATTAGAAACCAAGAAGCGATGAAGGGAAGTAGAGTGAATTAAGTGGAGCAGGGTCCTAAGCGCCTCAGCTCAGCTGGGGATACCCTCCCCTGGGTGCTGCAGTGCTCCTACTGAGGAGGTCTCCTCTCAGAGCTGTGTGGTCCCTAGGCTTCCAAGGAAGCCAATGTAAATGTTATCGCTCTGAAGGGAAAGGAAGTCAGGAGCCAAGGAAATACCACGAAGTCAAAAGGCACAACAAACCTCTTATAAGAGATGTATTGGAAGGGGAACTCCCAGGAGGGTGGCTATCTGTTCTGCTCAGTTGAAAAGCAGAAGAGAACTGAGCAGAACACAAACTTTATATAGAGTTTCTTGATGGGGGTGGAGGTGGGATGGTTGGAGATTTCCAGGGTGACCTGTGGCCTGATCTTGGAGCAAGCTCAGGGATTGGTGATGTTTGTTTGGTTTTTGTTTGTTTCTTTCTTTCTGTAGGGAGGGGATTGGCCATTCTCCCACCGCAGGGGTTGGGAACTGCCTTTACAGCCCATAGGGAAGTCTGAGGGGAGAGGTGGTCGTTGGAGCTCTTCAAGGAGGGGCCTGGCTGCTAGCCAGGTTAGGGTTAGGGTTAGGGTTAGGGTTAGGGTTAGGGTTAGGGTTAGGGTTAGGGTTAGGGTTAGGGTTAGGGTTAGGGTCAGGCCCAGCAGTTAGAGTAATCTAGAGGTGGAGCCTGGCTGCTGGAGATTCCAAGGGGGCACCCTCAGCCCTTGTGAGGCAGAGGCAGGTGGATCTCTGTGAGTTTGAGGCCAGCCTGGTCTATAAAGCAAGTCCAGGACAGCCAGGGCTATTACACAGAGAAAACTTGCCAAAACAAAAAAACAAAAACAAAGAAAGGAAAAAAGAAAGATCCCTCACAAGTTTACTCAGCACAGTAGGGTTTAGTTCCAGATATAATCAAGATATATACTCCAGTTATATTCAAGTTGACCACTTTGAATACCCATAACATTTACCAAATTGCAATTCTAAACATTTATGCACCAAACACAAGGACACTCAAGTTCATAAAAGAAATACCGCTACAGTTAAAATCATATATTGACACTCACACAGTGATAGTGAGTGACTTCCGTACTCCATTCTCGCCAACAGACAGGTCATCCAGACCAGAACTAAACAGAGAAATACTGAAGTTAGGTAACATCATAAATCTAACTGACCTAGCAAATATTCACAGAACATTTTCCCAAACACAAAGAATATGCTTTCTTCTCAGCAGCTCATGAAACTTTCTCCAAAACTGACCAGATATTAGGACATAAAACAAATATCAACAAATATAAAAAAATAAAATAAAACCCTACTTCCTATTTGACCATCATGAATTAAAATTGGATATCAACAATAACAGAAAGTATACAAACTCATGGAAGTGGGCAATTCACTATTGAATGAAAATTGGTTCAAGACAGAAATCAAGAAAGAAATTAAAATGTTTTAGAATTGAATGAAAATGAAAACAATATATTCAATCATGGGAAACAATGAAGATGGTTCTAAGAGGCAATTCATCATTGCGCCTACACCAAAAAACTGAAATTATCGAATATTAGAACCTTAATGACAAACCTGAAAGCTCTAGATCAACAAGAAGTAACACCCCAAAAGACAGATGGCAAGAAATAATCAAACTCAGGGCTGAAATCAACAAAATAGAAACAGAGAAAAAAAAAAAAAAAACAATACAAAGAATGAATTGACAAGTAGGATTTTTTTGAAAAAATAAACAATATTGACAAACACTTAGCCAAATTAACTAACAGAAAAAGAGAAGATCCAAATTAATAAAACTGGAGCAGAGAAGGGTGAATCATGGCAGATACCAAGGTAATTCAAATAATCATAAGAACATACTTCTAAAATCTGCACTCCACAAAAACTAAAATCTAGAAGAAATGGATAAATTTCAAGAGATATATACAACAAATCAAAGTTAATCAAGATCAAATAAGCAATTTAAACATACCCATAAATTTTAGTGAAATAGAAGTAGTAATTAAAAGTTTCCCAACCAAAACAACCCAAGACCAGATTGAGTCTGTGAAGAAGTCTACTAGTCTAAGAAGATTTAACACCAATGTGTCTCAAATTATTCCACAAAATAGTAACTGAAAGAACCATTTGTAATTCTTTTTACAAGACCACTATTACTCTGATACCAAAACTTCACAAAAATCCAACAACAACAAAAAGAAAATTATAGAGCAATATCCTTTACGAATGTAGATGAAAGTATTCTCAATAAAATTCTTGCAAACTGAACCCAAGAACACATCAAAAAGATTATCCACCATGATCGAGTTGGCTTCATCCCAGAGATACGGGATGGTTCAACATATGAAAATCAATAAATATAATTTATGCATAAACAGACTGAAAGACATCTTATTAGGTGAAGAATCCAACATACTTTGTGACAAAAGTCCTGGATATATCACTATTCAAGATTTTAAGTTGTATTGCAGAGCTACAGTAACAAAAATAGCATGGTATTTGTATAAAAACAGACACTTTGATCAATGGAATAAAGTTGATTTTTTTCTATTGTTTTTACATTTTGTTCTTTTTTAGCAGAGGGAGAGAGGGGGAGAGAGAGCATGGGACAAAAAAGTTGGATGTGTGGGGAGAAGTTGGAAAAAGTTGAGGAAGGAAAAAAGCATAATCAAATTATATTATATGAAAAAATCCATTAAAAAATGGAACTGGAACCTGGAAAGAGAGGTCAGCAGTTAAGAGAAAGTTTTACTCTTTCAAAAGACCCAAATTCAATTCCTAGCATCCACATCAGGTGTCTCACAACCACCTGTAACTCCAGGGGCAGGGAAGGCTCTAGCTTTTGGGGACACAGATACTCATGTACACAAACTCACATGCAAACATACACATCTGCTTTCAATTAGAAGTAATAAAAATAAATCTTAAAAAGAAAAATGAACCAGCATCTCTTCTGGAGTCACCTGGGAAGTGCAGTGTTTCAGTCAGTACAGGAAGAACAAAAGCTTCGTGAAGTTTGGCTAAGCTACCTTTCTCGAACAGATTATTCAATATCTACCCAATGAAAAAGATCACCCTAGTCTTTATACATAAACTATAAAATATCTTCAAGGCGTTAAAAAAAAAAGAAAAGAAAAAGACATGCTAAATATAGATAAAAGATATTTGCAACTCAACTGCTAAAAAAACTTTTTGCTTAAATGTGTTTTTGAAACATACCTCAATAATAAAATAATAAACAAATGAGGAAAATGTTTGATGAATTCACACTAAAGCCAAATACATGTAAAAGAAACACAAAAAGATACAACATTATTAATGATTAGGAAAATGTGCTTAAAACCACAGCTAAGAAGGCTGACAGATTGGTCGGTGGATTAAAAGCACTTGCCCTGAACGTGTAAGGATAGATTTCAGATCTACAGAAGCCATGTAATAGCCAGGCTGTTTGTGGCAGCCTGCCTGCAATCCCAGTGCTTAGGAAAAAGAACAGATGATCCCATAGGAAACCTGAGAGATTCTCCTTCCTTCCTCTTTTCCTTCCTTCCTTCCTCCTTCCCTCCCTCCCTTCCCTCCTTCCTTAAACACACTTAAAACAAAATAAGAAGTCTTTTATTTTAAAATAAATATTTTAAAATATTTTAAAATAAATCCAAATTATCTCAGTTTTCATCTCCTTTTTTTCTTTCTTTTTTTTTTTTTTTCTTTTTGGCATCAAGAAGTATCTGCAAAGCATGTGTGGCTCCATATGGACAAACTAATATCATGACTCTTAGCTTTCATTACTTTGAAAACTATAAAAAAATCAATGCAAAATAGGTTTCTGAGCAATATTTACAATATAAAATAGGATCCAAAGAAATACAATCGATTAATTTTACAAGTGGAAGATCAACTTGCTTAAATGAGGATCTAAAATAATGTCTCCAGAGTAGATCCAAATATACGAAGAGAATAACTGTAATTAAGTGAGTCAATTAGACAAAAAAAAAATTAATGGATCAACTGTCACAGTTTAAATTAGTGTTTCTTTGTTTTTTAAGCCAAGAACTGAAATTATATAAGTATGTAAACTTTACACATTTTTTACAAGTTAATAAATGCTAAGGCTATGTAAAAATATAATAGAAAAACTCTATTTCGTGCCTCTTATTCTTTAATTATTGTAGTTTTATATATACATATAAAACGATAATATATAAAGATAACATATGATATATACTTACTCATGGATAAATATATAGTACAACCTGCTAAATTCATTCAGTGTTGCTCACTTGGTTATATTTTTGAGCTGATTACTTGGAATTTGTAGAGGAATTTTAATTCAGAACATGGCTGTTCTGGCAATAGATCACGTCCAAAGACCTTCTAGGTCTGTGTGATCCAGGTAGAATACAAACAGAGGCAAGCAGATCTGAGTTCAAGGCCAGCCTGGTATAGAGCAAGTTTCCAGAAAAGAAAAGCTTAGGTCCAGGTGTGGTGGCACATGCCTTTAATCCCAAGCAATAAAGGTAAAGATAGTTTGTAGAAGGAATCACCCATGTTTGAAAGTGATGTCTAATTGAGTGGCAGAAACAGTGATGAATCAGAGAAAGACTTGACAGAATAGGACACTCCCAACTCTCATGAGAAAAGAGAGGAAAGAAAAGCTACTTAAAGAATAGTGTAGAAAGAGAGGAGGAAGTTTTATAAAGACAAACATACAGAGACAGGTTGAAGAGAGAAGGAGCCAGAGAATGAAAAGGAGCCAGAAGATTAGAGCAGATTGCTGAAGTTAGTCTGAGGCCAAGCAGAGCAGTTCAGAGGCCAAGATAAAGGTCAAACTGAATAAGCCAGCTGGCAGAAGAGTTTGAACCAGAACAGCTGAGTTGTACCTGCCAGCCCAGAGCTCCTTAAGAACAAGAAATGCTGAGCTTCTTAAGCAGTAAGTCTCAGAAGCTGAAAACATTCTAGGCCTAGGTTAGATTGTATTGAGGCCAGAAGCTTCCAGGACTAGGCCTAGATTAGCAGAGGCAGTAAACCTCTGAGACAACAATTGTATCAGGTGGATAAAAGTTACTTTTACAGGGATTAGATTACCCCTCAGGACCTTACTCTCTGGAGAAAATTGATTCTACCTCCCTCCCCAATCATTAACTGACATAGCTCTTCATCTAGGGGTGGGCCCTGTGATATTTCCCCCATCCATACTGGCATGTCAATTGGTGTTGTCATTTTTTAGATAAAAACATTTCTTTATAATATTTATGGGTAAGGATACAGTCAACATTAAACTTCTCCCATACCTCTTTGCTACCTGATTAGGTTTTCATTCATTAACTCACTCATTCATTCATTCACCTACTTAGCAAACAAATATTCAATATCGTTTGTTTACAAGATTCTGTTCTGGGTATGTAGTCTTGACAAGGATGTCACCATTTAAGAGATGGACATGGGAGTAATGAATGCCTAAATAGAAGAAATAGCTACATAGAAAAGGAGCCCAAAATTCAAGACCAGACAAGATATAAGTAAGCAGGAGTTGAAATCTTTTCATGAAAGATAAAGGTTTAATTTAAAGAAGCCTCCGCTCAAAAGAAAATATGAAAAGGGGACTTAGTAGAAAAGTAAATTTATTGTACAGTAAGATGATACCCAACATTTGGGTATCAAAATTTAATGCTTAGTTTCTAGAGTTTTCAATTTGTATTCTGCCTTGCTTTATGCTATACTCTTTTCTTACAATTTCTTCCTAAAAAAGTTCCACTCAGAGGATTTTTTCAGGATGATGATAACCAGATGGCTTTTTCTAATCTTCCATGGGGTGGGGGTGGGGAGTTAGTGCAAAGCAGGGTTTGAAACTAGAACTGCCACCTACAAGTAAGTACTTTGAAAAGAAAAAAGATTGAAATCCCAGTCATCTGGTGCAAGCTGCCAGAAAACTAAGAATAGGACTCTGCAGTGGGGCTTTGGTTTTTAGAAAATAGAAATGTGTTTAAAGCAAAATAAGAAAAAGTACTTCAAAGTCTTGGCATCATTTGAAAATGTAATATCTATTTGCCTATGTATTTCATCTTAATTTTAGCTTTGTCATTCTTCTCACTGCCCAGGTCCTTGGGCTGGTTACCTTCTCACTGCCCAGGTCCTTGGGCAGGCTGGTTACCTTTCTTGTGGCTTATATATGTGCACGTGTGTGTGTGTGTGTGTGCTCAACTCATTTGTAAGTGGGAAAGAGGGAGCATGTTTGTACCGCAGCATGTTTGTTGGACTCATGGGACAGCGTGGGGTGTCAGTCCTCGTCTTCCATCTTGTTTGAGATACCAGCATGGCTAGCTTGCAAACTTCTACCTCATATCTTCCAGTAGGGGCAAAATTAAGTTTCCCTACTTGAATGGTGATACTAAAATTGTCGCTTTGTTGGGATGAGTAAATTCTTAATGCTGTTGAAAACTTGGTAATGCCAAACATTAATGCTTAGTGATATTAAAACTTGTATTAAAATGCCATTATCAAATATTCAATGAAGTTTATTAAGAATAGTTGGATTTTAGCTCAGCTGGTTGTCTATTTCATACTTTTTGGAGTTTGACCATGATTAGTCTTAACCATTATTTATACCATTTTAAATAACTTTAGCATCTAGCACTGACATCCACCCAAAATGAACTGGATGAACCCTAAGTGAGATTTCAGCATTAACATTAATATGGTAGAGGCAGAAGAAATGTCTGCCAAATTGAACTTTTAAATTTTAGTTTCCACAATTATACACTCCATCAGGTGGCTCCAAATTCTAAAAACAAAACAGAAGTATTGCTCTTGATATCTAGGTCACATGATGAACTTTAGATTGCTCGTGTTTCAGATACTCAGCATAGAAATGCAGGCAAGCACACTTCCACCCAAGGTCACCCAGGAAACAACTGGACACTGGGGGAGGTGGGTATGTGTAACTGAGGGAAAAGGTAGAAGAAGGGGGCCAGGATCTGAGACTGATGAATAATCAGTATACTTTCCAACAGATCTAAACATCATCCCAAACTCTGCATCTGAGAAGCAGTTTATTTTAAAACCATAGATAAAAAGCATGGGCCACGCAGGGCAGAAAAAAAGATAGACTTGCAAATTGCAATCAGAGAAAGATTTTTGACTCAGGGCAGCACATCCTCATAGGAAAGGAAGAAACATGAGGTGGTGGAGGGACAGAGAATGAGGCATGGACTGGGAACATTCTATGCAGTTTCTAAATTGAGTGCTGGGGCCCTGACTGTTCACTTATTGTGTTTCATGTGTGTGCTGTGCACAGTGATGAAATACTGAAATTGTAAGTTCGAACATTTTTCAGATAATGTATAATTGTTTTACAAATAAGCAAAATTAGTTAATCTAACCATAACATCTTTTTTAAAAGTTATTTAATGATGAAAACAAAATATACCAAAAAGAAGTGTCATTTGTTATTCCCTGTCTTGTATCATTCCTCAAACTTGACCTTGGCCTCCTGCCTGGCCTTGCATTTCAGAGTGGGGTCTCCAAAGACATCCTTGTTGACAACAGTTTTGTCCAAGGGGCTAACCACAGAGTACCTTGTGGACATGAGGTGATTGTAGTTACAAACGTTCACAAAGAACTTCATCTTTGATCTCTTGGTGATTTTCTTCTTGCTCATGGCAGCTGTCACTTTTGGGGGATAGCAGTCAATTTCAGGCATGGGACGTGGCTGTACGGTGCCATCGTCAAGGTTCTTCATGATGACAGCTTTGCTTCCAGAGGAACATCAATCAGAACCAGCACCACTTTCCCAGGTTTCATGAACTTACTCTTCAACAGCAAGCATCCAGCACCTAACAGAAAGGGAAGAAGAACCTGAATGCCTTAATGGACTGAACTGTTGTGACTATATCACATCTGGTCTTGGAATGATTTTAATCCTGAGGTTAGAACTTGACTGATACACATAAAAATTCTGATTCTCCAGGGTTGCTGGCTACTGGATGAGCCTACCTGACTATCTCATTATGTTTATAAATTCACCTTATTATGTTCTTCTTATTTTTATATAGAAGAGGAACAACAGTCAACTTATTTTTAAAAGCATTTCTTTGCAAAAATGGTATTCATTAGAAGCATGAATTATGGTGCTTTTTATACATATGCAGTATGATGAACTCCATAATATGAAAATGACAAGAAATGTATGCTATGAATGCAGAAAAATTAGTTATAGAAAGGATATAAGTTGCATGACTGTACTAAATAGTGATGTGTTTCTTGGAACAATAGCTTAAACCCTCAGATCTGCAGGAGATCTTTAAGTCAGAATTGGATGCATTAGAGCAAAAGGCTTAATAATAGCATTTTGTTTTGTTGTGATCCATACTGCCTAAGCATTTTTTTTTTTACTGTAGTCTGGGTTTATTAATTGCTTCCAACAATGGGAAGAAGGATAGATCTTCAAGGCAGTGTGTGAGATTTTCCTTTGACCTGCATATCTCTCCATATCTGGCCCCTACTACTTTCTGCCTGGAAAGATTTGGACTCTCGGGTAGAATCCTTTGCCCAGTGGCCTACCAGACTAGTTAAACCAAGACAGAACCTCAAGAGATCAGAGAGATGGTGGAAAGAGGTTGAATTATTTATTTATTCTCCAGGTTTTCCCTTGTGGCATCAATGTGGGCCAACTGTGTCTATGACAGAGCTTTTCATTTACAGCCTTGTGTCTTTGGGTTCCAGGAATTGGTGCTTCTCCTTTCTTCAGGCTATCAGACCTTCTGAGCTAGAACCACTCTTCTACTCTCAGAATGTTTGGAAATGTATATAGTCTCTCCCTAGGGGAAAAAAACAAATTTACCAAGAATGAGTACAGTGTCTAGGAGACAGCAACAACAAAATGACAAAAGATGATGTAAGGCAGCATTAGAGGGGTCCTAATGCTCTGTCCTTCCTGTTTCTCCCTCTGCCCCATTCTCAGGATCATGGCTGTCTAATCAGTGCTCAGGGTGGTCAAGTCTTCAGGGATTCTCACCCTTAGCACAAGAGAGGAAGGTGATAGGAAGTCCTCCCCCAGTTCCTGTTGAGTTGCGTACATCCTCCAGACTCCAGAGGAAAGAACTGACACAGCAAACACAAACAGTTCAGAAAAAAAGTGACCTTCTTCTGAAAAGTATTCTATCCCCTTAAGAGTTTGATTTGGACATATGTTGGTATAATGTTCTTTTGGAATGTATACACTTGCTCATTCAAATGCTGATTTCTCTCCCCCACTCTTTGGTTTCAATCTGGACATTGCATTTTGATACTTCTTCTAAGCATCACCTATCTCAACTTTGTGTAAACATGCCAAAATAAAACAACCAGCCTCAATGTTGAGCAATGGAAAGGAAGCAGGAAGAAAGGAAGGAACCAGAGGACAGGAAGGTGGGAGGCAGAGGAGGAGAGAAGGGCAGGAGAGAGCTGAGTTGCAGAGAAGGAGGAGAGGTCTTGGAATGATGTAGAGATGGACTGGACCTAAGATTTCACAAAAAGCAAGTATAATGGGTGAATCTAAATGTTAGGAAACTATAAGGGCTTGGAGGTTTAGGATGGAGTAACTATTGCCCAGCATTGTGAGCTAGGTTAACTAAATAAATCCCAGTCTCTGTGTGGTGATTTGGTTATACAGCTGTTTAGGACTAACAGCAGCATTACTAAAAGATAGATCAATAATAAATATTAATCGTCACCTACAACAGACATTTATTGCTGAAGTGTGTTCTCTCTATCTGGGATAAAAGGAAAAATGGGGCTGGAAGGATGTGGAATGTTAGGGGGATAAGTACAATGAGTAAAAAAAAAAAAGTAAGAGTGGTCTGTTGGATTAATAAAAGAATGAGGCCCTCAACTGATCGTCTATGCAAGAGGTTTATTAGGTGGGTATGGAGGGAAGGGGGGTACAGGACATGATGGAGAGAGAGAGAGAAAAGGAGAGGGGGCGCCCCGAGAGAGAGAGAGGAGAGAGAAGCAAGA
The DNA here is from genome assembly GCF_030254825.1 of Meriones unguiculatus. Classification (NCBI taxonomy): domain Eukaryota; kingdom Metazoa; phylum Chordata; class Mammalia; order Rodentia; family Muridae; genus Meriones; species Meriones unguiculatus. The sequence goes on from NC_083350.1 coordinate 85,744,104, forward strand.
GAAAAGCAAGAGTAAGAGTAAGAGAGTGACCACGTGTCGGGGTGTCCCTTTAAGGGACAAGGTAACCACACCTTCCAGGTATGGCCACCTGGCCTGCGACACATGATGACATCATAAGTTGCTGGGTAACCCAGAAGCAGGTTGTATTCCAAATACTAACATGGTCACCAGAGAATCAAATAGCATCTAGAGAGAATGAGAGTAATGGACCATTTTAGGAAAAGCATACCACAAAGAAGGGCCCTGAAATGGAGAAGTAGCATTTGTGGAACTTACAGGAGTTTTCTCAGCTATCATAAAGCCAGGCAGGTGGAGCAGAGCATTTTTGGTCACATTTCAGAGCTTAACCTTTCTTCTAGATAAGGAGTATCAGAAGGTTTAGTGGAAGAGCAGCTAAGTGAATCACAAAATATTTGGTTAAGATTGAGAAATAGGCTATGTGATCTGTTGCATGTCAATTCACTTCTCAGCCTTGTTGCACTTAAACTTTTTAAATTATCATACAATATATCTTAAGCATGTTTTCCCCAGTTTCCCCCACAGCTTTATGTTCTCTGGCCCTCCCACCTCTCCTCTGAAAAACAAAAACAAAAACAAGAAATACACAAAACCTCCACAAAATGGAAATCAAAATAACAAAAACCCAGTAAGACAAAAACAAAAAATGCTAAAACAAGGCAAAGTGAGACAGAAAGACAAGTACACTACTGTGTTAGTCTTGTTTTGAGCAACTACTCCCCATGGCCTGCCCTAAAGTGTGGCTAATATACCCAGTGAGATGCCATTAGATAAAACTGATTTTTCCTTTGTGAATGGGCATCAATTGCAGAACCTTCTTGCTGAGGGGCGGGAACTCATACCCACTTCCCCATCTCGGCCCTAGGACCCCCCTTCTGGCCTGACCCTGTGCAGGCCTCCTGCATGTTGCTCCAGTTTCTGTGAACTCATACGTGCATCAATCTATTGTGTTTGGAAGACATACTTTCCTTGAGGCCATTCATCACCTCTGGCTCTTCCCTTCTTTTTTTTTTCCTAGTCTTGCATACAGAACCCTGAGCCTTAAGAGGAGGGCTTGATGAAGACAGTCCATTGAGAACTGAGGCTCCAAAATGAGCTCTCTTCCTCTGTGTGTTGTCCAGTTGTGGGTCTCTGTATCTGTTCCCATTCACTGCAAGAGCAAGCGTCTCTGATGAGGGCTGAATGGGTCACTGACCTGTGGGTACAGTAGTATGTCATTAAGAGTCATTTTATTGCTTATGTCTCTGTAGCAGAATAATTATTAGGCTTACTCCTAGGCCCATTATGTACCTTGACTGGGGTTCTTGGTTAATTTAGCAGTGTCAGGTATTGGCTCTATCTAACGGAATGAACCTTAAGTATAATCAGACACTGGCTGCTCCCTTTCATCTCAGTGCCACCATTGTACAGTGACCTGCAAACAGGTTATTATTGTAGGCCACAGGGTTTAAAGCTGGGAAATATTGATGATTATCTTTATCTTCCAGTAGCATGCAGAATACCTTCCAAAATAATGAATGCCTCTCAGGAGAGATGAAGCTTCTGGTTGGGCACCAGCTCAGCTCCTCCATGTTCAATGACATATGTAAGTTTAGTCTTTAGCAATAGGACCTTACCATCAGGTTATGAAGAGTAACAGCCTTTGCAGTAGCCTGTTGTGTTTGGAGGTTTCCACTGAGGCCCTTTTGGCTAATAACTTGACAAGATGTAATCTGTTCCTGATAATGGATGTTTTACTTGCGGGATAAGCTGTCTAGTTGGGACATGATCTCTCCTATTACTTAGTGAATAGGTTTAAATTCCTTTTATATGTATACACATTTTAGGAAGCTTCTACAATAGGTTTCCAACAACCATTAGTGTGAACTGTCCCTCCCTGTGTCTCCTCTTTTCCCCTTCTCTTTCAACCCCCTTCCTGTTTAATCATCCTCGTCTAGTTTCTCCCTTGCCTTTCAATAACAATACATTCTATTTCCTCTTCCTTAGGAGATTGTCTTATCCCACCTAGTCCCTTACCAGGTACCTAACCTCTGTGGTTATTCTGATTATAGCACACAGGTCAAAGGCTTAGAAGCTATGGGATACAGATAAGTGGATACAAACTGCTACACTAACTCCAGAAACCATCTGTGTAGCATAAAAATGTGTTATGCAGGCATAAAATTATGCAAACAGACGAGAAGACACGTTTCGTATGAGAATCAGCTTCCTGGAAGTCCCTAGCAAGAACCCTAACATGGCCATCTAAGCCAAAAGACGTATTCTAAGTCCCACGCTTACTTGGTTGCAGGATTAAATTGATGAGCTTTTTTGCTGTTTCTCTATGATTCTTGAAACAGTGCAATTAACTATTCAAGGAAACATTTCTAAAAGATCACTAAAAGCTCTAGCAAATAAGAGTAGAAGAAAAATAAAATTTTAGGAGAGGTAATCTAGCAGCAGTAAAAAAGTGTTTCCTAGATTGTACTATCATTGTTTTATTGATCTTGACCATTCTGTTATAAGATGGGATCTCAGAGCAGTTCTGATTTGAATTTCCCTGATGACTAAGTGTGGTGGTTTGAATGAGAATGGCCACTCTAGCCTCATAGGTTTTAATTGCTTGCTCCCCAGTTAGTGACTGTTTGGAAGGATTAGGAGGTGTGACCTTATTAGAGGAGGTATGGCCTTGTTGGAAGAGGTATGACACAAGCGGTAGGCTCTGAAATTTCAAAAGCCCTGGCCAGGCCCAGTCTTTTTCTCTGCCTACATGCCTGTCTATGGACCAGGATGTAAGATTTCAGCCCCATGCCTGCCTTCCATGTTGACAATGGACCAATCCATGAGACTGCAAGCAAGCTTCCACTTAAAAGCTTTATATGAGTTTCCTTGTTCAAAGTGTCTCTTCACAGCTATAGAAGAGTAGTAAGACACTAAAGAGGATGGACATTTCTTTAAGTATTTCTCAGCCAATTGTATTTCATCTTTTGAAATTCTGTTTAGTTTCTGTACCCCATTTTAAAACTGTGTTACTTGTTTTTATGTCCATTTTCTTTTAGTCTTTTATGTATTTTATACAATGACCTTCTATAAGATTTAAAATTGGTAAAGTTTTTTTTCCATTCTCTAGACTATTACTTCCTCAAATGACACTGTCCTCAGTGGTACAGAAGCTTTAAAACTTCATTTGGTCTCATTTATGGATTATGGTCTTAGGGCCTACATTATCAGTGTCCTGTTCCAAAAGTTTTTTCTTGTATCAATGACTTGATGGCTATTCCTCCACTTTTTCTTCTGTCAAACTCAAGGTATTTGGTCTTATGTTGAGGCCATCCAGTTTGTCGTTAACTCCATTTGTTGAAAGTGATGTCTTTTCAGCTTTTTAATAATAATAATAATACAATCAGGTGCCGTATGTGTGTGGACTTCTATCTGGGCCTCTAATTTGATTTCATTGATCAAAGTGCTTGTTTTTGTGCTAATGCTCTTTTTATTACTATAGCTCAAAATGTAGCAAATTTTGAAATTTAGGATGGTGACATCTCTAGAGGGTCTTTTATTATTCAGTATTGTTTTAGGTCTTCTGGATTCTTTATGTTGTCATAAAAAGTTGATAATTGAATTATCAATTTCTATAAATAACCGTGTTATGCCCTATATATATATATATATATATATATATATATATATATTATCATTTAGTACATATTGTTCCACTAAGAAATTTTTGCTTTGTTCATTACTCTATCACCAGCACCATTTATTCATTACAAAGTATTTATTGAATGTTTAGTATTCTATCATGATTTTGACAAAATGCCTCTGGGAGATGGATTTTCAGAGAATCAATGCTTTAAGAAAAGGACCCTGAACAAATGGCTGCAGATCTCTCTCTCTCTCTCTCTCTCTCTCTCTCTCTCTCTCTCTCTCTGACACACACACACACACACACACACACACACACACACATTCCTTACAAGTCTCAAAGAACACAAAAAAGGAGGAGGCAGAAAGGATACAAGAGCAGGAGAAAGCAAAAGAGTGTTGCCAAATGCTTTCTAAATATGACATAACCATTGCACTAATAAGCTCACAGCAACTACAGGTCAAGTCAGTCAAGAATTCTAGCATGGGTGGGAGATGGGCTCAGGAAGCTTCACTCCTGTCTGAGAAACTGTTAGTATATGATGGCCGCTAGGGAATGGGAACATTTTTTTCCAGAGGTGTGGTCACTGGTAAGTTGCCCATGTTCTTGCATGCAGCAATAATTGGACCCAGTGGGAAGAGAAGTAAGGGGATGGGATACTTCTTGGGGATATCTCAGGGGAAGTTAGATAAATATGATCAAAATACATTGCATATATCTATGAAATTGGCAGATGATATGTATATATGTGCATTGGTATGCATGTGTATAAAAGAAAGAGCTGCTCAGTAATTAAAAGGCACTTGCTACCAAGCCTGGTGACCTGATTTTAGCTCAATACCTTGCACCCACATAGTGAAGAGAGAACTAATTCCTTCAGATTGTCTTCTAACCTCTATGTACATGCCACGACATGTGTATACACACACACAAACACACACACACACACAATGTAAAAAGAAAGACAAAAGGAAAGGAGGGGCAGGAAGAGAAAGAGAGAGGAGAGAGACCTTGGCACCAATTAAGAATGCTCTAGATCCTGTTTTTTTGTTTGCTAGTTTATAATCATGAGCAAGTAACTTATCAGTTTAATGTGAATGTAGTCAAGTGCATTTTTTTTCCTCAAAAAGATACACTGGAGTCAGTTTCCCCAGCATTTTTAATGTGACTTTATCTGGAGACAGGGATAACCAAGGTAAAAGAAGGTCCTAAATCAGGACCTCAGTATATCTCGTCTCTTGGTATAACATGCAGTCACACAGGGAAAGCACCATGTGAAGTTGAAGGCAAAAATCTGGACGATGCTTCTATGAGCCAAGGACTGCCCGCAAACTACAAGTAGAAGAAAGGAATGTGGCTGACACACCTTCACAGCTCTTGGATTAGATAGAACCGGTGCACAAAACAGAAACAACCTCACATGGGGCAAACATGAAAGATACCAGATGTTTCTGGTGTAGCTTCACCCAATTTCTGTTTAGTAATCCCATGCTTGTTGCTGTCATCTTATATAAGGTTAGTACATGAGGATCCTATCTGTGCAAAATATCAGTGGTAAATGAGCAGGGAGAACAGCTTGCTCTAGCTTAGTTGGTCTAACTGACACGGTAAAATGTTCATTTGTAGTGATACTCAGTATTGCTGAATGTGCTGGTGTAGGGGGTGGGAGAGCTCCTTTCACGGGCATCTGGCTGGTTCACTGCCTGCTCACTCCTCCCAGCTGTTGTTTTGTCTGGTTGCCTACATTCTGCTTTCCTTTCCAGCCTGACCGCTAACTTCCCCAGGGAACTTCCTCTGGAACTCTTTAACCCCAAACAGAATGCTGAGCACACACACAGTGAGCTTTCAGTAAGTGTTGTAGGAACAATAATATTCTAAAACAGTTACTGAATCAATTTATGCACGATGGTACAAGGTAAACCATATAAATGGGATCCACATGCTTCTTTTCTTTCATTCTCAACTAGTCTACCCATGGATTATAATTGGTACTGGATTGTGCATTTTTATCAGATATTTTTAAATGCACAGTTGCACAGATTTTTTTATTTATTATTTATTACAATTTATTCACTTTGTATCCTGGCTGTGGCCCCCTCTTTCATCTCCTCTCAATCCCACCCTCCCTCCCTCTTCTCCCCTTATCCCCCTCCCTGAGTCCACTGAGAAGGGAGATCATCCTCCCCTTCTGCCTATCAGGTCTCATCAAGGCTGGCTGCATTGTCTTCCTCTGTCGCCTGGTAGGGCTGCATCCCCCAGGGGGAGGTGATCAAAGAGCCAGCCACTGAGCCCCTGCTCCCCTTGCTAGGGAACCCATTGGAGACTGATGTGCCTATGAGCTACATCTGAGCAGGGGGTCTAGGTTCTCTCCATGCATAGTCCAGGGTTGGTGCATTGGTCTCTGTGAGGGGAAGGGGGGGCTGGTCCCAGATTTTTGGCTCTGTTGGTCTCCTTGTGGAGCTTCTGTCCCCTCCAGGTCTTTCTATCTGCCCATCCTTCCATAAGATCTCCTGCACTCTGCCCAAAGTTTGGCTCTGAGTCTCAGCATCTGCTTCAATACCCTGCTGGGTACAATCTTTCAGAAGCCCTCTGTGGTAGGGTCCTGTCTTGTTCCCTGTCTTTTCCTGCCTCTCCCAATGTCTATTCTGCTTGTCCTTCTGAATGAGGAATAAGCATCTTTTCTAGGGTCCTCCTTGTTATTTAGCTTCTTTAGGATTATAGATTTTAGTATATTTATCCTATATTATATGGCTAATATCCACTTATAAGTGAGTATATACCATGTGTGTCTTTCTGCTTCTGGGTTACCTCACTCAAGATGATCTTTTAAAGTTCCATCTATTTGCCTACACATTTCATGATTTCCTTGTTTTTAATTGCTGAGTAGTATTCGCTGGTTGTGGTAGTGCACAATGGTAGGATTTGCTGAAGGAGGTGGAGGCAGGAGGATCACGAGTTTGAGGCCAGCCTGGGCTGCACTGATTTCTTAAGCTTTTTTTTCCACAACTATATTAAAAGGCAAAATTACAACTAATTTAGGTATGTTACCAGTGAAAGATTTCTCCTTTGTTCTTGTTTTCTACAAGAGAAGAATTCAGTTTAAGCCAGTTTAAACAGATTGGAGTAAGCTGACCTGAAGGAAGGTGAGTAGCAGCCCGTTGGGCTCTGCATTCAAAGAAGTTCTTATGAATGTTAAGGTTGGTGGTAAGGTTACCCTTTTGCCTCCCAAGTTATGGTGGACCAAATCTCCCTTTTATGGCATTCCTTTCCAGGAACCTTTTGAAAAGCAAGTTACAGCATAAACGATATAATAATGAAGCCAGAGGATTTGGGGATGCAGCCCCTAGAGCAGGACTTTCAGAACCTCAGCAGTATAAACAATGACACTGGCTTTTTAAGATTGTAAAGCTAAGGCCTTTTAGCTTGGGAAATTCCCAGCCACCTTTCTAGCTTAACCTGACTAATGCTGGCACTGTGTCCTACCATGTGACTAGTCTATCTTTCTGCTCTTGTTACATCCGTCAGTTCACCTCCACGTCCATTGGCAAGTCTCCCACCTTCGCTCTCCTCTTCTCAGCCTCTCCCCCCCTCTTCCTGTCTCTCTCTGTCTCTCTGTCTCTCTGTCTCTCTGTCTCTCTCTCTCTCTCTCTCTCTCTTGTTCTGCTCTCCACTTCCTGCCCAGCTATTGGTCTTCAGTTCTTTATTATATCCAATAGGCAAGTGGGGAAGGACAAGTGTTTACAAAATGTAGGACCAATGATGGCCATAGAAATAACAATGCCAAGATCTGGCTAGTACTCAATTATCTGCCAGTTTAGCAATCAATTCTCAAATACACAGAGACACACCTTCACACAATGTACCCCAACAAGACCCACCATTGTGGTCCTCAGCTTTGGTGTGGCAACTAAAAAGTACCTCAGTATGTTCTGGGAAATAAACAATAACATAATTGCAATGTCAAGAATGTTAAAACATCAACGGATCTTCTCACTATCAAGAGGCAGCTGCAGTCTCTCTTGGTTCTCTCATGTCTAGTTCCTTGCCTAACAAGGAGACATCACTACTACCATACAGCTACAGCCTTTCATGGTTGCCTCATATCTAGCTCTTTCCCTAATGGGCCTAAGAGAGCTAACTGTATTTCTCTTGAAATTCATGAATGGGGAAATGTCTAATCTACAAAACAAAATGAGAACCACCACTTGCAAGTGCTAGAACAATAGATTTTATAAGGAGAAATGAGTCTGTTGAAAACTATTGAATGGGGGGGTGGTGGTCATTAGGACACAGCTTGATCTGTAAAGCATGAGTTGCAAACCCGAGTTGAGTTTTCAAAACCCAGGTCACAAGAAGTCAGGTGTGAGCATGTGCCCTTTTAATCCCAGTACTGGGATGTGAAGACATACAGGCCACAGTGGCTTACCAGTTGGTCAGCCTAGCCTCTTTGGCAAGTTCAAAGTCTGACAGTCTCTTTTTAAGAGACAAAGGTTGACTGCATGCCTCAGAGCAACACCTAAGCTGTCCTTTGGCTTACACACCCACATGTGCACACACTTGCACACACACACAAACATGCATATACATATGGGTGTATGTATGCACACAAACATGTGCCTGTGTATATACACACAAACATACATGTGCACACATACACACATACATGTGCATGCACGAATTAATCAGTTAATACCAGGTGGCAGGTTACATTTAAGTGTTAAAGCAGAGAACATGGCATGGACTCAGTATGCAATCCTTATCTTTGAGATCTGTTTCCTTAAAGTTTGTAGTGGAAGTTTTGGTAATGTTTTGTAAACATGTTTTTGTTGTAATCCCAAGTGTGGATGCAGGAATCCTTAATTGATAACAGCCTTGTAAGAGGCACATGATCTTTTTCAGCTGGAAACTGCTTCATGGGGTGGGGCATGTTTTTTCCAGTGGAAAAACATCCTGGTACAGACTCTGAGGAGGTATAAATAGGAGCCAAGAAAGAGGGAAAGGATGTGTCGCTTTAAGCTGCTTCTAGAGAGAAATGCTTCAGAAAGGTTGCTGCTGCCCCTGCTGCTGCTGGTCCTTGTTACTGCTTTTGCTATTGCTGGATTGCTGGATTACTGGATGGCTGGTTTGCTGGATATCCTGATGATGAAGAGTGGAATCTCCTGAAGGAACTATGTTTAAAGAGGTCTACATCACCTGTCACTACTAACCTTCTTTCTCTCCAACCTAGTGTTGGGGGGTTGGAAGGGAGATATAGATAGGTTTAAGGAACCCCAAATAAAGTAGGTTTAAAAAAAATCAAAGCCTACGTTATGTAGAATTAAAAAAAAAAAAATCAAAGCCTGATTATGTAGAATTCAGCTCGAGTGACACTATTGGTTTGGTCTGGTCAGTTGAGTCAAAAGAGAGTCCACAAACTAGTCTCATAGGTCAGTGAGATGGCTCAGGGGCTACAGTCACTTGCCACCCAGCAATGTAAGACAGAAAACCTGAGTTCAGTTCTGTGTAGCAACAGTACCGAGCTGAAAGAGGGGAACTGACTCCGCACACACACCTTGATGTGTGTGCCTCCCAACAATTATAGCTAATTTAAAAACTAGTTTCCCATAATTTCTTTTCCCATTAAAACTGAACATATCTAGCCATTGTCCTTGTTACTATATATACACACATACGTATGTATGTGATTTTACATAGTTGCTTAGGGTCATAACTTAGGTAACTACACTGAGATATTTGTTGTCTCCAAGCTTTACCATTGTAAATGAAGACACAGTCCCCACTTTTGTGCACACATTTTTGCATATGTTGGGAGTGCTTCTTATTGGCTAAAGATCCAAATGTGCAATGACTGGGGAACAGCAACCTGGTGCTCAGCAAAGGACACATGAGAAGACTCAAGTTGTAGTATTAATTCTGTTTCTCCTACTCTGTGAAATGCTAAGCAGGTCACTTCTAGTCTCTGATATTCTGTTACTTCCTTTGGGGGGGAACTATCCCAGTCAGTGAGTTGTGAATATCAAATGACACCATGGTTGTTTGATGCATTTGGTCTCAGTGTATGCCCTCATTTTGTCTCTTATTTTGTTCCCTTCCTCATCTTTCTCCTCATCTTCTTGTGGGGTTTTCAGGAATCAAACAAAGACTCACTTAACACATCCACAGCAAAGGCAAACACTCTACTACTGAGCTATAGCCACGTCCCAGTTGAGCTGTAAAATGAGCATCATCTTAGCCTCCTCATGGTCTACTAAATCTCATTAGATGGCATGCAAACTTTTAGTGCTGGACCAGAACTGACCTTTAAATACCTAACATAGAATTGAGTAGGACAGTATTACTGAAGTTAAATAAACTAATACATTATGTGGAAATAAATCTTTGGAAGGGTAAACTCAGGATCCCACATTTGAATATCATGAAAATGGCTTCTATGTAATAATATGTAACACAATTACCTGTAATGCCAGCATTGAATAAAAAAAAATATTCTTTGTTGCTATCGTGAAATGCTTGCAACAGTTAACTTATAAACAGAATTTGTCTCAGGGCTCTAGAGATTCAGTCCAAGGTTGGGCAGCTCCACCGTTTACTCTAGCAAGGGTAGTGGGTCATGACAGAAGTATATGCTCATGTATGTCAACAGCTAGGAAGCAAAGAGAAAGCAGACAGGTCAGGGTCCTACAACTAACCTTGACCTTCAATGAGCAAAGGGTCAGAAATGGCTTAGCATGACCCACAACATACCTGCAGTGAGCTAAGGCTCAGTTTCCTAAAGGTTTTACTACTGTCTAGTGGTGCCACCCTGATGACCAGAACTTCAACCCATGGGCATCTGGGACATATTTGACATTCAGATTATACCAAACACACAGAAATTATCTCCTCTGGACTCTTATGTGGTCATAGGTAGGAAATTTTACACACCTATGTCAATCAATGCAATCAATTATGAAATGCCCCCAATAGAGTGCTTTATCAAAAGCCCAGAGCTGGAATTTTTGTTTTACTACAAATTAGTTCTGTATGCAAGTGATAAGCTCCAAGTTTCTTATAGAATAGAAATAAAAATATTTTGGATGTTATATGAAGTACTACATATAAAACATTCAAGAGAGACCCTTGGAAAATGTGATATTCAGCATATGTAACCAAGATATATAGAAATAAAAATATTCTGATGGAAATGGTTTTTGAGAGAAGAAATAGCTCTGAGGCCTTGAACTAGGAGTAATTCTCGGAACCTCCACTATTCTCATTTGCGAAGTGCAGAGATGCGATCTTTAAGTCCCTGACACTTAAACAACAATAACATCAGGTAGGTGTAGGAAGTGCTTGCATGGGCCAGGCACTATTCCCACTACTACACTTAGTCACTCTGGTCACAGAAAATCTGCAGCAGCTTTTGCTTTCTGCTAATATTTAGAGGAAACTCCTATTCCAATTTTGTTTTACTTTAAAGCTTTTTTAAACATAATAATTTTTTATTGTTTAAAAAAAAAGCAAACACTTATTTTAGGTAGGCATGTTGGCACACACCAGTAATCCCAGCACTCGGGAAGCAGAGGCAGGCGGATCTCTGTAAGTCCCAGGCCAGCCTAGTCTACAAATTGAGTCCAGGGCAACCAAAGCTACACAGAGAAACTCTGTAAAAAAAAAAAAAAAAAAAAAGCAAAAAAAAAAGCCCATTTATTTTATGTATGAATGAGTACACACGTAAGTGGGTACTCATGTGCACACTCATGTTTATGTGAGCAAGCATGTAGCATGGTGCATATGTGGAGATCAGAGGACAACTTCTGAGAGTCAGTTCTGTCCTCGGACAATGAGGCCTCCTGATTGAAATCAGGTTGTTGGGCTTGGCTGTAAGTGCCTTACCTTCTGTGGTGGTTTGAATGAGAATGACACCCCCCACAGGCTCATTTATTTGCATACTTGGTCCCTAGTTAGTAGAACTGTTTGGGAAGATTAGAAGGGATGGCCTTGTCAGAGGAAGCGTGTCACTGAGGTAGGCTTTAAGGTTTCAAAAAGCCCATGCCATACCCAGTTAGCGCTCTCTGCCTCATGATTGTATCTCAAGCTGTGAGCTCTCAGACAATGATCCAGTATCATGCCTTCCTTCCCATGCTCCCTACCATTATGATCATAGACTCTAATCCCTTAAAACTGTAAGCCCACAATAAACTCCCTCTTTTATAAGATGCCTTGGTCATGGTGTGTTATCACAGCAATAGAAAAATAATTAAGACACTTGCTAAGCCATTTCCCTGTCACTTGAGGCATTTTAAATATTATTAAAATTTTAACAGTCTTTTCCTCTTTGAGAAAAAAAATTGATTATCAAGAAAATTTTTCATTAGTTACCTAATGATGTTCAACAAATTATCCCCAGAGCTTACTGTAAATATCAAGCATACTTTGTCCCGTGTGAATTCTGAGAGTTGAAAACAGTGTTTCTGCCTCAGGATCTCTCATGAGATTATACTACAATTGTCTGAAGATTAGAGTGAGATTGTTTGAAGAAACTGGAGAATAAACTGCTGAGCTTTCTCCTGTAGTTGTTGGAATAGAATCCAAGCCCCCATCACACAGGACTTGAACAAAAGCACGGTTCTTGGATGCTGCTCTCCCAGTTAAAAATTCATAGTGAAAGAAAGAGCATGAAGAAAAGAGAATAGTGAGAAAGAAACAAGACAAAATCTTTCCACTCCTAATCTTGTTAGTGTATTCACTGTTCATGTTGGAGGCCTTTTAATCCAGCAAAATGGCTACTCTGGCAAGGGACCACAACCAAAGACCTAGGTCTATGTGATCTGGTTGGAATACAGACAAACTCTTAGTATACACTTTTAATCCCTTTGAAATACACACCTTTAATCCTTATGGCTGAAATATAGACATGACACACCTTTAAGCCCTCTGGCTGGAATTTAGTATACACCTCTAATCCCAAACAATGAGGAATCAGGGAAAGATTTGACAGAATGAGTCAGAGATAGGCTACATCATACACTCAAGAAAACAGACAGGACAGAGAAGCTATTTAAGAGCAACACAGAAAGAGAGAAGTGAGATCGTAGAGATAGTACAGTAGAGTTCAGGAGCACAATACAGTTTAGAGAGTTCAATTGCGTGCAGTTTAGTCTGTGCAGTTCAGTTCATAGAGTTTAGAGGCAGTTTTTTTCAAACACAGCAATTCAGAGAGAAGCTATTTTTAATCAATCATCTTGGAGAGGAGTTTTGAGCCAGAACAGCTGAGTTGAACCAGACAGCCAGAGTTTAGAAAGAACTGGAAAGGGTGAGCTTATTCAGTAGTAAGTCTCAGAAGCTGAAAACATTCTAGGCCTAGGTTATCAGAGGAGGTTGGAAGCTGAAGCCTTCAGGTCCAGGCTCACAGAAGATTAGACTGTATGGAGGCTAGAGACTTCCAGGGTTAGGTCTATGGATGTTGAGATAGAAACATTCTAGGCTTAGCCCAAGCTGTGTATTTGTAAAACTTGTGTATGGCTTTCATCTCATCCCCTCATCTGAAAAATAAAAACATTATTTATGGAGGCCATCATTTCTTCTAGAAGAAAGCATCTTCCTTGCTAGAAGAAAGTCAAGTCCAGCCCAAACTCAAAAGGGAAGAAAGTCAAGCTCCACTCCTTAAAGGAAGAATATCAGAGCATGAAGAATATATCAGAGCCAAACTGGGGTAGCCCACAATAAGCAAAACCTGTCCCATTAGGACTTACTGCCCTACAAGCCAGTGTTCCCCTGCCTCAGCCTCCTGAGTACTGGGGTTACAGGTGTGTGCTACCACACCAGGGCTGAATAGGCCTTTATAGTCACAAAAAGCACAAGGAAGAACAGAACAGTTGTGAATTCACTGTCTCAAATTAGTAATTATTACCTCTATCCTACCCTTCTTAAAAAACCATTTTAAAATATTTTACTTTTTAAGCTTAGGGACTTTTTGGTTTGTTTTGCTTTGGTTGGTTGGTTTTGGTTTTTTGAGACAAGGTTTCTCTGTGGAACCTTGGCTGTCCTGGACTTGTAGACCAGGCTGGACTTGAACTCACAGTGATCTGCCTACCTTTGCCTCCCTCTGCCTCCCTGAGTTCTTGGATTAAAGGCATGTGCCACCAAGCCTGGATTAAGCTTAGTTTGTAACTGACAAACTTTCTTTCTCTCATTCCTCTCTTTCTCCCCTCTCTTTCTCTCTCTCTTGATTCCTCTTTCTCTCTGTGTGTGCATGTGTGTGTGTGAGATACCATGTGGTAGTTTAAGACAGATATATATTCAATGTTCAAATAAAAACAAACTTTTATTTCCTCAAACATTATTTCTTTGTGGTAAAAACATTCAAAATTATTTCTTCTACATTTCCATTACCTCTGGTCATCTTACTGTGACAGAGCACCAGCATTTTTCCCAGCTTTCATTCATTACTCACTGACCAATCAAAAGACATTTTCAACACCACACAATAGAAATAGACTCTTTGCTCACATGTTTAATCCCAAACTTCTCCTACTCAACAGAAACCATCTCTCCAGACTGTTAAATTTTCTTTCTACAAGTATTGTGAAAACAATGTGCAGTATATCCGTAGATATGTAAACTTATGTATGATGGCATGTCTACATACCATGAAACCTACCTTTTCTATTTATTGCTGCTTTGGTTCAATATTTTACTGTGTAAGTAGGTGTAGTAATCAGGTAACAGGACTTAGAGAACAAATCTCTTTCTCTATACAAAAGAGGCATTATTATAATGACCTATAAGCTGTGGTCCAGCTAATCCAACAATGGCTGCCTATGAACAGAAGGTCCAAGAATCCAGTAGCTGTTCAGTCCACAAGACTGGATGTCTCAGCTGGTCTTCACTATAGACTGGAATCCTGAAGTAGACTCTAATGCCAGTAAAGGAATGGACTTGCTAGCAGGGTGAGTGCAAGCTGGGGAAAAGCAAAAGTTTCCTTCTTCCATGTCCTTAGGCTTCCAGTAGAAGGTGTGGCCCTACATATTAAAGGCATGTGTCTTCCTACCTCAAAGGTCCATATTAGAAGTGAATCTACCTGCTTCAAATTAAGAAAAAAAAAATCCTCACAGGTGTGCTCTCCATTTTCCATTTGGGGATTTCAGCTAAAGCCAGTCTTGGATAGTGAAACCCGGTCTCAAATGGGGAAAGGAAAAGAGAAGGAAGGAAGGAAGGAAGGAAGGAAGGAAGGAAGGAAGGAGGAAGAATAACCTTTGAAAGTTTATGTAGAGTTATTATGGTAATTATAGGTTACAGATTATGAAAGTTTAAACTTACACATTTTCTTCAAAATTATTTTCACAGTAATTGTATTAATCTACATTTCTCCCAGAAAGAGATAAGAGTCCATGTTCCTATACTGACAGCTGGATTTTTTCACTTTAGCGAGGCTCGTTTAAGGGTTTGATAGAAGCAGGCATGTGTAAGCACATAACTTATTTTATGTTAGAGGCACAAATGTAATGGGAAGATACCCCCACACAGGTCCTCGCTTGGTAGAGTGCTCATTTGGCTAGTGTGTCATTACTGAGTCTCTTTACAAAATGCAATAATTAAGTGGATTCCCTCAGGATTCCCAGGAAGCACTGGAACAAAGCCAGGCTGCTCTGACAGGCTCCCCTGGTTTTCCTAAGGGCTCCTTCAACCCATTACTACTTTCCTTTAAGTCCTCTCCTCTCTTACTGCTCTCTGGTACTCAGAAGCCACTTACACTTCTGCCACAGAGAACATGAGATGAAAACTGTCACATCCAGCCTTCATCTACAACACTCTTCTATCTCCCAACCTCTGATTATGGTTTCAAATGTATTCTTTTGAGACTATTCCCTAAAGTCAACTGATAAAGGCTTTTGGAGGCAAAGCCTTTGGGAGAAAGGATGATACTTTCATGACTGTATTAGTGCACCTGGAAGAAGATGAAGAGGGCTAGAGATGCAATGCAGTGGTAGAGCATCACCGTGTGATGCTATATACCACTAGATGTAAAGCAATAATCACCGCCACAGCCCCTCAAACTTGGCCCTCCAAAACCATGAATTCAATAAATGTTCATTCTTTATAATGGGTTCAGGTTGTGGCATGCAGTTATGGGAACAAAAAGTGGGTTAAAATATTCTGCATGCTCTCCTAAGAAAGCATTCGCCTTCCTCCTGTCCAAAACTCGTCCTGTCTCAGCAGTGATTCCTCTCTGATCCACTCAGGGCTCTTGCTTAATAAATGACCCCCTCTTTTGCCTCTCTGGTTAACTGCACTTCCTTCCTCTATGGCTCATTTTTCCTTTTATGTAAGCACACTCAACTCTTCCTTTGGGTCCTTAGCCTTCTCTTGCTTATTATGATTTTTCAGGACCATCAATGGTCCTGAAATGCCCAGAAAGGCATTTTCTTTTACTCAGAAGACTTCTCCTTTTTCTTCATAGCACTGACAAGAACAGAATTCTATATATCACTGTGTGGCCTGCCCTCCTCCTGTGCAGTTAGCTTTGGCCAGCACAGGACTCCTCAGCACTTGTCTGCTTTGTAAACAAGTGATATCCAGCCTAGAGCCACGCTCTTCCACCTCAGGCTACACACCTGCATCTGATGAATATTTCAAAATGAGAACCCTGTTGCTGTCTTCCCTGGGCTTGGGAGTACTGTTGGGTCCTGAGCCAGCAAAAGAAAGTTCAACACAAAATGATCCTGGAGGACAACTCTTTCTTTCCCCTCGCAAAGCCAGATGAATACTGCTATGGAATGTTCTCTGAAGAAACTGCATTACTATTTAGAGATCCCATGGAGTGTTTGGCTGACTCAAACCTCATGATTGTGGAGAGATGGAATTGTGTAGGTCAAGAGCCAAAATCATCTTGCACTGCTTCAAAGCCCTTTATTAGCCAATTATCTAACTTTTGTATCTGACCTGGCATCTCCCAAGTAACAGCCACTTTTGTTGACTGCATTGCTAAGCTTATGGGACCTCCAACCTCCACAGTAAAGCTTTAATACCTGGTTAACCCCTCTGCTGTAGCCTGCTTATCTGAGGATCCTACTTATGTCATAGGCGAATGTACTGGTTTATGTCTCTTTTGTTCTATGGCCTTCAAAATTCATGTAACTCCTCCATACAAAGGCTGTCATTCAGGGGACCCAAATCCATGTTCTTGAGTTGTGATCATTCATATTTGATTCAGAATGAACTGTGTACTGGTTTCCCTTAAAGCAAGCCATTATTGCATGCTAGCACTACCTTTTCTAATGCAAGAAGCAAGAGAGAAAAAACCAATAGGCCAATATTGTTGCCAATCAATAAATCAATAGTCCTTGTGAAAAGAAGTGGTGGGGCACTAGACATTGCTCAGTGCAAACTTCCTGTTTAGCATACTTGAGGCCTCCTCCATAAAAAAAAAAGCAATGAAGACTTTATATTCTAAAATTTAGAATCTATAAAGGTAGAAATAATCATTTACAGTTTCATTTGTTCTAGTGGCTTTTTTCTCCTGTTCTTTTTCTTTCATGGAAACACTTATGCCTATTGTTTCACAGGAAAGGGACTCTTTTTTTTTTAATTTTATTTTTTTCTTATCAGTTACATTTTATTAACTCTGTATCCCAGCCGTGTCCCACTCCCTCATTCCCTCCCAGCCCCTCCCTCCCTCCCTCATCTCCACCATGCCCCTTTCCAAGTCCACTGATAGGGGGAACCTCCTCCCCATTCATCTGATCCTGTTTTATCAGATATCTTCGGGACTGGCTGCAAAGCCCTCCTCTGTGGTCTAACAGGACTGCTCCTCCCTTGGGGGTGGGGAGGCCAAAGAGCCAGTCATTGAGTTCCTGTTAGAAATAGTCCTTGTTCCCCTCACTTTGGGAAACCAATTGGTTACTGAGCTACCACAGGCTACATCTGAATGGAGGTTCTAGGTTATATCCATACATGGTCCTTGGTTGAATGTCAGTCTCAGAAAAGACCCTGTGCCCAGATATATTTGGTCCTTGTGGAGCTCCTATCCTTTCCGTATCAGACTAACTCCCCTTTTTTCTTATGATTCCCTGTACTCTGCCAAAGGTTTGGTCATGAGTCTTTGCTTTGAAAACACTGCTAGTTAGAGTCTTTCAGATGCGCTCAGTAGACTCAGGAAAGGGACTCATAAGTTTCCTGAGCATTCATGTTATACCAGGCATTGGCTAAATGCCTTGTTTGCTTTATCCCATTTTATGTAGTTTTCTTTAAACCCAACAGAACATATTGCATCCCCTTCTACGGCAGTGAGGGAGCCTTCATTGTCAATCTGACTCAGGGGAGAAACACTATGGAAACACTCCTATGGGTGTGTCTAAGGACACTTCCAGAAAGGTTTGACTGAAGAGGGAAGCACCGCTCCAAATGTGGGTGGCCCCATCCCACAGGCCTGGCCTTTGACTAGACAAAAGTGAGAGGGAGCTGGGCAGCAGTGTTTACTGTGTCTCCTCATGGCATCGGCTCCCTCACAGTCCTGACACCATGCCTTGCTGGCCATAATGGACAGCACCCTCAAAATGTGAGCCCAAAGAAAGCCTTCCTCTAGTGAGCTGTGCTTTTTGTTGAGTATTGTTATCACATCGATGAGAAAAGTAACAGATATTTCCTAAAATTCAAATGACAGGACAAAACAATCAAATGCACAGGAAAGAGCAGCGTTGCATTCTGAGAGAGTTCAAAGGCACTGTAGGATTTACGTGGAGGGTTGTTAGTTAAAATTAAACTGCACATTGTTTCTGATCTGAGTAATACTCAAGGCTTCAGACTTCCCCACAGACCCTTCCTGCATCTGTTTTAGCTTCTCCCCTCTCTTCTCCCACATCTCCCTTCTTCCCTCTCTCCCCCTTTCTCTCTCTTCAACCCACTCTGAGTTCCTTTACACCCCTTTTCACCTTTCACTTAATCTGATTACTTTTTGCCTTTCCACTCTTCTCCTTGCTTATTATCTTTGAAACCCATCAACAGCTTTATTGTTCTTTGAAGCCCCAACAGCTACTGACCCCTTGTCTAAGCTGAAGTGAAAGTGTACAGAGAAAAATGCTTCCTTTATGGCCCCCTGGCTAGAATTACCCTTGGCAGCAAGGTGTTGTGGTACAATGTGCAACCTAGAGATAAAGTCCCAGGTGCTCACCAGGCTTTTTAGCTAATGACAGTGTCTCCGGAGCAAGTTCCAACATTTGAGCCGATTACTGAGATTGCTGAGGTTCTCACGATCCCATGTTGAATAAATCACTTGTAACCCAGGGTCTTGGAGTTTTATCTGTAGATGAGATTTTGCAGAGCAAAGTTCCTGAGACTTGAATTATAAGAATGGAAACCTCAAAAAGAAGTGGACAAAATGCATGGCATGGAAAAGGCGAGAAAAATCAAACCTGTTGACCAGCAGTCTGCCCATTCATTAGATCTGAGAGTGAAGTTTCCTTTGGAAACTCACACCTAGATAATGACTGAAGAAAAGCTTCCCCTTAGGGTGAGTGTTCAAACCACACCTGGCATGGCAGGTGCCCCCACTAAAACCTTCCTTCAAGAGCTGAGAGAGGCCTGGCAGTGGCACTGGCCTTCGATCCCAGCACTCAGGAGGCAGAGGTGGCAGGCTGTGAGTTTGAGGCTATTCCAGGACAGCCTACAAAGAGAATCCATGTCTCAACAAAAACAAAAACAAAACAAACAAACAAAACCAAGGGTGAGAGGGGATAGGGCTGAGACAGATCCAGAGAGAAGTCATTACTTTGATTCAATTTGAAGAAAAGCATATCAATTTATTTGCGAAATTTCTTGGGTGCTTTGTGAATATCAGACCTGATATTTAAACAAACCAAACTTTGGAGATGAAACAGTTGCTGTAAATCATGAGTATCGCTTGCCTCTTTCCCACCCCTCCACACAAACAGGAAGTAAAGAAAATTAGTGTTAAAAACAGAGCTGGTGGGTAGGTAGTTTGTAGATGGGGCTAATGATCTGACAGCATTTCATGAGAGAATTTTGCTGACTGACAAAATACAGTAAGTTAATAAATGCTGAGAGAGTGTGTTGTGAATACTTAAGAACCAAGGAATTGTTTCTGGAACTAAGAGCAGAGTTTTAAAGCTACAGTTTTATGTATTTCACTTCTTTTGTCCAAATGGTTCTTCATTTCATAAAGAAGTCTCCCTAATTAAACAAACAAACAAAAAATCCAAAAAGCATTTAAATGCTTTCCAAGACATCATCCTTCCTTCTTGCCTTCTTTTCTTCCTTCCTTCACTTCCTTCCTTCCTTCTACAGACTCACAGCACCCTGAATCGATATCTTCATGTCATTTCAATGCATATATTATTCCAGTGATACAGTATTCAGTTTCTGCTTGATGAATGCTAAGGTTACACTTTGAAGATAGTTGGTGTAGGAAAAGAATTGCTAGCTTATAATTTGAAGAGAAAGAAGAGGGAAGAAAGGACAGAAGGAGGGAGTGCCAAGGGAAGGAGAGAAGAACAGAGAGCAGTGTGAGGGAGGGGGGAAGGTAGAATGTATGAAAGTTCCCCTGAGGCCTAAATCTTAAAAGTGTTATGAACGAATGGCAAGCCCCCAAAAGACTACCACTAAGAGTCAAGTCCATTGCAAAACACATGAGGAACTTTTTATTACAAGCTGCAGCTGGGGCTCACACCCCCACTGCCAAAGTGGTGAGAGCCGAGAGCCTTGTGCTCAGGTTAGTTGGGTGATTTAAAGATTCTGGTCCCTCCCAGTGAGCTCAAAGCAGGGGATTCCTGCCTGGCAAGCATCTAATGGTTGAAACACAAAAGGGATGTTGCATTTTGAATTGACTGGCTGCAGGAAGGTCCCCAAACCATTAATGATCTGGTGTCCCTCCCTAGGGGGATGGGCTGATTTCCTAGCAACTGTATCTCTAGTGGGCAGAAAAGAATGCAGTAAGGCGGGTTCTTCCCCTCAGGGCATTAAGGCCAGTTCTCCCCTGATGGTGAACATATCTCCATTTGGCTTGGTTCAGGCTTGTGCTTTAAACTTTAAAACAATACCCACTGATTTTTAAATCTTTGGTCTCTCATTCCCCCCTTTCCATGATCATTTGAAGACCCATATGACCCTCTTGAGAGACCTTTGGTCTCTCAAAAGAGCTCTTCATTCTCTATTATAATTTCAAGAATAAAATAACCATGTCAGATATAAGGAAATTTTGCAAATTTGCACTCCAAAAAGGACCAGTGCCAGAGCTTTTCTGGCTAACTGTTGTCTGGTTCGATAAATGAGCTTGACTCAGTCAGGGGTGGAAGAATGTGAATTTACTCTTTCTGGCTACACTGCTTTCCAACCCTCAAAGAGTCCTTCCTCCTCTTGTACAAAGTCTCCAGAAAAGCCCCCTGCTTTGTTGCCTCTGCTTAGACATCTGCCAGTCCAATACCATTGAAAACAAAAGGTTTCACTCTCATTTGACTCAAATCTGCTTTCCAAGGCTCCGCTCCCCTACCTCCCATCCTCAGAACTGAATCAAGCTTGCAGGCCTAAACATAGGAGATCTTGGGGGAGGGGAGGGGTAGCACAAGAGGATGCTCCTCTTTCCAGCTCCAAAACCTTCTAAACTTTTTCCTGCTGTTCATAGCTCTCCTGTAGTCCAATGGGAATGTGTGTGTGTGGGGGTGCTGTAATGGGAGTGTGTGTGTGTGTGTGTGTGTGCTGTTTAAGTGAGAACACAAAAAACATTTTAAAAAAGTCTCTACTATGCTTCTTTAGAATTATAAAGTATTAGTAACAATATCTTAGATGTTTCTTTTATGATCCAACTTGATGCCCCTTTCCTTCCTTTATGGGTAACTAATACATTGAAACTTTCTTAATCATTCCTTATTTCCATTTTTTAAAACTGTATGTGTGCCACTATGCAATTATTATCTAGTTCTGCCTGTTTTTGCAACTTAGGTAAGTGGGATTATGTGTAACTTGTTCATATAGCTTTGCTACACTATAGTACTCTGCACTGTGAGCAGAGCATTTACACGGTGTCAAGCTGTCTGTGAACAACACTGGTGTGTATATGGACCAGTTCTAGAGTGCAAACCTAGACATGGGGAGCTTTAGTTCTTATCAAGATCGATTTTCAACTGGACGGAAGGAATAAGGATGAAAGCTGTTTACATTATGGTTACTACAATTAGTTATATATTGTATATTTGAAAATTGTGATATTTTAAAATGTTCCAGCTACAGAAAGTATTGCTTTATGAGACATTGCATTTGCCACATGACCTTCTGCCGGGAGTCAGACAGCTCAGGCAGCATCAGTGTACACAGTGTTTGCGTGTCTAGTGTAGAAGAGCAAAGAGTAATAGCTAAGGGAAGGAACTTCAAAAGCAAAGCAATGCAAACTGCAGCATTCTTAGACGATGCACTTGACGGTTACAATGATCATTATTTCCTTGCTGAACTCTGATTCAATAGGACAAGTGCACGCTATTTTGGCTCTAGAACATTACTTGATATCTATCATTCCAAGAAGACATTCAAGAAACTTCGCCCCAGACCCCTGGTTTCTACAGGCTGGAAGGATATGCTATTTATCAAAGATGGCAGACATTTGACAAGAGATGCTACTGAAAAGGACTGAATGGGTGCTAGACAAGAGAAAGAAAACTTGACCGAAGGATGCCTCTGTTTACACTATGTGTGTACAGGCGTGGGCGCATGCATGTGTATGTGTTTGTGTGTGGGTGTGTGCGTCTTGGGGACTGAGCCCAGAGCCCCTATGTTCTACCACTGAACTGCATACCCAGCTTCTACTTTATCCCTGTTTGTGGATAGTCACGTGATACTAGACAAATTGAGTTTCTCTCTGAGTCTTAATTGCACCTCCAAATGTATCAAGTGTGGGTTCAATGACCTCTGCATCACTTTGAGCTGTAACAGTCTGAGTCAGCGCCTTTAGAAACACTCCTGGAAATAGCAGTTTTGCATGCCCCCTTGTGGTGTTATCTTGCATTGCAACTAGAGAAACAAGCTTGAAAATGGTGGTTACTGAATCAAAACTTTCCCTGAGCTAGAAATACATTTAGCCATTAAAATTAAACAATATGAAAATCAAAGATATTTTGAAGTTAAAACAGTTTTTGAAAATACAATTAAACTAAAAGTTTTGTCTCATATAAACATGTTTTAAATAATTATGTCTTTTAGTAGCTGGGTGTGATAGCTCACACTTTAATCCCAGCACTCAAGAGGCAGAGGCAGGCAGATATCTGTGAGTTCAAGGCCAGCCTGGTCTCCAGAATGAGTCCAAGACAGCCAGAGCTACACGCAGAGCAACGCTGTCTGTCTTGAAACCAATATATATATATATATATATATATCTTTTGGTAATACAGTTGCAATTTTGCATTTACTTATTCTGTAAACACTTTTTTTGTGGTACTGGTCATCAAACTGGTGTTTTGTACCATGTGGTACAGGGCCTTGCATATTCTAGGCAGAGCTCTACCACTGAAATATACCCTCTACTCTCTTTTTCTAAGATAAATTTATTGTTAATAAAACATAATCCCATACAAGTTGTATACATTATAGGATACTACTATGTGATGTTTTGATACATGTACATATTGTGAAATGTTTGGACAAAGTTAAACTTGTCTCCTCAAATACTGATAATTTTATAGTATTCAAAATATTACTTATAGCTTTTTGAAATATGCAGCAATATTTTCATTCTACAGTCATTCTTCTACAACAGAACACCAGAACATGTTACTCTAATTGTAATGATCAATCTTTCTTCCTCGCCTCCTGCCCTTTCATCTCTGGCAACCACTATTCCACTCTTGACTATCTGTGAGGTGTGTGTGTGTATGTTTGTGTGTGTGCATGGGTGTGTGTAGGGTGTGTGTAGATGGCCAAGGTCGACATCAGGTGTTGTAGCTTTCTTCTGTTGCTCTCCACCTTTTCTTTTTTGAGGCAAATTTTCTCACTCAGCCAGAAGCTTCCTGATTTGGTTAACTGGCTAGCCAATCAGCTTCAGGGCCCCTCCTCTCTCCACCCACCTGGGGCTCCGGGGACAGGAGTGTGCTGCCGCCTCCACCTTGTGCTGCTTTCTTTTTTAATTATTTTTATTTTTATTAATTACAGTTTATTCACTTTGTGTCCCCCCGTACCTCCCTCCTCCCCTCCCAATCCCACCCTCCCTCTGCCCCACCCATGTCCCTCTTCCCAGTCCTGAAAAGGGAGGTCCTCCTCCCCTTCCTTCTGACCCTAGCCTATCAGGTCTCATCAGCCTTGATTTTTTTTAATTAATATATTTTCTATTTTTAAATAATTTTATACATTCACTTGTATCCCAGTTGTAGCCCTCTCCCTCTTTCCCTCCCAATCCTTCCCTCCCTCCCTCATCTCCTCCCTGCCCCCTTCCGAGTCCACTGAGAGGAGGCGTCCTCCTCTCCTTCCATCTGGCCCTAGCTTATCAGGTATCTTCAGGATGGTTGCAGTGTCCTTATCTGTGGACTAGCAAGGCTGCTCCTCCCTCAGGGGGGAGGGGAAGCTCATGAGTTCATGTCAGAAACAATTCCTGTCCCCCTTACTAGGGAAACAATTCCTGTCCCCCTTACTAGGGAACCCACTTGGATACTGAGCTACCATGGGCTATGTCTGAGCAGGGGTTGTAGGTTATATCCACGTATGGTCCTTGGTTGGATAAACAGTCTCACAGAAGACCCCTGTGCTCAGATATATTTGGACCTTGTGGGGCTCCCTGTCCACTCTAGGATATATTAATTCCTCCTTCCTTCATAAGATTCCCTACACTCTGCCGAAGGCTTGGTTATGGGTCTCAGCATCTGCTTTGATACACTGCTAGAGTCTTTCAGGTGCCTTCTGTGGTAGGCTACTGTCCTGTTACTTGTTTTCTCCTATTTCCAATATCCATCCCCTTTGTCTTTCTAGATGAGAATTGATCATCTTACCCCTGGACCTCTTTCTTGTTTATCTTCTTTAGGTGTACATATTTTAGTACGTTTATCCTATCTTATAGGTCTATAAGTGAGTATATATCATGTGTCCTTCTGCTTTTGGGATACCTCACGCAGGATGATTTTTTTCTAGAGCCCACCATTTGCCTGAAAAATTCATGATTTCCTTGTTTTTAATTGCTGTGTAGTATTCCATTGTACCACAATTTCTGTATCCATTCCTCCGTTGATGAACATCTGGGTTTTTTCCAGATTCTGGCTATTACGAATAAGGCTGCTACAAACATGGTTGAGCAAATGTCCTTGTTGTGTACTTGAACATCTTTTGAATAGATGCCTAGGAGTGGTATAGCTGGATCTTGAGGTAGCACTATTCCTAATTGGCTGAGAAAGCGCCAGATTGATTTCCAAAGTGGTTCTACAAGTTTACATTCCCACCAGCAGTGGAGAAGGGTTCCCCTTTCTCCACAACCTCTCCAGCATGCATTATCTCTTGCGTTTTTGATCTTAATGCGTTCTGATGGGTGTAAGGTAAAATCTCAGGGTTGTTTTGATTTGCATCTCTAATGGCTGGGGATGTTGAACATCTCCTTATGTGTTTCTCTGCCATTCTATATTCACCTACCAATAACTCTCTGTTTAGCTCCATACCCCATTTTTTAATTGGGTTACTTGAATTATTGCCTTTTAACTTCTTTAGTTCTTTATATATTCCAGATATCAGCCCTCTGTCAGATGTTGGGTTGGTGAAGATCCTTTCCCAATCTGTAGGCTGTCGTTTTGTTCTAATGACAGTGTCTTTTGCTTTACAGAAGCTTTTCAGTTTCATGAGGTCCCATTTATTGATTGTTGCTCTTAGGGCCTGTGCTGATGGTGTTTTGTTCAGGAAGTTGTCTCCAAAACTCAACCAGAGAACTCCTTCAGCTGATAAACACCTTCAGGAAAGTGGCTGGGTACAAAATTAACTCAAAAAAATCAGAAGCCCTCCTGTATACCCAAGACAAAAGGGCCAAGAAAGAAATCAGGGAAACAACACCCTTCACAATAGCCACTAATAACATAAAGTACCTTGGGGTGACTCTAACCAAGCAGGTGAAAGACCTGTTTGAAAAAAACTTCAAGTCTCTGAAGAAAGAAATCGAAGAAGACATCAGAAGATGGAAAGATCTCCCGTGCTCATGGATTGGTGAGATTAACATAGTGAAAATGGCCATTTCACCAAAAGCAATCTACAATGCAATTCCCATCAAAATACCAACAATTCTTTACAGACCTTGAAAGAAAAATTCTCAACTTCATATAGAGAAACAAAACCCCCAGAATTTCCAAAACAATCCTGTACAACAACAGATCCTCTGGAGGAATCTCCATCCCTGATCTCAAGTTGTACTACAGAGCAATAATAATAAAAACTGCTTGGTACTAGCATAGAAACAGAAAGGAGGATCAATGGAACCGAATAGAAGACCCAGAACTAAACCCACACACCTATGAATACTTGAGTTTTGACAAAGAAGCCAAAACCATTCAATGGAAAAAAGACAGCATCTTCAACAGATGGTGCTGGTCCAACTGTGTGTCTACATGCAGAAAAATGAAAATAGATCCATATTTATCACCCTGCACAAAACTAAAGTCCAAGTGGATCAAAGACCTCAACATAAAACCAGATACTCTGAATCGGTTAGAAGAAAAGGTGGGGAAGAGCCTAGAACTCATCGGCATAGGAGACAACTTCCTTGTGCTGCTTTTATTTGGGTTCTGGGAACCTATTCCCCCAGCCTGTGATCAACTTTTCCATAATCCACATAGCGGTGAGACCATGTGGTTCTGTCTTTATGAGCCTGGCTTATTTCACTTCACAGAACAGTCTACAATCTCACCCACATTGCCACAATGACAGTGATCTTTTCTTCAAAGAGGAATATTCATAGGGTTTGTACAACGTTTTCTATACCCCTTCATTGGTTGATGAACACTTTAGTTGTCCCCACGTCATGGTCATTGTGAGGAGTGTTACAGTAAAAAGAAGGATGGAAGTAGAAGTGCCTTAGTACACTGGGTCACTTCCCTCAGATGCATGTCCAACCGCTAGATAAGTTGATACTTCTGTTCATTTCAGTTTTATGTATATACATGTATATATGTGTATATTGCCTGCATATGCGAATATGTACCTGTGCTTTCAGAGACTAGAAGAAGGTATGGATCCCCTGTACCTAGAGCTCTGTATGGTAGGAAACTCCCGTCGGTGCTGGAACCTGAGCCCAGGTCCCCTGAAAGAGCAGTGAGTGCTTTTAACAGCTGGGCTGCCTCTTCACCCCACCAACTGGCACTTCTATTTGTAATTTTTTTTTGAGAAATTTTAAAGTTTTCCACAATGGCCACAGTTTTAATTATATTTTTATTTTTTACATTACTTACATTTTATTCGCCTTGTATCCCTGCTGTAGCCCCTCCCTCATTCCTTCCCAATCCCACCCCACAATGGCCATGTTAATGTACAGGCTTACCAGCAGTGCTGTGGTTCTGTTTAGTCACATCCTTCCTGGAACTTGTTATCTTTCGTCCTTTTTATAATAGCTATTCTCATGAGAGGTGATACATCATTGTCTTACACTGATGTTACCCCAGTTATTAGTGATGTGGAGTTCTTTTTCATATTCATGTTCGTCAAATGTATGTCACCTTCTGAGAAATCTCTACCAAGTAATTGTCTGTTTTTAAGTGGGTTGTTTTGTAGAGGTTCACTTTTTTTTTTTTTTTTTTTTTTTTTGCGTTACTCTGAACACCAGCCCCATCCAGAATATAAAGAACATAATTTGAGTTATTTATGTCCACCCTGTTGTAGGTTGTCTCTGAGTATTTCTTATGTTGGGAGATTTTAATTAGTGTACTTCACTTTATATTTTTGCTTTCATAAATCCTTGCCCACTCCAATGTTCTGAAGTATTTCTGTTCTGTTTTCTTCTGTTAGTTTCATTGTTTCAAGTCTTAACTTTGAACTGATAATTGAGCTAGAGTTTACTTTTGTACTTCATGTGAGACAGAAGACCTTTCATTCTGTGTGTCCATATCTAATTTCTCCAGCACCGTTTATTCAAAATCACTTAAAATTTTTTTGAGGTAAAATATCACTTTGTAGCTACACTAGCCTCAAATCTACTGCTTCCCAAGTGCTAGGAGAACAGGCATGGCCCACTTATTATATATAAAGGGGAAATAGTCAAGACATCTAACTCCAAGATTTTAAAAGATCTGGGCAAAACGGCACACATCTCTAATCCTAGCATTCAGGGAGGCAGAGGCAGGAGGATCTTTGTGTGTTTGAGGCCAGCCTGGTCTACAAAACTAGTCAAGAACAGCCATGGCTATACAGAGAAACAAAGGAAAGAAGATCTTAAAAGAACAATGCATCTTCTTTCTTCTAAGTTAATTCCACTAATAATTACACAGGTTGAGAAAAGGCTAGAGCTTCCCCAAGGATTAAACAAAATGGCTCAATGCCCAGCCTATGGCAGACTTTTTTGAGTTTGAAAATTTGACAGCAACACTTTTAAAGATGCAATCTGGCTTTTCTGGTGGGCTCAAGGAGAAGAACATTTATCTTCTAAAAAGCTATTGGAAATTGGCCGAAGCACTTTGTGGTTGAATTTCTCTATTTGCATGGAGGAAGTAAAAATCTTACATCTGTTGAAATGTTGGGCCTAGAGTAAAGATTAGGGAGCTGGGTGTGCTAGAGCATACTGTGTTCCTTACAAGACTCATGTGACATAATGGCAGTTTAGTATCACTACATAGTATGCTACAAATGTCCCCAGCTCAAGATGGAGTTCTGGCTTGACAAACCCACTGCACATTAAAATGCAGTCACCTCATTTTTTTTCTTTTATTTTTAGCTTGATGTATATCAAGGTATGAGATGTACCTATCAATGGAGTACCCTGCTAGGTTTCAATGCATGAATTATATTATGTAACATTTAAACTTGGTTAAACACATCTGTCACTACTTGTAGGACACGTGATGGAATCCAGGATCACAGGCTGATAAGTGTGTTATAGCTGTTTCCTGCCTGAGCCCATGAAAATACATTTAAGGTACTGAGGCTTCAGAGCAGCACAGCTCAGCAGCACAACAGTAAGGAGTGCTGGTTGTTTCCCCTGGGAACTGGCACCTGCTGCCCTGGACCAAGCAGAAGCATTGGACTATAGATTGCTCAGCCAGGAAAAGGTCAATATTAAAAGTACTGGTTTGCCTTGGTCATCATCATCATCATAAAGTGGAAACACTGTACGTAAATATTTTAAGAAACTGACTGACTGAATTGAAGTTAGGTGACATCTGCCATTTCCTAGATAAAAATTCCCCAAAGGAAAAAAATAAACCTTTTCACAAACTATAAAATATTTTTCTTCAGGAAGGAAAACTTTTAAAATAAAGATATTTAGCTTTGAATTTAAACACCAAATTAACACATAACATTTAAAAAAAATCGAGTCCCAAGTAGGAATATTAAAATATTATCTCAGCATTTCAGTGAATAAAAATGTACATTTGATTATATTTATTTTTTAAGTCTTTTTTTTATCTTTTATTGACTTTTATCTTGCCTTCTTTGCCTTTTCCACAGTTCTGTTGCCTTTGAGAAATATTTGTTTTTTTTTTCTCCTTATGGGCTCAACTGATTTTCAAGTAGTCAGCTCAACAGAGTGGGAAGAATGAGCTCCAAGTCAGAGAATTCAAGTTGTGTCCCGCCTTGCCTTGGGAAGTATGGTGCTAGGCAAGCCACTTTTGCTAAGAGACGTAGCCCCACAGAATGGGATGGTTAAGAAGTGACTCTCTTTAGAAACTATAATTATTGCCAATTTTTAATGACTTTCATATCAATTCCTTTTTGATCACACAAGCCTATAAATCTTGCTTTCATCAACTATCATACCTTGCTGGGTTTTCTAAACTATTTATAGATCCCAGCTTTATATGTCATCACTGGCTCTTCATATACCCAGCACTTTTCCACCCAGACTCTACACAGTCCTTCCTTTCTATTGTCTGGTGACATGTGTCTGAGCTGTCAGGCCTTCGTGGTTTAGGTAGAAGAGTCTCAGTTCCTGCCTACTTGGCCATCTTCACCTCCAGCTGGTCCTTTCTTGCACTTCACAGACCCACAATTCAAATTTGTGTTTTTCACTTACCCTCCCTCAAATTGCCTCCTGCTTCTTCAGAATCTCCACTCCAATTTTCCTACAGATCTTATTGCTGGCCAAGACCCGCATACTCCTCACATCCCAACTCTATGTGTCTTCCTGCCCTGTCTGCATCTTTTGTCTAACTCTTCTCTGTACCTGCTGTATCCCTTTCAGGTGTAGATTCCTAAAAAGAGTAGGTCACAGGTAGGCCTGGAGGTGTAAAGCTGTAATCACAGCACTTAACATGTGTCAAGCAGACTGCGTGTTCCAGGCTAACCTGCAATTCCTTGTCATCAAAAACAGGAAAACAAAAGGAAGAGGAAAAGAATGAGGAGCAAGTCTTTACACCCTGCCATCAATCGCATCATTAGACAGCACCTGTGTGTGGGTAGTTGGTGTTACATAGGTGGATATTTTCTAGTTTTCTCAATCCTTGGACTTAGTTCTTGGGGCAGATTGGAGCACTGTGTATGCCTTACACCTGAACTACACCTTCCACCTATTTAGCACCCTTCTTTCAGTATTCTTGTTGGTAGTTACAATAACCATATCTTGAGGCATTGTTATTGCATAGAATTTATTATTACTTAAGTCAAGGGGTTCATAATTAGAACAGAGAATGACTCAACATACTCGAGGGAGGGGATGAGAGGAGGGGGGTGTGCTTAAGATACTACATACATCTGTGGGCATCCAAGCACAGGCAGCTTCATGGAAATGCTGCTGCTATGGAGCAGCTGCCTGGTCTCTTGGCACGTCCTCACATCTTCCTATGTAAGTATGCTAGCCCCTTCTTTCAGCCCCACCAGGTTTCAACTGCCTGGTTAAGTAACCAATAGTTTTGTTGCAATTTGAGCCCTGATACCCTTTCAGGCTGCCCCAACTACTTGCTTTCTTGTTCTCAAATATCAAACTACAAGAGAGTCTCTAAATGACAAAGCTCATCCATTTGGCCCACACCAGGTTTATTTGTTTATTCATCAAATATTTATGGGACACCTAATATGTGCCAGGTATACTCCTGTTGCTAGCATAAAAGTGACAAGCAAGGTTCCTGGGGGCTTACCTTTGTCTCACTGCCAGAAGTCACTAACTCCAATATGTGAGCTGGAAACTACCTTTGGCCGCAGGAGGTAGGAGTAGGAAAGTAGCGTCATGGGACAGGAAGCATGGCCACCTGATCAGCAAGGGGGGCAGGGCAGACTCCCAAAGGGGATATTTGGGCAGGTGTGGAGGCTCTTTAGCATAATTATCATTTGAAAAATTCTGTACATTATTTCTTCTATCTCATACATAGTTTTAAAAACTTTTGTTTTTATGTGTGTATGTGTGTGTATGTGTGGGTGTGCTGTATTTGTTCTACATCTAGCATGACAACCTGACATTTCTTTCAGGATTGTTTTGTTGCATCTTTGTCTTCCTCCCAGCTTTCCAAATTTTTCTCTCCTATAGCAATTCTTCCTATAGTGATTTTTAAAAAAATTAACTATGATTTAAAAGAGAAACTGGTGATTTACTACTGGCACCACTATCTCATTGGGGCAGGAATCTACATGGATATACCACGACAGTATACCATCGTGGTATTATGCCTAAAATTCAGTTACTGGCAACAAATAATGGCTCAGCCATAGATCCAAGTTACTAGTTCATTCTCTCTCTCTCTCTCTCTCTCTCTCTCTCTCTCTTTCTCTCTCTCGTGTTCTTGTCTCTCTTTTCTTGTAGTAGTGGGCCTTGCCCATGCTAGGGAAGGGCTCACCTCTGAGCTAGATTCCCAATTAGAAGGCTTCTTGCAGAAGCAAATACCTGCAGCCAAATGAACTCTTTTTCCTTGAAACTCCATCAGTGAACTATGTATGGACAGCACACACCTATAATGCCAGTACTCATGGAGCTAAGACAGGGAGGTTATAAATCTGAGGCTAGTCTGGACTACCAGCATAGCAAGTCCCTGTCTAAAAAGAAATTATTCAGATAAACAAAACCTTATATTACTGAAATGTATAAGTGCATTATACACAATTCATAGTGATGACAGACATGAAATTTTTATTAGAAAGTGATCTTGATACACAGCACTGTCAAGGGAATCAAACACCTTCCATTGTTAATCAAAAACCTTGCTCACTGGCCTTTTACATAACAAAAGCTGAATGCTCTGCTATAACACTCTTTTTAAGTAAAACCAGGGTTCTTCAGGTACACACAGATTAAATATGAGCAGGAACAGAAAGTAGGGACTGTGA
The DNA here is from genome assembly GCF_030254825.1 of Meriones unguiculatus. Classification (NCBI taxonomy): domain Eukaryota; kingdom Metazoa; phylum Chordata; class Mammalia; order Rodentia; family Muridae; genus Meriones; species Meriones unguiculatus. The sequence continues at coordinate 85,776,151 of NC_083350.1, forward strand.
CGTTAAATAAAATGGTTAGGTAGGCTGAGTCTTTGGAAATGGCTTCATATGTTCTCTTCTTCATTTAAAAAAGAGAGACATCAATTTATAATCCTCCCACTCTAAAAATTGTGAGGTACTGTTTTTAATTCCTTTCATCTTCTATAGTCCTCATTAACCATTTTTTTTTTAGATCTAGCTTTGCCAGAAAAAAAAAAGAAAAAGAAAGAAAGAAAAAGAAAGAAAGAAGAAAATCCTAACAGAGTTTAAGTTTTGCTGCCTTCCTGCAGCTGCCTCAGCTCACCAGCCTGGCAAGCAGCATTCTCCTCTGTGTTGACTGGCAATCAAGTACTGAAGAAAGTGAACCTGTACCAAACAAAGTTTCTCCGAGATTATTCACGGTTTAGGAATTCTGCTGTCTGCGGTTAGTCATGCTGGACTAACATATGGAACTCTCACATGTGGCTACTCTTAAGATGTAACAGATAACAGCAATAATTATTTGTGAAGGTATCTTCGCTTCCTTCACTGCTGTTTGCCTTCCTTAAGCCTCATCTCACTAGCCCCAAGCCCATGGGACATCACTTTGCTTTCTAGTCAGCCAAACCAGTGGCACTACATGGGCTGTGCCCCAGGCCATCTTTGGAAATCACTGATGTCTGGGCCTCAGTTCCAAGTAAATCTCTAGTCATAGTATCCAGACATCAGGATCTCAGGTTGCCTGATCTCTCTCTGTGTTTCCTACACTCATGTTCCCATGATCTTCCTTCTTGTTTGCCTTTTCTTCTTTTATCTCTCATTTGTTCACATATTACCTCATGTGACTTTAGAATTTTAAACAAAGGCATATCATTATAATCCATAGTCTTTTCAAGTTCCATTTATATAAGAGACCCAGTTCATTTTTTTTGGAGCAAGAACATCTAAACTTTGCTTATGAACCATTAGCAGCCTCAAGCCTAGCACCTCTGAGAGTCTCTTAAGCTTGATTAGAGGTTTATTCTATAAGCCTCAGTGTTGGGGGTTGTTCTGATGCTTCTATTTTGATGCTAATTACTGGCCTTCAAGATCTGGTTACTGGCTGGGTAAACCTATTCTTGTGTAAAATCTGACTAAAACATTATACCTGATTGGTAGATTAAAAGCCTAAAATCTGGGCAAGGCAGAATGGGGTATGTGTGCCTAAGGTTCCTGGGCTTTGGGTTCAGGTGAATCACTAGGAAGAGACAGATGCACAGGAAGAGAGGGGAAAAGAGAACAATGGGTCATCATGGAGAAGAAACCAAGTGAGCCAGGAGAGAAAAAAAATCCAAGGATGGTGTAGATGGAAAAAAAAAAACAAAAAACAAAAAACAAACAAAAACACAACACCAAATACAAGCAAGTATTCATAAGATTATGGATGGAAGGTGCCCCAGATGAGGATGGTTAAAGAGGATGGCACTGGATGGGGGCTGGCAGGTGGATGGTGAGGTTATTGAGACAGCATAGGTGAAATATCTGCCCAGCCCACGGTAAATAAGGCAATTATAAAATCTAATAGGTGTCTGTGCCTTATTAATTGTAATAGCAGGTTAAATAATACCATGGTGATAGTCATAGGGCAAATAATAAATAATATATAGCCCAACACCCACCTTTTTATTGACTACAACAACACCGCAGCTTTTTGCCCTACTCTCTTACCGATCCCATTGGCTTTTCATTTTCCTTTTATGTCTTATCTGCTTCAGCCAGAGCCCAGCTGGCAATGCCTAGTAAGATTGTCTGGCCAGCACTGGGTTGTTTGTTGCTTGTGATGCAACACAGATCTAGTTGCCCAGAGAGTGTCTGCTCATCACTTCTGCAGCTGTGGCCCTAGGTCCTCTTCACACACTGCCAGGTGGCTGCTCTCCACAGCTGGTGCTACACTTAGGGTCAGCCCCAGGGGAGCGTGCTTTGACCTCCAGAATGGTCCTTGGAGTTCCTGTCTGACAATATAATCATGGCACCTGAGTGTGCTCTTGTTGCACAAGACATTTTACCATGTGGTGTCTTTCCCATCTTGCTTTACACCATCATTATCACAGTTCTGCTACCACCACTACCACTATTACTACTACTCAGACACATACCGCAGAAGACACACACAACACACCAACAAACACATATACACACACCTCACATACTCATCAATGATTGCTTTTATGCTACAAGGGCAGAACTGAGAAGTTGCAACATAGACCATAAATGAGCCACAAAAGTAGAAATGTTTTCCTCTTTGGGAAAAGTATGCATCCCTAATCTGAAAGAGTCCAGTCATCATGCTCCAGTAGGAAGACAGTGTAAGCCACACAGTTGGTTTTACAGTTGTTAGTAAGGCTCAGTCTGTTAGAGATGGTACAGTCTGGACAGAGATTGCTGCCCAAGCATAAAGACCTGAATTTGATTTTAAAAAAGCAAGCAAACAAACAAAAACAAAACAAAACAAACAGGCACCATAGTGTGCTCACCTGCAATCCCAGTACTTGGAGGAAGAGATGAGGATGTCTGGGGCTTGCTGGCCAGCTACTGTGCACTCTGGAATCATTGAGAAACCTTGTCTCAAAAAGAATGAGTTAAGAGCTGGAGAGCTGACTCAGCCAGGCAAGGTCCCTTCTTCCCTTAGAGTATCCAGACACCATGGGGACTAAAAGGAATGAAAATTAACCAGATGGGTGGGTTAGCAGAATCTCAATCCAGGGGTGGCTGCAGGAGAGAAAGCCTTCTCTAAGATGGTTTTCAGTGGAACAGTATAAGGGCTATATAAATGTTGGGGAAATGGGTAGGGGTTTTCAGGATGAGTGGACATCATTGGCTGGGGCTGAGGTGTTGGGAATGATTCATTTGCATGGAGAGGAATTTCAGATGCTAGCTGGTCTTGTACTTATAAGGAAATAGGAAGTTTTAATCTGAAACCACCAGGCTACATGACTACTTCAAGTGTGGCAGAGATGGGGGTCTCAAGGCTATTGTGCACTAGGGCATGCAGACCCAGGACGGGGGCAATCAGTCTTTACTCCTTCAGGTCTCAAAATGAGAATTTTCAGGGTTTGAATGCATCTTGACCTTATTTTACTCCAGTCTGGCTCTCCTGGTGCCCCACAATTAAGATCACTTATCTCTCTTGCAGAGGACCCAGATTCAGTTCCTAGCACCCACATGGTATCTTACAACCACACAAAACTCCAGTTCTCTTCTGACCTCCAAGGGTACCATACACACATGTGGTACACACATGTGGCACGCATGCAGGCAAAACATTCATACACATAAAATAAATCTAAATTTTAAATTTTAATTGAAAATGGTATTTTTTTTCAGAAAGTAGTTAGCAATCAATCAAGGAAGATACCCAGTATTGATATCTGGCCTCCACATATATGTGCATGCATACCTACACACACTGAAACACACATGTGTGCGTATACACGCAATACACACACATATCCAAATAATGATATGCTTGTTAGTAACTACATTAAAAAGAAAATAAACAATGCTTAATTTAATCCAATAGGTCTGGTTATGTCTCATGGACCCCAAAGACCACTAAGGAGCTAATTCTGATGCAAATGCAGTTGGGTCTTTTCATTATGAGCTCAAGCTCAGGCCCACACCCTCACTGATGCAGCTGTTGAGAAGAGAGTCCCAAGCTCAGGGAGAAGAGAGTGATTTATAGGTCCCAGTCTTTCCCAGTGCACCCAATGCAGGGGATTTCTAGCCTGGCAAGCTTCTATTGGTTAAAACACAAAAGGGGATGTTGCATTTTAAAACGATTGGCTGTGGGAAGGTGCCAAAACCATAAATGGTTCTGGCTTTCTTTGTTCTCTCTTGTCAAGGGGTAAGGGGGACATATAGTCTTGAGCTTCAGTCAGAATGTCCTGTCCTATGCTGATTGGCTGTTGCCAGGGGAGTTTTAAAGGAATTCAACAAGGCTGGTTCTTCCCTGCAGCTGGCTGGACATATCTTGATGTGCCTGGCCTTTGTTCAGTCTTGTGCTTTAAACTTTAATCCAATAATCCATAAATCTAATTTTTAATTCTTTGATCTCTCAGTCCAAGTTGTTATTTCAATGTGTCATACTGAAATTATGTGATGAGGTATTTTACATTTCCATTGCAGTACTAGGTCTTTGAATTTGGAGTAGTCCCTGAGAGACCAAAAGATTAAAAATCAGTGGCTATTATTTTAAAGTTTAAAGCACAGGCCTCAACTAAGGCTAGCTAGGTGTAGACATATCCAGTAATGCCCTGAGGGGAAGAACTAGTCTTACTGTATTCTTTTCCTACCCCTTAGAGATAAAGTTGCTAGGAAACTGGCCCATCCCTCTAGGGAGGGACATCAGATCATTAATAGTTTAGGGACCTTCCTGCAGCCAATCAATTCAAAATGCAACATCCCTTTTGCGTTTTGACCAATAGATGCTTGCCAGGCAGTAATTGCCCCTGCTTTGGGCATCCTGGGAGGGATGGGAATCTTTAAATTACCCAACTAACCTGAGCACAAGGCTCTCGGCTCTCACTGCTTTGGTGGTGGGGGGTGTGAGCCCAAGCTGCAGCTTGTAATAATTTGTAATAAAAAGATCCTCATGTGTTTTGCAATGGACTCAACTCCTGGTGGTGGTCTTTTGGGGTATTGCAATTCAGGCACAGCACTCCATTGTAAGTGTTCAGTAGATACATGTATGCTAATGACTATGCTATTGCACAATTCTAAATCAAATTCATATCTATAGATGAAGGTATTGGTCTGGAGATGACTGGTTTAAAACAACACACAGAAGACTCTCTATCCTAAGTGGTTGATTTTCCCAATGCATCATATCACCTGTATGTTGTTTTTAAAAAACAAAAATCCAGTCTTTCGATTTTACCAATGAAGACTCAGGAGCCAGATGCTGGGGTGAAAATCTATTAGAGCAGAGGGTCAGAGAAAGCACCCAGCTGACCTTCCTACTCAGTTCATGTCCCAGGAGAAAAACACCCTTTCTATACCCTTCTACTCGATGTCCCTCCTTTCTACTTCCTGTGAGTCTCTCTATCTGTCCTCTGGAATTCCTTTCAATTTTTATGTTTTTTCCCCCCCATGTTCACTTTCTGTCAATCTGGTAGCTTGTTCTGCCTCTTGACCTAGGGTTAAACTTTATTTAATCCTGTTTACAGAAAGCTCTTGGATTAAAAATATGTGCTAGGGATGAGCCACACCACAACTAGAAACAGGTTTTCCCAATACACAATCTTGGGGTTCACAGTGGGATCAAATATTCTGCAACACCTATACAGTGTGTTTACCAGAGGAGACACAGCAAGATCTAGTTTCTAACTCTGTACAGGCATCTCTAGGTTGTGTGGTCTGGGATATCTCTGTTTCTCAAGATTTCATTTCCACATCTCTAGAATAAAATCACGGCACTGGATGATCTTCAAGCTGTAATGTCCTTAACAATCAAACCAACACACTCTGGAGTTACTTTACCTAAAAATCCCATTACTAACAAGTGAGGGTTAAATATGAATTCCAAGGTCATGCAAGGAAAGTTTTCAGAGGCGAGACACTGTGATAGACAATCCATTCAAATCCATATTGCAATGGAATGTTTGGCATGGAGTGTTTGGAACTTCATTGCTACTTTCCCCAGGATATTCTAAAGATGACCCGAGAAGGCCGTCCCTGAGCAGTGGAGGAGTGGAGATTGGCATCTGTGTGGGTATCAGCCTACGCATGTGCTTGCACACACTCAAGCACACATGTGAAGGCCAGAGTTTGAGGTTATTATTCTTCAGTTGCCTCTCCATCTTATTTTTTGAGACAAGGTCTTTCACTGAACCTAGAGAGGTCACTGATTTGACTAGACTGGCTGGCCACCAAACCCCAAGATCCTCCTGTCTTCATCTTCCCTGCACTGGGATTACAGGTAAATACTGCCATGCCTGACTTTTTCACATGGGAGCTGGGGAGTAAACTCAGATTCTTGTGTTTGCAGAACAGGCACTCCAACTGAGGCAGCTCTCCAGCCCTACTGGGGACCTCTAAAATGGCTTTGTTCACTTTCCACCCTCTTGGGAAAACCCATTAGCATTTTACTGGCTTCTAGAAACACACCTTCCAGTATCAAGTGACTTCATGAAACAATCCATTTATCCAGATCAAAGCTTGGATATGTTTTGTCTCTTAAAGGTCCATGTGATTAAAGTTTGGCCTCTAGTGTGGTTTTTGAAGTGGTGTGTACCTTTAAAAGCTGGAGCCCAGTTGAAGGTAATTGGGCCGTTGGGACATCATCCTCAAGAATGGACTAATGCACCAGTGTGTGTGGTGGTGCACACCTGTAATCCCAGCATTTAGGGAGGAATTTTGTAAATTCGGAGCCAGGCTGGGCTATAAAGTGAGTCCAGGACACCCAAGGCTACACAGAGAAATGTTGGTATAATATTCTTGTGAAAGGTACCCTTGTTCATTCAAATGCTGATTTCTCTACCCCACTATCTTGTTTCACTCCGGACACTTCATTGTGATGCTAATTCTAAGCATCACCTATCTCAAGTTTGTATAAACATGCCACCATTTGTTCTCTGTATTGTCAATAAAACAACCAGCTAATGCTGAGCAATGGAGAGATTGGGGTGGGATATCCTGTCCCAGAGGGGAGGAGAAGGAAGCAAGTAGGAAAGGAGAGTGGAGATCAGCAGGACAGGACTTCAAACCTTGAGGGAGATGAACCAGACCTAAGATATGACTAAAAGCAAGTATTATGGGTAAAATCTAAATGGTAGGAAACTATGCAGGCTTTGAGGTTTAGGATGGAGTAACTATTGCCCAGCATTGTGCTCTAGGTTAATTAAATAAATCCCAGTCTCTGTGTGGTGATTTGGGTATACAGCTGGATTAGAATTAACTGCTGCTTAACTAAAAGATAAATCAATAATAAATACTAATAACCCACAACAGAGAAATCATGTCTTGAAAAACCAAAACCAAACAAACCAAAGAAGAATGGAGTAATGTTGTCTCATGGGGGTGGGTCAGATCTCAGGGGTTAGGTTAGCTCCCACAAAAATGGCCATTATAAACATAAGTCTGGTCTTTCTCAGTCTCTTGGTAAGTACTTCTGCCATATGATGCCATCCGTTTATCATGTTTTTATATAAATTAGAAGGTCCTTACCAAAGTCAAGCAGATGGGGCTGCTCTATTGTGACTTTTAAGCCTCCAAGATTATGAGTTTAAATACCTTTCTTTATAAAATATAAGCCTCGAATATTTTGTTATAATGACATAGAATGGACTGAGACATGTGGGCTGTCTTCCTCTTGATTGACTGTGTTTCCTGTTTCCTGTGGAATAAATTCAACTCAGCATATTTAGATTCACTGGCTGGAGACAAAAGTGATGGTCATGGAGTTTCTTCTTGATATCTTTCTCAAGGAAAAGTCAGTTCTTTAGATAAAGCAGGTAGATTTCGAATCAGCTATCAGCTATATTTGAACTAGGCAGCTATCGTTTGCCCTATAATTTAAATATTTAAAAAAAACCCTCAATAACAACATATAACATTTAATAGCATTTAAATGTGTAATGCTTGGGGATGGAGAGATGGCTCAGAGGTTAGGAGCACTGACTGTTCTTCCAAACAGTCCTGAGTTCAATTCCCAGCAAACACATGGTGGCTCATAACCATCTATACTGAGATCTGGTGCCCTCTTCTGGTGTGCAGGTATTGATACAGGCAAGGCACTGTACAGAGTATATACTGCTGGTTTTATTATTCCTATTTACAGACAAGGAATTCAAAGACAAAGAGGTTAAGTAATTACCCAAGATAAGACAGAAAGTGAACAGGGGAGCCTGAGCTGAGACCTAGGCATCTGGGTCAGAATGCACACCCTCATCAACCTGTGCCACTATACTTAACATGGTGGTATTCAAGCTAAGAGGGGCCTTATTTTTACCAGCTTCTTGATGAAACTGCAAATATGTAGATTTTAGAAGTCTATTTAATTAATCAAAATTATTCCTAGTAACTGATTTTTATACTAAGACACAGGAGTTTGAACCAAAGTCTCTTCCAACAGTCCATGTGTTGAATCCTTGGTTCCCTAGTCTGCACTACTTTTGATAAGTTGGAACCTTTAGGAGATAGGGGTGTAGTGAAAAAAAAATTTTGGGTCATTGGAGGTGTGCCCTTGAAGAGAATTTTAAAACTCTGGTCTTTTTTCCTTCCTTCCTTCTTTCCTTCCTTCCTTCCTTCCTTCCTTCCTTCCTTCCTTCCTTCCCTTCTTCTTCTTCCTATTCTTCTTTTCTCTTCTTCCTCTCTTTCTCTCTTTTGCTTTTTCCTACAGGCCACTATGAGGTAAACTGACCTCCTTTTTTATGCACTACTACCATGGCACATGGACACAAAGTCATGGGCCTGAACAACCCTGGTCCAAAATATGAACTAAGATAAACGCTTCCTATTTATAGGTTATCTCAGATATTTTTCAGAGCACGGAACAGCTGACACATAGAACGATATGGGTTCTTTTCAGGGCTTTAATTATTCTTTGAAAATATTATAGTGCAATTATAGCATTTTTTAATTTATGGGTAAAGAATAAAAAAAATAACATTCATTGTGTAGTTTTAATGCAAGGATAAAGCATATTTTTAAATTAAAAATAAAATAAGAAGGCCAATGAGATAGTTTAGCACTGGGAAGTACTTGCTGGGCAGTCCTGACAACCTGAGTTCAAGTTTTATAATACTGTTTTAAAATATTGCAGAATTTGCAATATTTTACTCATGTATGCACTTATTCAATAAAGCCAATAACAGTATCTATTAACTAGGTTTTGAGAGAAACATCCATATTTAAATGAATTTCTTTTATCTGAGGTTTCTTTATTCTTATAGTTGGCCAGGCAGGCTTAATATGAAACAAAGTCTTAGAGGCGCATAATCACTGATACCTCTATCTGTCTGTCTATCTATCTATCTATCTATCTATCTATCTATCTATCTATCTATCTATTATCTATTTATGTATCTATGTATCTATTATCTGTATATCTATCATCTATCTACCTATTTATCTATCTAACTATCTATTTATTTTGAGTTTTTGAGACAAGGTCTCACCATGTACATCAGTCTGGCTTTGAATGCATAGAGACCACCTGCTTCTGCCTTCAGGTGCAAGGAGAAGTGCACCATCCTGCCTGGCAATAGCTTTTTAAAAAAGAATTCTTATTTGAAATACTAAGTGTATGAAAATATATATGGACTGATTTGGCTATATTTATTTCAGAAGATTATAATCTTTAGAGCACAGAATGTTTGGAATCCATTCTAACACTTACAACTGTAATGCTTTTTACATTTATTTTTTAATTTATCCTAAAATCTCCTGGAATCTAAGATTTTATGAGTTCTTTTTTACTATTTGACTTATATCTTATGCATTATAATTATAATACATATACTAGCATTTTGTTTTCTATTTCCTGTCATTTGTGTCATTATAATTTATATAAAAAGAAAAAAAACACTTTATATTGTAAGGATAATGAGATACACACAGACTAGATTTTAGCCTTAAAAAAAGGAGCAAAAAACTACAGCTTAACTACGTATGTAGAAACAAATTCAATTACAAAACAGCTTAAATATCACCACTAAAAATAATTTAAAAGCAATTGTAGCATTATCTTTGATTAAAATTGTTTGAAACTGATATAACTATAGGTCTTCTAGAAATCAATATTAACAATCAAGTTTCTATAACCCAAATTTATGTAATTTCTGCCACTGAACATTTATTAAGCCTGAATTAAAACAATATTGAAGCCTATGTTATTTCTAGATGATTTCTTAAAGCAACCTGCAGATTCAAAGCACTCTCCTTCAAAACCCAATCACAGTCTTCACAGAACTAGAAAAAAAAAAAAAAAGGTCTAGAATTTCAGATTTTTAAACAGAAGTTCAAAAACCCTGACTAGTCAAAGCAATGCAATCCTGGGCAAAAAACAATGCTAGAGATAATATAACACTTGATTTCAAACTATATTACACAGCTGTAGTAACAAAAATAGATAAGATAAAGACTAATGTAATAGAAGAGATGCAGAAATGAACCCACATAACTATGACCTCCAAATTTTGATAAAAATGTGTGTGTGTGTTTGCGTGTGTACACTTCAACAAATAATTCTGGGAAAACTGTAGCTCTGTATGTAGAATAATAAAACTAGATCCTTACTCTCACCTGTACAAAAATCAATTCAAAATGGATCAAAGTCTTTATTAATGTAAGACCTGAAACTCTGAAACTGATAAGGGAAAACAATTCAAGTTATGGGCACAGAAAAAGACTTTCTGAAAAGAATGCCAACACTCAGGAAATAACAGCAAGAATTAATGGTATGCCATGAAATTAAAACATTTCTGCCTAGCAAAGGAAACAAGAGTAAAGCCATAGAATGGAAAAAATATTTCTTTCCATCTATACATCTGACAGGAGATTACTCTCTAGAACATATAGATAACTTGAAAAAACCTAAACGTTCAAATCAATCCGTGAACATGCAAATTAATTAATTAAATAGTTTCAAAAAACAAAGTACAAATGGTCAAAGTATTCAACACCCTTAGCCATCAAGAAAATGCAAATCAAAATGATGCTGAGAGCCACGCGTGATGGTGCATCCCTGTCTCAGGACGAGAGAGCTGAGGGTCAGGGCTCTGACTGTTTGAGGGTAGGCAAAGGCCCAGTAGGAGGAGAGAGTTATAAGGGTACAGATACTCAAAAATGTTAACCATAATCAAACTCATTGTTTTGTACATTAACTAAAGATAATTAACTCATTTCATTATGTATTTTTGAACCAAAGTTTGGAAATTATTATTCTAAATTATGAGCCACCATGTGTGTTGCTGGGAATTGAACTCAGGACCTTTGGAAGAACAACCAGTGTTCTTAACCTCTGAGCCATCTCTCCAGCTCCTCTAAATTATATTTAAATAATAGACATATTGGTGTTCACAGTCTGACAAACACCAGACTCTGGACCAAAGGTCCTCTAGGAATTAGTAGGAACCTATATAAATATTTAACAGAGAATATAAACTTGCTTTTTTTTTTTTTTAATCTCAATCTTTTTGTTTCCAGAAGGAACACCATTTAGTCCATCTATATTTACCCTGTAATCCCACAAGATAATGCCAAAGGGACATGGTAGATTTATAAAATCTCACTTACAAATCCCCAAGATAAAATACTGTGACTACTTATCAATTACAGGGGTGTGGAGCCTGGTGAGCAAGCTCCAACAACTGGCAAGTCACAGGATGCCAATAGACTTTCTGATATTACATTCAGACTTGAGTTAATATGCAAACTTTTTTTTCAAATATAGATTCTTCTTTCACATGCCTCCTTTGTGGTGGAATAAAACCTGTAGTCTTGTGTTATTGCCTTGCTTTTTGTTTGTATGTTTGAGATGGAGTCTAACTACATTGTCCACTTTGATTTCAAACTCCTGAGCTCATCTTATTGTCCTACCTCTGTCTGGAGAGCTGGAATTTACAGGCATGTGACACAGTGCTTATTTATTTATTTATTTATTTATTATTTCTTTTATGTGTATGGCTGTTTTGGCTGCATGTATGTCTGTGAACTGCATGCATGCGTGGGGTCCACAGAGTTCAAAAGAGGGTATGAAATGTCATAGAACTGTATTACAGATGTGGATTACACCTTGTGAGTGCTGGGAATCAAACCTCTGGGAGAGCAGCCAGAGCTGTTAACTCCTGGGCTATCTCTCTAGCCCACTTTGTTTTTGTTGTTGTTTTCTTCCTGTCTGTTTTTTTTTTTTTTTTTTTTTTTTTAACTCTGGTAGAAAGCTTGTTTTTCATATGAAAAACAAGGTAGAGCATTATATGTAACTTTAATAACCTCATACATCTCTCTCTCTCTCTCTCTCTAAGCACTCCACGGATGAGACTGGATGAAGGAAAATCAGTACAGGAAAAATAATCGCTGGCCTTTGAAATGGCTGACTCCTCTAGACACCTCCTGTGCACACACTGCGCCTTTTGTGCTTTGCTCTCAGCAGTAGCTACCAAAACTAACTTTGTCATTACCAGCACTTCTGTTTGTGCAACTCAGGTTGACCTTGCTCAACTGTGTTCAAGCCATTTTCGCTGATTTTTCTCTATGGCTTAGAGTACATTCAACAGACATGTGGACTTTTGATTTATTGGCCACAAACAAAGGCTAAAGATCTTAAAGGGGTAAAACTCATTTTTTGTTTCAGCTTTCGTTAGGAGGGAGAGTTGTTTCAGCACCATGGAGACCCTTGACATGTTTATTAACGTGGTGTAAGTTCATTTTATATATACACATGTGTGCGTGTATACATGTAAATATGTATATATTTATTTTATAAGTACATATAAAATAAAGCAGGACTTCCACGTCTCAACAAATGAAGGTACTTGCTGCACAAGCCTAGAGATGTGAGTTTGTTCTCCGAAACCTATATAAAGGTGGAAAGAGAGAACTGACTCTACAAAGTTGTCCTCTGACTTACACACACACACACACACACACACACCATGTACATGTGAGTACACAATAATAACAAAAACTTTAAATAAAGATAAATTTAAATGTTTAAAAATAACTGCAGAAAATTAAACTCTTACATGGGCAGCCATTGTTAAGAATGAAATGGTGTAACAGATATTCCCTGAGGACTATCACATGTCAAAATAAAGATAATTTTTTATTCAAATAGTCATGGACCATCATTAGATAGGTCTTAGAAACACACTAACCAGATATAGGCTTTTTTTTAACATATTATGACTACCATTTAGTATCTCTTTGCCATGTTAATATAAAGTTTATTTTATTCTTAGGACTAACCACATATAATTCTGTGATATATATGTATCATAATTCACTTAAACAAATTATATCTGGGCTTGTTTTGTTTCCTCATAAAAAATTTCAGTGATAATTTTGAAACACACCTATATACAGATATAGTAGGAAGGCAGTACACGTAAACATTTCGGAAGTTAGGGGGTCAGCTTGAGGGCTCAGCAGGTAGCAAGGCTGGCTGCCAAGCCTGCCAACATGAGTTCAAGCCTCAGTAGTAGACCCACATAAGAGAAGGCAGAAACCGACTCTCACAAGCTGCCCTTTGATATTCACATGTGCTCATACACACACCTGCACAGATCCAAATATAGGTGTGTGTATGTACACACATATATTTAAAATCTATAAACAAATCATGGAATGATCCTATTTGACCATACCTCATTTTCTTAACATGTCAGCTCACTGTGGGAGTCAGCCAGTTTTGCACCAAGTAGCATTTCAAAAAAATCTTGCTAGTACTTTTATATTTTAAGGATAAGTAAAAGTTTTTTCCTAGATCTACTCTTCCTCCATTTACCTTTTTTATTTTTATTTTTTATATCAATTACAGTTTCTTCACTTTGTATCCCAGCTGTAGCCCCCTCCCGCAATCCCTCCCATAAGTTCATTTTTTATAATTTGAGAATATGAATCGCTGAATGAAAGTGATAACTCCTTGGTTCTTTTATGAATCGCTGAAAGTGATGACTCCTTGAGCAGTAGACAGCTTTTCAGTTTACAAAGCACCTTCGCATAATTATCTCATCTGTTTCTCACATTGGTGGGATGCATAGAAGATACTTTTATAGGGAAAAAAAATGGTGCTGACTTGGAAACCCATACTGCTTGGAGTAATTACTTAGGGAGTAGATCCTTTGCTCTGCTAACTCAGGAGTCAGGACCACTGGTCTGAAAGGAGTGCTATATCATACTGCTGCCTTAATGTGAAAGGCACCCATGTGTCACTTCAATAACCGAGGATGCTAATTTGCTATCCCGTTTTCAGACATTTTTATTTAATTCTTTGATATCTAGAAATTAGACTCAGCAGGCATTCATTAGCAAAGCGCTCCAGTGCTGTGCTCTCCTGAACAAAGCGTGTAGAAGACGTTCATACAGCGGCTGTTAATGCCTAGTGAGTTTCAGTCCTACTTTTCCTCATTTGGAATTTGAAGAAAAGAGAGGTCAGAAAGATCCCAGAATATAGCACCAGACAATGGGCCTTAAAGCTTCAAAATTCCTATCCCTACAGAGCATTATTTCCTATCTCAAGGAACTTCCTCTCTGCAGCACTTCCCACCGCCTAGAGGAAGCATGCTCCTGCTCAGGGAGAGGAAATCCTTGTTTGCTGTTCTTTGGAAAAGGAAGCATAATGAATGGTATGATTTGTTGCCATAGCTGCATCCTCAAGTTGGCTCATTAACAAATCTAACCCCACCCTTGATTTAACTGTGAATGCACTTCTGAACTTCCTCTTTCACACATGTATTTTAAGAAGGGCCTCATCAATTCTGAAATCTCACAAGATCCTGTCTCCTACTGAAGCACTGAATGCTAAACATGTCAGGAGTTTTTAACCAACTATGATTCTGCTGGGTGGCTACATTAATACTTCAAACAAAACCTGAAATTCTAGTGCTCATTTTGTTCTCATCTATCAACATGACTAGAGGAGGGTGAGAGGTTTCATCCCATTTGCTCAATACTGCTTGGTACAGGTCAAAGTATACCTGGCTGTCAAACCAAACTGGCTCTTCCGTAACTTGTGCAATAGCTAGCTCCTTCCCACTTCTTGCCTTTTATATGTATTTCTTGTTGCTTCCCACTTAAGTCCTCCTCTTCTGCACATGTGATTTTCAATCAGGTTTGAAGAACACGCCCCCAAATAGCACAAAGCCTTCTGGGATATGACATTCCTACTGTATGTGCACCTACAGAGAGAAATGAACACTCTACTCAAATTCTAATGTCTTCCCTTTTCAAACCATAGTTGAATCATCAAATAAATATGCTTGAGAATCAAGCTTTTAATACTGTAACTGTACTGAGTTAAAATAATCACAGTAGGCCAAAGTATAATATATGCCTTACCCATTCTCCTATTTCTAGAGCTTTGCCTCAGAACCAAGGGGAAAATGTACAAGTGAGTGAAGTGGGGTTTTATTTACTACATGTTCTGAGTCTATAGAACAGCACTGGCAATAAAAATCAGCAGCAGCAGATTGTTTTTTACTCTAGCAGGGCAAATGAATGGTAGATAGTTCCAGACTGATCAACATTTTCCTCTGATTGTTTGGTGGGAAAATTCCCTTTTCATATACCAGAATGACTTCTGGGCCCTTATGACATTTGTATATCAGGATACATTTCACAGGGTCAGAGTATTCTTGGTGGAAACTTCACCAGCAATTTTTAATTCACAATGATCTACTTAGCAAGTCTAATAAACAAAATGTTTCTGATTCAAAGAAGCACTTTTGAAATTATGAGAAGTATGTCATATTTTGAGAATGAGCATTTCCTATGAATTTTATCTCATGTCACCTGGCTCATTCCATGGCCCACCTTATCTAGCTTAACATTTAAAGTTTCACATCGCATGTTAATATTTAATGTGTTGATCCTAAACTCCTCAAGGCTGAGCACAAGATGAAAGTGACTTGTACCTCTGCTGGCTCTTAGTATAATTCTGAGTATAGATCAAGATGCTAAATATGTATTCACTGGTGGATGTCACAGTCATCTTCCAAAAGGGGTTTTTGAGTTCCAATTCAATAAGTAAGAAATAGTAAATAAATGGAATTCACAGAAAGAAATAAAATCTATTTTATGTAATTTGAAAAAAACAGACTTTAGTGAAATGACCACACAAATATACCTAAGGCAAGGTTAAGAAAACCAAAACAAACAAACATGGTAAGTTACCCAAAGACAAGCTATAAAAGGAGAACTCCAATTTCACCTAGGGTTGAAGAAAATGGAACCAAAAAGGGATACTGGGGATACACCTACGATCCTAGCCCTCAGGAGACAGAAGCAGGAGGAGTGGGTGTGCAGATTCATGGCTGACACAGTGACTTCCAGCCCAGAGACACTGGATTAAAAAAAAGAAAAGAAAAGAAAAAAAAAAAAAACAAAACAAAAACAAACAGAAAGAAGGGAAGAACAAAATACAGTGGAGTGAGAAAAAGCCGGTAAGAGCTGGTCTATGTTGGCATGAAGTGTAGCTGCTCCTGAGAGAAATGAGGAAGAAACCAAACTGGCTCTTCCGTAACTTGAGCAGTAGCTAGCTCCTTCCCACTTCTTGCCTTTTATATGTATTTATTGTTGCTTCCCACTTAAGTCCTCCTCAGGTCGCCTGTGTGCTCCTGCCAGAGAAAGTCCTGGCAGGAGGACTCAGGAGGATTCAGCCAGCACATTTCAGCTTTAGGACTTGGGGAACAGGGATGAAAAGGTGGGGAAGAATAGAAGTAGAAAAACATAGACAGGGGCAGAATTGAAAAGGTAGCACAGAAATTTTCCATATAATAAATGGAGACAAGAAAAAGAGTGAATCATTATGGCATATGCAATGCCAAGAAACCCCAAAATCATGTCAGGGGAATAAAATCTAACAGCTAAATTTAGATTTTGGCATGGTGTTGATTTTCTTCCCTGCTCTCTGAATATAGAGAATGAATGTTCTGTTTTGGTCAAAGATTGTATTTTTCAGCATTAAGCCTGGAAATGACTATGCATACCCATTATTCAACACAATGCATAAAATCTTTTCTTGAGCATAATTGTTATCAGAACCAGACATGGAGGCTTGGCCCACACACACCTGTAGTTCCAGCACTTGGGAGGCAGAGGCAGGCAGATCTCTGAGTTCAAGGCCAGCCTAGTCTACAGAGCTAGTTCCAGGATAGCCAGGGCTACAAAGAGAGACCCTGTCTCAAAAAAACAAAACAAACAAACAAACAAACAAACAAAAAGTAGAAGAGATGAAGTAGAAAGCTACTTACCAGTGGTGGGAAAGGGTGCATAGGAACTAGTAGAATAAAAGAATTGTTTTTTTCTCTGTTTTTATTAAAGAAACAATTTTTACTTTCCAATTACACACTTTATAAAATCCATAGATTTTCTTCAGTTTTATAGATAAATTTCATTTGATTCACAGAAGTTGATATTACTGTGCCCAATAAAAATTGAAAATATCTGAAAATCACAAAGCTCTTCATAGGACTAAAGGGATATATTTCTTATGACCCAATAGTAAGAGGTACTCAGGATCTATTTAATACCCTAGAAAGAAAGGAGTCACATAACTTGATAGCTCTAGGCTTAAACACATATACAATAAAAAAAATAATAAAACAGCAAATGCTAGCAAAGTTGTACAACCTGTTACAGCAAACTCTCCAGAGGGTAATCTGAATTCTAAGAGACCTGCAGGCACTTACAGATAGCATAGATAACACTGGACAAAAATAGCTGAACGTGCAGTTAAAGGGCAGGGTCACCAAAAATATGCAATCAACCTCCTGGTTGAAAGGCACCCTTAGCATGTAAAAGAAATTTATATAGAAATGCCATTAACACTTAGGGAAATAACGACCATTATGTTAAAGGGAAAACCAGTAGATGAAATTTATGAATGTAATAAATTCTCAAACCCAACACTTGGCAAGTGGAAGCAGGAGAACCAAGGTCATTTTTAGCTACATAGTAAGTCAGCTTGGGCTATATGAAACCCTGCCTCAAAAAACACAACACAAAACAAACCATTATATGTAAAGTTATTTCCTACTGTTAAATATGGTGTTTTAAAGACGATGTCATCATTGGAGTGATAATATTTAAAAAAAAAAAAGTACGGAGAGGAAATAGATTGAGAAGAAGGAAGGGTTTTAAAACCATACAGATCAAAAAGCTTAATCTGAAGAACTGTAAAGAACAGAGTCCAGAGGTCCCCTATTCGGGGACACGTGGATTTAAAACTTGTGTATGTTATCTGGGATACGGAACAGCCAGTACAGTGCTTAACACTGCCTGTCAACAGCTAGGTATTCCCGGGGCCGGGGTTACCTAGTTTAGCTCAGCCTCTGGGTATGCCTGTTTAGGTTAAGCGAGGAGGGAAGACTCACCTTAGCTGTGGGTGACGCCCTTCTGCTAGCGGGGGTCCCGGACCGAATGAAAAGGACAAGATGAGCTGATCACTAGCATCCATCTTTATTGCTTCCTGACTGTGGATGTAATTTGAGCAGCTACAGACCATGGCTTCCCTGACAGGATGGACTGCATCCTTGGACTCTGAGCAAAATAAATCCTTCCTTCCCTAACTTGACTCTTGCCAAGTATTTTGTCTCAGCAACAAGAAAGTAAACTAATTCACCGAGTTTAAAGATGCGCTTGAGTTCTTCCAAATAGAAAATGCCAACAACAGCAATGAAGGGGGGAAATGATTTGGATAAAGTATCTCAGGAGCGCTGACATCTTTTCAGGTGAGAAGACCGTCAGGTAAGAGATGCTGCTGGCTACGGGGCTAGCACAGAGGAGTGGAGGGCTCCATGGAGGTGAAGACTCAATATTGGTTCATTTTTAAGCTAGGTATGGAGTAGGGCTAAGGATAGAGGTGGCCCACTTTCTCTCTGGATCTATGCTGGGGGATGTTTCGCCCTTCTAAAGAAGCCTTCCTGTAGGAGTTAGGTGGGCAGAGCTATGAATATAGACTTTCTCCTTGTGGGTAGCTGTTTTGTGAGGATTGGCTAAAAATCTTAGGTGACCAAAGAAACTGTTTTGTTTTGTGTTTTGAGAAAGGGTCTCACTATGAAGCTCATACTAACTTCAAACTCACCATCTACCAGCTTTAGCCTCCCGAGTGCTGGGATTACAGACTACTTCCTAATATGCTCTTAAGCAGTCTTTTAATTCCTGAGCTATCTTTGAAGTTAATTTTGAAATCTGCAAAGGTCTTTGAAGGATGACAGCTTGTGTGCATGGAAGTTAATTTTTAACAGGCAAAAAATTTACCTCATTATATATGTGATAAATAATTACAAGGATAATAAAATTCTGCACTTTGGTTTACAGATGTAAACTAAAATGTAGCAGTTGAGAGAACTCAGGGGTTACCCCGTGGGAAGCACACGAGGCTTTCTGTTTGGATGTTACAGAGCCTCTGATACCCTATGGCAAATCGGTCAACTTGGCTGTCAATGAAAGTATGCTGGACTTTGAGTCACTAGCATACAACATGAGAATTTTCCCTATGCTGCAAATATGTCTAAACAATTGTCTAGCTATATTTTAGGTAATTGGACTGGAGAATTCGATACTACAATGGAGCAGCTGAGAGTGGCCATTGTCATGGTAAATTCTACCAGAGCGGACGCAGGACTAGCCACAGGATTATCATCATGGATTGCTGCAGCCATGAATCATCTGAAGGAATGGGCAGGCATGGGAGCGTTAGCAGGCCTTCTGGTGTTAGTCACCTTGGTTTGCCTGTGGTATATATGCAAGATTAGAGTCTCACAACAGCGTAATGCAGCCATGACCATTCAGGCCTTTACAGCCATTGAAGCAGGACAGTCTCCCCAAGCATGGTTGGCTACCATAAAAAGCCAAAATGTTACGTTCAGGATGCGAGGCTAAGCACTGCACTTATTATTTATTTCTAATATCAGAGATCAGACCTCTACTCTTGCCTGATGCGTCTAAAACAAAAAGGGGGAACTGTAGAGAGCTGCGTAATGCCGCGCCTGAAAGATGGAGCTGGTTTCCGCCTTCCACCTTCCCGATGGTGAGTGCTCTCTGTCACGAACAACTCCACATTTGGCTAAGGCTTGCTTCCATGTATGTGGACCTATCTGCATTGCCTACGTGGCACGCCTGGGTTGGCTACCCAGAGGCTATTTAAAGTGGGCTGGCTTTCCCCGGGGTCAGATGATTGTTCAAGGTTCCTGAATAAACTGCATTGAAAAAAAAAAAAAAGTCGTTCCCGCAGTTGTGGAGGCGCACACCGGTAGGATTTGCTGAAGGAGGCAGAGGCAGAAGGATCATGAGTTCCAGGCCAGCCTGGGCTACACAGCTTGGGGCTGGAGAGAGGCTCAGCGGTTAAGATCACTGACTTTTCTTCTGAAGGACCCAGGTTCAATTCCCATGCACCCACAGAGCATCTGACAACTCCAAGATCTGACACCTACAGACATACATGCAGGAAAACCACCAATACACCTAAAATAAAAAATAAATTGTTAAAAAATTCGTCCCCCCCCCAATTCTCTTACATAGTCTGTTTCTCGTCTCTTTAACAGTCCCTCTTGTTTTTGAAATAGTGGGGCTGAAGTCCAGATTATCTCACATGCTAGATAATCCCTAGACCACTGGGCTACCCCTCTGACCCTGAGAGTTGTTCTAAAGCAGGTGATGATGTGGTAAAACTAACAAGAGTGAACAGAAAAACAGTGAAAAGAGTTTAAAAACAGAAACTGGCAGCTGTACAGAGAGCAGGTGCATGCACACCCAGGGTTTGCATATCACTCAGTCACTATCGTCGGCCCCCCTTGTACCATCACTAGGCACATATTAGGATCTGGGAAGCGGAGGTTCACAGATATTAAATACTTTACTCAGTGCTAACTGGCTGCACTATGTGGATTCAAACTATAAAAAAAAACGTAACTCTCCAGCTTCCATGTCTTTGATGTCCCTGCTCGTTGCAATAATTCTTAAAGTTCATGCTGGTATTTGACAGTGATTTTATTAACATAACAAAAGTAAAATGCCTTTTCATCTTCATCACTAATCATCATCTCTTCTTTAGAAATATTTTTATCTTCTTCTTCATGCAGCCTACCTTGTTAGGACAACATCTGCTGTTACAGATTATTAAAACTATCTTCAACAGGGATGTATTGCTGAATGTCATAACTATTCATGTTGGTTCTGGTGATTTCAAATAAATTTGCCTTATGGTGCCCACTCTATTGCATTTTTGAGTAGGTTATAAATCTTGTTAAAACCAATAAAAATATAAATTCAGAATACTTCAAAAGCAATTTCTCATATCACTGGAGTTTCAAGCCCTTTCTGTTTCTAAGCTCTTCTTGCTCAGCACAGAAAGGAGTCTGATAAAAAAAAACACTTTTATCTTTAAAGATAATAATTTTACTAATAAGAAAGTGATACAAGATTACTTGAAAGAATTTAAAATACACATAAAGATATTAAAAACCCTAAATTCAATTATCCCAATATGATTATTTTAATTTTCTTCCTTCAAACATATGAAATAAAAATGTTAACTGTTTTCTTTTAAAGTGTGGTATAGAAATTACAAATTATCATACATATTTGTCTAAGATACTCAAAATTTCAAATGTTTTAAATACAGTTATCCACATAGTAATTATGAGAGGCAAACTTCATTAATTTGTCTAATTAAGAGTTGGGAAATAGCCAGGCATGGTGGCACATACGTTTAATCCCAGCAGAAGCAGGTGAATCTCTGTGAGTTATAGGCCAGCCTGGTCTACAAAGTGAGTCCATGACAGCTAGGGCTATACAGAGAAACCCTGTCTCCAAAAGAAAAAAGAAAGAAAGAAAGAAAAAGAGTTGAAAAAGATACTCAAAATTATTATATATAGAGGTTTTAATATGTTTGTATATTTAACTTGATTTTTGTTTCTAATAATAGTCACTATATTACAATCAAATTATGTATGAAAAGTTTTAAAAATATGTGACATTCTTTGAGTGCTTCTGTGTGCCAGACACTATTCTAAGAATTTTGATGGTACTAACTTAGTAACAAGGAGTTACTGTATAAGGCAGGGACTATTATTTATCACACCTTTTACAAATAAGAAAACTTATACCTCAAGAGGTTAATTTACTTCAGGGCTTGGTTATCAAGGCAAAAAATAATGGTGGTGAATAAGATGGCTTCTTTTGTTAATTGGGTTATTTTAATGGGTATGATGGTCTGAATAAGAATGGTCCCCATATATCCCAAAAGCAGAAAGACACACATGGTATATACTCACTTATATAGACCTATAAGATAGGATAAACATACTAAAATATGTACACCTAAAGAAGATAAACAAGAAAGAGGTCCAGGGGTAAGATGATCAATCCTCATCTAGAAAGACAAAGAGGATAGACATTGGAAATAGGAGAAAACAAGTAACAGGACAGTAGCCTACCACAGAAGGCACCTGAAAGACTCTACCTAGCAGTGTATCAAAGCAGATGCTGAGACCCATAACCAAGTCTTCAGCAGAGTGTAGGGAATCATACAAAGGAAGGAGGAATTTGTATATCCTAGAGGGGACAGGGAGCCCCACAAGGTCCAAATATATCTGAGCACAGGGGTCTTCTATGAGACTGTTTATCCAACCAAGGACCATGCATGGATATGTGGATATAACCTATAACCCCTGCTCAGACATAGCCCATGGTAGCTCAGTATCCAAGTGGGTTCCCTAGTAAGGGGGACAGGAATTGTTTCTGACATGAACTCATGAGCTTCCCCTCCCCCCTGAGGGAGGAGCAGCCTTGCTAGTCCACAGATAAGGACACTGCAACCATCCTGAAGATACCTGATAAGCTAGGGCCAGATGGAAGGAGAGGAGGACGCCTCCTCTCAGTGGACTCGGAAGGGGGCAGGGAGGAGATGAGGGAGGGAGGGGAGGATTGGGAGGGAAAGAGGGAGAGGGCTACAGCTGGGATACAAGTGAATGTATAAAATTATTTAAAAAAATGTTTTTAAATTAAAAAAAAAAAAGAATGGCTCCCATAGACTCATACATTTGAATGCTTAGTCATCATGGAGTGACACTGTTTGAAAAGATTAGAATGATTAGGAAGTGTGGTCCTATTGCTCTGCTCTAGGGCCATGCCTGCTACCATGTTCCTGTCACATTGATGATGATGAAAATGTAAGCAAGCTCCTAATTAAATGCTTTTTAAAATAAGATTGCCTTGGTCATGATGTCTCTTCACTTTAGAACAGTGACTAATAAAACAGTGGATAAACAAAGATGATTAATTAAGGCTTTGTCCTAGAAAGACAATAGTAGGGCAGAGAATGATGTCTTTATTTCAGGGAAGGAAAGGATATTCTTGTGGATCAAGAATGAGGATGAGCCCTTGAACCGACAGGGCATACTGGCCAATCAGTATCAAAGACATGCAGTTCCTAAATAGCAGAGCTGCTATCTGAGCACAGGAAGGGCATCACGGAGTTCACACGTTACCACTGCTTCAAAGTATACTCTTTAGGAAGTATAAAGGAAAAAGTCATTGCAAAGAATGTGAAAGACCTCCTGTTCCACATCCCAGTGTTGACAGAGGCCATCATATTGGTAAAAATGTTTTTAGACCCTCTTTTGATGCAGAGTTTCCATGAAGCCAACAAGTTTTGGCAGAACACTTGTGATCCTCCTGAAACATGAAACCAGAGAAGGCATGTGAAGAACCACCCCCATGATGCTGCTTATTTGCCTCCTGGTGTTTTCAGAAAGTCTATAAAACTATCTCTTGCCTCCTGGATTCTGAGGAGGTGTCTATGAGGGTTTTTCCATTTCATTCTGCAAAACAATTATTGAATTATCCTGAAACAGAGCAAATTTCACATACTGAGGATAGTCCTCCACAAGATCTCCTTCCCTTCAAGTACTAGCTCAAAGATCAGGGGTTTCTAGACAACACCCATTTCTAGCTAGCTACAAAGGTAGGGATTCCCATTATCTCCTCATATTTTACAATTCACTGGAATGATTTCTAGAATTTAGGAAAGTCTGTACTCAATATTATAGTTTTATTACAAAAGATACAAACCAGTGGCCAATGATATGCTCATCTGATAAAAAGCACCATGTAAAGATGAAAGGACAAAAACAACTCCATAAAGTTGTCCTCTCCATACAGGCAATGAGGCACACATATGCCAACACACACACACACACACACACACACACATACAAACACACACAAACACACACACATACACAAACACACACACTTGTGCAATAATAGTGAACCTGAAAACAAACAAACAAACAAAAAGATGCAAATTGGGATCAGGCAACTGAAGAGATGTATACAACAAGATATGTGAAGGTCCCCAAAATGAATTGTCTGTGTTATCCCTCCCAGCACATCACTGCCTGCGTTCTTACAGCGTTCGGACATCACTGAATGATGACTATCAAGGAAGTCCATCTGTGTCAGTGTCTGGCATCTCTATAAGGGACAGTAGCTGGGATGACCTAGGGCCATGTAACCCAAAACACACTGTAGCAATTACTTTTCTTGGTACTGCGACCAAACACCTGGTAAAAGGAAATATTCATTTTATCTTGTATTTTGAGGGATATAGTTCATTACAGCAGGGAAGGCAGGGCAGGCAGCTCCGGGTCAGTAGTAGCTCACAGCAGCTATGTACTCCTATCTGGGTGGATCATGAAGCCGAGTGAGGACAGGAGTAGAGCTGGGTTATAAAACCTTAAGGTCTGCCCCTACTGACCTACATCCACACCTCCTAAAAGTTCCACCTCTCAAAACAGTGCCGCTTTCTGGGAGTCAAATGTGTAAACATAAAGGACATTTCACATTCAATTCATAATATTCTCTCCTTGACCTCTGTAGCCTCATGGCCGCTCCGTAATGTAAAGTGTATTCTGTCCAACTCCAAAAGCATTATAGTCTTTCAGTTCTGGTGCTGTCACAAAGTCCAAAGTCTTTTCTTTTTTCGTTTTGTTTTGTTTTTGTTTTCTAGAGAGGGCTTCTCTATATAGCCTTGGCTGTCCTGGACTCATTTTGTAGGCCAGGGTGGCCTTGAATTCACAGAAATCCACCTGCCTCTTCCTTCCTAAGTGCTGAGATTATAGGTGTATGCCACTGTGCTGGGCTCCAAATTCTTGTCTTAGACACAAATTATAGTCTTAGCTCTCTAAGTATCTATAAAAATCAAACTCAGGTTACATGCTTTAAATAAAAAACAGCACACAAATATTCACATTTCAAAAGAAATGTGAGCATAGTAAAGGAAGATAAGACCAAAGCAAGACCAGCCTCCTGCGGACAGACATCAAACTCTGTAGCTCCATATCTGGCATCTGGAGCTCACAGTGGAATAGCTGTGCTCCCAGTGCTCCCAAGTCTGTGTAACCGCTCTCCAGATATGTTTTCTGCTTCCCATGTGGCCTCTCTCTTGGGCTGTCTGAACTTTTTGAAATCTCCAGTATCTTGTGTCTCAATTACAACTTGGGTTTGACCTTCATGGTCTCACACTAAAGAGCTCCTTATAGGGAATCCAATCCTGCTACATAATTGTTGTGCTTTAGTAGTTTTCTGGAACCTGGGTAAGAGCCTCCATGATCCCTTTATTCGTACATCTCCCATGCCTGCATAACCAACACATGTGGACAGTGCCAAATAATGCCACTAGTTGTAGCCTAGCTCTACTGGATTGCAGCCATAGAGGCCTCTGTGTGCTTTTCTTTTTCTAAAATTCATTTTCAGATGAAGACATAAACAATGTCTACCCCTTCCCCTAAGGTTACAACAACAAAACAAGTGTGAGTCCACCAAAGTTCACTCTGGCCTTCCTAAGGTTATGGGGCTTCCTTTGAGAACATAGATGAGGAACCCCTTACACTTTCAGATATATCTAAAAAGCTTTATGCAGCAGTGATGAGGGATTCCTCAATGCTACATATATGGAGCCCCTGCCCTAGTCTTTTCCAGCCTCCCCCATACCACATGCAGTGTTGTGAGAATTTTGGTTTCTTTTAAAACACAGAAATATTATGTGTGAATATGTTTTTGTTTTAATCCCAGGTATGGGATATGGGGCTGCTTCAGAGAGGCTGTCCACAGGCTAACTATAATTTATTTCATGCTTTAGTAGGGGCCTGATTTTGCCAGCTGAAGATAGTTTATATTTGGAATTCTAAGGACTCTTAAGAGGGTATCAATGCCAGAGCCCTAAGAGAGGCAGTGGCTGATGCTTCTCTTCCTTCTCCTGCTCCCCATCCTCCTCCTCCTCCTGCTGCTGCTGCTCCTACTGATGTTGGTGTTTGCTGGATTGCTGGTTGCTAGTTGGAGATATCCTGATGATGAAGATAAAACTTTCCCTAAGAAACTCAACACCCTTAATCAGCAGAAAGTAGTCTACTGAGATTAGCATCTCCTTTCCTCTCTATCCTTCTTTCTCTCCACCTACAATTGGGAGATTGGAAGGGACTGGGACAGAGAGGAGTGGCAGGGAACAGAGTTCAATAAAGTAGCCAAAATCCCAGCTACAAGTGGCCCACAGATGTAGGACTAAGCAGAATCGGAAATCTCATTTTTAAATTAGCAGAGGAAATGTCAGGGGAAAAGGGATGAATATTATGTTCCTCCTCCTCCTCCTCCTCCTCCTCCCCCTCCCCTCCCCCTCCCCCTCCTCCTCCTCCTCCTCCTCCTCCGTCTTAAAAAAAAATAAGGTTAGAAGAATGGGTGAGCAATCTGAAAAGTTGCACTGGAAAAATTGTAAGTAGAGGTAGAAGCACTTGGGAAGCAAGTAGGCACTGGAAAAGGAAAAACAGAAGGGCTCAGACACAGTGACTGAGCCAAGAGTGGGAGCTTCCTGAAGAATGAAACAAAGAAGCAAACCAGGATATAAGGTAGATCCCAGCACTACAAACTTTCAGTTTCAAATCTCCGAAGCCCTTGGGTGATATGGGGGAGCTGGGTGTGCAGCTGGGAGGAGGGGTAGTCTATGCAGGACAACAGGGTTAAAGAAAAACATCTTGTTTTGAAAGAAAAGGTTAATCTTAAACCAGCTGTGCTGCTAGAGGAGGGGTGGTCCAGGATTACAAATTCACCATGGGTTTTCCCAGTAACCGTGCAGCACTTGTCTGCTCATGGTGTCAATCATAATTATGAGATAGCATGGTGTCCTATAGAAATGATAGATCTGAGACATTTTAAAGAGGCTATGATTTCTTATTACATTCCTCTTATGTAATATTAAGTAATTGGGCTACACAAAATAGAGTTATTTTCCAAAACTAGAAATGTCTGGTAACAGCTCTCCTAGAGGGGTCAGCAGTTACAATGGTTACATGGTGGAGGGCGACAGCCACAAATATTGAACAACGAAATAGATAAGGGGGAATGAATATTGTTAAAGATCAGTTTTGTGGTGAAGGACGGTTCTCTGATTTACAAGACCAGATTCAATTTGATGATGCCATTATAGAACAATGTTATTTAGTGGCTTTAAGAGCTTGGGACAAGGTTGAAGAGCCTGGAAAACGGTCCTCCTCATTTCCTAAGATTGTACAAGGCTCTGGAGAAGCTTTCACAAATTTATTGCAAAGATTGGTTTTAGCTCTAAACAAAGACTAGTCAGACCCTGCTGCAAGACAGGTGTTGATAGAGACCTTGGTGTATGATAATTTGAATACTGAATGTAAAAGAGTTATTAGACCATTAGAGGAATGGGCAGCACCAGTGGACGAGTGGATAAGGGACATGACTGAAATTGGCTCTCAGGAGTATCAATCCAATATCATAGGACTGAGAAATGAGACCATCCCAGACTAGAAAGAAAAACAACTGGACCTTGAATAAGGGCCAGCTTAGAAAGAAAAACAGACAATTAGGGCTACTAAACCTTGAGTAGAGGCCAGACCAGATGGCCCTCCTCAGAAGACAGAATGAGCTTCTTTTGAGATAAGAAACCTGGGGCAGGGAGAACTGCTCTTGGAAGAAGCTGTAAGGCTGCCAGCTGCCAAACTGCTATCTTTTCTGCTGACTAGTCAATGTAAAGATACATGTGGGGCCTGATTTTTAGGTATAAAAACTCTGTGCTGTATGCTTGGGGTCGTCTCCTGCCTTGAAGGGGCGACCCCCATCGCGATCGGAATAAATTGCCTCTTGCTTTTGCATCGAACCGCGATCTGTGAGTCTCTTTGGGAGGGAGCAGTCCGGAGTCCCTGCAGCGGGAGTGCAGGTCTTGCAGGACAAGCTATTGCTAAGGGTATCTAATATTAAAATGCCCAGTGCTTTGTGTAAATTTGGCAATTTACAAAGAAAAATTGTGACCAAACCACTAAAAGCCTCAGATCTTAGATGTCAAGTGCATTAGCTGTGAGAAATGTGGTACTTTCTACTAGAGAAGTGAAGAAGCAATGGGTTTTCGAAGAGTGTGCCTAGGCTTCCTGGGGTTTGCAGAGGTTGTGGCAAGGGAAACCACTGGACCAATGAGTGCAGTGGATATCCAAGAGAGATATCCAAGGCAAAAAACACAACAACAACAACAAACAACAACAACAACAACAACAAAAAACCGGGGGTGCCTGGTAGCTCAAGGCCCCATAGCAAAAAGTATGAGCTATTTCAGACAAGAGCAGCTGAGAGTCACTAGGTTATAGAAAAAAAGAAAAAGAAGAGACTTGATAAGCTAGGGTCAGATGGAAGGGGAGGAGGACCTCCCCTATAAGTGGACTTGGAGAGGGTCAGGGAGAAGATGAGGGAGGGAGGGTGGGATTGGGAGGGAATGAAGGAGGGGGCTACAGCTGGGTTACAAAGTAAATAACCTGTGATTAATATAAAAAAAATTATTATAAAAAAAAACATTAGCCACTGATCGGAAAAGCATTTAGGTCATTGAAAATGTCTGTTTATAATTTCTGACTAAACACAGTACAGTTAATGGCTTAAAACAGAAAGGGGGAAAAGTAGTGAGAATTTTGGTTTATTTAAAAACAGAAATGTTATGTGAATATTTTTTAGTTCTAGATGTGGGATATGGGGCTGCTTCAGATTGTCCACAACAACTAAGTACAATTTGTCTCGTGCTCTGGCAGGGGTGTGATCTTTCCAGCTGAAGAAAGTTTACATTTAGAATTCCGGGTACTCTGCAGAGGGTATGTTAATGCCAGAGCCCCAAGAGAAATGACTGCTGCTGCTGCTGCTGCTGCTGCTGTTTGCTGAATTGATGGTTTCTGGTTGTAGATATCCTGATAACAAAGATCAAACTTGTCTCAAGGAAATCAATGTCCCTAATCAGCAGGAAGCAGTCTAACGATATTGACACCCCCTTTCTCCTCCATCTTTCTTTCTCTCCTACCTAGTGTTGGGAGTTGGAAAGGATTGGGTAGAGAAGGATGGTAGAAAAAAAAACCCAATAAAGTCGCCAAAAGCCCAGCCACACAGAGTTGCCAAGGAGAAGAAAGTAGCTGGATACTCAGGCAACCCCTCATGCACCTCTTTGTGGTGGCTTAAACCTTCAACAAATCCAGCTGGCTGGTCTTTTGCAAGGGTCATAGCTGAATGCTCTAAGATGGCAGGTGCTTAGCTCAGAGAACAATCATTCATAACAGCCTACAAGACTGAATCTTTGAAGGTACTTTTCTAGGAGACCCTTAAGTCTGTTTTCAAATGAAAAAATTCCAAATAACTTTACATTACTATGCCCAGGAGTTCTCAAAGGTTACGGTCTTGTCCTCAAAGCATCTTTTCTATTGTCCAAGTGTTAATTAAATGTGAGGTTTCTTCTTAGTTGCATTACTCTCTTTAATAATTTACAGCTACTTTGTTTGAACCTGCCTGTCCATTCTGTCTGTAACTTTAACCACAATCAATCTTGCCCAACTATATTTTCCACAATTTTTTTTGTTTCAATTTTTTTTCTGTTTCATTGTAAATATTGGTAAATGCAGTGAGCCATAACTATGCCACAGTATGAAATTTCCTCTTAACAATGTAGTTCATTACTTTTGAGTTTGGCCTCACTCAAAATTTCAAGACACCAGTAGAATGCAGCCAGATTCTTTGCCAGTATAGTCACCAGCTCAATTCCAGACAAAGTCTGTGTTCCCCTTGGAAATCTGAGGAGCACAACCTTTACTTTTCACGTTCCTATCAACATTCTGGTATTCACATCAGAATTGTCCATTAAGTTCTGTTTATAGCCTGGAGACTGCAGCTTTAAACTCCTTCACATTATTTTACAAACCAGTTTTGGAGGCATATGAACCACATGGCCAAGTTTATCATACCAATGACCCTATATATTGGAATCAAGTTTCTATTTTTGTTACTTTTCTCACCGGTGGGATCAAATATCTGAAAAGCAGCAACCTGAAGGGAAGAAGAAATGACTTTCCCTCACAGTCTGAAGGGATACAGTATACGTTGGGGAAGGGACAACAACTTTGTGGTATCTACAGCTAAGGCAGGTGCTTGTTCACATCTAGGTAGATTAGGGGTCAAAAAGAGGACAGCATATAGAGTTAGGCTATAAAGTGGCTCCATGACCCACTTCCTCCAGCTAGGCTTGACTTTATAAAGCTTCAACAAACTTTCCAAACCAGCAAGGAAATAAGTGTTCAAATACATGAGCTTTTAGGGGACAATTCACACTCAAACCATAACAACCATCAAAAATAATAAAGGCACTTTTACATCTTGGGAATTCTAGAGATTTTGTTTCCCTTCCAGCAGTCGGGAACAAAGGCCAGCCAAATTCTTTATTAAATGATATTTTCTCCCACGCTTAGCTACCATTGTAGTCTATTAAACTGCTCAGTTGCAGCATGGAATTGGCTTCTCAGCGACAGGGGATTCTACCACTCACATTACATTATCATTGAGTCCCTTTTGTTTATGTATGGTCTAACAGGACAAGGGACATGGCACCTTTGCTATGCTTTGTTTTGTTAAATCTATAAGTAATGAATAGGCTGAAGTTTTAGAAGGGCTTATTGTTTCTCACTCAGCCAAACACATTAGCCTTTCTTGGCTTGTCATGTACAGAAATAAGAAAAAATTCAAAGGGACAAGTTAGGGAAATGAAACCACTCAATTTGTTTTAGAGATTTGACTTTCAGGGGCATAGCAATGGATGCTGTCATGGTGGCACATGCTTATACTCCCAGTCTTAGGAGAACAAGGCAGAAGGAGCACAAGTTTGAGGGCAGCTTGGGCTCTATAGTAAGTTCTAGGCTAGCCTGATGCAGTCTCAATAAATAAATAAATAAATAAAGCCAAGGTGGTAAATAATCAAGAACCAAGCAAATGAACCTCTTCAGCAGGTTACATATGAAACATACACATGGAAGAAAGTGGCAGATGCAACTAATACATTGGCTGTGGACAATGACACAATGGCAGGGTATGAGTTCTTGGAAGGCTAGGATACAGAGACACTATGGTGAAGGGCTGTTGTGTTTGCTTAACTTGTCATAAAATCTCTTAATAAAATTGATTTTAGGGGTGTTATATTCTTCTCTGATCTAAGTATCTTTCTTACATCATCCTAATAATAACTAGTTCTAAACTAACTGCTACTTTAATAAATCTAGAAAGGAAGGGACAGCCAATTATTCTGAGGTCAACCGATTCTACTGACACAGATCTGATCACTTGTACATTCTTTCTCATATTGAACTGAAACATGCCTTTTGCTATTGCTCTGTAACCATTTCGTGAAATACGTACTCACGTGGCCATTAGCTCTGTGTCGTGACAAACCTTCTGTGAAGTCAGCCAATTGAACACCTGCGTTCATCTGTGCTCACACCACCTTGTCTTGCTGCTCAGCACTTTATTCTGCTTTCTCAGTGTCTCTCAGACAATGTACAGCTCCAATTTCATTAGTGAAGAGTACAGTGGGACTATTGTTTCTTATAAAAATAGGTTATATAATTTTCTTCCATTGTAAATTTTAAGTTTACAAATTATTTTGTAAACTTACAATGTTTTCTTTAAAAATGACATGGAGAAAGGAAATTGAAATACATATTAATATCTCACTGTCGTACTTGAAGTTTGAACATTTATTTGAGCCAGGATCTGGATCTCAGTATTCAGCATGGCCTCAAACTTGTAATCCTTTTACCTTTCAAGTTCAGGCATCGCTACATGCATTTTCCCCCTTTCCCTGTGTGTGTATGAATATTGTTGTGTTTGCATGTGTATGTATGTGGATATAGAAACCAGAAGCTGAATTCTTCTTCTACCACTTTTCACCTTATTATTTTGTTTGTCTCTTGTTTTTATGAGGTAGGACATACTTATGTAGCCCTGGCTGGCCTGGAACTTTCTATGTAGTTCATGTTGGCCTTAAACTCACAGAAATCACCTGCCTAGCTAGGCCTTACAAGTGCTGGTATTTAAGGTATGTGCCACCACACCCAGCTTTCTACCTTTTTTTTTTTTCTTTTCCTCTTCCTGGAGACTGCAGATTCAACAAGACAGGCTGGCCAAAGATGCTTCTGCCTTTGCTTCCTCAGCACTGGGACCCAAAGCACACACCGACTCTCTCAGTGTTTGGCGGCCATGATGGGGATTAAACGTAGGTCCTAAAGCTCTTTACCCACTGGACCATCTTTTCAGGCCCGTGTCATGTGTACCTTTAATGATGGTTAAAACAATTTGGTTTGGTTTTGTATTATTAAAATAATACATGCTTATTGTAAAAAGAATTCAAACAATACAGATGGTATCAAGGGGAAAATAGAAAAACAAAGCAAGAAACTTTATTTCTAACTCTCAGCTCTAGTCACACATCCTAATGGTTACCACAGTTCCACTGCCCATCCAGAATTCTCTTCTGCACCAAGCATCTTTCTCTATCAGTACTCAGGACCTACCTTACTGTTTTAGACAGCTGCATTGTATTTTATTGCATAAGTTATGCCATCATTTATTTAGCCAGCTGTATACAGATAAATACTTGAATCCATTTTCAACGGAAAACAATATAAAAAATCTTTGCATGTTTGCTTTGAACACTGAAGAAAATATATTTATAAAATAAATCCCTTGAAATTGACCCGATGTGTCAAACTTTACTTATCTTCAAAGGTGTGTTAATTTACATTCCTACTGTGTGGATGAGTTTCTTGCCATGTGCTGAATTTAAAAATAACTGATTTCTTATGCCTGGCAAAGGGAATGGAACTTGGACTGTCTTCTTTTGAGCCCTCCAGGTTCACCCGACACCCTTCCTTACCCCAGGAGGATAATCACAGGCTTTGCCGGTTTCCTGTCTGCCAGGAGAGGAAGGACTGGGTAATGAGGCAGACTGACTACTTACCAGATCTGTGTGACAGATAGGACACAGCTGCCAAGGCAGCCTTCTCTGTCTCTGAGCTCCAGCCACGGCTTTCTTTCCCTGACCTTTCCAGCATAGAAAGGGGGGGTCTACCTTGCTGGTGGCAGTTCTCCTTAGTAAGCACTCCTCAAAGTACCCAATTTTCATTTTCTAGTACCTGGAACCTTAGCCTCCTAAGTTTCTCTGAGTTATGTATGAACACTCTTCTAAGTGCCTCTGCTCTAGTCACTCCAGGTTCTGTTGTTTGTTTAATGGTTGAGAAATCTGACATAATTTCTGCTTAAGGGTAACAGAAAATAACTCATTCAGCATATGACAACTTATGAACACTCACTATGTGATAGACATTGCCTTGCAGCAGGCTCTGAAAAGGACATGGGCAAGATTCCTGAGGTGTGGGCATGTACACTCACACAGGTGTGTGTGCGTGTTTCTAGATGCCCATGTTCATATATGTGAATGTGGAGGGCAGAGGTTGACATGAGGTACCTTCTTCTATCACTCTCCATGTCTAAAAAATTATTAATTTTATGCATATGTATATTTTATCTACATGTATGTTTATGCACCATTGTGTGCTCAGTGCCTGCAGAGGTCAGAGTTAGAGCCCCCTGGAACCAGAGTGACAAATGGTTGTGAGCTGCCATGTGGCTACTGGGAATGGAACCTGAGTCCTCTGGAAGGGCAGTTAGTGCTCTTAACTCCTGAGCCATTTCTCTAGCCCCAACCTTATTTATTAATTTATTTTTTATTTTTGAGGCAGAGTCATTCACTTAACCAGAAACTCAACCTATGGCTAGACTAGGTGGCCAGTTGAGTCCCAGACACTGCCTGTCTCCACTTCCCAGTGCTGGAATACAGGGGTACACTTCCAAACTTGACTCTTCCATGTGTGCTGGTCTTCCACACTCAGGTCCTCATGCATATGCTGTAAGCACTTTACTGACTGAGCCATCTCACTGCCCTGTTTTCATTTTATGAGAAGTGTCTGTTCATTTGCTCATTTATTGATTGAACTACTTGTCTGTTTTTCAGTAGGTCTTTACAGATTCTAATTATTAGTTCCTGTGAGATGGAGAGCAGATCTTTATCTTCTATTCTCTAGGCTGCCCCTTTACCCTGCTGTGCTGGTTTTCAAGCTCATGAAATCCCATTTATCAGTTATTGCTATTAATTCCCAAGCTGTTAGAACTCTATTTGGGACGCACCTGGCTGTGTCAGTATCCTGAAGTGCTTTCCTCCGACAGATGCAGTTTGGGGCCTTATCTTACGGTCTTTAACATATTTTGAATTTATTTATACAGAAGGTGAGTGGTAGGAATCTACCTTCATTGTTCTACAGGTGGATATGCAGTTTTCCCAGAACCATTTGTTAAAGAGACTATCTTTCCTCTAATCAATGTATGTTTTTGGCAACTCTGCCCAAAATGAGCAGCTGTAGATTTACTTTGGCTCTAACTCTATTCCATTGCTTTATGTGCCCGTTTTTGATCCAATACCATGCATGTTCTTTTTACGGCCATGGCTCCACAGTATAACTTAAAATTCCATATTTTGATACCTCCAACATTGATACTTTTCTCAGGATGGCTTTGGCTATTTGGGGCCTTTTGTGCTTTCTTATGAAATTTGGGATTGCTTTTTCTAGTTCCATGAAGAATGTCTTTGGAATCTGATGAAGACTGCAGTGGATGTGTAGAGCAGCTACTTTCACAATGTTAATCCTGTAACTCTCAACCAAAAGAGGTCTTTCCAGTATCCATTTTTCCTTCCATGTTTTTAAATTTTTGTTGTAAGGCAGGAGAGATGGGTAAGTGCACTGGCTGTGACAGCAGGAGAGTCCAAGTCAAATTTCTGGGATCCATGTAAAAGCTGCGGATACTATTCTTGCCTGTAAGCCCAGTGTTGGGAGGCAGAGACAACAGATGACAGGCTGGAATGATAAGCTTCAGGTTCAATGAGACAGCCTCCTCACACAGACTAGTGTGTATTCCCAACACACACATGTGTGCATACGCACACACCTAACACACTAGCACATAAAATAAAAACGTTGACAGGTTTTTCATCTCATTAGTTTGTATTAGTGTTACATGTTTTTACAAACATGTGGTTTGCTTGTCCATCAGGCACTGACCCCTCTGTTTTGCTACCAGATGTTTAAGTTTCTTCAGTTACAACTTAGAGATACAATGATGGACTACTGTAATATAACCTAGTCATGAAAATGCTGTCCCAAGCTGCCAGTGATACAGGGATGAGTTACAGTCTAGTCCTGACTAAGAAGACATGAAAGAGAATTTGGGGGAGGCATCATAGAAGATTGTTTTCCCCGATAAGTAGAAGTAAAGCGGAAATACATGTCTCCTCCTTTCTTTGGATGCTCTTTGTCTGAATAGGAAATCTGAAAATGTAATGCCTGACAAATATAAGATAGTAAGCCAGATTTAGAAGACAACATGGGAAGACAGCAATGTGAAGAGATAGAAAGGATGCTGAAGTCACCTTGGAGTCTTAGAATCAACTGCAGGAGGACCCCCACTCCCCGCCCCCCCATACAAATAAGTAAAAACAAACGCAATGTCCTTCTAGCTCAGCACCATTATTTGGTCTTTCTGTTTCTTGCAGTTGATAACAATGTAGCCCACACACTGGGAAATGGTATTTAAGTTAATTGA
The DNA here is from genome assembly GCF_030254825.1 of Meriones unguiculatus. Lineage (NCBI taxonomy): Eukaryota > Metazoa > Chordata > Mammalia > Rodentia > Muridae > Meriones > Meriones unguiculatus. The sequence continues at coordinate 85,811,833 of NC_083350.1, forward strand.
GAAAAGTAGGGGCCATTATCATGTAGTTTCTCTTAAGGCAAGACATGAAATCTGAGTTTTCTTCTCAGTGATATTAGCAGATACTTGATTAATATAGGAAAATACACTTTTATGAAATGATGTATTAATATGATAAAAATATAATTCATTATTAAAATAATAGAAGTTGTGAAGGTCAAGTTAGGTATAAACTTGATGGGGCTAAGGGACACCCCCTGGTAAATCAGTATGTGTGGAAATGTTAAAGAGTCTCACTCAAATTAGTGGTCCAACTAAAATATATATCTACCATCTAATCTGTGGAAAGTCTTTAGTAGAACAAAAGGGCAGAGGACAGAATGCTTTTCTGGAGTTTGGACAATCATCCCCTGTCCTGAGAAACCAAAATCATAGGTTCTCAGGGTTTTAAATCTGGCCTAAGAGTGACACCACTGGCTTCTCTGGCTCTCCCAGGTTTATTAGGTAAAAAATAAATCATCATGCTAGGCCCTTGGTTCTCCAATGTGCATATTGAGACTTTTTGGTTTCCACAAACTATGAGCACCAAGTCCCATAATCTATCTGTCACCTGCCTATAATCGTGTGTGTGTAGAGAACAGTAATTTTTGAAAAGATTTTATTTATTTATTTTATGCATATTAGTGCTCTAAGAGGGTAGTAGAGGGTGTAGATGGTTGTGGCCCACCATGTGGTTGCTGGGAATTGAACTCAGGACCTCTGGAAGTGCAGACCGTGCTCTTAACCACTGAGCCATCTCTCCAGCCCCAAGAACAGTAATTTTAATGTAATATTTAGAACAATTACTACCTGAACCAGATTAAAATAAATAAAAGCCACATAAATAACTTGAAATATTATGGCTGAAACCTTCAAAGGGCAAGAATTTTTCTGATCGTTTGTACTGGAGAGAACCTTTCACAGAGGTTCTGGGTATTGTTTCTGCCAGCTCCAGGCATGTCTGAGTCTTTACCAATTATGTGCAGCCTCATTTCTCTGAAAAGAAGGCAATTTCCTTTTGCAAACATGGCTGTGCTGAATGCCTTGGGTGCTGTTTTTACATTTGTTGGCACCAAGAGTCACAAAATGAGGTAGCTCATTTAAAATATTTTCCTCATGGTTGTTCTGTTTTCCCATTCAGGAAAAAGATTACTGGTTACCATGGCAATCAACTTCCACAGCATTCCACTCTAAGTAACTGCACAGGTGCAGCTTTACTCAACATTCCCTATCTACCTTGGCTCGCTGAAGGTCCTCATGCTTTCCCAGCCTGTTCTCTGTGACTGCTGCTTAAAATGTCCAACAAAACCAAGTTCAGCCACAGAAGTTTTGAAAGGCACTATACCCCTGAATGTTAAAAACTTACAAACAGACTACACATCAGTTTCCTCCGATTGTGGGATTACTCTTATCAGTTCCTCTACTCTCTTTAGCCCTCAACAGCACCGGACTGAAAATCTGCTGGAATCCTCTTTACAAGCATAGGAATGTATTTTACTTCTCTGAGACTACTTGGGAAACAGCAATGAGAGATTAAAATGAGAACCCAAGCAGGGAGAGTGGCGTGTGATTGTTCCCCATGCTCTACAGCAGTTTTCCTATGGATAATCTTTCAATTTCTCTCCCTCCACAACTCAGGTTCCATTCTGTTTAAAAGAAAAAAGTGTCAAGTATGGGCACTCTTAGATGAGTAAGTCTGCCCAGAAGACTTTACCTTGGAGAAGCCAAACACCTATGTTCCCACGCTTGAGGCTGTTTTCTCCTTTTTCAATTGACATTTCTTTGAAAAGACTTTTCAACTACCCCGTTTCAATTAAGAACGAGACTGATAATAATAATGAAAGATATTCTAGCTAACACAAATTAATGATGCCCTGGGTAAATCATGGAGCATGTAAGAGATTTTAGCATCTACTAGAAATTTTTTCTTTTTCATTTTTTTTTCTCATCATTACTTTTAGTCTTTGTTGGTTATTTAGATTCTTAATAATTATTTGCCATAAGCTAGTGGAGCTATCTATTATTTCTGCTTATGATTTGATTTGAAGTGACAGTGGTATTTTGTGATTAAAAATAGGATACTCCAAAGAAGTCGTTATTATCTAATGTTAGTCAATTAAAAATAAAATCTGGCTTTACCTCTCTTTTCTGCAATTTTTTTTTCTAGCTCATGAATGACTTTTCATTGAAAAAGACCCATTTCATGACACATCTATGAACATCCCATTGGATCTTACCATCTCCTGCAAAGGGCATGGAAGTAAACTTGAAACTGAAACAGATGCCTTCGCCCACAGATTCTAAAATCAGAGAGTATTCATAAACCGTCCTACAAATTTCAGAGTATACTGGGAAGCAGGAACTGTTAAAAAATTGAAATGCTACTTTCTTTCATTTCCGGAGAGAGAAATTCATTCCTTTCTAGGAAGTTTAGTACTTAAAAAAATAAAGAAATTAAAATCAGAATTTGTGGTATGACAGCTCATTTTAGGGGAAAAGGTATTTACTGATAGATGATAAATGACTCCTGTCAAAAGTGTACTGGAATTGTTTTAAAGTATGGTAAGAAAGACATTTATTTTCCCCAGGACATGTCTCATATAACATAATTCTAGGCTTTACTTACACCTTTGGCTATACACATACAACTACTTCCTGATAGGCAAATCCCACACAAATGGGAAAGAAAAAACTGGCCAATAATAGTTAGAATAAGATGCTGAAATGATCACTTACATTTTGAGTAATTACATCACAGTGAGCCATCAGATTTACGTACAAAAAAGCTGCTCTCTTTCAGCTGTGAAGGAGCATCTGAGAAGAAAGCTTGCCCCTGTAAAAAATAGAAACTGAGGTATTCTAAAGGTATGGAAGCAGCTGACAGACTATCATGGCAGTTGGGTAAAAATCAATTTGGTGAAGAATACAAATGGGAGGAAGTTATAATGATAGGCTTGAATGAAGTGCTTGGAAATGGTAAAATAAGGGTTAATTTATTAATTTCTGAGAAAAACCCAGAAAGAGAAAATTAGTTCAGATGGGAAATAGTTTTTAAATAATGTATTTTTTTTTTTTTGCATTTTAGAGAGTAATAAAAATTTCTATTTTAATTTGCAAGGATCATAAGACATTATTTGAAGGATGAGTTTCATTGTTTTTGTATTTTATATTTAGGTAAAAAGCTCAATTTATTTGAAATGTAACTTAGTACCAGTTTCTATCAGTATGATGATAATACATATTAGACAAATTGGAAAGCAGGTATTTGCTTTTCATTAATCTTCATTATAATGTTTTAAAAACCCCAATAACCCTGAGTTACCATACAAGTGTGAGGGTCCGAGTTGGGATCCCAGTATCCAATAAGCACTGAGTGGACGGCAGCCCACCTGTGATTCCAGCACTGGGCAGGCAGAGGCCCAAGGCTCAAAATCAGTTGGCTAGCTGAGAGAGAGAGAGAGAGAGAGAGAGAGACCCTCCCTCAACCAACCAATCAGGTGGACAGCAATCAAGGAAGACTCCTGACACTGACCCTCAGGTCACCACTCTTGTCATGTGTGCCAACATACCACACACACACACACACACACCATATACATACATGTGAGGAAAAAAACTCAGCGTTTTTAATATTTCAAACTTAAAGCAAGATCATAATTTTGTAATGTGCAGATAAATGAGCAGACAGTCTGGTTAGTTGCAAATTGGTCCTAACAGTTTTTGTGGATGTCCTTCAATCTCGAGTTCCAAACCCAAGTGAGAAAATGTCAATACAAAGAAAAAAATTGCAAAATCGTTGTTCTGACATTAAAAACGTGTATAAAAAAAACTACATATAGCAGGAAAGCATGCAATACTCCTGGTTCAAGAGGGATTAGCCAGGCACATCCAAGAGTACAAGGTTAGTTAGTTTGGGCTAAATACTGATACCCTGCCTTTATCAAACAAGGCAAAACAAAAACCACTACTCCTGCCACAGTCTATAGAATTCCAGCTGATTTTACTTTGAACTGCATTGACATTGATTTACTATTATTCTATGGACAATTTCATGGTTTGGTAATAGTATTATGTCCTGGATTTTCCAGGTCACTTTGAGTTTTGAATATTCTGTTTGTCAAATGACTTTAGTTTGTAAAATATGGTCACTGAATTTATACAGTAACTGAAGTGGCCTTTAGCAGTGTGCAGCAATTTTGTTTCTGGGCCACGATTGCCATGTTAAATCAAATAAAAGCAAAGTTCATTCTGTAAATCTAAGTAATAAAAGGCTGTCTTGACCATTTTAAAACTCTGTGATTTAAAAAAACCCAACTTCCCATATGTAGCTATAAATTTATGGGCAGCTAATCATCCCTGCCATATAGAAAATGAAAATATGTTCGAGAGGTATTGTGCTTCCAAGACTAAAAATTTAAAAAGTAACCCAAATGTATGCTTATGTTAATAAAAATGGACTTTGTTTCTAGACTGGAATTCACATTCTTGGTAAGTCAGACCTTTAGAGATTCATTTGCAATGCTGTAGAGCGACAATTAACTGAGGGAACTAAGTTTTACATTAATGAGTTTAGCTCATTATGCCAGGCAGAATCATGGTTTTTGTTGAGAAAGGCAACATTTAGAACATTTGGGAACCTCCCTGTGCTTTAATTACTGTCCTTTATAACAGAAGGTTTATTTCTAACTCTACGTTTTTATAAAATTAAAGTGTATGCCCTTAGGAGGGGAGAAAGTTTAAAAGCTGACTACGTTCAAAATGGTATTTATAATTCCCCAAACTAACGGTGATTTCCCCCCAATCTACCAGGAGTGATCGCTTTCCTTCCCTGCTTCCCTGCACGTCGGGATGAGAGCGGCCCTGGGAGGCTGCGGCCGCACACCCAATGGGAGGGGGAGGCGGGACTGTACCGGCGACCCTTCGGCGGCGCTGCCACGAGTGACTCACTCGCTCTGGGCACATTTGTGCTAAGGAAACCTCCTCCCGCCGCTTCCGTCTCCGAGTTCTCCTCCAGCTGTCTCCGGCGCGTTGGCCTTTAAGGAGAAGCGAGAGAAACGGGAGCACGTGGGCACGGAGCAGCCAGCCTGGCCCTCCTCCCCCGCCCCCCGCACCTGCTCCTTTCCCTAATTTAGCAGTACTTCCGGCCGCGTGACATCATCCTCCGCCCAGTGACGTGAGCGGAGGGTGACGAGGGCGGGGAGCGGAGCGCGCTGACGTGGCTATTTAAAGACCCTCCTGCGGGGAGGATGGAGACAGAGTCCGGGCGGCTGCCGAGCGGAGAAGCGGAGGCCGCGGCGGCTCAGAGCCGGTGCCCGCCCGCCGCCGGCCGCTAGGGGAGGGGAAGGAGAGAGGAGCGGACCCGCGGCTGGCGGACCCCCGCCGGGGCCGACCCCCCTGCCGCCGAGCCCCTCCCCCGCCGCGCGCCCCCTCCCCCGCCGGCCTGCGGCGTTGGCGGCGCTCCGCCCCTCGGGCCGGGAGGGCCGCGCGCCCCGCCCCGCCCGCCCCGCCCCCTCTCGGCTCCCGCTCGGCTGCGGTGCTCGCCTCGCGCTGGCCGCGCGGACCGGGAAGCGGCGCCCTCGGCTGCGCGGCGCTCTCTTCGGGGCCGCTCGTTGGAGTCCGCGGCGGCGACAGGCGCCAGGCCGCCCCGGGCCGGCGGAGGCGGCCGCCGAGGGGAGTGCCGGAGGCGGCGCGGAGCGGGAGAGGCGAGCCGGGGCGGGGGCTCGAGCCGCGGCTGCCCGCCGTGCCTCGGGCGAGCCCGTCGCCGGGGCGCGCGGCCGCCGGAGCGGGGGGCTGGGTGCCGGGGGCCGCGCGGGGCCGGGCTCGCTGCTCGTTCATCCCCTGCCGCCGGGAGCCCGAGGCCGCCGGCGCGGCGAGGAGAGGCGGGAAGAGGGGGCGGCCGCGAGCGGGGCTCCATTGTGCCCGGCGGGGGCCGGGAAGCCGAGCAGGTGGGCTCGGGCCCCCGCGCTCCCCGGCGGCCGCCAGCCTGGAAATGGCTCCGCGGCTGCTCCTCGTGAGAACGCGTCGCTCCCCCCCAGCCTTCTCCGCCTGCTCTCCGCCTCCTCTCTCCGAGTCCTAGAGGACGAACCTTCAAAGGACAGCTTCCAATGTGCTGTGCCGAGCCCGTCGCGAGCGGCCGGGGTTTGCACTTGGAAATTTTTTTCTACATGATTTTTCTTTTTTAACGTAAGCGAAGGGAGACTGTGGCATGGCTGTCGTTAAGGTTTTTATTGAAGTGCACGTCGCGTTGGGTTGCACGCTCCACCCCTAGGGACCTGGTGTGGTGAAATTCGAACCCACCGCCTTAGCCCCGAGAAGGCCGAGTAACTTGAGTGTCGTGGAGGACGTGAGCGAAATGACCAGCGAACTCTTCTTTTTTGTATAAGACTCGCAGAAGCGGATTTTTGCGTTTTCCTACATGTACACTTAATTTTGTGGAATAACTGAGTGCTATATTCTCCGCGCAACCTTTTCGAAGTCTAAATAAGCAAATGTTTGAACGTTTTGGCGTCAGCTCGAGTGAAATCATTTTACCGACAAGAACTAACTGAATTGTCAGCGTCGTTGAATTACCTCCGGAAAAGATCTCGGGGGCGGAAAAGCAACTGCAAAATAACAGACGGAGAAAATTTCTTGGAAGTTATTTCGGTAGCCTAAGCAGAAACTTCATAGCAGGTTTTCATTGGGCAAAATGGGGTAAGGATTTTGTGCTTATCACAGCTTTAAACCTGCTTATGCGTGTGTTCAGCAGTGGTGGTGACCATGTTTTAAAATTCGATCCCTTCCTAAACGGGTACTACTTTAAAATAGAGATTGTATTTGTATTACTGTAGAACGACAGCAGAGGTCCTAATTGGGGTGTGTAACTTTATTAGTCTTAATGGTGTGTATGAAGACAGTGCGCTTGTCTACCCTGTACTTCTTAATTGATCAAACCTCTGTATAGCACACCAACATCTTGTCATCTGAGGTTTGATGGACGGTGTTGTTCAAAGAGAAGAGGTGCATTCTTGCAGTACTTTGTAGAAGTGGTCAGTTGAACAAAGGGACGACTGTAAAGAGCAGTTAGTTAGGCTGCAGTCCTTCAGACTCATCCCTTCTAAGTTGTTGCCCTCACTGTGTTTTATCCTTGAACATCGGAAGCTTAATATACAGCGTTTCAGTGTCTCTCGCGGTCTTAACAGTGTGGGTGCTGGAGAGAGAAAGCTTTTGGTTGAAGAAACTTGTTCACTTTTTCGGTTTTTCTTTTTTAAGCTCAGACCTTTAGCTAGTGTCAACAGTGTCAGATTTACATCTTCTTTAGCATGGCCAAAAACCAGCTAAGAATGCTTTTTCCAAACTTTTCATTCTGAACGCTGCAGCTTAATGTTAAAATGGTGTTAAAAATGGTAGGAACTCTTCTTTATTTAACCTGGAAACCTGAGCTGAAGACTCTATTAATTTCTTTAGTGGGATGTCATTGCTGTCCCTGAATTCTTCCTGTGGTCGACAAATATGTAGATGAGGGACAAGGTTTGGAGTGATAGATTTTAAAATTCATTGTGATGGTTTAGGAACACATTTATCTTCAAAGTTCTTGAATAGTTCTTTCTGTTCTTGTAGTTAAGTTTATTAGCTTATACAACTTTCAAAATGTAGAACACGAATCAGGAGTCCTTCCTCAGGAATCAATTACGAGTTGATACTTATTTTTAATACTTAAATGACAAGTGATAAGAATGTAATTGAAGTATCTTATTTCTGGTGCTGCTATTAGTAACTTAGTGTCTTTCGGCAAATTATTTAACCTTTATGGGCTCTATTCTTATCTGTAAAATAAAGAGTATAAAAGTTTTTCCAACCTGCAAAAATGAATTTTTTCTTCTTTCTCTCATTTAATGGTCAGTAATTGACTTTTTCTTCTAAGCTGTTAAGCATTTAAGCTAGGAAATAAGGGTGTTAAAAATGTTTTGATCAGTTGAACCAGTTTTTAAATGAGAAAATACTAAAAAAAATTAATATTGGAAATATTTGAAGTGCGGCTTTCCTTGGTTTTATGCAGCACCACAGTTTAAAACGTGTTTTTCTAAAGCCATGTTGGAGTGTCACGTGCAGTTGCACTTACACACAAAATCAAGTGGCAGTTTTTCGCCGAGAAGGTTGCATTCTTCAGATTGCAGTGGCATCATCATAGAAGAGAGTCAGTTTGCTGCATCTCTTACATGAATGCTCACTGTTGTCCAAGGGAAGAGTGAGATTAATTTAACACTAAAGGAGACTAGTATTTGAAATATGAAACTAAGCTACCTACATGAAACACCTTTAGACACTTAGCATAATTTGTTTATAAACAAGTCTCTCCTTTTTGTTAAAAATATATTAAGGGTCTGGACAAATGGCTCAGGGCTTAAGAGCACTTGTTATTCCAGAGGACCGAGGTTTGATTCCCAGCACCCATAGGGTGGTTCACAGCCCTCTGAAATTCTAGTTCCCAGGGATCCAATACTCAGTTTTGACCACTCCAGGCACCAGGCTTGCAAGTGTTACACATACATACATGCAGGCAAAACACTGATACACACAAATAAAAAATTGAAAAACAAATAAAATAAAAATAAAAGATGACATATAAAATAAGGCTGTAATAGAATCATGCCTGGTGAGTGCTATAATTTGAATTTGCCCCTTCCTGGCCAATGTGATGATAGCGGAGTATTAAGAGATCTAGAAGAAAGGGCTGGAGAGATTGCTCAGCAGTTACAAGTTGCTGTTATTTCCCCCAAATTCTATAATTGTGAATGTGACCCTTTCTTACTGAGAGTGACTTGGTTTATCTGCATTTTTGAAAGAGGAAGGATAGGTGGAAATAGAAGAAATATCATATAGCAAAGGCATTGGGAGAAGTTTCAACCCTTTGTAAGTGAGTAAGCACAGCCATTTGGGCCTCTGAAACGTTAAGTTATTATTACATGACCTTTAAAGTTTTCCCAGGCAGTCCTTAAGTTACTCTACTTGGATGAATATCCCGAATTTCACGTGGATAAGGAAGTTTGTATATTACAGATAGATTTTTGATTAATGCTAAGTTATAATAGGATTTGCATTTGTCTTAATTATAGGTGTAATTAAAGAGTAAAGAAATTATTTTTTAAATTAAAATAAATGATCAGGCAGAAAAAAAAATGACCCCTGCAATACTTACGGACTGTGGAAAAGGAAAAGAACAGCTGAAACCAACAGCTGGCAGAGTCTGTCAAAGTTGCCTGCACTGTTTTTAACTGGAGTGAGGTTAGTTGAAGAATGGGTGTGTAAAACACAGGTGTATCAAACATCTTACAGATAAAGATAGTTTTATATGTAAAATGAAACCCAGGGGAAGCTTCAGGGTCTCCAAGAGGTGCCTGTTAGGTTGTGCAATCCCAGCAGTATGCCACAATGTATCCAGTGTATCTTTCAGAACACTTGGGAAGGCGACAGACATTAAGCCACTTCAGCCAATTATTTTGTGCTACTTTTCCTTTTTCCCTAGCTTAGTAATGCCTGTCTCTATTAAGAGATCTTTATAAAATGGGGTTTTCCCTACTAAAGGATGATGAGATTTTTGTTTCTTTTTCTGATATCTACCTGACTTTGCAAACTTTGAGCTCTTCCTTCCTTTTGCCTTAAACTCTTCAAGTATGGAAGCAGGCACATTGTTACCTGGAGTCTGGTTGTGCTTAAGGCTTCAGGAGTGGTAGCAAAAATGTGGAAAAGTTGATCCATGGTCACCATAGGAGCGCACCTTGCAAAGGCAACCTAACAACTTAAATGCAAGTCTTTAGATCTTTTTTAGTTTTGCCAAGCTTTCGGCACTGAGTATGTGGCATGTACCCAGCTGAGTGTTGTCAGTAAAATGTGCTCCTTCTCTAAAGGAGTTTATCTTTTAGAACTGGAGAAGCATGGTTAAAGTAAGATGTGAAATGTTGAAAGTAGTGAAAAGTGGGACATGAGGCATTTGTTGAGGCACACAGTATATTTGTATTGAGGGGACATTTGCTGCTATAGGAAGGATAAAAAGACTTTGGACCTGGTGATACTAAATAGTCAAAGGTGAGTACAGGTAGGCGTTGTAGACTGTTGGACGTTCTGTAGGTAGAACAATGATTGACAGCACCATTGCATGAAAGCTTGGCTTGCATGGGCTCCTTTGGATATAGAGAAGTGAGTCTCTCGAACTTTATCCAGGGCCAGGTTAGAGCTTTGTAGGCCAGTGAAAGATTGGGTTATATTATATAGACTAGTGTTTAAAACTGAAGTGCGCTGACCCAGCCTGGTGTGGCATGCCCTATATACCCAGCCCTTGGGAAACCAAGGCAAGAGGATCTGGAGTTGGAGACCAGCCAATTTAAAAAACATAATATGTAACCTATAGGCAGCATACATTTTTTGCTGTGACCTAATACTCTCACATTAAATGATAGAATGACCCAGTAATATTTTTACTTTATGTGATGCAGTCTGATATTTTTTATTCAATATTCCATTTCATAGTCAAGAGGAACTGATAATAAAGACCCGCTAACTGGATTTAACAAACCTGTGGTGGCAACTGGCAATTTGAAAACAACATTGCTCTTGGTGGGTAGGGAAGGAAGCAAAATGGGGCTGTAAACGAGAGACAATAACAGGAAGGGTCAGGGAAGTACGGAGAAAAGGTTACAAGAATGTAAATGTGTCCTGTAGAAACAAGCTAAAACAATGAATTCTGGCTGGGAAGTGGGTAATTGGACAGGCCCTGAAGAAGTGCCAACGTGAAGAGGGAGTCACTGAGAAATGTGCAGTTGGTCTTTTGAGTCGGGCTTTAGAACTAGGAGTTTTCAAGTACAGAGGTGGAAATGTTGGAAACTGCAGCTCAATTTCATCATACTTAGGAGAGCTGTGAAACAATGAATTGGAGAGTTAACAAGAGAAACTGTCCTTAGTTACCAGTCAAGATAAAGAAGGCATTAATGTTTGAAAAGATCTAATCTCTGCTCTGCCATTTAAGTTGTCTTTCTGTCTTGGATGTTGCTAACTGAATGAAGACCAGGAAAATGAATTCCAAATATTTAGTATTATCTGGTATCCTTGGTTTCTACTGTTAGGCTTACATGACTGTTTGAAGTAGCTCTAGCATATTTAGTCAGGACCTGTTTGTTAAATGTAACATGCATGCGTTTGTTTGTGTTGCTTGTTTTTAGTACCTTATGATTTGTGGCTTATTCACTGAGTAGTGACAGTGCAGTTTGCAAGATACATTATGTTTGTAGAAGCAAAAGATGTTCCTGGTGATGAGAAGACTTCTATTTTATTTTTTTAACTAAGTAATTTTGAGGTATTGTAAGAGTTTAAAGTTACTTACAGAAGGATTTGATTGTAATAAGGAAATTTTAGGTAGGTGTAAGTCCATTGACAACAATTGAGAAAAAAAAATTAGATTTTTTTTTTTCCCCTCTTGAGACACAGGGTCTTTCGAAGTAGCTCAGATTGGCTTCCAGCTTTTGATACTCCTGCTTCAGCACTCCTGGCATTCCAGGTATGTACCACCCTTAAAGCTTTTAACCCTTTCTGTGTGGTATGATAGGAGTATAAGTGAAACCCAGTCACAGTGGATGAATACAATTGTATATCTAGACTCTTTCTTTTAGGTCAAAATTAAAATTTACAGGGTATGTTCTCCTTACCCAAACTGTTTCCTGCTTTCCTTCCTCTTTCCTTCTCCCTTCCCCAGTTCCAACCCCCAACCTATGAAAGGTTTATCATATAGCCCTGGAACTTGTGGTCCATAGCTGCCTCAGTCCTCCGGTGTTGGGAGTCTGCTAACTGCACTCAGCTTCAATTTCTGTTCCTAACACTCCATACATACTGCTTTCTATGTGAATCTAGCATATTGGTCCCTTTGTGTTCCTAAGCAAAGTTTCTAAGGAAGGAGAGGGGAAGAAAACAACAACAAAAACCAAACTAACCCTTGCTCCTTGTTTTTAAAATAGTATTTATGAGCAAAGAGGATGGAGTAATTGACATGCATATCTTTAATATTTTTACTTTTTCCTCTACTTTTATTTTTATCTTGTTTTTAAAGTTACCAAAAAAGCTATAATATTATGGCTTTTTATAGCTAAAATAATTTTAACACATAAAACTGAATTTCATTTATACTTAACTATCTTTTCTCTTAAGGTAGGATGATCAGATATTTTTCTTATTAGAAAACAATTGTTAATGAAATCTAGAAAATGTCTAATCAATCTTTTGTCCTCATAAAATGGCTTACTCTTGCAGTTTTTCCAGCTTTTGAAAAATAATCTCATTCTCTTTGAAACGTAATATTATCATAAAATTAACTCTGCCTTAGGGCTATCTTGCTTTTTTTTTAACGTGAACATGTATGTAGTGTGTGTGTGTGTGTGTGTGTGTGTGAGAGAGAGAGACAGAGAGAGAGAGAGAGGTTACAGAGCCCTGAGATTGAATTCAGTGCCTTTCTCAGTAGCTCTCCATCATAGATTGCAGCAGGGCCTCTTCCTGATTCTAGAGCTTATTGTTTTGGCTACCTTGCTTTAGGGATTCACTGTCTCCAAGTCCTCTCCCAAATTCTGGGATTACCCCACCCATCTGGTTTTTACATGGGTTCTGGGGATCCAAACACATACTGGGCTTCACATTTGGTAGGCAAGCCTTTAACCCATGAAATCATCTCCCTACCTCTAGATACTTTCTTTTAGTCTTCTATAAGACATGAATTGCTCTTGCACGTTGCCCTTTGAAATGAAAGGGCTGGTGCCAAGTCTTAAGGCAGAAGGGTGGCAAGAACTGACAGCTTTTTATAAAACTTCCAAATAAGAAGTAGAGTGGAAGTGAAGCTGCAACAGAAACTGCGCTCTCGATCATGGATAGCATGCAGTTCCCATTACTGTGTAAAGCTGTTTAAAGTCACTGTTAACATGTCTTATGTCTAATGGCATATCTGGGATCCATGTGTTCACATGCTTCGCAGTCCAAAGACCCTAAGAGAGAATGTCTTTGGCCTTTTAAATATCGTAGAACTACTTGTTTCTAGTTCCACCCTATTTTAGTTGTTGAGTCTTAATAAAATAGTGCTCAGAGGTTCTGGGAGTGTAGTAGCTCAGTGGTGGAGCAACTTGCCCCAGCAAGTTGAGGTTCTGGATTCAGTTCTTCCACTACCTTGAGGAAACAGGGCAATGGGAGCCTTTCATCTAACTTGTGTTATCATGTGTAAAAGTACATTGTGCTTTTACATTTACATTCCTAACAGGGGCGTCTGTAAACACAGCCACACTTGCAAAATTAGCTGAAAGGATTTGAGTGGATTAGTCCCATTCTTAATATAAAGAAAAACCCTTATTTTTGGTAACTTGGATATGTCAGATATATTTTTTATAGGTAGGTTGTTAGAATTTTTTTTTTTTTGTACTTAAGTATGCCTCAGGTTTATTTAAGAGCTTTCCTGTTTTTCTTAAATATTTGTGAGAAGTCTCAGGATTATTCTGTTAATTTCTGTGATGTGGAATTTTCATCCCTGGTTACTTTCAGTTTCTTCTATTAGATTCTTAATCACTAGTAAATTATCTTGAATAAAATTAACAACCAAAGATATCAGCATCTCAACTTAGAAGGTGTTATCCATATATCTTCCAATATTCCAAAATAGATGTAGGACAGTTAATTTGAACCTACTATACCTTTAGTTTTTTGGGTGCTGCTCTTTTGCATGTTCTTTTGTAAAATGGTGCTGTTTCCTTTCTTTTTTTTTTTTGTAATGATTTATTTGGTTTTATTTATATTAGTGGTGAAGGAGTCAGAGCGCTTGGAATCAGCATTAACAGACAGTTGTGAGCTGCCATGTGGGTGCTGGGAATTGAACCCGGGTCCTTTGGAAGAACAGACAGTGCTCTTAATCACTGAGCCATCTCTCCAGCCCACCTGTTTCCTGTCTTATTCTATTGTTTGGAATGTCTGTGTTTTGGCTTTTAACGTTAAAATGTGTGTGGTTTTGCTCATTGCCCTGCCACTTTTCATCATATTACTTAACAAAGATTCCACCTACTTTTAGTATTAACCAGGGATTGCTTTATAGGTTCAACTGAGAGAGAAGAGCTAGCTATGGTGGCACATGCTCAAAATTCCAACACTCAGGAGGCAGAAGTAGGCAGGTCTCTTGAGTTCAAGGCCAGCTGGATCTAGAGTGTGAGTTCAGGGCTACACAGAGAAACCTTGACTCAAAACAGAAAAAACCTGAGTGAGAAGACTCAAGTCACCCTTATGCCAACTTTCTTAAGATTTTTTGTTGATTAAAAAATCAAAAATAGTTCTCGATCTTGCAGGATGCCCCTTTCCTTTCTCTGCTGATAATCAATCGAGGTTTATTCTTATTATAATTACCATCATATTATCTTGTTAAATCTTTGACAAGCGCATGCATATATTCAATGTATTGTGTGTTCATCCATTGCCCTGTCTTATATGTTTCTTATAGATAGCTTCCTTCTTCTCAACTAGTCCTCTTCCACTTTCATGTGTTATTTTGTGTGTGAGTCTGTGGGTCTTTGGGTTTGTGCATGTGCATGAGCACACTCATGCAGGTAGTCATAGTTGCCCTGTGTTTGTTCTTGGTGAGATTACTTTTGTCATATCTAGAAACCAGCATTTTGTAGGACTCCTCTCTATTCTTTAGCAGAGTGGTTCTGTACCTTTGTAATATTGGCAGCCCTTTAATACAGTTCCTTATGTTTTAGTGACCTCCCCAACTTTTAAGTTATTTTTGTTGCTACTTCATAACTGTAATTTTGCTACTGTTATGAATCATAATGTAAATATTTTTGGAGATAGAGGTTTACCAAAGGACTGAACCTGTCATGGCCCACAGGTTGAGAACCATTTTTCTAGCACTTACAATGTTTCTGTTTCCCTTTCCTTGATGTTCCCTGGGTCTTGGAGGGGATGACACAGATGTTCAATTTAGGGCTGAACATTCTTATTTTCATCATTTTACCAGTTAAAAGTCTTTTCTTGGACTGGAAAAGGAAGCATCTCTGGCCAGTGTGAATAGCAGTGTTAATCTAAGGATACAGCTATAGACACTTAGAAAGCAGTTTGGCTAATATTAGGTTTAATATAAGTAACCTACAGAATTTTAATTGTGTTTTTTAATTATTGCTTTCATTTTATATGTTATGTTAAATATGTGTATGCATTACTTTTTCATTGTTAATGTGGGATAAAGTACAAGATATCAATGAGTTACTGTTTAATTTTATTTTGTGACAAATTAGTGTATTCTGAGTAAACAATATTTAACTAATAGGTAAATTTACAGTTTTTTTTTTTTTTAAAAATGGGGCAGGAAGCTAGTCTAAAGAATATTTTCAAAGATGGTAGAGTTTGCCATGATACACAAGTATGTGATAGGGCTGGAGTATATAACGGGGCTCAGTGGCTAAAAGCACTGGCTGCCCAGGAGGTCCCGGATTCTGTTCAGAAACTGACATGGCACCTTACAGCCGCCTGCAGCTCCAGTTCCCGGGGGTTGCTAGTCTCTTCTGGCCTCTGGGCACTGGATTTGCATGTAGTGCACAAACATGCATGCAGGCAGTCACATAAAGTAATAATATAAATATGAAATGTACGAGAGTGAATATATTTTAGGATCACATACATATAAAGTATGTTTGTATATACAAGAAATATGGGAAGGAAGGCTGTAAAGTGTTGCTGTGTCCTAGAAAGACCAATTGTGAAATTTTTTGAGTATTTCTGAATTGTTTAGTTTTTCTAAAAAAAGTTTTTATGTTTTCTCTTGAGATTTTAAAGTGAAGGTATTTTAACAGAGTATAATACTACCACAGTCAGTAACTGTTCATACATATAGTTTTATAGACATTTGTATCAGTTTTAGCTTCTACATTTAAAATTTTAGTTCATTATTGTCAAGATTGACTAAAGAAGTAGTTACCATACTATTCTGGCAAGAACTGTTTTAAGTGTAAGGATTGTTCTGTTGACAGTTGCCAGGATATTAATGGTGTCTGCATCTTATGGAGAAAGGGCTCCAAAGGAACATGTGAGTAATGGAGCGTTCCACAACTATGAGCTGATAGAGCATGTGGAATCTTGAAGCTGCCAGGGGCTCTCGGTTAGGGAAGCTAAATGGGTGCTGTGTGATAGCTTTGGAAAGCTGTGTTTAATCCCTCGTAGTTCTTCTAAAACATTCACATTTGATGAAAGCTTGGCATCTTGGTATCTTCCTTAAATGCATTTCTCTTGTCTTTAAGATGATGAAACTCTGCATTTTGCTTTTAATATATTAAATCTACTTAATGTATTAGATTTGGAATATATTGAAGCACTTAGAAGTGATTTGACATTATCATACATGTTTGGTATTATATTTCCACCATTGATTTTAAACTGAAATTTTTATAAGCCAACTCTCCTTGCAGTTCTTGGGCATTTCAGCCTCTGGTATACTTATGTAGATAGAATTTTTTTCTCTGAAGATCTCAGGCTGGTGGGTGGAAGAGGGACACTTGAGATGTCATTTTGAAACATTTTCCCTATGCTTAAAAGTACAGACCTACAAGTGGAAGGCCAGGGTATAGCATATTACAGTTTCTGAATCACGTGTTCTCTATTTTACTTGATTTTCTATTCTGTAAGCAAATGCTGGACTGTACTGTACCAGATTTAAGTTTGTTACAATTCTTTTAAAAAGTATTTTTGTTTCATGTGTATGAATGTTTGGCTGCATGTATACATGCACACAACACACTTACCTGGTGCCTTGTGGAGGCCAAATCCCCTGGAACTGGAGTTACAGACTCTCATGGCTGCCGTGTGGGTTCTAGGAACTGAATCCCTGGGTCCTCTAAGAGCAGCAGCACATGCTCTTAAGTGCTGAGCCATGTCTCTAGCTCCCAGATTTGTCCTTCTTTTGGTATTACCTCCTTCTAAGTTCTAATGCAGTAATGAGCTAGTAAGAGCAACATATGATTGTGTAAGGAAAAAGGAATAGGGATTAGTGAGCACCATGACAGTAAAGAGAACATACATGTCCTAAACACATTTTTCTAAAGGGCTTCTAGTCACAGAAAGACATCTGTAGCCTGATCTCTTATTCTGCAAACTATTATTATCATTATTATTGCAGTTGTATCATGTTAGCTAGGTCAGATTTTGAAATGCGTTACCTCTTGGCTACAGCAGGAAGATTAGCTCATAGTATGATACCAGCAGAAGTTAGTACTAGATTAGTTGTTCTCAGGTGTGAGCATATAGCAGCACCACCTAGAGGGCTTGTGAAAAGAAAACACGGATTTGCTGGGTCTCCTTTACCTTCAGAGATTTTTATTCAGTGGGTCTAAGTGTGGGCCCACAGATTGTTCTAATGAATTTGCAGGCAATGCTGCTATTGCTGTTGCTGCTGCTGCTGCTGCTGCTGCTGTTGCTACTTTAGGGACCTTACTGAGTGCATCCCATCAGGGAAGCTCACAGAAGTGAAAACTTATATTCAGAAAGCTTACCAGATTCCTAATGTGCCTTTGTCTCCCATTTCCTCCCTACCTCCTTCCCTTTAAAGTTAGAAAATCTGTGGTCCAAACTAGGGACAGGAATATTTAATTTATCAGCAGACCTATTCTTTGAAATCTAGAAGATCCAGGACAGTCTGAACCTGAATCCTTTTAGCCATACTTAACAGGTGTAACCATTTCCTATTCAGTCTTTCTCCTGCTTTCTGGCATTTTAAAGGTTTATAGAACTATCGGATGCAGCTTTGACCTAGCTAAAGCTTCCTCATAAGGCGGTCCAGGTGGAAGTTAGGTTTGAGATTATAGACATCGTCTCTCATATTCCTGTGGTTGTCAGTGGAATTAATTTTTTGGCTTGCTCTGTGTCTCCAGACCAGCCAAGAAGCCTCCTTTAGGTTGGCCAAACTCATTTGCCATAGGTTCAGACCACTTAGGATAATAACCTCCCTTTTGACTAATTCACAGTCAGCAGATTTGTGTTCTGTCAGTTGTGTGCACCCCTAGAGAGTTTGCTTACACTCTAGATCAATCTTCTCAATCTTCTTAATGCTGTGTTTCTTTAATATAGTTCTTCATGTTGTGGTGATCTCCAACCATAAAATTATTTTTGTTGCTACTTCATAACTGTAATTTTGCTACTGTTGTGAATGATAATGATCTTTGTTTTCCAGTGGTTTTAGATGACCCCTGTGAAAAGGTCATTTGGGACTCCCCCAAAGGGGTCTGTCTGGACCCACAGATTGAGAATTGCTGCTCGAGAGGATCATGCAGAAAGTGTCAAGGGATTTGGTCTTGGTGGCCATCTTGAAATTGGCATATCATACCAACCACCCTTTGTTCTTTTTTCCAAGTTTTTAAGCTTTAAGAATTGCCATCTGCTTCTATATGGACTGGTTACTCTTTATTCATTTCAGATCTTCCCTTATAATTTTATCTCATTTGCTGGATACTACGTCTTTGTTTGAACAACACAATTTTTTTTCTATAATTTCCTATCAAGGGCTAGATAGAAGATAACTTTTTCAGGTGCTATACTATATATGTAAAATTGTTCTTTCCCAGTTGTATTTATATAGAAAGACAAACAACTTCCTCTTTATAGACACCTGACTTACTGTGTTCCTAGTTTTCAGTGCTGTTCAAGCTGATTGTTTCTCTTTCTGGGTTCTTGATGTATAGTGTTAATGCTCTGACTCTTCATGATGTTATAGCAAGGGACATTTTATTTTTTTGAATGCTCTTATTTATCCATTTATTTTGCAGTGCTGTGAACTGAACCCAGGGCCCCCTACATGCTAGGCAAGTGCTCTGCCCCTGAGCTATAGTCCCAGCTCTATTTTTGTTTTTACCTTCTAATCATTTGTTCTTTTATATTTTAGTGGACTCTTGAAAACTAAATTTTGGGATTTCCTTGAATTTTAAAGGAATATTTTCCCTCCCTCTCTCCCTACTTCCTGAACCAGGGTCTTACTCTGTAGCTCATGCCTTAAACTCTCCTGCCTCAGCCTTCTAAGTGCTGGGATTATAGATGTGTGCTACCATGCCTGGCCAAAAATATTTTTTTACCCCTTTTCCCTTTGCTCTTTGTGAACTGCCTGTTTGTTGGATGACAGACCTCCTTTCACTCATGCATGCAATTTTAATGTCTTTAAAGAAGATTAATTGCAAGTGTAATTAATAAAAGTTAAAAAAATCACAAAGAAGATTAATTGCATACACATATTCATGCTTCGAATTCTGAGATAAGGTAAGTATATTTCCCCATTACATACTTGGAGGGGCCTTTTTTTGAGGAGGATTGCTGGTTCCATTTGTAATCTTGTTTTCTTAATGCTCCTGTTTCAAGCACGGCTTCTTCTTTGTGGGAAGGATAGTTGGTGTTAGGGCCAATGTAGAGTCGAGGAATCACATTTTCTTTATTAAAATTTCAGCCAACCCAAGTTTAAGGCCCACGGCTCCCGTGCAGTCACCTTGCCTCTGTACTTAGTTCTTTCTTTGTGGGTACTTTCATGGTTCCTTGTTTTGGCAACTCAGGTACTATATATACTTTATTTTCCATACTTAAAAAATTCATTTTTTTTGTTCTTTGATATTATGGGTTTATGCCTTCTTTTCCCTTCACTTTGACTGAAGAGAAATTTTAGAAAAGGAAGGTAAACGTGTGTCATTAATTTGCTCTGTTTATTCAGAATCATGTTAGGTCTTAAATTTATGTAAGGCATATTTCAGAATGTGTTGAATCTATTGGTTAATTGGCTGGAGTTTGGTAGATGACAAAAATACTTTCTAAAAACCTGTCTGTAGCTAACATCTGAAGACTCAAATATAATGTAAGGGCATTTTAAAATTAAAAACTTAAAAATTGGGGGCCTGGAGTGATGGCCGGGTGGTTAAAAGTACTTGTTGATCTTTCAGAGGGTTTGGGTTTGATTCCCAGCCCCAACTTGGTGGCTCACAACTGGTACAGCTCCCAGTTTCAGGGGATCTGATACCTTCTTCTGGCCTCCTTGGGCACCAGGCATACACATGGTACATGGACATACTTGAAGGCAAAATACTCATACACAGAAAAGAAAAGTATTTTAGAGAGACAGTATGTGCACCACTGTGCTTGTCTATAAAACAAAACCAAAACAAAACAGAAAACAGACCTTAGCATAACTTCTTCTCTCTGCTGTATTGGGCAAACAAAAATGTTTTTTTTTTTGTTTTGTTTTGTTTTTCCTCTTAACACTGTCTCTTGAGCACTTGTGAAAAAACAAATAAGACATCAAACACTTAATTTGTATCATGAGTCATTCTAGGTACTGGCAGTACAAAGAGGAGTAGATAAACATATAAACAAGAAATTGCATTACCGTGGTTTAAATGCTGTGGTAGAGATGTGTACTGAGTTTGAGCTTCCAGAAAAGGAAGCTCTTTAAACAGTAGCTTAGTTTGAGCCGAGGCTTGAAAAGCACACAAAAATTGGAAGACAGTGGTTAGAACATTTCAGGTGGTGAGACAGTGTGGGGAGTTTCAGAGTAAAAGTATTGTTAGAAAGGTAACGTGCTTAACAGAGATAGAAAGCCATCGGGGGCTGTCTTGTCAGGTTGAGAGGATTGCACATTTTTCTCAGTTTGGTGGTTTTCATGTATTTTTATGTTCCTGTATCCATAAAAGATTTGAGGTATCTTCTTTCAGATATATGTGTGTGTGTGTATAAATTAAATGTGCTATATGTATGTGTTTTTATATAAGTACATTTTGTATAATAGGCACATAACTCATATAATAGACATATTTACATATAATAAAACATAAAAGTAGACATGAAAAATCAGAAACTAATGCTGTTGCTTTCGTAATGACGGCCAGTAGGATGGTTTCCAGCTGGTAGTTATTGCCGCCCTTGTATTGTAGGTTAACTGGAATGTGGGGAAGTGTGCGTGTGTGTGTGTGTGTGTGTGTGTGTGTGTGTGTGCGCGCGCGCGCACATGCATTTGTGTGTGGAAGAAGTAACGAGGATCAAGAGCACTTACGCTTAATTCCAAAATAGGTTAGTTGCTGCAGTTTAATCAAGAATAATTGTGTGAATTAAAACACTGCCCTAGGGCATGGATTCAAGAGCTTTAAATAGTGATGTCTCTGAGAGCTGACAGTAAACTAGATAGATTTGTAGAGTAGGGAGTAAAGAACTTGGCTTGCTTAACCATTGAGGTAGAGAAGCAGGAGAAAAGAGGCAAGTTTACTTTGGAAAGAGGTGGTGGTTGATTGGAAGTTGATGGTCATCATCATTGAGAATATCTTGTAATTGAATTTCAAGCCTGACATTTAGTACAAACAGAAGTGGCTAGGGATAGAGTTTGGGGATCATTAAGATATAGATAAAATTATAGATATTATTAATATATATTATATATTAGTAAAAAATTAATATGTATATATTATATATTATATATATAAGTATTGCTTGATGCTGTGAATGTGGGTGAGCTCATTTAGTGTGTTTAAAGAAAAGACATACCAGGCCTCTCTGGGAATCATCATTTTTAGGAGCGGGCAGAGGAGCAGGAAGAGCTGTCAGGTGAGAAAATATGTCATACAAATTAAGAAAATGAGCTTGAAGAAGGGACTACCTGCGACCAGATGAGGTAAGGAATACCAGTGCGTTTGCTCAATAGATGCTAGCTTGAAAACTCTGTGCAGCCTACATTGGAAACCAGACACACACAGTGAGGGTACAATGTGAAGAAGCAGATTAGAAATGTAGACATCTACTTTGGGGAAAGGTATCTTGCGTCTGGGAAGATGGCTGTGATAAAGGCATTCACACAAAGGTCTGAGTTCAAATCCTTAGCACCATGCAAAAAACCCAGAATATTTACAGGCTGTAACTAACTTCAGTATTTTACAATAGGAGGATCCCTAGGATTGCCAGGTGACCAGTGAGAGACCCATCTAAAGGGAATAAAGCAACATGAAAGAGCAGAACACACCCATCACATACAGTCTCCCTTCCTCTCCTTCTAGACAGACCGACACACACACAACACACACAAGAATATTTGTGAAATAGTATAGCTTCAAAACTCTCTAAGGTTCAGGAAGTTGAGTTTTGTTCACAAAAATATAGACACATTCTTTGAGAAAGGAGTCAGAAGCTGGAAATATTTTAAAATATTTTAATAACAAATGGATAATTGATAAAGATGGAACAGGCATGTAGGTAAAATAGTTAACTGTTAATAAAAGAAATGTCTTCATCATAAACTGAGGGAAAGGGTGAAAGGCTATGACTATATTAAGTTTGTACCTTAAAGGGCAGGAGACCCTTAGGGACTTTAGTTGGCAGATTACACTTTCTCAGTTTGTTTACTGGGTCTTCTAATATATATTAATGTCAGGCACTGTTCTAAATGTATGAGATCTGTCTACAACAAAACCTTGCCTTTATGAAGTTTATATTCTAGTTACTAGAATCTAGTGAATGATAAAGCCATCTGCTGAGTGTAGAGTATGTAGTTACTCAGAGTCTTGAAAAGAGAGGGAAGCCTGAAAGAGATTGCTAGCCATGGCCACTGGGTAGCTTAAAGGGTCCAGCTGAGGTGGCCATAAGTTTTGGTGATATTTAAAAGAAGCCTAAATGTGTTTGAGCTATGGCTCAGGTGCATAGACATGTGCACACACAATAAAATTAATTTTTAAAAACTATTTGCGTGTATTGCCTGCTTATATGTTTGTGTGCCGTGTGTACTTGATCCCTGGGACTGAATTATAGATGGTTGAGAACTGCAATGTGGGAGCTGGAATCAAATGCAGGTCCTCTGGAAGAGCAGCCGGTGCTATTAACTGCTGAGCCATCTTTCTAGCCCCCCCCCCACTTTTTTAAAGAAATGTATTTTTTTAAGTATTGGTGTGCTGAAGACCAAAAATAAAATAAATGAAATTTTCAAACTTATTTTTTATTGTGTGTGAGGGGATACTCGTGTGAAGGTCCTTTCACCATGGTGTCTGGATACTGAACTCTTTGTCAACCTTGGGTGGAAACTGATTTTTATCTACTAAGCCATTTGCTGCCCAAGTTTATAGAACTTATACAACCTCTTCTAATCAAACATCCATGTAAAAATTAAGTGATTTACACCTGCCTCTAAGCTTGATGGCCTAAGTTCAATCCCTAGGACCCACATGGTACAAGAAGAGAATTGACTCTCACACGTCCTCTGACCTCCATACATATGCTCTTGGCACACATTTGTCTCCCTCCAGAAGTAAAGGAATAAAAATGTAAAATATAAAATACAATTTCCCACACACATAGAGACACTCAGAGGGAATTTATTTTGCTGCTTTGTATTGCTGTCTTTCACTTTGCTCTCAAGTAGAGAATCCCTCTAGAGCAGTGCTTGTGTGACTGAAGTGAGGCTGATGAGGGTCTTAAAATCCCCATGTTAGCTGGCTGCACCTTTGCTTGCCTTTGTGTTCTTTCCTCTAGAAAATGAAATGTCTGCCACTTCATACTAATACCATTTTTCAAGTGATTGTTTTACAAGTATAAGCTTTACTTTTCTGGACCCTCATTGCATACCATATTGTCTCTCCTGTGAATTTATCACTTTGGTTCATAGTGTAATTATCTTCTGCGTTTAAAAAAAGTGTTTTCTGCTGTGTATGGTAGGTTTTCACTAGGCTGTGGGGTTTCTCATGGGCATGGTAAGCTCGTGTTGATTGTTTGCTGGACAGTCAGTCAGCTGGGATTGGGGCCTTGCTTTCATCATGCTTGACTTGCCATAGTGTCTGAATCCCAAAGAAAACAACCACAACAGTGAAAACAACAACAAAAACACACAACAGGCTGGAGCTTAGTAGCCTAGTGAAAAACAAACTAAGAATACCCCATGCTATTTTTGCCTTCTTTGATCAGTCATTAAAAGCTCATCCAGTTGTCTACTTTTTTATAGTGAGATGGCAGGATTTCAGAAGAGGGAACACAGATAACATTTTAGCCACCTTTAGACATTGCACAAGCTGTCACTGGAACCAGAATTATGAATATTTCTCAGATTCCCACTCTTCGCTCTCAAAAAAAAAAAACAAACCAATAAGAAATAAGCATTAAAATTATTATTTTTTACTTAGAAATTCAAGCACTTTGTTTTACTTACACAATAGGAACACTAGAAGCCTTTCTCATGTTTCCCTTCTTCCATTCTTACTGTGCTGTCTTTGCTGTGGGGATTAGATCTTGTCATATACCCAGTACCTAATACCATACCTGCTGAAATATTAAAATGTACAGTTGTGGTAGGACACCTTTAATCCCAGCACCATGGAGGTAAGCAGGTAGAGATATCTTAGTTTGAGGCTCGTGAGTTGCAGAGAAACCCTGTCTCAAAAAGATCAAAAGAAAAAATAAAGAAATATTAAAATGTATATTTTTATTTAGAAATCCAAACACTTGCACAATAGAAACACTAGATGTCTTACTCGTGTTTCATTACCTATTTCTTAGCCTAGAGTGCTTACCTCATGCATGCGGGTTCAATGCATGAGTACTGCTTTTAGGGAAAAGGAACTAGGGATATGGCTTAGTGGATGAAGTGCCTGAGGCACAAGCATGAGGACCTACGATCAGATCAGAAGCACACAAAAGCCAGTGATGTGGTGCTGGGGAAAAGGATGGGTAGAGGCAGGACAGTTACTGACCAGTCAATTCCTGCTCAGGACAATTCATTGCCTAGTCTTTGTAGCTAGTCAATTTTGTCTCAGTACTGTCTCAAAAAATAAGATGGTGAGCAGTCAGTTTATCAAGACACTTGACATTGTGCCCATATACCTTTGTGCACACCCACATGAATGTGTACATATACACAAACTGATTATTTTTGAGACAGCTGTCTTCAGATGGTTGAAGCTGGCTTCACTCTGTGGCCCAGGATGACCTTGAACTCATGATCCTCTTACCTCAACCTCCTAGATGCTGGGATTATTGGTATGTATCTGCATGCTTAACCCAGGTGACTTTCTGCTTAGCCTGTTCCATACTTTTCAGACCCCAAACTCACAGTCCATTTTAGGTTTCTGTAGCATTCTGTTCATGACAGGACAGTTTGAGCTGGCCTTTAATTGTTTATGTTGAGAAGCATGAGAACAAAGAAATATTCAATACTCTTGGGTAATAGCCAAATAGATATACTTTAGTCAAGAAAGGTCAGCTCATTTAGAGACACTATCCTTTGAATTTTGGCACAGAACTAACAAGATTGGTTAGCAGGTTTGTCAGAGATGGGGTAGGGAATAGATAACAGCAAGAAATTTCTTGATAGCCTCAGATGAAAGTTGAGCAATAATGATACTGTAGCCTGGGAACCATAATAATGCAAGGTAGAAGTTACCACAAATTGTAAGAATTAAAAAATTTAACAAATAATTATACATAAAATCTGGGTGGACACAGAAGACACAGGGTAAACAAAATGCAGATGGTCCTGCCCTCACAGATTGTACAATCTGGAGATGGAGGCAGGCATTGATTAATATTTGTAAGGTACATTTCCATTTTTTAACTTATATGTGTTTTTATATTTAAAATGCTTTTCTCATAAGTGTCGTGGATTTGGGTATTACTGTATATCCATTTGACAATCTCTGCCTTTTTATTGGAATATTTAAATTATTTACATTTAATATGATCGGTATGGTTGGATTTTACTTTATAGTCTTTAGTAGGTTTGTTGTTGTTCATCTGTTCTTCCTCCTGTCTGCTTTGCTTTATTTTAGATTTTTTAAATAATTAATTTTACCTTGTTACTAATTAATGGTTACTTAGCTTTCAGTCAGTTTTATTTATTTTTATTTATGTGTATATGGTTGGGGGTGGTGGTGCAGTAAATGCAGGTATGTATGGACCAGAAGAGGACACTCTGGAACTAGAACAACAGGTAGATGTGGGCCACCCAACTTGGGTACTGGGATCTAAACTCTGGTCTTCTAGAAGAGCAGAAATTGTTCTTAATTGCTGAACTTTCTCTCGCTCGTGTTTAAGGTTTTAATTTTTAAATGTGCATGCATGTGGAAGGAGAGGTTGACATCAATTGCTCTCTACGTTTTTTGAGACAAGAATTCTTATTGAACCTGGAGCTTACCAATTGGTTGGACTGGCTGGGCCAGCAAATCCAAGAACTCTTTCTGTCTTTACATCCTCAGTGCTGGTATTATAGGTGTGTACTGTTGTATCTAGCTTTTTTAAATACGGGAATTTAAACTCAGGTCCTCATAGCTGCATGGTGTGGTAGTTTGAATCAGAATGGCCCTCATATACTCAAATATTCAAATATTTTATTGCCACTTCATGAAACTGTTTTGGAAGGATTAGGAGGTGTGGCCTTGTTGGAGGAGGTGTAACTAGGGATGGGCTTTAAGGTTTCAAAAGTCCAGGGGTGTCTCAGTCTCTCTCTCTTTGCCTTATGCATGTTGCTCAGGATGTAACTTATCAGTACTGTTCTGGTTCCATATCTGCCTGCTGCCATGCTCCTCACATTGATGATCCTGGATGCCCCTCTGGAACTGTGATCATCAAATTAAGTGCTTTTATAAGTTGCCTTAGCAACTTATGGCTGTGTTTCTTCACAGCCATAGAAAAGTAACTAAGACTTGTGACGTGTTCTTTATGACCCAAGCAATTTTCTCAACCTGTTCTTGATTTTTTTTTAATTCTGAAAATAATCGATTGTGTTATTTAACTGGTACATAAAAACAAAACTTACCATTATTAAAATAAATTTAAACATCAATATTAAAATAATAAAATGATGTTTAATACATTTCTTTTGTTGATTAGGTTAAATCTGTCAATTTTCTAATTTATCACTTTATGGCAAAGATCAAGAAGTTCTTCTAGCTTTTTGAGGTATATAATAAAACAATTGATTTCTGAAGTTACTCTGCTGTACAACAGTATATTAGAACTTCTTATCCTTATCTGTTTGCAACTTAGTACTCACTGATAAGTGTTGATCAACATTTCTATGCATTTGTTTTTACAGAGCTTTGCTATATAACATAGATTGCTCTTGGACTTGTAGTCCTTTACCTCAACCTTTTGAGTTCTGGGTTTGTGTCTATAAGCCTAACATCCTTGCTGTTAATTTTTAACCCATCACATTTTGCCTTTGAATATTCATACTACTTCACAATAAGAACCTTATTCCTTTTATCTTTTTGTACTTTAAGGGGCCATTGCCTTATGGATGTCAAGATCTGCTGATGTTCAAGTCTCATATAAAATGGCGTAGTATTTGCGAGTAACTTACACATATTGTTCCATATAGTGTATCTAATTAGTTGTGACTTTTTGTTGTCCTGGGATTATTGTGGGAGTTTGTTCATGTTTGATGATTTTGCTCATGCTCTGCTCACTCTTCACGACCAGGCTAAATCCTCAGCTCCCTGTTTTCAGTTGTTATTTATGATAATAAAATTAAGTGCTATAGAAATAGTTCTTATACTGGTATTGTTTAAGGTATAATTAGAAAGGAAAAAAGCATTTGCACGTGAATTTTTAATAGCATGTCTATCTGTGATTGATTAAAATCATGATGGATATGGTATGGTACGGTGTGGTATGACATGTTATGGCATGGGTGTGGAGGGCCAGGTTCATAGTGTCATTCTTCTTTCTTTGTGCTGTTGTTGTATGTTTTATCCCTATTAATGTATTACAGTTTTGTTTGTTTTTGGTTTTCCAAGACAGCGTTTCTCTGTGTAGCCCTGGTTGTCCTGGATTCTCTTTGTAGATCAGGCTGGCCTTGAACTCATAGAGGTCCACCTGCCTCTACCATGTGAGTGCTGAGATTAAAGGCATGCACCACCACTGCCTGGCTTAAAGGGTTTTTGTTTGTTTGTTTGTTTTTGTTTTTTAAATAAAAAGTTTCTACATCTCTTAATTACTTTTCTCTTGCTGCAAAGCAACACAATAATCAAAGCAACTTAAAAAGAGTTTATTGGGAGCTGGGCCAGTGGTGTAGGTCTTTAATCTTAGCATTTTGGAGGCAAAGGCAGGTAGATCTCTGAGTTTGAGGCCAGCCTAGTCTACACAAAGATAGCCAGGACAACGCAAAGAAATCTTGTCTCAGAAATCAGTCCGTCAATCAATAAATAAAATAAAAAGCTCAAATTCCCCTCTGAGACTAAAGACAATCTCTTTACTCTAACCCCCTGTGAAACCCAAAAGAAAAATATACTTTCAGCATAAGCTTTTGTGTGTTGTTGCTGTAAGGAACAGATAATTCCTTAGTCCTTTTGTTTTCCCAAGTTGCAGGATTGGCTGGGTGACATCTTGCTTTTCCTGCTGTCGTTGATCCCTCCCTTCATTCCTGTTAGCACCAGGCCTGCCTTTAAGCTTTTCATCTGAGAATTGCCTCCACTGCTTCATTCTTTGGTGTTCTTTTTCTTCAGGAACAATAAGAAAACAAAACAGAACAAAACAAAATAACACTTCAGTTCTATTCCTGTTTTTTTCAGTTAAATAGATTGTTTTTTAAATTTATTTTGCAGTATCTAAATTATTAACTTTTTCCAGTATATATGTTTTAATCTTCAAAAAGAAAAAGATCTGAGGACGTCTTGATCAGTTTTCAGCTGTCGACGTCGACATGGGAAAAGCCCTCTTGATACCCATAGTGTATTTTATGTGTATTTTATGTGATAAACTTTCTCTTTGATTCTTGGTCCCGTTGCATCTTACATAGAATTGCTTTTCATTTGCAACTTTTTATTCTGTCCTAAACATAGGGCTCTGGTATATCTCTGTGTGCTGTGTGTCTGCAAACCCTCTTCAGTGAGTGGGAATATTGCCCTTTCTCAGGAATCACTGTGCCATCCTGCCTGTTGTGAGTGTCTAAAAATAATTTCATGTCTTCTATTCAATATTGTAGATTTAGGTGGGAGAATAGATCCAGTCCCTGCTATTCCATCAAGGTCTGGGAGTAGACCCTTAAGTACATGAAGAGTTTGGTTTTTTTTTTTTTATTATTATTATTTCTTTGAACCATATTGTGACATGTCACTAAAGTGCTGTGAACAATGTGGTTTATCTGGGGTCTGAAGGTGCTGCCCAGTGAATATTCCTTACTTGGGCGATGGTAGAAAAGAGGTCAGAAGGAGAGAATGTGGGACAGGTTTTACATGGATAGTTGTCTTAAGTGATTCATAAGTATAGCTAATAGAATTAATGATGTTTGTGTTTTGAACTTTTTTTTTCCCACCATTGTTTCAGGATAGTTGTTACACTTGTAACTCTTGATAATTCAATAGTCTCTCTCTCTTCCCTACTTTGCAGCTTGAAGAAATTACCTGGTCTTTTTAGCTTGTCATTGTGCCTACAATACCAGCAAATAACAGATGTTAATAAATGTGTGTGGAGGAATGCATAAGATGCTCCTATATTTCATATTTAAAGATTGTCACCTAGAAAAGTTCATCCACACAGGGAAGGTTGAAACTGTTGTGAAAGGGCCTCATTAAAGAAGTTTGGTTTGTCTTCATAATTGTCTCTGCTGGAATGTTGTTGACAGAAATGTGACAGCCCAGCAATATAACTTTAGTTAGGGTTTGTGCAAAACACTTTTTAAAAAAGTTTTCTAAGATCTGTATATGTGCACCAACACCACCACACAAGTGCTTCTGAAAGGCTTGCTCTTAGGCTTGTTCAGTTTGATGGCTTATAGTACCCAGGCCCACCAGCCTGGGAGGCCTAGTGACCTGAGACCTCCTACATCACCAGCAATCAAGACATTCTCCCGCAGGGCTGCCAGGTGGAGACATTTTTTCAGTTGCTGTTTCCTGTTTTCGAATGACTCTAGCTTGTGCCAGGTTGACATAAAAGAGCCAGGCACTGCATCTATGTCAGAGACACCCCTGTTCCTCTTACTAGGGAACCCAACCCACATGGAGACTGAGCAGCCTATGGGTTACATTTGAGCAGGGGTTCTAGGTCCTCTCCATGCATGGTCCTTGGTTGGAACATTGGTCTGTGCAGGACCCCCTGAGCCCAGAGTTTTTGGTGGTTGGTCTCCTTGTGGAGCTCCTGTCTTCTCCAGGTCTTTCTATCTCCCTCTTCTTCCTAAGATCCCTGCACTCTGCACAAAGTTTGGCTATGAGTCTCAGCATCTGCTTCAATCCCCTGCTGGGTAGATTCTTTCAGAGGCCCTCTGTGGTAGGCTCCTGTCCTGTTCTCTGTCTTCTCGCACTTCCGATGTCTATGCTGTTTGCCCTTCTGAATAAGGATTAAGCATCTTCCCTAGGGTCCTCCTTGAGGAAGAGGATGCAGCCAGTCCTCATAAGATTTGATAGGCTAGGGTCAGATAGTAGGGGAGGAGGGCCTCCTCTATCAGTGGACTAGGGGAGGGGCACAGGGGGAAAAAAGGGAGGGAGGGTGGGATTGGGAAGAGATGAGGGAGGGGGCCAAGATACAAAATGAATAAACTTAAATAAATAAAGATAAATAAATAAAATGTAGATGGATCTCTCTCACACACACCTTCACAGACCCCTATAGCTAAGTTTCTGCATATCTCTAATCAGTTACATAAGATAAATTACTTGAATAGAATTGCTTTGTCAGAGGGTACATACAGAAATCTAAAGGCTATGAAATGTCTTGTCAAATATTTTCCAGAAAGATTTTACACCCACTGACTGCTCCTGAAAGTGTCAATTCCAACTCTTACTAACATTGAATTTTTTCAGTTTTTCTTTTAAATCCTGTTTCGATAAGTGAAAAAGTAACTCATGGTTTCAATGTGCAGTTCTTTGATTTTTAATGAGATATACTTGAGTTCTCTTTTCATTTACATTAAAAATAATTATGCATGTCAGTTGTTAGCTGTGTGACTTTTAAGTCACTTAAGATTTAACTTAGGCCAAGAATTCTGCTTCTCGTATGGTATGTGCTCAAGAAAGCATAGGGAAGCATTGTTCATAATGGAAAGAATTGGAGCAGTCTGATTTTCTAGTACAGCTAGATAAATTATGTGAGTTTTGTATGTCCTTTGATTTTGCTTTTGAAGTTCAAAACAAGTCTAATTTTAGTGTTTTTTGAGATAGCACATTATCCTTAAACATGTAATTAGTGTAGAAACAAACAAAAAAAACCCCCACTATCTTTGAAATCTATTATGTATTTGCATTTAGTGCAAATAAGTTTTCATTGGAAGTACTTCATCTGAATTTATTTTTCATAACATTTATGGTTGAGTAAAAAGTTCCCATACCACAGTTGTTTATATATTTTTCCAGTAACTGAATTGAGTATGAGACTTTAAACTTAGTCTTCTGTGTTAGATAGTACAGCTCTGATCATGGTAGGTGTACTGTTACATGAAAGTTAAAATAACTTGCCTGCATAGGTATAAAATAAGATAGGAATAACGAATCTAATTTTGCAGTGTTAATAAAACTAGAGATTGGCAATTAAAAATATTTGTGTGTATGCTTTATGCCTGTGATTTTTTAAAAAATATTAATATTTTGCCACAGTATCTTTAACATCAATTCTGATTTTTTTTAGAGTATTTATATTTGTTCAGCTTTTTCAGAGATTGGGTATCCACTTGTTCAGTTTGTAGGTAGTATAAAGAATAGTATAATGTAGTTGAGAATTATCTTGTTCTCTGAAGGTGCTTTTAGATTTTAAATGGCCTTTTAATGTCTCAGTCATCTTTAAAGTTGAAAGAACTGGGCATCTACCGAGAAAGCCTCCTCAGATTTCCATAGTACATACTGTTACTCCTTTGAATTCAGCTTTATTTAGAGGAACTCATCAGAAAAGAACATTTAAAGGATAATAAAACTGTTAACACCGATTTTATACATAACTCTAAATATTGTAACTCCTGATGCATTTTAAACTCATGGTATTTTAATTGTGTTTCTAAGTGGAGAGGATTTTAGATGAGTGGAAAAGCAGAGACATCAGTTGGCATTGCCACATTTTCCCCCTTACCCTCAGTGCAGTTATACCTGTAGCTATTAGCATGCTCTTTAAGGTTTTATGCTCCCTCCTCTTTTTTCTTTTTTTTTTTTTTAATAATTTTTTTATTATTAATTACATTTTATTAACTCTGTATCCCTGCTGTATCCCATTCCCTCATTCCTTCCCAAACCCTCTGTCCCTCCCTCCCTCATCTCCTCCATGCCCCTTTCCAAGTTCACTGATTGGGGAGGACCTTCTCTCCTTTCATTTGACCCTGTTTTATCAGGTATCTTCAGGACTGGCTGCAAAGTCCTCCTCTGTGGCCTAGTAGGACTGCTCCTCCCTTGAGGGGTGGGGAGGTCAAAGAGCATGCCATTGAGTTCCTGTCAGAGATAGTCCCTGTTCCCCTTACTATGGGAAACCAATTGGTTACTGAGCTACCACGGGCTTCATCCGAGCAGAGGTTCTAGGTTATATCCATACATGGTCCTTGGTGGAGTGTCAGTCTCAGAAAAGACCTCTGTGTGGAGCTCCTATCCTTTCCATGTCATACTAACTCCCCTTTCTTTCATATGATTCCCTGCACTCTGCTGGGAACTGCACTCTGGTTATGAGTCTTAGTATCTGTTTTGATACACTGCTAGATAGAGTCTTTCAGGGGCCCTCTGCGGTAGGCTCCTGTCCTGTTACTTGCTTTCTCCTATATCCAATGCACATCCCATTTGTCTTTCTAAGTGAGGATTGATCATCTTACCCCGAGTCCTCTTTCTTGTTTATCCTCTTTAGGTGTATAGATTTCATTATGTTTATCATATCCTATAGGACTATATGAGTGAGTATATACCATGTGTGTCTTTCTCCTTCTGGCATACCTCACTCAGAATGATCTTTTCTAGATCCCACCATTTGCCTACAAATTTCATGATTTCCTCGTTTTGATTGCTGAGTAGTATTCCATTGTGTAAAAATACCACAATTTCTGTATCCATTCCACCATTGATGGACATCTGGGTTTTTTCCAGGTTCTGGCTATTACAAATAAAGCTGCTACAAACATGGTTGATGCTCCCGCTTCTAAAGCAAGGTCATGTTATAATTTTGTATTTAGCATATAAAATAAGATAGGAGTAACGAATCTAATTTTGCAGTGTTAATAAAACTAGAGATTGTGGCAATTAAATATATTTGTGTGTATGCCTAATGCCTGTGATTTTTAAAAAAAATATTAATATTTTGCATTATAAAACCTGCAGGTTTTATAATGCACCACTTGCTGTGGGTTTGGGTCATCACTAGATGGAGTTTTTACAGTGTAACTATATTTTGGGTAGGCATTGGTAGAAATGCTTTCCTCAAAGTAGACTGTAAAAAAAAAAGAACAGTTAAACACATAACATAGTAATAAGAGTTCTCAATGTAGTACTTTTCTATTGGTTTGTACAAGAAACACAAAATATTTTAATTAAGATTTTTGTTAGGTGTGTTGGGGGGCAGGGAAAGAAACTGATATTTAATAGTATAGAATAGCATTTTATATAATGAATTTGGGCAAGGTAAATCTTTGGAAATGTCAGTGCTTGTGCTCCTGCTTGCCCGAGGGATGTTGTACCGCCTCTGTGGTGCATAGTCAGTCTGCAGACATGAGTGCACATTAGGTATGGTGTTGTCCACTCCTTGACGCACCCTTGTGCTTGCTTGGTCTTAACTTGAATCCCACCAGGTTTCCTTCTATTGCCACTTCAGATAAAGCCCAAACTACAGGTTTGTTTTTTTTTTCTTGTTATTTAACTCTAATCAAGGGAGTTATTTTTGTCAGGAGTTAGATATACCTTTTGTACTTCAGTTATGCTGTCAGCCTTTACTCTTCGCTTTTTGTTCTCTGTGAATAATAGAAACATTTTTGTGTCGGTTACTCCTAAGTCCATTGAACTCTAAGGTACTTAAAGTTGTCATTCAATGGCCCTTTGGAAGTTTTTAAAAATGTTCCCTAAAGCATCTTTTTCTCAAGTTACATAAATGTAACTTCTCAACAGTGACATTTTAAAAGATACTGTAGTACTTCTACAAGGTTAAAACAATTCAGTAGTAGTTAGAAGGTTTATAAACAAAAGTAGCCATTTCCCTGTCCCATACCCTCCTTCATACAGACCCTTGCCAGAGGCAGCTGCTTTTAAGAATTCCAATACTTATTTCTTCGGTGGTTTCCTTGGGTAGACTCTTATGTCACTGTGTTCTGCTCTATGGTTTTGGATGTTAGATCAACTGAGAGTAGACTGTGGTGGCACGCCACATTCTTCCTTCTCCTCCCTCCTCCTCCTTCCCCCTTACCCTCAGTGCAGTTATACCTGTAGCTATTAGCATGCTCTGCAGTTTTAAATGGGGCTTTCAGAATCTTGTATGTACTAAGAATGTGCCTCCTATGTTCAGTTTGTCTCCCTTACAATGTTAGGATGACTTCTTCAGGTGTAGTTGTTATGTGTAGTGTTTAAAACAACATTCTTTCCTATGTGCTCTTGGTGAGTTATTTCATTGACCAGGATTGCTTCAGAGATCCATTTACAGACCAATTTCTGGCAAGAATGGAATTGTAGAGAAGGTGGGTTATCTGAGGTTTGTGAGAGAGGAGCTAGGAAGGATAGTTAGGGCATAGTCAGCCAACAGTGTCTTCTAGTCACTTTCTCGATGGAAAGTATTACCAACTGGATTCCCAATAACCAGGCCAGTTTCTTTTGAAAAATAAAGTAGAAAGGGAGTTATTTGAAGTCAAGATCTTCTTTATATCTTTGCTAAAGTGTCCATTTAGTACTTAGATATCTGAAAAGGATGTTTGTAGTGAGGGCACTAAAGGCACTAGGAAAACATTGTTTCCCTTCAGTTTGATTGTATTTGTAGGGCATATACTTTTGTACCTCCTTGGAACAGAGCTTTTATTGAATAGTTACAGTATTTGCAAAAGTATACATTTTAAGTATACATTTTAAACAGCATTATCATTGATTCTTTTTAAAACTCAAATGACAAATATGAACTTGTTCCCTAAATCTAAAATGTCTGTATCCCCTGGAAAGTGACATTTGTTTTGTTCATTTTTCAAATGCTTGATTCTTTCTTATTGCACAGATGTTTGGGAGCCAGATACAATAATTCTTTGTCAACTCTAGTGATTTTGAACAAAACTCATTTTTATAACAAAGCTTTTATTTTCCTAATATTCTCTCATTATCTGTAGGTTCCCATGTCTGTATTGAAAGTTTTAGAATCTAACACTGAATATAGTACTTAAAATTTTAGGTCAGTATATACAATTTTAGAGTTATTTTCATACCAGTTTTCTAAAATAAATTAATGAACCAACAGAAAAACACCCCAGTTAGCTGCTCTTATATTAATTAGTATAGTACTTTTAGCCACTTCTCTTCTGGCGACAGATGTATAAGATATACCAAGTATACTAGGCATAGCTCTAACATGACATGTGTGTATGTATGCATGTGTCAATCTGTGTGTGTATACAGTTCTGTTTTTCTAAACTTGTGTAAAACATTTTGTGGTGAATTTGTTTGCTATTTAATTTGAGATTGATATTGTTTCTTAGAATAGTTACTTTGAGTGTACTGTAAGTATCTACTTAAGAAGTAACACTGTAGGCATTATTAAATAAGCCTCAAATTTTGTATTGTCTGTATATATACATGCTTTCCAGTGACCATTACTACGTTAAATATAATTAGTGTTGAATATCAGTTTTCCATGAGGTAACTTATACCTCAAAATTTGTGGTTTGAGTTTTATACTGTGGATAAAAGTACAAACCCTACATGAAGAAGAGATAAAATAATTGTCTGTGTACTTGATTATTTAAAGTTTTATGAGTTACTTTTTTTGTAGAACTTGTTAGGATCTTTACTCTTCAAATGTACATTTACATACTTTAGAATCAGATATGACATTTTAAAGTGAAACTCCTGTTTCTCGGACACTTTCATAAGACATAGAAAAAACACCATTTGGTTCAGTTAGTATTTTTGTGAATTATTGTGAAGCAAGTAAAATTATGGGCTTTTACTAATAATTGCTGTCTAGTTTATTAGAAAAAGTTTTGTGTATATGGCTTGGATGCTTGACAGTTTGAAATGCATTTTAAGTCTGTCTAAAGATGAGACATAGAATTTTGGTTATACCTTTCTACTGCTTTTTCTACAGCTTTTCTCTAGAGAAAACTATTACCACGCGTAGTGTTTATACCGCAAAGGCCGGACGTTTCCCCTGAACTTTGCATTCCGCATGGTCTTCTCTTCTGAGTTCTTAACTGTTGTTGAGTTCCCGACCTGACAGCTGTATGCCGATTCTTAGTCATCTGAATTTGGTCAAGATTAAGCTCTACTTTTTACCTCTAATTCCACTCTCAAAGTTTGTTTTCTCTTTGCTACTTTCCCTAGTCTGTATCATCCAGCACTGTTGTCTTTTTATTTGCCCAAAATAGAAATCCAGGAAACCCGTGTTCCTCCTTCATGAGGATTCACATCACAGTATTGACATTTTGGGCTAGAAAAGTCTTTGCTATCCTAGACATTGTAGGTGTTTAATAACATCCTGTCTGTTACCATTACACAGCACTCTTCTCTCCCCTCTCCCTCCCCAGTTCTAAGACCTGAACCTAGAGCGTTATACATTTCATGCCTGATAGGCAAGTGTAATGCTGCCAACCTTATCTTTTTTATTTTATAATATTTTATTTTTATTAATTAGTTTATTCCCTTCGTATTCCACCTGTAGTTCCCTCCCTCTTCCCCTCCCAATCCCACCCTCCTTCCCAGTCAACTGATAGGGGAGGTCCTCCTCCCCTTCCATCTGATCCTAGTCTGTCAGGTCTCATCAGGAGTGTCTGCATTGTCTTCCTCTGTGGCCTGGTAAGGCTATACCCGCTCCCCCTCCCCCCCGGGGGGGGGAAGGTGATCAAAGAGCAGGCCAATCAGTTTATGTCAGACACAGTCCCTGTTCCCATTCCTGGGGAACCCACTTGGACACTGAGCTGCCATGGGTTACTTCTGTGCAGGGGTTCTAGGTTATCTCCATGAATGGTGCATGGTTGGAATATCAATCTCAGAAAATACCCTTTATCCAGATTTTTTAGTTCTGTTGCTCTCCTTGTGGAGTTCCTGTCCTCTCCAGGTCCTTCTATCTCCCTCTTCTTTTATAAGATTCCCTGCAGTCTGCCCAAAGTTTGGTTATGAGTCTCAGCATCTGCTTTCATAACCCTGCAGAGTGGAGCCTTTCAGAGGCCCTCTGTGGTAGGTTCCTGTCCTGTTCCCTGTTTTCTCCCTCTTCCTATGTTCATCCTCTTTGCCTTTCTGAATGAGGATTGAGCATCTTACCCAGAGACCTCCTTCTTGATTAGCTTCTTTAGGTGTACAGATTTTAGTATGTTTATCCTATATTATATGTCTAAACTGCACAACTGTTTCCTGAGTGAGTTCAGTAGCTTCTAACAGAGATCCAGAAAAACTGGCATTTCTAATTCTTTATTTTTGTATTTGACTTACTAAAATTCATATTTGATTTAAATTGAAAAAATTATGTGTATTTTTTTTTACCTGCATGTATATCTGTTTGTGTGTGTACCTGAGGAGACCAAAAGATGGTGTCAGATCCCTTAAATTGTGAATTACAGCTGGTTTATGATGTGCTGTGTGGGTGTTAGGACTTGAACCCTGCCTTCTGGAAGAGCAGGTGGTGCTCTTAACTGCTAAGTCATCTTTGTAGCTCTTTCACTAAAGCTCTTGCTAAACACATGGTGTGCCTTTCCAGTGTGCCACGGTTTGTTTTAAGCTCTCCCTAAGCATTTGTTTCTCCCAGATCTTGGCATGTACTGGATATTTTTGCATCCTTTGCTCTTACGCTGTATCAGATGGTCTCATTAGTTCTAGTGATTCTCTTCTTTGTGTGACAATTATTTCCCTAGTCTGTATCATCCAGACTTTGGTAGGTTGGCTTTTGACCACAGAATCCTTAAATTCAACTTAACCTTTGCTTTTAGTGAATATAATATTATGTTCCTATAAGCTTCTGATCACATTTTTTATAAACCAGTCAGTCAGTACATAACATTGTTTCATGTGCATTTCTTCTATTTCATGCATTTATTGACTGAGATTGATTTATAGACATGGTCTCCATTTTTTAATTTTTTTTTTTGCAGTTTAGTTTTGGCCTTGATCCCCTGTTTCTGCTTCCCAAATGCTAGAATTATAGGTTTGCTCTACTATACTCAGTTGATGTGTGTTTTCACTGATTATTATTGCTGCTTAAATATTGAACATGTGACCAATTATAGTATGACTTACACCTGAGTCAAGCTTATCTACCACACATTTTTCTTCATGAGGCACATTAACTTTGCATCTATGAGTATTTAACACTTAGGAACACTTCTACATTATGCTGAGGGGCCATTTTAAGCATCGGAAGCATCTTTAAACTGCACAGAATGCAAAAACCGTGTGGTGCTAAATAGACCACTGAAAACACTGCACCTGCTTCTATAGTCTGGGAGCTGAAGCAAGATGACAGTGTTGTTCATCGTCAGGTAGAAAGTACATGTTAGGGGAGTCACGTTTTCCCACTGACGTGTATATACTGCAGAAGACTTAAAAAAAAAAAAGCCATAAGTACTTACTTGACAGTCTGTCATTTTTTTTTTTTCAGTCTGTCATTTTTGTTTTCTATTACTGTGATAAAACAATAACCAAAAGCAAGTAGGGGGAAGAAATTATTTGGTTTAGAGCTTACAGTTCATTATTGAGGAAAGCCAGGGCAGGAACCTCAAGGCAGGAACTGAAGCAGAATTCACAGAGGAATACTGCTTACCTGCTTGCCCAGCTTGCTTTCTTATACAACCCAAGATCACCTGTACAAAGGTGGCACGACCAACAGTGGGCTGCCTCCCCACAGTCAGTCACTAATCAAGAGCATTCCTCAGAAACACGTCCAAATGCAGTTCCTTAATCATTCCCTCTTCAGGAGACTCCAGTGTCAGGTTGGCAAAAACCTGCTCCAAGTTACTGAATAGCTGGATTCATGTGTACAGAATCTCAGAGTAGCAAGAATTGTCTACAGTTGTCTTAAAGAAGCCTATAATGGAATATTTACACTCTTCATATTAGAAAGAAAGATTCTTTTATTTGTGGGTATGTCTAAGTTTCTAGTTAATGCAGTCACCATTACAGTTTTTATGACCTCTTGTCGAATGTAGTAAAACTGTTCTTAATTACTCTTTTTCTTTCTTCCCTCAGGGAACAACCTATCTTTAGCACTCGAGCTCATGTCTTCCAGATTGACCCAAACACAAAGAAGAACTGGGTACCTACCAGCAAGCATGCAGTTACTGTGTCTTATTTTTATGACAGCACAAGAAATGTATATAGAATAATCAGTTTAGATGGCTCAAAGGTAAGTTACATTTACCTTAAATAATTTTACTCTCTTGCTTTGTACAACATAGAATGTCAGTTTCATTCATATTTTTATTTTCATTAAAATATTTCTTCTTGAATTTTTGAAGCTTAACTTTAAGACACAAAAGGTGATTATCCTTAGAGTGACAACATTTTTTGCCCATCAGTTTATTTGTATTGGGTTGTATGAGGAGGTATATTCTGCAGTTTTATGATGGGCTAGTTAAATTAATGAGCATTACTTATATCTCTGCTTTATATTGATGTTAAATGATAAGAATATGCTGGTGAAGAGTGAATTTTCAAATTAGTTACTTTTTCATTATTACACCAATACCAGCTATTGGCTACTTGT
The DNA here is from genome assembly GCF_030254825.1 of Meriones unguiculatus. NCBI lineage: Eukaryota > Metazoa > Chordata > Mammalia > Rodentia > Muridae > Meriones > Meriones unguiculatus. Next base: position 85,851,631 of record NC_083350.1, read on the forward strand.
GTAGAAAGGCATTGATTTAGCTTATAGTTTTGAAGGCTAAAATTGCAAAGAGTAGAGCCATAGCTCAGTGATGACTCCCTCAGTTGCAGCACTGTATGATTTGGTAATGATGGCCAACGTGAGCCAGGGTCAAGCTGAATAGGGCCAGGCTTGTTCCCTTTATGGCAGTCCATTCTGCAGAATTGAAGGAGCACTCAAGAATTACCTTTCTAGAGCACATTCCCAGTGACTGGATGACCTATCTGTAGACCCAGCACTTGAATGGTCTCTAATGCGTCCTTCAGATCACACAATCTTTGGGGTGGGGCCATGGGTCTGAGGATCTTGGTTTACAGAAACTCATAACCACCTGTAACTTTAGCTCCAGAGGATCTGACACCCCTTCTGACGTCTGCTGCCTCTAGGCAGGCAAAATAATCATAAAATTTAATTTAAAACAACAGCAACAAAGATCCTTTGGGAGAAACGCAAGTAAAGCATAATTAACCACAGCAACTTCTGTATCCGAGTAGGCAGTTTGGAATCCTTAAATCATGAGGCCTGTCAACCTCAAAACTAAAGTGATGCAAGTATAAGACAGAAATCTTAAAATTTTGCTTTTAGGAAAGGCAGATAACATAACATTTATTATCAAGGACAGTTGGGCTCCAACCTCAACTGGTCACTTTCTGTTTTGACGTTGAAGACAATGCTTTGGAGGCCGTCCTTACTCTCACATTAGTCTAAGTAGTTGTAAGAATAAAGTAGGTTAATACCGGCAGAACACACTTCATACTTGATGGATAATATGCTGTTCAGAGAAGAGAAAATCCGTTTTATTAGTAGTGAATTTTGCACAACTAACTTACATTCAAAACATCAGATTCTTAGATTTCCTTTCTTCAAGCTTTTTTGAAGGAATTAGGCTTTTCTTACTTTCCATCAGTTCAATATAGAAGTTAGGAATACAAAGAAGAACCAAACCTCCTCATTGGAACTTATGCTCATTCTTTTTTTTTTTAAATTTTAAAATTATTATCATTTATTACAATTTATTCAATTTGTATCCCAGCTGTTTCTCCCTCCCTTGTTTCCTCCCAATCCCACTCTCCCTCCCTCTTCTCTCACTAAGCCCCTCCCCTAGTCCACTGATAAGGGAGGTCCTCCTCCCTTCTATTTAACCCTATCCTATCAGGTCTCATCAGGACTGGTTGCATTGTCTTCCTGGCGATGCACCCCCCAGGGGTTGGTGATCAGAGAACCTGCCGCTGAGTTCATGCCAGAGAAAGCCCCTGCTCCCCTTATTAGGGAACCCACTTGGAGACTGAGTCTATGGGCTACATGTGAGCCAGGGTTTTAGGTCCATGCATTGTCCTTCTGCAGGGCCCCCAGGGCTGACTTTTTGTTTTTGGCACTGTAGGTTTCCTTTTAGAGCTCCTGTCCCCTCCAGGTCTTTCTACCTCCCCCTTCTTTCATAAGATTATCTGCACTCTGTCCAAAGTTTGGCTATGAGTCTCAGCCTCTGCTTCAATACCTCGATCAGTGGAGTCTTCCAGAGGCCGTCTGTGGTAGGCTCCTGTCCTTAGTCATAAGGGAAATGCTAATCAAAACAACCCTGAGATTTCACTTTATACCCATCAGAATGGCTAAGATCAAAAACTCAAGTGACAACACATGCTGGAGAGGATGTGGAGAAAGAGGAACCCTCCTCCATTGCTGGTGGGAATGTAAACTTGTACAACCACTTTGGAAATCAGTCTGCCGCTTTCTCAGAAAATTGGGAATAGTGCTACCTCAAGATCGAAATATACCACTCCTACGCATATATCCAAAATATGCTCAACTATAGAACAAGGACATTTGCTCAGTCATGTTTGTAGCAGCTCTATTCATAATAGCCAGAAGCTGGAAATAACTTAGATGTCCCTCAGTGGAGGATGGATACAGAAATTGTGGTACATTTACACAATGGAAAACTACTTAGCAATTAAAAACAAGGAAATCTTGAAATTTGCAGGCAAATGGGAACTAGAAAAGATCATCCTGAGTGAGGTAGCCCAGAAGCAGAAAGACACTCATAAGTGGATATTAGCCATATAATATAGGATAAACACTAAAATCTATACTCTTAAAGAAGCTAAACAATAAGGAAGACCTTAGGGAAGATGCCAAATCCTCATTCCGAAGGACAAATGCGATAGACATTAGAAGCAGGACAAGACAGGGAGCAGGACAGGAGACTTGTGCCTATTCTGATTTGCCAGCCATATGACCTTGCACAAGGCATTTAAGTCTATGCCTCTGTATTCTAGCATGTAAGAAGGATCTTGACAACAGTGTGTGCAATAGCATACCAGAATATTTCTATGAAGATAAATAGGTTTAAGAAGTACAATGTGGGGCTGCAGAGATGGCTCAGAGGTTAAGAGCACTGGCTGCTCTTCCAGAGGACCTGAGTTCAATTCCCAGCAACCATATGGTGGTTCACAACCATCTATAATGTGATCTGGTGCCCTTTTTTTTTTTTTTTTTGTGTACATGCAGACAGAACATTGTATACGTAATAAACAAATAGCTATTAAAAAAAGCACGGTGCGCAGCAGAGTGTCACTCTGGGGGAAGCGGTTGTCATCGAGCCCGACAGTCCTGGGGTCCTGACATACAGGCCATGCATGTGCACATACACACAGTATATACACATTTTTTAAAGTAACAACAAGTGCAATGGTTATGGTAAGTGCTCTGTGGAACACATTAATATTACTAGGCTAGTAATTTTCCATTTGACCTTGTATGGTTTGGGGACCAAAAGATCATTTTACTTAATACTAAACTTGAAGACTGAGTTTTCATCGTGCTCATTCCTTGTCTTTTTAACTGTCTTAAAGGGAGGGCTGTTTACTGTTCATAAAGCCTTTGGTTCAGTGTCATTCACCACCACTACCACGGAAAAGAGAGAGGAGGGAAGGGGAAGAAGGAGGGGACAGGCAGTGCTGAGGGACAGTAGGTTTATCTCAGGAGCAGCCCTTGTGTTGAAGTCTTAATAGAATATAGGCCCTCAGGGCTATATGTACTTTGTGTCTTACGTATAAATGATTAGCGTGTGTTTATCCAAACAATGTCTTCCTTTCTCTTTTACACAAATGGCTTAAAATAAGTATGGTGATGATAATTTATGTGGCACATTATTTAATGAAGAGTAACTGCTTATAACTGTTTGGTTTAGTGAAATACAACAGATATTAAATACCATCTCAGGCTTTAGACTGCTAGTTTATTTTCCCTACTTAATTAGTTTCTGTAATCTATTGTATCACTTGAACCAAACTACAAATATAATAAACTTTTATGAGATGGGGTTTAGAAAGGGTTAAATGGAAATAAAGGTCAACTGAAGCAGTTCATGTTTAGGAAGAGAAATTGCATTGAAATAATTAAATATACTTTAGGTTTTTCCTACTATCTCAGCTCCATTTTTCTGTGTCATCATTGTTTTAGAAGCCCAGAGACCCCTAAGTAGAAAATGTTCATTTATTCCTTTTTTCCTTAAACTGTACAGGTGAGACAGTTTCTCCCCCAACTTCTTTGTTTCCTTTCTGTGTGTGTGTGTGGGGGGGGGGGGGACTGGTCCTCAGTGCTTAGCTCTTCGTGGCCTGGAACTCACAGAGCTCTGCCTGCCTCTGCCTTCCAAATGCTGGGATTAAAGGTGTGTGCCATCCTAGGGATTGCTTTAGTTTTCTGATTATACTGTAGAGACACTGGCGTGGCCTAGCCAGGTTCAAAGCATTCCTGAAGACACACTTTTTTTTTTCCCTCTTTACCTTAAAAAGGTTACAAATTCTAGGTTTGAGAATTTTTTATTTTAAAGCACTGAAATTTTTCTTTTGAAAACTTCTTCTGTTTTAGTCAAAAAATTTAAGAAATGATTTGTTTTTTAGATTTTTAAAATTTTATTTATACAGTGTTCTGTCTGCATGTGTGCCTACATTCCAGAAGAGGGCACCAGATCTCACTATAGATGGTTGTGAGCCACCATGTAGTTGCTGGGAACTGAACTCAGGACCTTTGTAAAAGCAGCCAGTGCTCCTAACTCTGAGCCATCACTCCAACCTGAAATGGTTCTCAAGAATAGGATTATTTAATGTTTTTATTCAGTGATTCAAGAACTAATAATAGAGAAACAAGGTTCTGAATGGACATTAGAATGGATCTCTTTAACAAGACATAAAAAAGTTAGTTTGAAGTGGTTGAAATGAGCACCAATGTCCACCAGCACATTGGTTAGTTTTTCTTGTTGCTTAGTAAATGTATAATTACCCTGCCTTTTAGAATTAGTGAGATCAGATGCCCAAATGCCCTTTTTCCCTTGGTCCTTCCTCACATGTTCTTGGAGAGCACTGAAGACCACCACATGCTTGCTGGTCTTCATTTGCTTGCTCTATCACATCCTTTCAGGGCTTCATAGCTCTTAGCTTGCTCTGAAATTCCACTGTTAGTTATTTCTTTACTTTGCCCCAGTCAACTCTTAGAGAATGAAAACTGTGACTGCATTGCTTCTCTTACTGTTGCGTATCAAATTTCTAAAACTGTGCTTGGTGCCTAATAGGTACTTAGAAAACATTAAATAAACCGTGATCCTTTGTTGCTTGTTTATAGTCTTTTGTAATAGTTACTCTTTCTTTAAAGACTTTTTAAGATCATTTTATTTTATATGTATGACTTTTTTGCCTGCATGTGTGTAAGGTATGTGTGTGCCTGGTGCCTGTGGAGGACAAAGATGAGCATCAGATCTCCTGAAACTGGAATTAGAGATGGTTGTAAGCTGCTGTGTGGGTGCTAGGAATCAAACCCAGATCCTCTCTAATAGCAACACATGCTTTAAACCACTTACCCGCCTTTCCAACCCCTAGTCTTTTATTGATGACCACTCTACAAGTTTAAATAATTGTTAGCCGCTTTACATCCCCACAATGATATGCTGGCTGAAGCCGTTTCTGACTACATGGTGAGGAAGCTTTATAAATATACAAACTTTGTACAAAGATTAAACTCTCATATAACAACAGATAGCACATCCATGTCTTGTAGAAAGGAGGGAGTCAGTTTCTGTTGTATTGTCTTTTTCTGTAGTCCATATGTCCATATGTCCTCCTTGGGAGTTCATCAGTACCTGGTAGCTCATAAATATTTTACCTTTGTAGTATTTTTCACTTGGTAAACAAAGTTTTTCAGAAAATGCTGGCTTTTTATTTCTCATTTACTGGTTTGCTACATGACAACTTCTGAATCTGACATGTGTGTTTTTGTTATTGGTGGAATTTTATTTCTTAACGATAGGGGACACTAGACTACCCAACTAAAAATGATCACTTTTCTTTTCCAGCACTGCCAGAGAACATGAATTAATATGTGATGATACCTGACGTTATGTCTCCAGGCTTAATTTTCATTAACATGTTAAAAATGCCACTTTTTCTGAGAAATTATGTCTGAATTACCACCAATCTGTTATTTTATGAGAAAAGAAATGAAAATATGTCTTGGGAGTTCGTTTTTTGTTTTTGTTTTCCATGAGTAGAGAAAAAAACAACCCTACTAACCCTACTAGGTGATTGAAAGCCCTTTTTAGTATATAAATATGTTTTGTGTAAATGAGATTTTATAAAGCTTTATCATATATTTGAAAAATATCAGAATCTTTTTTTTTTTTTTTTCAGTGCAGTTTATTCAGGAACATTGAACAATCCTCAGACCCTGGGGAAAGCCAGCCCACAGCTTAAATAGCCTCTGGGTAGCCAACCCAGGCGTGCCACGGGGGCAATGCAGATAGGTCCACATACATGGAAGCAAGCCAGATCCTCGGCCTTAGCCAAATGTGGAGTTGTTCGTGACAGAGAGCATTCACCATCGGGAAGGTGGAAGGCGGAAACCAGCTCCATCTTTAAGGCGTAGCATTCCGCAGCTCTCTACAGTTCCCCCTTTTTGTTTTAGACGCATCAGGCAAGAGTAGAGGTCTGATCTCTGATATTAGAAATAAATTGGGACTTTGTACAGATGTTCATTTAGGTGTCATCCACCCAAAGAGCATATCAGAATCATTTTAATTCATTCATACATTCTATTTTTTTCTTTAATTTAATTTAATATGTGTGGGTGTTTTGCCTGCCTGCATGCCAATGTGCCACATTTGTGCCTGTTGCCTGAAGAGCTCAATAGACCCTGGAACTGGTTGCAGACAGTTGTGAACTGCTATCTAGGTGCTAGAAATTGAACCCAGGTCTTCTGGAAGAGCAGCTAGTTCTCTTAACCACTGAGATGGTTCTCCAGCCCCTTATACATTTATTTTTGAGAGATTGTTAAGAGTAAAGCCTATTTGTTTTCAGAGCATAGCATTCGAATTAATAAATATTGGTCCTAAACATTCAAAGGAAAGAACTTGGCCACATTTAAACCTGTTTGAAGGCTCAGTGCTAGTGCACTTTTCTAGTTTATGCAAGGTGCTGGATTTGATGGCCACACTACCTAAAAGGAGCATTAGTCCTAAAAGCAAGATAAAAGAAACATCTGTCCATTATTAGCTTGTAAAATATGTTGGTTTTACAAGGTACATCTTTGGGGGCTTGGCTAGCTCAGTCAGTAGACTGCATGCTTGTGCAGATATGAGGATCTGAGTTCTATCCCCAGCACCCATGTAAAAAAGCTAGACTAGGTGGTATATGTTTCTAATCTCAGCACTGTGGAGGTGGAGGCAGGTGGATTCTTTGGCCTTGCTAGCCAGCCAACTTAACTTAATCAGCAAGCCCCGGGTCCTAGTGAGAGATCCTTTCTCCAAAACCAAGTTGGACAGCTATTGAGGAACAACCCCAAGGTTGTGTAGCCTCCATAGGCACAGCACACAGGGACATCTGAGGTTTGTAGCCTCCATAGGCATATGCTCACTTGAACACATGCACGCACACATACACACACCCTTCCTTTCTAAACACACATACACAGACACACACAGACACCTTTAAATATTTTGGATCATTAAAAATATATCTATAGTTCTACTAGTCATATATTTCTACATTGCCACCACTACAATTATTTTTATATATTTAACTTTGTGGGTTACAAGTGATCCCTTTTTATGTAGCTAAATTATCTTGCACTTAAATGCCTATTTGCTTATTTTTGGTTTGCTACTTCTTTTTGTTTTATATTTCAGGCAATAATAAATAGCACTATCACTCCAAACATGACATTTACTAAAACATCTCAAAAATTTGGCCAGTGGGCTGATAGCCGGGCAAACACTGTTTATGGACTGGGATTCTCCTCTGAGCATCATCTTTCAAAAGTAAGTTATTTCGTAGATCTTTGTGGAAATCTTTATCTTTAAAGTGTGGTCATAATATATAGTAGCAAGTGGAGGGTAGAAAATACAGGAGGACATTTATTTAATATTCTAAGAACTATAGAGCCTTTAATATAAGAATATTGATATAGTAAATGTTAAATAGATACAAATATAATATTAAAATAAAATATCATTGGATTATGAAGAAGAAAAGGGCTTTTTGTAGTGAATTATCTGTGGCAGGAACTAAAAGGTGGGAACCATCTTCAGAAGGGATTTTGCTCAAAGTACAGTACCCTTAAGTTGGAGATGGTCTGCAAGATAAGCAGAGATCAGCTCTTCCAATTTTTAGCATAAATTTTAAAGTTGACAGCAATGTAGATTTCAGGTGAATTTTGTTGTTTTATTGTTTGTTCCTTAATATGACAGTAGTCATATGTTAATGTTTTTGAGAAGACTCTGATTTGCCTGGATGTAGGGTCTCTGAACAGTCTGCAGTACAGAGTGAGACCAGTGGGCACTTAAGTAATGCTGATCAAATGAATAACAATGACCAGAATGACCTAAAATGCAGAACATTGCCAGGATAAACACTGGAAAGAAAACCGTTCTCCTGCCTTTAAATAAAGCCACCATGCTTACATCAGAAGTGCCTTGAGTTCTTGTGTATATTACATAGAAAGAGTAGAAAGAAAGGAAAAAGTGCATGAGAAAGAGAAGTAGTCACAAAGGGCCGGATGATCAGATGAATAGATGCGCCTTGCTCTCCAGACTCTTTGTCTACGAATGGAAAGGTTTATGCTACAACTTCTCTGTTAGTTCTTTTGTTAAAGGCTCTGCCCTCAGTGCACATGCTTATAGGAGCTTTGGTGTAGGGAGGATCTGAAAATTAAATTTTTCGAATGCAATGTAATGTAATGTAGGTAGACACAGTTCATATTTATATTAACCCTTATTTATTGTAGAAATTGTTTAGAGCCTGTAAAAGAAGTTATTTTAAGGGTTTTACACTTTTGTGAATATTTAGTGACTTGATTTTATAATTAGATAGTTTAGTAGTCAAAATAATCTATTTTCTTCTGTTTTAGTTGTAAACATTCTTTTTTCATGGATGTTTTCAATAAAATTAAAGTTTAAAGCTCTAAATTAACTGTTGTCCTTCTAATTATTAAATCATTCTCGTAAGGTGCTTATAGTATAAATGGTACCTGGTCTGATTGCTCTTAACAAGTCTTTCTCTCTAAATATGTTTTTGAACTGTGGTATAGGGTTTTTAGATCAAAATTTCTCAGTATAGCAATCCATGAGTATTACTCTTCTAGAATTGATCTTGAGTTGGGTGTGGTGGTGCACACTAGTAATCCCAGCATTTGGGGAGGCAGAGGCAGGGGGATCTCTGTGAGTTCAAGGCCAGCCTGGTCTACAAAGCGAGTCCAGGTTAGCCAAGGCTACACAGAGAAATCCTGTCTCAAAAAACAAAAACAAAACCAAAAAATCTTGAGAAGTTACATGCTTTTTCTAATACTTTAGCCAATACTTGGATACTTTATAGAGATTTCTTTAGGTTGTCTGCTAAAGGAGCGAATTTATAAGTAGTTTCTACTACATGAATTTCATGATTTTTACAACAAAGAACTAAATTGTAAGTTGGTTTCTGAAACAAATTTTCATGAAATGTCTCTAGTTATGCTTAAGTATTTTTGGCAATAAACTAAATCCTTCCATTACACGATTCCTAGTAGCTAGAAGTTAAAACATGTCAATCAAACAGTCTCGTTTTCACCTCCTCTTAGTTGTTTGAGTGTATATATCTGGGAATGGCTTTTATTATTCAAGAATTTTTCCCTTCAAGTTAAAGTATACTTTTAGCCAGTTATTACTAGTTGGGACTCATAGCATTTGAGTGTTTGATTGAATGTTAAATACGTGATACAGTTCACATTCAAGTGACATGGAGACTTCAGGTTTTCAGGTTTATTTTGTAGCCCACCTGACAACTCTGAATGTAGTGACAGAGAGTAGCTTGCTGCAAACATAAGTAGTACTATACATTATAGAGTGTTCCTGTGGGTCTCTAAGAATTAGCCTTTCATGAATAATTTTTTTCATCTTAACTTTTTATGTTATTCTTTTTCTTCTTTTTTTAAACTTTATTACTGCTTTCTCTTATGGAATTGATTGTTTAGAAATATTTGCTAATGAATTTTTTTATTTGTTGGTGATAATAGTAAATATTGTGGTATGTAATATAACTATGACTTACATAATATGAATACTTACCTTTTATTGACAGTTAAAAACTTTTTTCACATTTTGATGTGTAGTAGATATATTTAAGTGATTACATTTTCTTAGTAATTAAAAACAAAAGCATAGAATGTGCCTGCCTACTGACTCTACTACTCATGTGAACCTTAATAAACTGTTTCTTAATAACCAAAGAAGTTAGAGTATAAGTGGTGATGTTTTGAATAAGATTTGTCACAGTGCTTGTGTATAACTTTTTGAGTTGAGGCTTTTTTTCATACTCTGTGCTGTATTTGCTGGGAGACTGTTTATGTAAGAGTCAGTTCAGAAAATGAAGGGAACTAAGGGTAAGTGGGCTTTGTGTCATACTATTACTTGGTTAATGTATATAGTCTCTGTGCCTTCAGTTTGCAGAAAAGTTTCAGGAATTTAAAGAAGCTGCTCGGCTTGCAAAGGAGAAGTCTCAGGAGAAGATGGAACTGACCAGTACTCCTTCACAGGTGTGTGTCATGTCTCTCTTCATGCGTGTGTCTTGCACTCTTCAGACTCACTCCTCAGGCCATAGTGAGGCTTGGAGGAATAACTGCAGAGTAAATTACCAAAGTAGATACAGAAGTGCATTGTGTAGTTAATCTTTGCTGACAGAGAAGATACCAGCATTTACAGAATATGTTTAAACGTTATCAGCATTAACTCAGATAACTTTTACATGCCAACAACAGAAGAGCAAAAGTATAAGATGATCAACCTGTGTTTCTGTCCCTGTTCTTTTATGTAAGCAGTGGTGAGACAAATTTGGCTACCTAGAGGCTCAGAAAAACAGATAAACAAAAACCGTGTCCTAGAAGTAAGGTGTGACACATCATGAAGAGCCACATGGGAAAGCCTGCAGGGAACAGTTAGGAGGCAGAAAAAGCCAAGGGCACCTGCTGGTATTTCAAGGGAAAAGTGGAGGAACAACAAAAACAGTTCAGGACTGGCTGGTTTGAACAAGCTCACTGGCTCTCAGTTTGTCTGGCTTTCATCTGGCTCTGGGTGATTGAGACAGAGGAATCTGTTTCTGTGGTACTAGGCAGAAACAGAGACTCATACTCCAACCAAGTACCATGCATGGAGATAACCTAGAACCCTTGCGCAGATGTAGTCCACGGCAGCTTAGTGTCCAAGTGGGTTCCATAGTAATGGGAAGAGGGACTGCCTCTGACATAATCTCATTGACTGGCTCTTTGATCACCTCCCCCTGAGGGGGGAGCAGCCTTACCGGGTCACAGAAGATGACAATGCAGCCATTCCTGATGTGATCTGATAGACTAAGATCAGAAGGAGGAGAGGAGGACCTCCCCTATCAGTGGACTTGGAGAGGGGCATGCGTGAAGAAGGGGGAGGGAGGGTGAGATCGGGAAGGGAAGGGGAGGGGCTTATAGGGGGATACAAAGTGAATAAAATGTAATTAATAAAAGTTAAAAAAAAAAAAGAAACAGGTTCCTTTGAAACTGGCCTGGCTAATATGGCATCAAAGGTGTGTTCCCCACTAGGCTCTTAGTTTCTGTAAGAATTGGTTAGTTCTAGGGGAGAGAGATAGTTTATCTAGTCAAAGTATTACAAAATATTGGATAATTGAGATGAGTAGAGCTGCGTATATGCAGCTTTGACAACCTGGGTTCTCTCCTCAGAACTCAGAAGGTGGCAGAGGAGAACCCACCTTCTTGTCCTTGTACCCCACATACCTGCCGTAGCTTGTGCACCCCCATAACAATAATAATAATTTAAAAATCAAAACATTACAAAATATAAAACATTGTAAAATACAAGGCATATGGTTTGTTCTTCCTGATCTTAAAATTACTTACATTTGTTTGCTAAGCCTCACTTAAGTATAAAGAGTTCACTTTTATTTTAATTAGGAGAGTTCTGCTAAGTGCACTTTCCTCATAGACTAAACCTTTACTGCAGATTCTTTCATACTTGGAGTATCCTAGGGTAATTTGGGTGATCTTTGAGAAACTATGCTGCATCTCTTTCAAATGCTCTGCTAACTCCAGTGATTCCTTAAAGCACAAAGCCATTTAAAATTCTGTGCCAGTATGTATTGGGAGTTCTGGTGCTTTAGGTGAGTGATTTTGTTGTTACTGAAAGATGCAACAAACAGCACATTCAGTAAGTGAATCCACAAAAATCTCTTAACATTGTAGTGGATAATGCACTATCATTGTATTTAGTTACTGTTTCTCCAATTATAACTTAACATTGTGTTTAATTGATTGTAAACAATTTTAAGTTAGTAAGCTAGTTTCTTGTCTTTAAACTTGTTTTTATTAAACCAGTATAGAAAAGATGATCGTATTTGAAAAAAATGCTGTGATATAAAAAGAATAAAGAATATCTTAATGTAATCAACCTTTGAAATATAGGCTTTAATTTATCTTTTCAAATATTTGAAGACTATTAACTTACTGTGTAGGAGCTAGAGAGAAAAGCAGAAAAAACAATTCCTCTTTCTTCTTTTTTCCTGCATTTGTGATAATCTAATGCTTCTGTTTTGTTTGAATAAAATAATGTAACTGGAATAACTGATGATAGTAGACAGTCAAAACCTTTGCTTAGTTTTGTTTGTTTGTTGTTGAGGAGACAAAGTGTGCGAGTTAGTAGTTTTTCAGTGTTTGGGATAGGAATTAGTTTAGTGATAGGGAGAGATTGCTTCTATACCATGCTCTAGGTTGGATGGCCAGCACTACAACAAAAACAAACTGAGACAGGGAGCCCACGATGCTCAGTGTGCAAAATCACTTGAAACATGCCTGTAACCTCAGTATGGAGGGGAGGCCCAACTCTTGACTCTTGACACCTCGTGCTGGAACACTCGTGTGGCCTTTCTTTCCCCATCCCCTCCCTCTGTCCTTCTCTCTCACCCTCCACACCTTATTTTCCCTCCTACCTCAAGAAACACGTAACAAACAGAAAATTAAAACACAGAACAAAAGCATACACGTTTTCAAGACAGATGGACTTAATTGTTTTCAGTGATTGGGAAAGACGTTTAACCCAAGAGTGCTTATGCGTCTGTAGCACGGGCGAATGTGATGAGACAGTGGTACCTCCTGCTTACTGAATGGTGTGTGCTTTAGAGCCAGGCTGTAATCTTGGCACCAAGCTTTATTAGCTTTGTGAATTAGACAAATGTTGATAGGGAGTGTGCACATAAAAAATGGGAATAAGACCAACGTATTCTCAGACTTATTATGATAATTCAATAAGGGTTAGAAAATGTGGGCTGGGGACATGACTCAGAGGTTAAGAGCACTGGCTGCTCTTCTAAAGGTCCTGAGTTCAATTCCCAACAACTACATGATGGCTCACAACCATTTATAATGAGACCTGGCACCTTCTTCTGGCATGCAGGCATACGTGCACGCAGAATAATGTATAAATAATTAATAAAAAATCTTTTAAAAAGAAAATGCTCATGCATCGTAAATTTTTAATCATTATAGGCACCTGTTGATGTTGATGTGGTTATAATGGTGGGGATAAGAATTATAAAATCTTTAAATAGTTGGCACATAATAGTTGTCAGGAAAACATAGATGCTGTGTGTTTTAGGGTTTCTATTCCTTTGGTAAAATTGGTTTGTATAACTTAGGTCACAGTCCATTGAGGGAAACCAAGGCAGGAACTTGAAGACAGGAACTGAGGCACAAGCCATGGAGGAGCTCTCCTTACTGTTCCTCATGGCCTGCTCAACTCGCTTTCTTATATAACGCAGGACCTACTTAGAAGTGGCACTGCCCATAGTGGGTTGGGCCTTCCCACATCATTAGTCATGATGCCTCTCAGGCCTGCCTGCAGGCCAGTCTGATGGAAGCACCTCCTTAATTGAGATCCTCTCTTCTCAGATGACTGGCTTGTATTAAGTTGACAAAGGCCAGCCAGTACAATATGCATCAGACTTCTCTTGAAGTCTTCTTAAAGCACACTGCAGGTTCTTATTTAATAGATCTAAGATGGAGCCTAGCTATTAGTATTTCTGACTCTTTTTCAGGAGCTATTGATGTGAGTGGTCTTAGGTAAGAAATGCTATAAATAAACAGATCATTCCATCTTCTCTTTCAAGACCTGAAATCAAAGGAGTCTGGCATATAGACAAAAGTTAGCCACTTCATATTCCTAGACTCTTAAGTGAAGGCTGTGTATACTCCTGGCATAGTATGGAGAGAATAAAGCTAGCATGAGCCTGACAAAGCAGCATTGTAATATAGTCAAGTCTGTATAGGCTCTGTGTCTAGATAAAGTCTAGAACAGTGGAATATTGGGGGGGGGAGCAGGAGACTGTTGGGGTACAGGCTCTTTTTTGTCTGTTGGTCTCCTAGTCAGGAAAGAAAGTAAAAGCTTGAAGAACAGGACTGTAATCCCAAGTACTCTGGAGGCTGAGGCAGTAGGATTGTAGAGTATGCCTGGGCAACAGACTGAGCTCAGAGCCAGGCTGGACAATTTAAATACATACGATTCTGCCTTAAAATAACAGTAAGTTTTAAAACAACAACCACAACAGGGTTGAGCTGTATGTAGCTCAGTGATGCAGTGCTTGTTTAATCTGCAAGAGGTCCTAGATTCAGTCCCCACTATCTATTGGGGTTGGGAGGGAGTGTGAGGAAAAATGGTTTTAAGTGGTGGTTCTCAACCTGTGAGTTGCAACCCCTTTGGCAAACTTCTATCTCCAAAAATATTTACATTACAATCCATAACAGTAACAAAATTACAGTTGTGAAGTAGAATGAAAATAATTTTGTGGTTGGGTCACGACAACATGAGGAACTGTATTAAAGGGTTGCAGTATTAGGAAGGTTGATGCACTGTTTTAAAAGATTCTTATTTAAAAAAATGTTTAAAGATTTATTTATTTATTTATTATGTATACAATGTTGTGTTTTGCATGTACACCTGCACGCCAGAAGAGGGCAACAGATTTCATTATAGATGGTTGTGAGCCACCATGTGAATTGAGTTCAGGAATTGAACTCAGGACCTCTGGAAGATCAGCCAGTGCTCTTAACCTCTGAGCCATCTCTCCAGCCCTTATTTAAAATTTTTGTTAACATTCAATAATTTTAATTTTCCAGTATTTCTGTCTAAAACCTTTGACTATATTGTTGACCTGAATCCCACCCTTGTCTTCCTTATAAAATATACTAGTTAGTTGTTCTGGGAGGTCCCTGAAGGCTTTACAGACGTCTGGGAAAGAGGTAAGACTGAAACTCAGTTCAACTTGATTTAGGGAACCAGTGTTGGACCAATGCTTCTTGGTAAACTGACATCAGTTTATTTTTACTGAACTTAAGCATAACACAATTTTGGAAAAAAGCTTTTTTGATAACAGTTAAATCAGCCCTATTAGTATAACCAAGCTTAAACATGGTTATATTGAAGCTTTTTCGTCCATAAAATGGGTTCTTTTCTTAGAAACAATGCTCAGGATAAGGGTCTAGGGAGAATGAGGTCAAAATACTTGTGGGAGCAGGATTCGACCTGACTGTAAGATAACATAGAAGTCACTTAGGCTGTTGTAAAGAACAAATGGCATCTCTTACAGGATGGATCACAAGAAGCAATGCTCAAAGTTTTAGGTGGGAAAGGTCTGGGATTAAACAGTGTAATACTCTGAGCTATATGGGCAGAGCCTGGCTCAACAGGTAGCAAAGGATTACCAGACTGTAAACTACATTTTCCCCCAGCAATCTGGGAGAACAGCCAAACAGCTTCTCCCCTTAGAGGGATGAATTATGTGTTTACTTCTGGCTTCTCCAGTGCCTGTCTGTGTGCACAGGACTACTTGTCCTTTACAAGCTTTCTTCAGTTTTGAAAGGTTGGTTTTTTGTTTTGTTTTGTTTTTGTTTTTAAGGGTGGGTTTATTTTGGATTGAAGTTCAAGGGGATGTAGTTCATTATGCAAGAGAGGGTGAGGCAGCCAGTCACATTGCATCTGAAGTCAGAGAGATGAATTCAAGTCAAACCTTGGTACTTGTAGAGATATCTGAATATCCTATTATATCATTTCTCTGCTATATGGTATATACGTGGCATTATTGAAAAATACATAGTGTACTATATATACTTAATTCACCTGTTTTATTTTACTTAATAGCTATTTACTTTTCAAACATTTTAAGGTATTTCATTTGGTTTTAATTAATAATTACTGTAGTTTTATATTCAAATTTCATTAATTTACATAATATTTAATCTAGTTATTAATTATATAAGTACAGTTGGCATAAACATTCTTGAAGGAAAGTACAGCTGGCTCCTGTTACTGAGTATGAAGTGTAAGCAGAGTGAAGATTTACCGATTAGTCGTGAGCTTCGGTCAGTTAGTACATCTTACATGATGTCCTCGGGCTAGAGGGATGGCTCAGTAGCTAAGAGCACTTAATTGTTCCTACAAAGAACCAGAGTTCAGTTTCCAGCACTTATGCCAGGGAGCTTACAACACCAAGTAACTTTAGCTCCAAGAGATTCCACATTCTCTTCTGGCCTCTGCAGGCACATGGCATACACTTACACACATACTTACACATAAATTAGTAAATAAATAAAAAATAATAAAGGTTAGTTCAAATTTAGATTTACTTTTTTTGTTCTTTTCTTCTCTTTTTTTTTTCCCCCAGGGGTGGGAGGTATTTGTAAATGTTTACAGTTTTGCTATTCCTTAGTATTGACATAATTAAAAGTTTAAATTAATCTGTTAGATTTTATATTTAGAACTCTGCCAAAGATTTTCATGTTTAGTCTGTTAATTTCAGAAGTCACAGACGCAATATCGATCTTGTTTTTATTATTTAATATCTAATTATTTAATTAATATTTAATTTAATATTTTTTATTCTTTAAAGTAAAGGTGCACCCTGTCAGGTGGGAATGGAGGAGACCCACGGCCTTGCTGCATGCTGGCCATGCACCATGCCCTGTGGAAGAGCTGTTTTGATTGTCAGGAAATGGGATTTCAGAGATGGTGGCTCTGAATGGTGACAAAATAGAGGGACTAATTTACAACAGAGGATGTTAGGATTGCCTGAAATCTCAACTCCATCTTCTTTATATATCAAAACCATAAATTTTCTCCCCTAGATTTTCCTGTCAAACTTTGTGCAGAAAAGAGAGATATTGACAGCTTTTTTGCATTATGAAAGAATGAGGTGGAGTGAGTCCTTTGTGAATGTTTGTTACACTTAACAAACAGGGCATGTTTTAGTTTAGCTAAAAAAGGTTGAAACTAAAGACATTTCCTTCTAGGCTTCCTTAGAGTTAGTGCAGATGTGAGGAAGGCGGCTCTTAGTGCCCCTACCTTGCCTGTCTCGCAGTGTTGCTCATCTGGCCTTAAGCACACTGAGTTCCTGCCTCGTCCTCTTGCGTGCTGGGATTGTAGGCACACAGCACCCTGCCCAGCTGCCATTTCTCCTCCTCAAGTACTTCTGTGAATGTTAGTTATTCTACTTAGTTACTTTTATGAACCTAAATATTTTCAGGTTTTAAAATTACGTATCTATATTATTATTTCCATAATTTTATATTATATTTTGGTTAATTTTCTTTTGAGTTGCTTTCCTGCAAAAATAGTTGTCTTTTTAAAAATTCTGATTAAAATTTCAACTTCAATTTGACTCATCACAAAGAATTCATTTGATGACAATGTGTGCTTGAACAAAAGTGTAACTTTTTTTTAATCTCTTTTTTTTCTCTCTCTTTTTTTTTAAAGGAATCAGCAGGAGGAGATCTTCAGTCTCCTTTAACACCAGAAAGCATCAATGGGACCGATGATGAAAGAACCCCTGATGTGACACAGAACTCAGAGCCAAGGGCTGAACCAACTCAGAATGCATTGCCATTTTCACATAGGTACACATTCAATTCAGCAATCATGATTAAGTAAGATGCATAAATATGGAAGTTTATTTGGTTACAGGAACTTGTAAAGTTACAACCTTTGAGTGAATTACGAGGTCAGACTTCTTTAATTACTATCTTGTTTTTGGTTGCTCAGATCGACTGAATGAACATTTTCATTATCTGTGGGGGAAAGGAGCTAATTATAGGAGAGACTTCTCCCATGGAGCAAAGCATAAATCCCTTCTTTCTTTTAAGAATACCTTTTGTTAACCAGTTCTCCGTTTTCATGTATGTGACTTAAGATTTATAGGTTGTAATTAGAAACAATAGAATTCCTAGTCTAAAGTTAAGCTTGACCATAGTGCTGGAGGTGTCAGAACATGCTTCCACAGAAAATAAGTGACACCAGGCAGAAGCCTGTTAACACAAATTTGTTTTTATATACCAACAGGAGAAAAAGCTTGAATTGCTTCTAAATCTTAAAAGAATTTTGTATTCTAAAAGATACAGTATATCTAAATGTATTTTAAACTAGTTACATTAATGATTGGCCACACTGTGGTATTATTAGACTGTAAACAGGAGTGTGAAATGGCACAATTGAAAATATTTTTTTTAAAAAGCCTATCTACCTTAACAATTTTTACCCTTATTTAAATGCTTTTTACTTAATAGTTTTAGGTAAAATTAAGAAAATAGTTTTCTTTTTACTGTACATTTTTTTTTGGAGAGACCAAGTTTTAGAGAATTAAATTCTTTAACAGATCAAAAATTGCAACATGAGCTATTTCAAGCTCTCTTAAGTGAGATTTTATTACATTGAGCTGCAGTAATAAAGGCATCATCTTAAACATACTAGATCCGCACTGAGGGGCCTCCTTAGCAGGGTGCAGAGGGATGGAATCAAGAATGGTTCTTGATAATAAGTGGGAGCTTCTAAATGTTAGGGTGCTGTACTGTAACGCTAATGGCTCTGATAAGATGGTAGACATTCTGCAGTGAGCCATTCGTGGCTGTAATTACTGTAGCGCAAGGGCTTTCTTTCTCTATCTATAAAGATAACTGAACACAGGAAAATGTATTTCCTCAACCTGACTACCATACATCCATGTTGATTTAGTTAACACAGTTTTTAATAAAAGCCTGCAGTTCAGGGGCTGGAGAGATGGCTCAGAGGTTAAGAGTACTGGCTGCTTTTCCAGAGATCCTGAGTTCAATTCCCAGCAACCACAACCATCTATAGTGAGATCTTGTGCCCTCTTCTGGCGTGCAAGTGTACATGCAGACAGAACACTGTATAGACAATAAATAAATCTAAAAGAAAAAGAAAAAGCTTGCAGTTCTTTGATTACATTACAAAAATTACATTATTTAATTATAAAGAATGTTATTATAGGAAAGAAAAATTATTGTAGGGAAGGAAAATTTTCCTTTCTGTTAAGTAATAGTTAACATTTCCATTTAAAAGACTGAACTGCACTGAGCGTAATTATATACTTGGTTTAACACCTAAATTGAGCCATCTGCACTAAATGCTGTGATATGTAGAAATAAGAACTTCTAAATTTAACATCTATAGAAAGCTACTTCTAGTTTATACACCTACATTTTCTATATGTTTGTTGTTTTGCTAATCCATTTTGTTACTATTATTCCTCTAAAATGGGCCCTCATCTACTGATTTTTCCTGTATTCTGGAGTGTGTGACAGGAAGCACTTTTCCCCTAAAGATACTGCTTCTGACTTGTCATGGAGCATTTGACAATGTTCTAAATAGAAAATCAAGTAGATTAATGTAAGTATAGGATTATGTTAAAGCCATTTTGTAATCATAGAGTTTTTCTTACTATTTTAAGAATTTCCAGCTATAGTAGTATTCCCATCTAGAAAAGTAAATTTGATGATTTATGATTCTGCATTCACCGCCTTCCTTGGCTGAAATAAAGATTTCCGTGTGAGGTAGATTATTTACAGCTACTGTAAGAGTCCCTGATTTTCAAAGATAGGAGACCTCAGAGACGGTATTATTTAGGATTTCCCAAACTATGGTAGTTTTAACTGGATTTTCATGGCTTCTGAAAAAGAAGAAGAAACATCAGTAAAGTTTATTGTAGTAAGTGTTCCAGGGTTATGCATATATGCATATATCTGTGCATGCTGAATTATAATGTAAAACATCACATGCCTTTGGCTGATGAGAAGATTAAATCCTAAAGTTTAGTTTATGTGTCCTATGTCCAGTTGCACCTTAGAGATTGTTGTTAGCCACCTGGTGCTGGGAACTCTCTAAGCTGGGTCTCTATAAGAGCACCTAGTGCTCTTAGCCGCTGAGCCAAGTCTTCAGCCACCGTTGTTTTATTATTATTTATTATTAAAGCAAATTCTAGTTACATAATTTCATTTACAATAAGTTCTTAAAATTATCTGAAACTCTTAAGGAAATGTATGTACTAAGCTATTGAAGCTTTTTTTTTTTTTTTTTTTTTACCTAATTCAGTGGCATAATGCCTTACCTTGAATCATTTACTACTTTTTTTGGTTTCTAAAACCTACACGGCTAAATTAAAATTTAAACATATGGGCTCTTAGGTACTCTTTGCATAAGTGCTATAGTACTGTTTTATGTCCCTGTCATAAACTATGCAATAATAGTCTACTCAAATATTTTTCAAGGAATGAGCACTCTTTGCTGTACTAAATGCTTTCAAAAGCTTAGGATGTGCAAAATAGGAAGACAGTGAGGGTAAATGTTTACTAATTCCTTTGAGAATATGTGATTAAATCTTTCCTAAATTGCTTTTTTCTTTAAATTTATTTTTAACTTAAATGATAATATCCTTTGGGGGTTGAAGAGAAACTCATTGACAGACTGAAGTGACTTTTTAGAGTGTCCTTTGAGACCATAGTCTTATAGCTGGGGACTAAAATGTAGCTAGACCCTAATAGACTAACCTCTATGTATCTATGGAAAAAGTTTTCCCCTCTCATGCAAGGTAATTGTTTGCTTCCTGAAGTTATTTGTGTGGAATTTTAGAAAGTGGTTGAATTTTTTAGAATAAGATTTAATACAACCTAAAGTCTATTAGAATTAGTTTTATATTATTGTAGTGTTGTTGGATTGTGATACTGAAATATACTACTGAAAATTAACATTTTTATTTTGTTACTTACAACTTTGATTCTTAGAGATGCAGTATTATATTGACAAATAGCTGCTGTCACCCTTTTTGAGAGTTCAGAACATATGTCAGCAGTTTGTGAAGCTATTTTTGTACTGACAAAATTTGATGAGTTTGATTATTGTAATGGAAAAATAGGCTCTTTCAAGCACTGATTATATTTGGATTCTTTTGTTGTTTGGATAATATGTTCTCATGGTGCTGCTGGACTTTATGCACTTGGAGGTACTGCATGTATCTTCCATTCTGTTTGAGATTTCTCTGCGACTTCTTGTGTGTTTGCAACAAATCATTAAAAGGTATATGTAGAAATATTTGCTAGTATATTGCTTCTTGCTATAAAAACAGTATAATAATAAACACTTGGGTTGATTCACTGTACTTATGTTTATTATCTAACATTCAGAAAGGGACTAGCTTGAAATTATATCAAAAGGTTTTTGTGCAATTTCAAAAAGTAAATTTCATTGACTATTTTGGGTAACCTTTTAACCAATTTATTAAAAAATGAAGTATTTATATTTAAGTAAGCTAAAGTATACCAAAATATACTTTTTATAAATTAGTTTGTAATTATTTTATTTACAGATATTACAAATCAAAAATGAGTGAAATAATGTTAAGAGGTACCGAGTTAAGAGGGTAAGAGGTACTGTCTGGTGTGCTGGTGCATGCCTTTAATCCTGGCACTCCAGAGGCAGAGGCAAGGAAATCTTTATGAATTCTAGGCCAGTTAAGGTTAGATAGTGGGACATTGTCTCAAAGAGAGTTCCAACTTAGCACATACTAGTACATCCGAGCATATTTCTTTTCTTTTTAAGTAGTAGAAGGTTATGGTTATAAGCTAAAATAAAAATAATTGCTGTAGATAATTTTTGTTTGGATAAATCTATAAAGCTGGGATTTAATTTCATTAGTGATTTTTATCACTGTTAAAATTATAGGTGAAAATTTCACATTAAATGGTTCCCTTAACTGTTACAGTTGTGACTTTATTGTCAAACCTCAAAAATTATATTAGGTTTTTCAGAATTAATGTGAAAGCCAAGATAACTTGAGATCATAACTCAGCAATTTGATGATACAGAATTTATTTTACCATAATTTTCAAAGGATAGTAGTTCATAAGAAATGCTGTCTTGTCAATTTGCTTTTTAAATACTGATCTGCATTCTTTGCAAACTGAGAAGCAATGCATGTCTTTTAAAATAATGTGCAACAAAGAATATAGTTTATTGACTAAGATTGAGTAATTTTCTGAGTATATACACCTAATTTTTGTCTTAAATTTTTGAAAACCAACGTTCATTTTCTTCTGAAGTCATCCGAGATTCATTTATAAGAAGAAATTATTTTGTGATATCCAGATTTCTAGGGCGCTTCCAGTATGGGTTGGTCCCTTTCTCGTCCCTTTCCTGTTGTTACTACTAATGAGAAGAAATATTGATTAATTCATTATAGTGGCTGCCAACTTCTTTTTACAGCAGTCTAGCTGTAGTTAGATATGTGGTAACTGGCTGTGGATGAGACTGACTTTGATTATGATCTTTTGCCTTGGAGGACTTTAAAACCTTCCTCCCTTTTTCTTGCTCTCAGCAAACCACTGTGTGGATTCCATTGGAGAGAGGTGTGTGATCTGGACAGGTCTGCTCCAGCACATAAGGAAAATGCTTTTTGTTTCTATTTGACTTCACTGTTAGGAGTATTAAGGATTAAGACCAAACCTAGAGAGTGACAGGCAAGCCATGTACATTGTGAGATTTATGGTAAAGTAGGATGTGCAGGATGCTGACTTCTTAAAGTCATAGAGATGTCATCTGGGTAACCCTTGACCCATCTGGTTGCTTGGCTAGCTGGTTGAAACCAGCCTCTGCAAAGGTCAGGAGACGCTTGCTTTTTACTTACAATGAAAATAACATGGCAGTTTGCTAAAGCATGTTGCAAGTGTGTTCTGTGACTGCCTCCCTTACAAAGTAAAGTGTAGGTATTGCTATTGAAACGACTGTACAACCGATGTTCATTTATGTCAGTTTACCTTTTTCCAATTACAGTTTAGCTTGTTGACTAATTAGTTAATTTTTATGACTTTTCCCGTATTCAAGTTCAAAATTAGAAGCAAAGTTGGCCTTTACGTGGTTGAGAAGCCACTTTATTGTACAAAAGTGGAAAGAGAATCAGAGTGTTCTGTAACCTTATCTGCTAAGTGACTGGATTGCATCAGAGAGATCCCTAGAAGTTTGGACTGGCAGAGTCTAACCTGGCCAGGGAGGTCTTTTTCCTGTGTCGGTTTTCAGACACTCACCATTCCAATTTTTATTGCTGCTCGGCAGGGTTACCTCTGAACGTTTAACTCCCTATTTGGATATTCTCAATTTGACTTCAATTTCTAGTTATTGCACATACTTAGTTTAGATGCCCAGAAAATAATGAATAATTTCTTTGAACAAATAAATGGCTCTTTGCTGTTCCTGCTATTAACTGAGATAACAAGGTACATCAGATTGTTTCAACTTGCTCATTAACATAAACACATACACATATTTGGTAGAACTAACAAAGATACATATTTGAAGAATAATCAGCTTTATGTCCTAATTCTATAAAAAAATTCACTTAGCTGTTAATATTCTCTTTACTATTTTTATAACAGCTTTAAAAATAAATAATTCACATGCTAAACAATATTGAGTATGCTATTTAATATTTACATATTAAAATGTACAATTCAGCAGTTTTAGTATATTCATGTGATTGTGCAACCTTAACTACAGTGAATTTTCACCATTCTCCTGCCCTTTGTCCAAGATAAAAACTAAACTGCTCCCATTAGGAATTACCCCTTTTGCCCACACATACATTCTCTCTCCCATCTCCAACACTATGCAATCATGCATCTACTCTGTCTTTGTGGGTTTTCCTATTCTTTACATCTCATGTATATGATTCACATATAATATGCACTAAGTCATATGTTCTTTCAGTGTTAACAGTTTAGAGGAATTGCCAGCCTTGTGGAAGGCAGCTGCACCATTTTGCACTTCCGTCAACAGAATGTGAGGGTTCTAGTTTCTTTACAATGCACCAGAACTTTGCATTGTTAGTCTCCTTCAACCCTCCTTCTCCTGGCCTTAAACCCAGAGCCTTAAGTGTGTTGAGTAAGTGCTCGCACTGAGCATCAACCTTCTCTCTCATCTTTTTATGACAGCTGTCCTCTTGGATACGTTTGTATTTTGTTGTGATTTTGATCTCCCAAATAGCATGTTGTGATATTCCCTTGGGCCACTTGTATATCTTCAGAGCAATGGCTACTTGGATCCTTTACCTGCTTTCAATTGAGATTTGTCTATTTTTGATTTGTGGGAGCATTTATATAGTCTAGATATTAAACCCTTAGTATATGAATGATTTCAAATGGTTTCACTAATTCGGTAGACTGTCTCTCTTTCTTACTTTGCAGTACAAAAGTTTCAACATTTCTTGTTTCTGATTTATTTATATGCTTTTCTTTAGTTGCTTAACAGTGCCATAGGTTAAGTCACTGACTAGTCTGAGGTTGTAAGATTTACTGCACTTATATTTTCTTCTGAGTTTTAGCTCTTTGGTTTGAATCTCTGGTCTATTTCTTGCACATGATAAGAGGTAGAAGCTTGCCTTCATTCTTTTCTCAGTGACTGTCTAGTTTTCCATTCTTTGTCCATTGAAAATATCTTGGCATTCTGAACAAAGACTATGAAAATGGAGGTTTATTTCTGGATTCTCAGTTCTGTCCTTACACTGTTGCTATATTGCCTTCGTTATTTTAGCTTTAGATTAATCTTTAATATTGGGAAGTATTATTTGAATAGCCTTTCCCTTCTTTTTAAAAGATTGAGTCTGGAGTTCCTCTAAGCCAAGTTTATTCTGTAGAAGTTTTTCTGAATTCCTACACAGAAACTGTTGGGATTCTTTTATAAGGATTAATTAAAATCAATCTTAATTTTAATCGTTTTAAAGTAGCTTTCTTAGGGTTTTTCTATGGATAAAATTAAGGTTTTCAATTAATACAGCTTTATTGTACTTTTCACCTAGATGCCTTGTGTTCCTACTTTCCTGACTCAGAGCTGTAGCCACTACAGTATTAAGTACTAAGTAAGAAGAGGGAGAAGAGGGGAGTTCCTTACCTCGTTTCTGATCATAGGGGAACACCAGATGTCAGCCGTGCAGTTTGTGTGGATCTTTCTCAGAATAAACATGTTCATTCCCTTATATTCCTAGATTTTTAGCATTTTTCCATCATACTAACTCCTATTAAAGATTTCTTCTCTTATGCCCCACAATATAATAGTTCAAATATTTATGCAATATCTGTGGATTATTTCAAAGGAAAAAAACTTGATAGGAAAAAATTCTTATAAAAATATTAATAGTTTTAAATAACATAACTCATTTTTACTGTGAAAATTTCAGTCTTCTTTTTCTTTCCCTATCATATAGGAAGTAGTTCTTGTATAGAGGATATACACAGAGCTCACTTGCTACCTGATTTTTAAAATATATTATTGCTTTGACTATTAAAATTACTCATTCCAGATAATTGATTTCTAGTATGATTATTGCTCTGCAAATGACATTTTTCTTACTACACTATAGAAATGTCAACTGGTTATATTAAATGATCTTTTAAATGTACTTTTTATTTTGACAGTGTTGCACTTGGTTTGCTTTGGAGAGTTTGTGTTTTTAAAAACACAGGCAATTTAAGTGTTTAATGTACTTCCTTAAAGCAGTTCAGGAATGCTTTGGTCATCTCCTAGGGCACTTTAAAAGCTGGGCACACATAGTATAATAGGAATTCCTAAAGAATCAGTATTAAAAATTTTTACTCCCATGTACCTGAGACACCAGTCATGACACTCTTAAACTACAACTTTAGAAATAGTTCTTCTGAGTTCTTTTTTAATCCAAGGTCACAACTGTGGTGTCGATAATATGAGGTTAATGTCACTTGTTAGAAAATGTGTTTTTAGAAAACATACTTGATCCTGTGGCTTAATACATTTTTGTAACTAGAATTTTTTAGGCTCTGCTAATTTGTAAGCTAGACTACTATAGGAGACCACCTTTGGACTCATGCTCTACGAAATACAGTACTCCCCACCCAATACAGAAAATGAGTAGTAACAATTCGTTATATCTGTAATGAAACAGGTCCTGTGTGTTGTCTAATTCCAGGCACACTGCTACTGTTTACCCTTTGTTCTGTTTCGCTTTGCTTTGCTTTTGCGTTGCTTTGTTTTGTTTTGTTTCGTTTGAGACAGGCTCTGGTTAGCTCATACTGGCCATGAAATTTCTTCTTGTCTCAGCCTCCCAAGTGCTGGAATTGTAGGTGTTTACACCACACCCAGCTACCTCTTTCAAGAGGTATTAGCTGGTCTGTCACTATTACGTGGGGCCACAAAGTCTCAGGTTCCATGACAAAGAAAAAGAAAGCTCTGCAGCGGGATTTTAGAAGCCTTACCACATACAGGACCTGCTGGTAGTCAAGCCCTGACCTCACACTGACAGAATTGAATTTTCCTGGGGAGATATATATTGGGCAGTAGGAAATAAATATACACATCACAATTCTAGATAGATTTCTCTCCCTTCCTTCAGCTACCACTTTTTAAAAAATTCTACTTGAACATTTTTTTTCCTTTTTATGGAAAAGCTGGACTCTACTTGTAGCCTGATACTTACTACATAGTGAGTTTTTTTGTTTTGGCTCCCCCCCCCAAATTAAAAAAATCAGTTCTTCAAGATGGGTTCCCTCCCCCCCCCCCCGACTCCCTTGCTGGAAAACTTCTCTGGCCTTGATTATTTTAGAATTTAGCAAAGTCACCATTTCATTTGGAAGAAGAGGATCTGCAGTTTATTCTAATTGAAAAGATGCAAATGATCCCTCACTGAGAAAAACCCCCAGAAGAAACATGCCAGTTTAAAAAAAAAAACCTTAGTCCTGCAGTTTTAACATTGAAGAATGAAAAGAAGGTAGTTCTTTTTTTAAAGAAGACACCTACTTTAATTCTGTGTGAGGAGAACAGCTAAACTATTGCCATCTAGAGAAAGAAGAGAAAGACTTGAGAAGTTTACTGTTTTAGAACTTTGGAAAATGTCAAGATACTTGCTTCAGAAGACTGGGAAGCCCTTGATGGAGGAAAAAAAAAGTCTGTTGAAAATCAAAGTAACTTCCTAATGAAGATAAGCAACCTGTTTTTTTGGACTTCTGGATAGAGCTGGTTCATAGATGTTATTTATTTTGAAACTGAACAAATATAACAACTTCTCTACATGTAATCTTATCACATGTAACATTGTCCAAGCCCATGTGTTGTCATGCATCCACCTCTTTCCCTCACAGGGATGTTGTGGGGCAAACTTTAAAGGTTCCCAAGAAATGCCTATAAGTAGTAATTCATACCTGTGTCTTTGTTGAGAGTTTCTATTTGTTTATTTTTAAATTCATAAGTGCTTTATTATATCTGTGAATAATATTAGGTAACATTTTAAAATGGGAGATAATGACATTGTATTTGCTTCATCAGTGAACATCCTGTATAAAGAATAATTCATCTGCATGAGATGGTAAATTGATTCTTTTACAAATGTGCTTTTATACAATAATAATAAAAGCTATGGTAAAAATGTCTGGATTCCAGTTTTATTTAATTGCTATTACTATACAAATAAAGATTTGATGAATACTTCGTAATGTATAGAAAGAAAATTTATATCTACTAAAGCAGGGGAAATCAGGAAGTAAATTGAAGAATTCAAGCTTATATTTTGATATCTGTAAACAAATAAAATTCTTTCCTATATGATTATATTGTGGAAATATTTATTCTATGACTTAACCTATGTGTTGTTAAGAAAGGAAACAAACAGAGCTCTAGGGCAGTGGTTGAATGACCCTTTCACAGGGGTCACTCAAGGCCATCAGAAAACACATATATTTACATTAAGATTTAAACAGTAGCAAAATTATACTTATGAAATAGCAACGACAGTAATTTTCTGGCGGGGGTCACCACAGCATGCGGAATTGAAGGAAAGGGTTGCAGCGTTAGGAAGGCTGGGAACCACTGCTCTCGGGGACGTGTTGAAGATGGTGGTCTTGTCTGGCTGGTTTGCAGTGCTGGGGAAGTGGGACTAGTAGGTCACACACACTAGGCAGGCCCTGCTTTACACTTCGGTAACCTTTACAGACTTCGCTAGAAGCCGCTACTTATTGTCCAATGTTGTCACCGTAGACCATTCAAAGGAAAAGCGTGTGAATGGATGGGAACTATAGAAGAGACCTTTGTTTTGCTGACTCAGTTTGGTGAAAGAAATTACTTCATTCAGTTTCCCTCCCTCTTGTTCCATTCTCTTTCCCAACCCCTGTATGTATATGTGTGTGTTTCTTTGTTTGCTTTTGTTTCTGCAATGCTGAGAACCGAAGCTAGGATCTGTGCAAGCTAAACAAGCTTGGTGCCAGTGAACTTTATCCACAGCCTGATTGCTTTGTAGTAGTAGTTTTCTGATGTGCAGTCATTTAAGCATTTTATGTATATCTACTGATCTAACTAAGTACGGGAAAGTAGTCCATAGTGTAGTTTTTCATATCCATTTTAATATACACATTTGAATACTACAGCAAGCATATTTTGGGAATTTTGCTTTTTTAATAAAAATTATGTAAACAGTGAGCTAAGTAGTACATTTGAGAACAGTCGTGACATCACTGATAAAATTCTTAGGAATTAATAAATTAGAGGTTCTCAAAGATAATCGTAAACCTCACTTTTTGTATATCAGAAGTATAATTTTAATTTAAGAGGTCAGTTACTGCTTAAAATAATTATTTAAAAAGTTCTTCCCCGTAATACATCTAATAAGATAATAGGCTTATCTTTCTAGATGATGTATTACAGAAACAAGTGTTAAAGTTATTGAACATACTTTGCAAATAATGGAGACTTACAGTAGTCCCTTAGTAATGCTAATTTGTCTAATATTTAAAACAGTGCTTTCTTTTACCAGTTTTATTATAAGAATAATTTATAGGATGCATCTTGAACCTAATTTAATTCAGGAAGGAATTAATTTCTTGGGAAAATATGAATTCAGGTTGAAAATTCTTGATTATGGAATATGAAATACTTCAAGATCTAAAACCTTTTTTAAGTGTCAATATGATGCCACAAATGGAAAATTGTGTATCTGACTACGTGTGGTAGTTCGTAGTATTCAGGCAGACCAAAAACACTATATAAAATTTTCTTCAGTCTCTATGTATAAGATATATGTTAAAACACCAAATATGTATAGAAAGCATTTTAGGTAAGGGATACTTTAATCTTTAATGTAATGGATTTATTATCATTTTGGTCTTTAGAAAAACAGAATGGTCTTAACCATCTCAAAAATATTGTCTACTTAGGCTCAGCCATGCTACTATTTGTTTAAGCAAATGGCTTTGTCTCTCTGAGTGACAGTTTTCATCTGTTTGGTAGAAGAGAAAGGTTAGGATGGGATTTCTAAGTTAGTTTGACTTGATTATCTTAACATGACTCCGCCTTTAGTCAAGAAATGAGTGGTGGGCTGGAGAGATGGCTTAGAGGTTAAGAGAACTGGCTGCTTTTCCAGAGGTCCTGAGTCCAATTCCCAGCAACCTTATGGTGGCTCACAACCATCTGTAATGAGAGCTGTGCCCTCTTCTGGCGGGCAAGTGAACATGCAGTCAGAACACTGTACATAATAGATAAATCTTAAAAAGAAAAGAGTAGTCTATCCACTACCTTTCTTCTGTGGGTATGCCTGAGTGTCAGTACTGGCTTTATAGTTAAGACACAGTCATGTTACTGTGCTACATAAAGAAACACATTACATACAGCAAATTAGCTAGCTCTGCCTTTAGATATAACATTTGGAAAAAGTAGTATTCTATGCTTTGGCACAGTGTGTGTACATAGTTGAAATTATTTAAGTTCCTCCCAGATGGCAGTACAGATTCAAAATGTATAATATATCAGTTAGTATTCAACAGTAGACTCATGTAAAGTTAGAGCCCTGCCCGAAGATAGAGGATAAACTCATAAGCTCTTGGAATGGATTATTATAAGGAGATAAGCTTCAGAAACATATTATCTGGTAACTAGACTTAAAGATTGAAACATGTTAATAAAGAAGCTTATAGGTCTATACTTGTACATTCGGAGTTTAGCAGTATTAATATTAATTAGACTGGGAATGTATTTCAGTGAAGTCCTAAATAGGTAAGTTCAATCGTAAGTGCGAATGTGCAACCGAGACACACACACACACACACACACACACACACACACACACGTAAAAATAAATAAATGGCAAGTTGAAAAGAAACTTGCTCTATAAAGTGACTTTTTTAGCATCATTGTATCAATCGATGGGAAATGATGGCATCAGATAAGCAAGGACTCTTTGGGCAAGCAGGATGCAAACCTTTAATAAGTGATACAAGACTGTGTCTGGAAAAGTAGTATAGACATCTAGTAAATAGTGCCAATTGCCATTTTACATGTGAGTCACATCTACCTGCCCAGCATAAGTTCTAGACTATTTTATAAAAGTAAAGCATTTTACACAAGGGCCAACAGAAATCACCCTTGCATTTTAATCCACTGAAATTCAATAATATTAAATGAAATGCCATTTTGTGTTTTTTTTTTTTTAAATTTTCTTCCTGGGGAGATATTTTATAATGATTACTTTTGAATGTTCTAAAGTCTGATGCCAGATTATGTCCAGTATCCTTAGTTCTTTTAAGGACTAAGCGATAGTGGGGTGTGTAGAAGTCTACTCATTCAAGGGTAGCCTCCCTAGACGCTCTTGGGTTGCACTGTGCTCACATGTGAACCTAGGGCATGCATGCTAATCCGTGCTGACCCTGATGGCCTCAGAAACATCCTTGAGGATGATGGGGTACCTGAAAAATGTTAGACTTAATATATTTAAATGTTGACTTAATATATTTAATACATTGACTGAATTAAGTTTGTGAAATATATAGACGGGTAGGCTGGCTATTTAGTAATTATCAAAATGTTACATCACATCTCAATAAAATAGAAATGTAAGTTTTTCTGTAACTATGGTGTTCAAATGCATATGGAGTAGTTACAGTTATCTGAGTTTTAAATACATTAGTTTTAATCCTTGCAACATGAGTAGGAATTGGAGATTTTAATAAGTAGTGTTGTTGCCACTTTACAAAAAGGAGAACTTGCAGAACAGAGTATAAGACATTTTCCCAGAGTCATCCTGGAAATTGCAAACAGAAACTTCAGTTTCCACCCAGCTTTTTAACTGAATTATAGATGCTGAGAAAATGTACTTGAAGGGATAGATGCATCCATTTTACCTTTTGTTTTCAGGTAATATAATCTATTGAAGTAATAATTTGTATTTTTCTCCCATACTTGTTATTTTTTTTTTTTTTTAATTTACAAGACTAAGTCTAAATCAGTGTATAACTTCAGCTTGCATTGCCATTATCAAAGTGTGGGCAGGGAAAGGAGGGAGAAAAAAAAGGGAGATAAAGGAGCTGGGAGTAAGGACAGGAAAGAACAGGAAGTTTGGTACTTTTCTCATGACTATGTTAAAATAACGGAAAGAAATGAAAGAAAGCAAGAGCGTTTGTTCTTAACATTTGAAAGGATACAGTCTCTTCTGGCAGAGAAGGCTGCTCAGGATGTGGATAGAGCTGCTGTTTGCACTGTCAGCAGGCAGAGAGAGCTCAGATTCTAATCCTCAACGTGTCCCTTCCCAGCAATCTGCTTTCTCCAGCTTTGCCCCTCCTCTTAAAGGCTCCCAAAGCAGAACCACCGCCTGGAGACCAACTATGTAAACACCTGCTCCCATGGGGAGCTGTGCTGAGTTCCAACCGGAGCGTTCCGCCCCTGGCGCAGAGCCACCTCCTAATGCAAAATCCACTCACTTCCACCTCCCCACAGTTTCTGTTGCTTCTCCAGTTCAGCACTATGCAAAGAGACTTGAGGCAGACTTTGAGCCGTTGCCCTGTAAAATAAAAACAAGTTACCGGCGAGGAAGGTGCAGTGGCACAGGGCGAGCATTCCTGTTTTTAAAAGAAGAAATGGAACGCACCCAGGAGGACCAAAACAAACAAACAACAGCAGGGCAAACACCAAACCCTGCAGCTCCTATCAAATGTGCAGCTGCTGGCAATGGCATTTTGGCTTCCAGCAGGCTTTGCAGCGTGTTCTTTCCTTCTGAGATGCAGATCTTAACTGTAGCTACTAACTGAACCAAACCTCCGTACACATTCCGCATCTTCTTCATATAAAATTCAGAAAACATAAATGTCCAACTTTTGTCAAATTTCTCAGACCATTCTAAGTTGCTAAAACTTTGTGAAGAAGAGTCACTCCTGACTGTATTCAGCTCAAAACCATTTGGTGCTGCTAAGCATTCCTGTGGGTATGCCATGTAACAGCAAGTGCAGGGGTTTGTAATTTCCTCCCGCGCACTTCGCTCTTCACTTTTTAAAAAATGTATCTGAAGATGTAATTTTACTCTCAAAAGATAAGTGTCCCATGGTGTGGGAGCAGAGGTCAGTGGCAGAGCACCTGCCTAGTACACACAAGGCTTTGGGTTCGGTCTCCAGCAAATTTAAGATTAAAGTGTTCTATGCTTGACTTGAAGGAGCAGCTTGGCAGCTAGACTTCCAGATCTGTATTTATATGGTTTCATCTAAAGTTTTCTACCAATCAGTAATAATTGTAGAGATACAGTTTATCTGGTTGAAAATAAGTTACCATGAGTAAAGACAATCAGGCATTTATTCCAACAGGCTGTTCATATGGGTGAGTACAGTGTATGACAGAAGCTTCTCACAGGCTTGGAGTGTGTTTTTATTTGGGGGGGTTTAAGTAAGCCAGTGTTTAATAGTAAACTCCTACTTTTACCACATGCCTCATTTGCCCACAGATAGCAGCCTAGGAGTACTGATAGGAGTAGGGTAGCCCTGAGGGCAGCCTGTATTCAAATGTATTGCAAAACTGTTTCTTTCTTTGTAAATACAGGCCTAGTATGCACTCCATTTTCACAATGTAAAATTTCCAAACTCTTCAAGAATTTCATCCCAGGCGCTGGAGAGAGAACCCAGGTTAAAAGCACTGACTGCTCTTCTGAAGAGCTCAGGTTCAATTTTCTGCACCCACATGGCAGCTCGTAACAGTCTGTAGCTCTAGTTTCCTAGGGATCCAGCATCCTTTTCTGGCTTTCTGGGCAACAGGTACACAGACACACATGCAGGCAAAACACTCATTCAGATAAAATTAATTTCAAAAGAAAAAAGAATTTCATCCCGCTTTAATATTTTTATTTTTGACTGGCATATTCTGATCTCATTTATTTTTACTAATCCATATTTTAAACTCATTGGAAATCAGTTTTTTTTTTTCAGTGATTTCTGCATGGGATTCATTTCTCAGCACCCTGTCATGTGACTGCATACAGCCAATTATAGATTATCTTTTAGGCAATGAAGCAAAGGGAAAATCGTTAGTTCAGTGAAAGAGACTGTAAATCAAGTGCCTAGAGCTAATTCTAGTTCTTCAGTGTGTCTGGAAGTTAGTTCAATCAGCTTTTGCGTATGCATAGTCTGAGTTAGTTCAGATTCATAGTAGTGAAATTTACTTGTAATGTGATAGTGTCACATGAAAAATTATTTCAAAAAGTGAGCATGGTGATACATACCAGCATTTAGAAGGCAGTGTAAATTAATCTCCGCATGTAAGGCAGCCTGCTTTACATAAGAATGTTAGGTCACAGTGATATCCTGTCTCAGAAACAGACAAAAGAAATTCTTTAAAGAGTCACAGATCACAAAGAGGATTGTTCAGATCAAGGAAGACAGTTTGTACAGTTTGATTTGTACTTTCCTGGAAGACAACACTTTCACGGGCCATTTCAGTTGTATCATTATCCTGCAGCTGAAATATTGGCTCTTGCTAAACTAACCTGGGGGTGGAACCAGTGTGACTCTACCATCTTGGTAAGAAAAGTGGGCTTTCTGGGTTATAGAGACCTTTGCCACTATCCAGGCTGACTGGAGAGGCTTTAGAAGATGAACCAAAACACTACCCTTGACAATAGCAGTTGGGCTGTTATTAATTCTCTGTCACCTCCCCTTGAGGTCATTTGATCAATGCCCTTACATGTTATTTACATAGCTTAAGTATGACTAACATAGTTGGGAATAATGAATCTGCCTTAAATGACACAGAAACAAATAAACATTTGTTCATGCCATCACTGAAGCATTAGAGAGTTTTGTCTTTTGATTATAGCCTCTTCAAAATAAAATTAAGCTATAAAATTTTCTGATTCTGAGTACCAAATAATGCCCATTAAAAATACTAATCACTACTAGTCTCTAAAAGATGAAAAGTTTTCATGGCAAAATATTGGGAAACAGATTTTACTATAAAATATCTATTTTCTTCCACCCAATTATAGCATTGGCAAAATCTCTGTTAATGCTGTCTGTTCAATTCTCTCAAAATAGAGAGATTTCTGCTTTTAATGGTTTTTCTCAAACAATGCTTAGTAGCATGCCAAGCAGTTTTTGAGTGACTTTTCCTCAAATGACCATCATTGCAAGAAAATGTATTTTCAAGTCATTTAAAAGCTAAATCAGGGGGAGTTAGAAAGATGGCTCAGTGGTTAAGAACACTGTCTGCTCTTCCAAAGGACCCAGGTTCAATTCCCAGCACTCATATGGCACCTCCCAACTGTCTGTAAATTTAAATAAAGAAATATATATTTAAAACAAAAAGCTAAATCAGCATATAGTTAAAATACTTATCTTGAATAGGTTATGGTTATAATTTTAGAATCTAGGAAATTACAGAACAGGCTTGAATTTAGTTGACCTCGCTTTTGCAAAACATAGATATGTATTCATAAAATTGAAAGAAGCACCATTTTTTCACTTAATAAGTATGGCTAAGGTCATAAAGACCTCCTCAGTAGGCAATGCTGGGGAAGAAAGCTCTTAGTAAATGGTTAGTTGTTTTGTCGCTGTCTGTTTTCAAAAGGGAAGTCAATGTAAACACTAGCTTGTATTAATATAATATACTTGTAATTCATAGTATCAGCTTAGGCCAGGTCTTTTGATGATGCACAGAGCACAGTTATAGGATCCAGGAGATTCCTGAGAGCCACCGTAATTTTCTCCATCTTAGTAAAAACAGCAAGAAGGAAATTTCTTTTTTGTCCTCTCCAAAATCTAATGCGAAGCTGTACAGCAGTGCTGAATGTTTTATGAGCTATAAACACAATGAAATTCAGATTCAAGTTTCAGTGTCTCCCTTTGACCATCAGAAGTCAACCATAGACAGTACTCAGACACTGGCTTCTGTTTACTTAGTTTCATGCTCCTTTATTAACTTGCTAAATTCATGGAGATCGACACCACAAGTTTAGACTTGTCATAAGTAACAAATCTACAGTACCAAGCAAGTAAGCCTAAATCATTCAGTGAGTACCTGATGTGGATTTGACTTACATTACATCTGTTTCAATCATTGAAATAACTGATCAAAAGAGCCCCTTTAAAATATATAACATTAAATTTCTAGGTTTTCCTTAGCTCACTGAAGTGCTTTTAATATTCTTTATTGCTTATTCATATAGGGGAGGACCTAATATTTGAGCACCTTTCCATTTTATGTAGGCTGTGAAGAAGTTGTTATTAATCCTCATTTTACAGATGGAATGTAGTTAGGCTGAACAAATAACCCGAGAGCCCATAACCATCAAACTCCTAAGCCTATGCTTTTAACTAGTCGTTTTAACAGCCAGTTCTTGCTCAGTGTGTATGTTCTTCACAGCTTAGAAGTATTTATAGACTGGCATAAAGGGCTTCTTGTACATTTGGAAGCAACTTCATTAATTCTATAACTTTCTCAAAGCCAGTGATATTTTACTTTCTTTACAGGAGCTAAGTAAATTTTCTATTTTCTCTGATTTCTAAGCTACCTTTGATTATAAAACATAATACTGCATTCACCATGAAAAATCATTTTAAACTATAACTGTAATAGTTCTTTTAGACAGACAAAATCACTGTAGAAAGGCTATTTTTGTTAAAATTGTGTCTGGTTTATGTGCATGTATGTGCTCATGTATGTATGTCTGTGGGGTGAGAGGGTATATGTACATGTGTGCATATACAGACCAAACATTTATATTGTTTGTCTTCCTATTTTGTTTCCAGCTATACTTTGACAGGGTTTTTCACTGAGCCAGGAACTCATTTGGCTGGCCAGACTGGCTGGCCAGGGAGCACCCCCCCCATCCCAACATCTGCCTCCCCAGCTTAGGGATTCCAGGCATGCACATCTGTGCCCAGTTTTTTTACATTGCCGCTAGGGATGAAAATTCAGGTACTCATGCTAAGCACTGAGCAATATCCCCAGCTCATAGAAGCAGGCTGATTTTCTACACACTTGAGGTTTAGTAATTGGTTTAATGAGTTCTTATAGCTTCATCGTGTCCAGATTCCCACTCTTCTGAGTCACTTCTTAATGTTATGGTTTGTTTGTTTGTTTGTGTGTTTGGAGGCAGCTCATTCTGTAACTCGTTTGCCTGGAAGTCACTCGATGGCCTGGGCTGGCTTCAGACTTGTGGAAATCTTTTTGATTGAGCCTTCCAATTACTGGGTTTGAGGCAGAGGAACAGGGGCTTAAGGCCAGCTTGGACTACAGAGCAAGATACCCTGATACCCCCACCCTAGGGTTGAGGGAAGTGCCTCCAAAGAAGCACCCTGATTAATAACAGTAGGCTTTGAGTACTAAGGCAAGTTATATAACCACATAGTCATTAATAACAGTAGACTCCCCATTCAGGGTGGGAAGTGAACCGAATAGCAGGCAGACTCAGATCAGGCAGTGCTATATAGTGTTTCCACTTAGGGATTCTTGATACAGAGAAGCATATTTGGGGGTGGAGGGGAAGCATGTTGTACCCTATTTGTAAGGATTTTGAAAAAGATGTAAATATTTTCTTAGTGCTGCCTTATTAACATGAGTGGAACATACAGGCAAGAAGTGACTAGAGATTTTAGAGAGTCCAGTGACAGACCCAGAGCCCTGGAGGAATGGGAGGAAGACAGTTGTCTTAGTTCAAGTACCCATCACATTGGCTTATTCAGAGGTTCAATAAATACACTGCTCTTACGTCAGGCTCTCAGTTTTTGGAGCATTTTATATTAACTTATTACTTTAATGAAGCTTACTGCTTTCCTCCCTTTAAATAAAGGAAAACTAAAATTGAAATTCAGCTTAAGGAAACTGGGTGATAGTTTTGAAGTGTTCTGACCGCCTTGTAGATTTGAAGCCAAGAGAAAACTACTTGGTCCTTTCTGAAGAGAAACTTTACTGAATAACCAAAAGCATCCCCAAGAATAAAGAATTATTTTGCCTTATCTCAGCATTCAATCATGAGATAATAGTGTTTCAGTGTCTCTGTATCATTAGACAAATTTGCCTTCTTGGGAAATTAAGGTATAACTTTCAAGACTGTTTCTACAATAAAAGACCAAATCATCCCTAAGAACACCCGCCATTATTTTCTATTAGTGGAAATCAGACTTAGGGCCCTCAATCTCCACTACAATTTTAATAAGTTTTTGTTTGTTTGTTTAAGACAGGGTTTCTTATGTAGCCTTGGCTGTCTTGGACTTGCTTTGTAGACCAGGCTGGCCTCAAACTTACAGAGATCTGCGTGCCTCTGTTTCTCAGAGTGCTGGGATTATAGGCATGTGCCACCATACCCAGCTTTAAATAAGTGTTTCTAAAATGTAAAATACCAACTTATAATTACACTGTCAGAGCTAATCTAAACATATCAGTTACTGCTAAATATTAGTCAAATAGGAGGAAACCAATGTCTTAGAGTTGAAGATAAAGGAACATATATTTTTCCCCAATATTGGGAAGGATATTAAAACATATGTATGTAAGAATTAAACACATCTGAGATGACTTATTCATAGAACTTCCTTTAGTATGACAACCTGTGGAATTTATAGAAGTTGAAATTAAGTCATTCTAATAGAAGCATTTACATACTTTGTAGCTAAAGGAATATGTGTATAGCCACAGGGGAAAAACAAAGATAAGCACATACACTAAATTGTATTTTACTGTGCTTTAGAAATATGATGACCCAAGGAATAACTCAAAGTAGAGGAAAAAGGAATGTTTGGTAAACGACTCAAATTTACCCCATGATAAAATCCTGGCTAATAGGCAAATAACTTTAGATCATGCATTCATTTACCTGTGATCAGTATAAGAAAATGTAGACGCTATGGATTAGAGAGATGACTCAGCAGTTTTGGTTTGATTCTTAGCACTAACATGGCAACCCATTGTAATTCCAGTTCTAGGGGATCTGACACCTCTTCTGGGTTCCTTGGGCATGACATATAAGTGGTACACGGGCGTACCTGTATTATACACATAAGACGATAAAAATAAAGAAGAAAATGTAAAAAGCATAAAAACTTAATACTGGACTGCTTCCTTGCAGTACTCATTTCAGGCTATGCGAGTTAGATCTAGTGTACTGTGGCCGTGTGTACTGTCCTGTATGTAAAGTATCTTATACGAGAATTTTCTTCAACACCTGTTTTCTTATTTTAGTATAATCAGCTGTGTTTCAGAGGTCTGAAGATTTTAAAAAGGCTTAAAGAAAATCTCTTAGACAGCTTGAGCCTGTCAGGTCTTACCACATTAGGGACTCAAAGCATATTCACAGAAATAAACAAGTATATTAAGAGACTGGGTACCTTCAACCTTTTCTATCCTGTTCTTTGACCTCGCTTCAGTTTCTTACTGTACCTTGTCTATGCCACGCTGCTTTTGTATATTCCTGCTGCTTTAATCCTCCTTCCCCAACTATTTCTTACCACCATTTCTAACAGCCTGTATCCCTCCTTTTCTTGCAGCACAGCCACTCTGCTTCCTGCCCACCTAGTCTCTTTCTATACCAAGCAAACAGGCATCACAGAGCCATTCTGAGACAGTTCTACCAAACTTGAGAAAGTGCTTCCAGCCCCTCCAATTAGTGCCATCTTACAGTCACAGAAAGAACATACAAAAGCTTGTAAAAAGCTTTTCACTGTGTTTTTGTAGTAAGATAATTTTATTAAAGGACCCTCATAGAGTGGCACCCCCCTTTCTGACATAAATTTGCATATTTTGACAGTTTCTACACTTGTAAAGCTACAAACACAAGGTTAAAAGGTTCTTTGTTCTACAAGGTTCTCTGTGCCTTTTTTTTTAAGTCAACCCATTTCTGTAATTTATCTTTCATTTTGCAAATCTGATCTACAGTACTTACTGAAAAGTAACTCCATACCCCTCTCCCATCCCCTGACACCATCCTTATATTCCCTGGTCTTGACTGTGTACTTCAAATATGAGTGTAAACAGACAGTATCTGTATTTTTGATGGGGCTGGCCTTTTGTATGTAACATGATTGTCCTCAAGATTCATCTGTGTTACAGTACATTTCAGAATTTCCTTTTATTACATGTAGTTACATTCATTTTGTTGGTCCAGTCATGTTCTGAAGGACATTGGGCTGCCATCTACCTTTTGACTGCAGTGACTAACCCTGTTATGAGCCTTTTTGTCTTAAAATATTTGCTGGAGAGGATGTGGAGAAAGGGGAACCCTCCTCCATTGCTGGTGGGAATGTAAACTTGTACAACCACTTTGGATATCAATCTGGTGCTTTCTCAGACAATTAGGAATAGTGCTTCCTCAAGATCCAGCTCTACCACTCCTAGGCATATACCCAAAAGAAGACCCAACATTCAATAAGGACATTTGCTCAACCATGTTTGTAGAAGCTTTATTCATAGTAGCCAGAATCTGGAAACAACCCAGATGTCCCTCAATGGGAAGTGTGGTACATTTGCACAATGGAATACTACTCAGCAATTAAAAACAAGGAAATCATGAAATTTGCAGGCAAATGGTGGGAACTAGAAAAGATAATCCTGAGTGAGGTAACCCAGAAGCAGAAAGACACATGATATATGCTCACTTATAAGTGGATATTAGACATATAATACAGGATAAACATAGCTAAACAAGGAGGACCCTTGCTTAATCCTCATTCAGAAGAGCAAACAGGATAGACATCAGAAGTAGAAGACAAGGAACAGGACAGGAGCCTTCCACAGAGAACCTCTGAAAGACTCTACCCACCAAGGTATCAAAGGAGATACTGAGACTCATAGCCAAACTTTGGGCAGAGTGGAAGAAGAGGGAGATAGACCTGGAGGGGACAGGAACTCTACAAGGAGAACAACAGAGCCAAAAAAAACCTGGGCCCAGGGTGGGAAGGGGGTCCAGCTAAGGACCATGCATGGAGAGGACCTAGACTACCCTGTTCAAAGGAAGCCCATTGGCTGTTCAGTTTCCAAGTGGGTTTCCTAGTAAGGGGTACAGGAGCTATCTCTGACATGAACTTAGTGGTCGGCTTTTTGATCACCTCCCCCTGCGGGGGGGGGGGGGTTGGGAAGTGGTGCAGCCACAGAGAAAGATGCAGCCAGCCTTGATGAGACCTGATAAGCTAGGGTCAGATAGAAGGGGAGGAGGCCCTCCCCTATCAGGGAACTAGGGAAAAGGGAATAGGGAGAGAAGAGTGAGGGTGGGTGGGACTAGGAAGAGATGAAGGAGGGGGATACAAAGTGAATAAATTAATAAATACATAAATAAAATTAAATTTAAAAACTACGCTTACTTCAACCCTCTTTTACTAATACAGTAGCACATGTTGTTAGGTAAGTTGATATCAATCTACATGTTTTATGATCTCCTTTTTCTCCTTGTGTTTCAGTTTGGCTGATTTATAATAATGTTGTACAGTTATGTCAAGTTCCCTGATCCTGTCACAAACATTCTTTATCTCTATTATTTCTCACATAGTCACTTGCTTCTTGCGTGTAGTTTTCATTTGTCTGCTGAAATTCACAGTTTGATAAAGTTTGCTTTCCCCTTTTCTGGTGTGGCCTCAGGTGGCCATTTGCCTTCCTGGCTTAGTGTACCTGCTCTCTGAGTAAGGGACTGTGCACTGCATACAATAGAGCCTGTTGAATGTTAGATATTGCATAAAAACAGCAGCAACTTGCAGTAGTTGTGTCTTTGGTTTCAGGACCCTTTGTCAGCATCTGAATGTGTGGGCTCTGTCAAGTTGAATGGCATTTGCATATATATTCCACTGTACACTGCACTCTAGATGAAGTGGACCAATGTAGTGTATATGCCGTATCAACAGTTAATTTAACACTTTATTATTTAGGAAATAATAATAAGAAAGAGCCTGTTTATGTTCAGTACAAACAAAGTAATTTTTATCTCTCCAGCTAATGGTTGATGAGACCACAGATATGGGAGCCATAATATGGAAGGCCAGATACTGTATTTCCTCCTATTTGGGCATGATTCTTGTGTTAGCTTAGGACTTAAGTCACTCTTCTCTGGGGTTAAACTAGATTTTGATTTTGTTTATACTTTCACCCACCTCTAGTGTTGTCTCCTGCTTAGGGTCAGTGCTGACCTGCTGGAGAGATTTTTTTCCCCCTCAGTTCCACCTTAGCTTTTGGGTTGTCTTATGCTGTATCCCCTCCACCACTTGATGATATGGACACATCATATCATCTTGTTTATTTGAGGGTCTTCTATGGGAGTTTCTTAGCCCTCTCACAAAGATTGGAGACTGAGTCCTGGACTGTGCTCTGTTCTTCCTTAGCTATAGAGATTTGTCTCTTGGTCCCCAACTATAATAGGTCATTCCCTTTGTCCAAGGAAGTAGCCATAACAGTTTGAGCTTCTCTTTTCCAGTAGACGAAGCCTGGGCATGCCTTATAGCCTGAAAACAGTGAGGCATCTCCCTTCATCTAGGCCTCCTTTGTCTCCCTTTTTGCTTCCAGTCTTATACCTGTCCTGCTTCTAATAGAACTGTGGTAAGAGCTTGCAGGGAAGTGTGATACCTGTGCCCGTGATGTGCTTCCAAGAGTTTTAAAAATGCTCTTCTTTTTTTTTTTTTTTTTTTTTGTTTGCTTTGCTTTGTTCTTTGAGATAGGGTTTCTCTGTGTAGCCCTGGCTATCCTGGACTTACTCTGTAGACCAAGCTGGCCTCAAACTCAGAGATCTGTTTGTCTCTGCCTCCTGAGTGCTGGAATTAAAGACATGTATTACCACCACCCTCGA
Source organism: Meriones unguiculatus (assembly GCF_030254825.1). Classification (NCBI taxonomy): domain Eukaryota; kingdom Metazoa; phylum Chordata; class Mammalia; order Rodentia; family Muridae; genus Meriones; species Meriones unguiculatus. The sequence continues at coordinate 85,893,555 of NC_083350.1, forward strand.
CTAGACATGGCTTTTAATAACTTTCTTCCTCATAAGCACATAATATTCCATGTTATATGTATGAAGTCATATACGTTGTTGACATAGTGAATAAATGTATTTACTTGGATTTAACCATAGTATACTAGACATTTGAGGTTATATCTTGAACTTAAGTCTCCTTGAATCTAAATAACCAGTAAATTTGAAGATACTGGATAGCATGACTAATTTTATGTCAATTTGATACAAACAAGAGTCATCTGAAAAGAGGAACTTCAACTGAGAAAATGTCTCCTGGGTTGGACAGAGGACTCAGAGGTTACTTACCTTCCAGAGGTCCTGGGTTCAGTTCCCAGCAACCACTTGGTGGCTTATAACCATCTCTAATAAGATCTAGTGTCCTCTTCTGGCCTGCTGGCTCACATGCAGACAGAATACTGTATAAATAATAAATATCTTTTTTTAAAGTGAGAGAGAAAAAAATGCCTCCTTAAGATCCAGATGTCAGCTGTACATGGTGGCACACACCTTTAATCCCAGCATTCAGGGAGGCAGAGGCAGGCAGATATCTGTAAATTTGAGGCTTGGCCTACAAAGTGAGTCCAGGACAGCCAAGACCACACAGAGAAACCCTGTCTCAAAAACAAACAAACAAACAAACAAATCCTGCTGTCAGGAATTTTCTTAATTAGTGTTCAGTATGGGAGGTCCCAGCCTATTGTGGGTGGAGCCATCCCTGGGCTGGTGGTCCTGGGTTCTATAAGAAAGCAGCTGAGCAAGCCATGGGGAACAATCCAGTAAGCAGCACCCTCCATGGCCTCTGCATCAACTCCTGCTTCCAGGTTGTAGCCCTGCTTGAGTTCCTGTCCTGTCTTAAGTGATGGATTACAATGTGAAAATGTAAACCAAACTTTTTTCTCCCCAACTTGGTTTTGGTCATGGTGTTTCATCAAAGCATTATAAACCCTATCTAAAACACTGGAAAATCCTAGGGTAAATTGGAAAATGTTGCTAACCTACTTTAAACATATACTTAGATGCTTATATCTTTTCTATTAAGTACATTTATCATATGAATTAGGGTTCACCCTAAGGATCTCATTTAAATCCTACTTCTCTAAAAACCTATTTCTAAATACAGTCATACTGAGATGCTCTAAAAGTTAGGACTTTGATATATAAATTTAGGTTGTGGGGTTACCATTGAACCCATAATGAAATACACTGAAACCCTAGTTCACGTGTGGAGGTCCTGCGGGAAGACAGTCCGGTAGAGCCCTCTGCTACAACTGAACGGTCAGTGTCGCTGCTCACCGCTAGTCATGTGTGGCTTGTGGCAATTGACTGACTGTGTGAAGAATCTCAGTGAGACTGAAAAATGAATTTCTAACTTTATTAATGTTGAGCAATTAAAAAGCCACATGCAGCTAGTGGCTAATGTTTGAGTAATGCTTGATTAACTTCTTATTTAACATGCGAAGAATGGAGGATCAGTATATTTAAGAGATGAATCCAGTGTCACAGACATAATAATTGGCATAAATAGACGTACCAAATTCTTTTTAAAATCATTTATTTATTTATTTATTTTACAACCGTAGGCACCTTTCTCTTCCTTCCAGCCCTACCCTCCTTCCCTCTTCCTCGTATTCCCTTCCCTTTCCCCTCAGAAAATGGGACCTCCCAACCCCACCTACTCATCCTAGCACATCAAGTCCCATCAGGACTGAGCACAAAGGCAGCCACCAGGGGCAAGTGATCGAAAAGCATGCAAGAGATTTCTTGTCAGAGACGGTTTCCACTCCCCTTACTAGGGTACCCACAGGAAGACCAAGCTGTCCATCTATACATATGTGTAGAGGGTCTAGGTCAAGTCCATACATGGTCCTTGGTTAGGACATACTAAATTCTTAATGGATTTTGTACCAATAGAATAGAAAATAAAACTGAGAAAAATGGCATTTTAAAAAGCTCTCATTCTTTCTCTATAAATATGGTGTGATTCATCTTTAGAATGGTATTTTTTTGACAAGCAGATTTTAGAAATAAATCTTTTAAGTCATTTTCATTTTTAATTTTAAGTAGGTTTGATATTTGTTTATAGCAAATTTTTAAATTAGTTCAATAAGATTTCAATTACCAGATTGAAGAGACCATTTAAATGAAGCACTTTTGGGGGAAACTGGTAAGTGTTTTAATAAAAACTAATCCACTTAAAGCAGGTGAATAGTTACATGTTTTTCATCAGAAAACCGAAATCTAAAATGTCATTCCACAAAGGAATTTGAAAAGTATCTTCTTTGAGAATAAAAATAGTTTGCTAAATTGATAGCTTTCTTTATTGCTTCATTCTGTCTTTTAATGTTTTGATGAGATACTGTTAAATGGTAAACTTTAGGAAGAATTTAAGTTGATTTTAGATTTATAAAAAAGTTATAAAAACTGCAATGTCCCCATATACCCTGTACCAGGTACCCATTAATTGATGTCTTGCATGTTTGTAACATGATGGTCAGACTTTGGGAATCAGCACTCCTGTAATAGTATCAACTATGTCCCTGTTTTTCACTAATGAGCCTTTCTTTTCTCTGTTGTTTCTTTGGCAGTGTTGGGGATCGAACCCAGGGCCTCTCTCACGCAAGGCAAGTGCCTTACAGCTAAACTACACCTGCAACAATGTTCCTTTTCTGCTTTGGGAACCTACCCAAGGATTCTTCAGCGTATTTGCTCCTCTGTTCTGGTCCCCAGTCTTCTATTCATATTTTTAAAGTATTTTAATCAATTATTTCGAAGACTGTCCTTAAAGTTGGGATTATATGAGGGTTTTTTTTTTCTTATTTGATTACCATTTTTAGTTTGTTTGCTTTTCCTAAGTCTGTTATTGGAAATGATCTGCTATCCTTCTCTGCCTATTCTGTTAGGAGGTTATGGTGTGGGTATATCTTAAAACTGGCATCAGGCCTTAGAAATTTTGATGGTGGAAACTGCTCTTTTTTTGCATATTAAAAATACTAGAAATACCAATTCATAAAAACATATGCCTTGTGATGCAAACTAATACTAAACACAAACTATTGAGGAAAGAAAGCTGTGAAAGACATTACTGGTTAATAGGACAGAGTTAGCAGAAGTTGGCTAATTGGAATGAACTTCAGTAATAAAAATAGAAAACCATCAAACAAGATGGTTCTCCATCGGGAAGTTAACAAAGTAATTCTCAATAGAGGGGTCTTCTCGATGAATACAATTGCTTTTGTAATAGAAGTTACTAGAACCAATTTCTTGGTGTAGCCTATTTTTATTGTAATTATAATAAACTTTTTATTGGAGCATTTAAAAAGTCTAAATAAGAAGATACAAATCAATAACTAAAAAAACACTACACTGCCTGTTTCATCCTTACTATCACGTAAGATCCTTCTATGTCCTGATGAAGAGTGAGACTGCAGTGAACTTTGGTTCCCTGAACAGGAATATTGTTCACCCGTATAGTACATTGTTAGGTGTCATTTTTTCCTTTGGGTATAATATATATTAATATATACCTGTATCACCTTCGTCTGTTTCATCTTTCCATACTCATGTTTTTAATTGTTTGGTGTTATCATTCAAAACATTCTTAGGCTATAAGCCTGACTAAATATTGTTGTACATTTGAAAATAATACTCAGTTAAATGATAAAATATTCTCATTTCATTTTAGTTCAGCAATCAGCAAACACTGGGAGGCTGAACTAGCTACCCTCAAAGGAAATAACGCCAAGCTCACTGCAGCCCTGCTGGAGTCCACTGCCAACGTGAAGCAATGGAAACAACAGCTTGCTGCGTATCAGGAGGAAGCAGAGCGTCTGCACAAGCGGGTACGGGCAGGGCTGCCAGGACCGGGCTAATGCTTTCCGTGCTCAGGGGTAATTTGCAAGTAAATGCAGCACACGGACATCTGGGGATATTCTTCTGTTATCAGAACATATAAATGAGCTAAATTTGAGGTTTTACTGGGTCAAGAAAAATATTTCTCACAGTTAATGAAAATGAAAATTTTACAGCTTTTGAAAAAAAATGAGCTGATGGCAGTTTGAACTGTGCCACATTAGCTCTGCCCTTTGGGAACTTTTCTCCTTCAACCCAGTACTTTTACTCTATAGCACAGGAATAATATATGTTCTCTACAGTTTCTTGAAAAGTAGCTGAGATGCTTACCTCACAGTTGCACTAAGTTAAAAACACACTTTCTGATTTTGGGTGGCAGTGGTGGTGCACACCTTTAATCCCAGCACTGGGGAGGCAGAGGCAAGTGGATCTCCGAGTTCCCAGACAGCCAGGTCTACAGAGCAAGTTTCAGAACAGCCAGAGCTACACAGAGAAACACTGTCTCAAAAACAACAAAATATATTTTCTGTCCTGCACAAGGGTGCTTAAAGATATTCCTAAGTACTTGGGCATATATGGCAGGAAGATTTCTTGAGTTCAGAAATTCAAAACTAGCCTGGGCAATATAAGAGCAAGACCCCCATTATCAAAAAATAAACTCCTATTATATTCCTATGAATTGAGCATTTAAGTGGCATAAAGTTATACAGACTCCGTGAGTTAAAGTCAGCCAATGAACTTTTTCTTTATTATCTTTTGTTTTTAGTGAAGGAATACGTTGAAAACTATGGGTAGAAATTTTTAATGAAAATGAGCAATATTAGTGATTTGAAATAGAAAATCAGAAATCCCAGTGCTACTAATATCAGCAACCAACCAGTTTTCTTAAAAATTTCTTTGTATTGGAAACATAAAAATTCATTTACCTGGTAGGAAGCAGATATCACCAATGTCCTCTTTTCAAAAGGAAACAAAGTAAGTGAGCTTGGTAGATAAAGGGAGTGGGCTAGTAAGAGAACGGTGTTGAGAGTCTAACAGAGCCAGGGTGGCAGAGATACACATGGGAAAGGAATAGAGACAAGGAGAGAAAGTTAGGACACAGCAGACACTATCCTCTCCTGTACAGAAGAATTAACTTTCCGCTTTAAAAAAATGAAAAGTTGTGGAGCTCTGTTTTTAATTCATGATGGTAAGATAATTTTTGTAATGTTTTTATCACAGTTAAAACCCAATTTATGACAAACCACTGGTGGTTAGTATCCATTGAAGGTCTGTCATGTTCCCTTACTGTGTGATCCTTTCTTAGATGTTTTTGCAGCAGTCAATTGAATTGAACATTAAAGAATTTATAACAAGAAATTCATGCCTATAATCCTCAACACTTGAGAAGTGAGGCGCGAATCTGCAGCTTCCAATAAAATGATTGCAGTCTTTATTTATTTGAGCCTGTCACATCTAGTGCTTTCTTTTCTAGCTTGCCATCATTTCCTTGTAACCTGTATCAGTTCCTTTGGAAATGTTTGTGCTGTGGGTATCCTGGCAACAGGTTATCTCAGCTTTGCTTATCTTGACTACTGTTTTCCCACACCCACATGCACAGTGGTTTTTAGGTATATTGGACATTATAAGTGAGGTTTTATAAAGTCTTCTGGTTCCTTTGAAAAGTATTGAGTTTATTATTATCATTAGCAGGAAATAAATTCATTGAATTTGTGAAACTGAACTTACATACCGATAGATTTAGTTTCTTTCAGTTTTTCCCTAATCCTAGGAAAAATCACTGTGTGAAAGGTAGGCCATTCCATTGTTATCAGCACTGAAATTCCCTTTAAGTTCTGTGGATCCTGTGTTGAGATTTTGGGAACTGAACTCAGATTGTATGGTTGTGTGGCAGTTGCTTTTTTTTTTTTTCGCTATCTTGCCAACACATTCTCTCTCTCTCTCTCTTTTTAATTATTAAATACTCCATTTTATGAACAAAGGAGAAGAGCTGTGAGGGTTCTGGCAGAAGGGATTGACTTTTAGAAGATAAGTGCTGAGTTGAAAGTCGGCTGCCTACAAGATCAGAAAGGTCTTTAGAGGGGCATTCTAGTGAAGTCAAGAAGATAGACATGAACACTTTTTATTCTTAAGACAGAGAGAATTGCCTACTGTTACATTCAGAAATGTACATTTTGGCCAAAATGGATGTTTAGGTAGATTGTAGCCAATGGATGAAAAGCCCTGGGATTTAACTTCCCATTTGTGGTCTACTGATGCAGCCCAGTGGTCCAGTGTTTGCTTCACATGCACAAGGCCTTGGGTTCATTCCTCATTAGTGAAAAGCAAAAGAAAAAGATTTAATATTGAAGGGCTGGAGAGATGGCTTAGATGTTAAGAACACTGGCTGTTCTTCCAAAGGCCCTGAGTTCAATTCCCAGCAACCACATGGTTGCTCATAACCATCTATAGTGAGGTCTGGTGCCCTCTTCTGGCCTGCAGGCACACATGCAGGCAGAACACTGTATACAAAATCAATCAAACAATCATCAATCTTGAAAGAAAGATTTACTATTATGAACTATAAGACTTTAAATGTCATACAATGAAGGAGTAATTTGTTAGCAGTTCCAGAATTTCTGACAGACCACAGTTACAGTTGAATCCAGAGCAGCATTGTATTTGTTCAGACATAAGTAACGAAGGTAAGGAAGTATATTAGTACTTGAGTAGAAAGGAAGCTGGGATGTGAATGACACACTTGGAGAATGTAGAGGGCAGTTTGCTATTTGGAAATTTCAAGGCAAGTTTGCTTTATTCTGGTCACCTGGACTTGGAGAGTGTGGCATGTGGAGCGTGTGATGGTGTGTTTGTAAGTGCTACAGGATTGTACCAAGTGGGGCTGGATAACTTTTATGAATATTGACCTTTTCCCCATTCCCTTAAAAGGGTGTCAAGTGCTCTTTAAAAAAAATTGCATTCCTTGTTGGCTCTTGGTAAATTCTTAGTGACTAAAAACTGTTCTCTTTCCCAGAAGAGGCACAGTTGACATGAAGTCATATCCGAGTTTTTAGAGTGTTTTAAAGCACATCTTTCCTTTTAGATTTTCTTGTATTTTGGAAATTTATTTGAAAAAAAAAAATCCTTACTCTACTAGTTTTGAAGACTGCGAAGGGGGAAAGCATGCAGTCATATCTATACCTGTATAAATTTTAAGAAAGACTTTTTATATAGGAATCTTTGTAGTAATCACTTGTTTTCCCTAACCTGTCTCTGATCAGCACGTGAATAATTTATTGACCTCAGCCTATCTAATAATCCTTTGGTTTTTTTCCATTGCCTCATATATTTATCTTTACAGAATTTATTTTATGCTGAGAATCTTAATAGTCTTTCATATAGTAATTGAGAATTCATTAGCTTCTCAGAGACTTACTTCAGCAGGAAACCCTCTGAAACCGCCGCTTAACTTAATCTGTGCTCTCATTTACTTGCAGGTCACTGAGCTGGAATGCGTTAGTAGTCAAGCAAATGCGGTGCACACCCACAAGGCGGAGCTCAGCCAGACAGTGCAGGAATTGGAGGAGACACTGAAAGTGAAAGAAGAGGTAGGTCCACTCTCTAGTCCTCCATGAGCCACAGAACACTGTACGTGGCACAGTAGACTCCGTCAGATCTTAAGTGCCGTCCAGAAAAAAGGGAGACTTTGGGCTTCTTTTTAAAGATAAACTTCTATTGACCACTGTGAGGCTTGTTCCTGTTTCTGCACTCTTGGTCCTCTTACTACTATTAACAGCTTTGAACTGTGGTGTTGCCTTTTATGAGAGTTGTATTTATATAATCAACAGGAAACAATTATAGATTGAATGAATTTTTGCAAGTTGTTACTTTCTTTGGTTTCTAGTCAAAAAGAGTTATTTTATATACCAAGGAGAAATTTTTTATTTCAAACTTGAAGCTATTGAGTGCTATGGTAAAGCCATCAGATTACCTGTTGATAAATTCTGAGCTGGGCATACGGTACTGTGCCCATAGTCCCAGATGCAGAAGGCTGAGGAGGAGGATCTTGAGTTTGAGATCAACTTTTGCTACAAAGTAACTTCAAGACATGAAGTACACAGGAACCCTGCCCCACACCGAGACAGAAAAAGAGGAACCCCATTCTGTTCCAGCCAATATAAAGACACACATCCCCTCTGAAGTCAGTCAGTAAAGGGTATTTTTCAAATTATTGTTTCCTAAGAACTGGGAGATAATTTCATGGAAAAATTAGGTCTTCCCTGTTCTTATTATAAGTTAATTGTTGTTAAAGACATTACTTTACCTTTTCCAGGAAATAGAAAGATTAAAACAAGAAATTGATAATGCCAGAGAACTCCAAGAACAGAGGGACTCTTTGACTCAAAAACTACAGGTAACCAAAGTAAAAACATTTCTCAGGTTTATGCAGAAAAGCATTAGTTATTCTTTCACAACATAATAACTTTTTTGAGCCTTCATTTTTATATATTTTCTTTTCTTTTCTTCTAGTACCTCTGATTTATGCCTAATGTTCAATGTTCTAGACATTCTTTGAGTACTTCATTTAGGTAGTTTGTAATCATTCATGGCCATTTATAATTGTTCTTAGTGCAGTACTTTGGAAAGTTCTGCTTTTTTTTTTTCATCAAAAGATACCCTAAATGAGACATCTCAAATGGATTTCATGTAGTTTAGGGACCTGCTGGTGTTTTGTGTGCTGAGCTATTTTCTGAAATCCTGCATTCCTTGTGTCCTAATAGAACAAAAGTTAGTGCCTTTTCCCGTTCTTTGGTCTTGATCAATTTTGTCTGCTTTTTTCTGTATGGGTAACACACTTCCTGATTCTAATTGACATACATGCATCCTGCATTGGTGGGAGTCAAATATAGAAAGATTTTTCAGAATTCATTATAAGCTGCCTTTTGCCCACTTAAGCTACCTGCCTCAGTAAGGGCGAGAAGCACTTTAGAATAGAAACACATGTATTCATCAAGGGAGTTTGTCATGGCATATGAAGAGGGACCAGGAAGCCCAGGATTAGGAAGATTATGGGTTAGATTATAGAAGATCATAGAAGAATCAGCAACATTTATTTAGTACTTGCTGTGTACTGTGCTATCAGCATATCAAAGTACAATGCATAGGAACCCAAGGCTTAAAGAAATATAACTTGTCCAACCTGCATTTAGATCAAGACAGTCTCTCTAATGCCTCTGTCCTTGGCCATCAAACTCTGCAAGATACTTTGTAAAGAAAACAGACCAGTCAGGCAAAGTGGTGCACCTGTAATCCCAGCACTCAGGAGGCAGAGGCAGGTGGATCTCTGTGAGTTCGAGGCCAGCCTGGTCTACAAAGCGAGTCCAGGCAGCCAGGGCTACACAGAGAAATTCTGTCTCAAAAATGTAGCCCCTTCTCTGACCCACACCAAAAAAGAAAAGAAACCAGACTCTGGACAGGTATGGTTTCCCATACTTCTAATCCTAGTACTCCAGAGGCTAGGAACTGAGAATCTCCAAGTTCAAGGCCAGCTTGGTCTACATGAGTTCCAGGACAGTCAGGGCTTCATAGAGACCATGTCTCAAGAAAACAAAACAAAACAAAACAAAACATGTTTCTTACATGAAACAGCCCCGTCCTGTGCACCTTGTGTTGCCTGCTGTGGCCCTTCAGCAGTCTGGGTTGTGGGATTATTTGTTTTGGTCTATTGTAGTGAGTGCTACTTGTACATTATCGTTCTTCATGTGGAGCTGGCTCTCCGTAGGCAGCTCTGTGTCCGAGGGACACTTACTGATGTGTGAAGACATCTATATCTTCACTGCTAGTAGAGTGTTACCAATACCTAGCAGTCAGGGCCAATGGTGCTGCTAAACAGGGCCCCAAAGGCCAGGATGCTCAGGCCAAGAGGTCCTGCTGGCACTAGTATGAAACATGTAATTGGAGCTGGATAGAAAGGGTAGGTGGTTCAAGCTAGTTTCTCCCTGTTTCTTTTGGTTTTATAGACTAGGCTGGCCTCAGACTCATAGGGATCCACCTTCCTTTGCCTCCCAGAGTGCTGGGATTACAGGCATGCACCACCATGCCTGGCTTTGACATTCCTTTAAAGATTTTTCACATGGCTTTCTCTCAGCATTTCTGTTAGGATGGAGGTTTCTGTTGTGCCAGTGTTGTCGTAATAACCGCTGTCCAGATGAGTCTAGGATGGAGGTTTCTGTTGTCGCAGTGTTGTAATAATAACTGATGTCCAAATGAGTCTTTTTATGTTAATACATACTCTTGTGATGATTTTTTTTTTTTTTTGAGCTGCTTTCAAGAACATCTTTGGTACCAGTTTCATACTAAGGAATGCCCATCTGGAAAGCAGGGCATCCATTGAGCATCTGTCCTCCCTCATGGGAAATAAAGGGAGGAGCTTCACTTCATTTCTGTGTATTTGTGGTGCTTGGATTGAACCTGGGGCTTTTTGCATTTGCAGGCTGGGTAAGGGCTCTGCTGCTGAGTCATATTCCACGCCCTGCTTCACCCTCTCTCTACTTTTTAAAGTTACAATTTTTTTTTCTTTATGGGTAAAACTAAACAGGTTTCCATGTTTATTGTTTTTTATAGATCTTTAATAAACTTTTTAAGCTTTGTGTGCTGACATAGGTGTGTATCTGAGTGCATGTACACATATGCGCATGCTGTAGCAGGTATGAGAGGGTAACTTTGTGGAGTTTGTTCTCCTTTCATCTTCCTGTGGGCTCTGTGCAGCAGTCACCTCTCCCCGCTGAGCTGTCTCACCTGCCCTGTCTGTCATCTTTGCACAACTTTGAGGCATCGGTAGTGCTTTCACCTTAAGAGCACACACCATTAATCCCAGCGCTCGGGAGGCAGAGGCAGGTTGATCTCTGAGTTTGAAGCTAGCCTGGTCTACAGAGCAAGTTTCAGGACAGCAAGGGCTACACAGAGAAACCCTGTATTGGGGAAAAGAAAAGAGAAGAGAAGAGAAGAGAAAAGAAAAGAAATCTCGTGCTGCCAGGTCTTCATGTGCCTGGCTTCTGAACTCTTAGCTCAGATAGATATTCATTTCTCTGCATTGCTCATGTAAGCAGCGTTGTTCAGAATCCTGCTAAGTGCCCCATTCCCAAGTATGCTTTGTTCTGTTACTATGCTTCATTTTCCATCTTGTACTTATCACCATTTGAAATGACCTTATTTACTTCCAGTGTATTTTTAAGCTTTCTATTTTGACATACTAGACGTAGAGAAAAGCTGAAAGAAATAATTCAGTTATACATCTTTCCCTTACTTTTCCCAAACCTTAATATTTTTTGTCCTATTTGTTTTATCATTTTGTAGTCTGTCTGTCTCTCCCTCTCACCCCATCTTGCCACTCTCTCTGTGTATCCGTATGCTGTGGTTCTTTTCTGAACTGCTTAAGAATAAGGGGTACATATGCTTTTCCCTCTAAACACTTTGCTGCTTCATCTAGAAAGCTAAAGATCTTCTCTTACGTAGCCATCAAAATCAAGAAATTATTTATTCATATATCTTAATTAAATGCCTGTAATTATCTTAATCTCCTTTATAACACACCTTACTAATTGTTTTTCTTTTTTTTTTTTTTTTTTGCGTAGGACCCATCCATTCCAGGATCAGTTCTGTCTGGTTGTCATGTCTGTTTTGCTTGGTGTTCCAGCTCTGGCCAAGGAGAAACCCTTCTCTAGACCCTGTCCTGTGGCACAGTGATGCCATTCTTTGAAGACCTTAACATCCAGGCTCCTCTCATAGTTTCTCATCCACGGTCCTCAAATTAGCCAGTTTTCTTCCCCTGATTTCCCTTCTGTGTTTGTGGTGTGTGTAGTGCGTGTTTTTGCTGTGTATAGGTGTGCACACACATGTGCAGGCCTAGGGTTGGTACCACTCTTCTGAATTGCTCTTCTGCTTTAGTCATTGAGACAGGCTCTTTCAGTCCCACAGCACACCTATCTGGCTAGTCTTGCTAACTGGCTTGCTCTGGTGATCCCGTCTCAGACCTTTTACAGATGGAGTTACAACTGTTTGTCACCTACTCTGCATTTATGACTGTTTTAACCCTTGAACCTGATGTGGGTACTGGGAATGGAGCTCTGCTTTTACCTGCTGAGCCATCCCTCAATTTCCTCTTTCTAGTTCTCTTAATATTCAGCTTTCATCATACTGGCCGTGAAGTTTTGGCACCTGAGTTTTGGAGAGGCAAATTCATATCATATAGCACTCACCACCGGTCACAACTCTATTACAGCCTTATTTTTTTATATGCCATTTTAAAATTTTTACTTATTTTTTAAATTTTAACTTAGGTGTTATTGGTGTTTTGCCTGCACGTATGTCTGTGACTCACATGTGTTCACCTGGAGCCCGTGGAGTCCATAAAGGGACTGGAGTTAGAGATGGTGGTGAGCTGTCTTGTGTGTGTTAGAATCAAACCCATGTCCTCTGGAAGAACAGCCAGTGCTTATAACTGCTCTTAACTGCTCCAGCACATATATGTCATTTTTGATAGTCTCATTCCAGTTATGATTCTCTTGCCTTAATAAGTTTTATGCTTGGTTTTGCTTGAATGCTATAAGGATATGTCTTTTTTTTTTTAAGTTAGATTTACCAATATATTTCTCAAAGTTATTGTTTAAAGTTACTTTTTTCAAGTATTAGTGGACCATTTTAATTTCCTTATTTAGCTGGGCATGATGAGTTCAAGTTTAGCTTGATCTATGTCACAAAGTACAGGCCATCTAGGGCTACATAGTAAGACTACATATTAAATAATAGTGTATATCCAAGAATGTTCTCTTCAGGTTCTTTTAGGGTTTGAGCTCAGTGGCCAAGAGAACCTCACTTCAGTTTCTCTAGACATCCCCAGTGCCAAAAAAAGTTCCATGCATAAAATTTAAATATTTGTCCTCACATGTTATTTCTCTTCTGCAACATATCTAATTATGTGTAATTGAATATTCTTATCATCTATTTCAAAACTCACTTTCTGGGTTTTCCTACTTTATTTTGTTTTTATTATCTTGAAATTTTTGTATATAATTAAGGAATAATAACTGAATATACAAGTATTAGTGAAAACTGTTCTTATTTTGTTTTTTATCTTAGTAGGGACCTTATGACTCATTTCTAGTGAGATTTTCCCTTTTCATTTTCTCTTTTTCATTTCATTTATTTCATTTTATTTATTAACTCTCCCATTTTTTTTCAGTGTATTTCCTTAGTATCCTTAGTTTTTTGTCATTGTTTATTGAGTGTTTTGCCTGCATGTTCTGCTTGTCTATCATGTCTGTGGTATCCTTGAAGGCCAGGAGAGGGCATTGAATGCTCTTGAACTGGAGTTGCATACTGCTGTCAGCGGCCATGTGGGTGCTGGGAGCCAAACCCAGGTCCTCAGCCAGAGCAGCCAATGCTTTTAACCCCTTGAGCCATCTTTCCAACCCCATGTTCTTAGTTTTGGGTGCCCAATTCAAGCTCCTTTTTGAATACTTTTCTATAAACTGTAATTTAGCATGAACTGTCATGTTAAGAATCTTTCTGCTTCATAGTTGGTTTGGGAAACTTTTTGATCTTTTACTGAATTGTTTTTAGGATTTTCTGTTGATTGTTTTTATAAATGAATGTTATACCTTTGCATTTTTGTGGACAGAATAGCAGTTTAACGGGATTTATAAATTCATACTTAAAAACACCCTCTTTTGAGGAGCAGTAAGAGGCAGGTTGTATGTGTTTCAGTATTTTAATTTTTATTTATATAACAAGAGTTTACCTTTTTTGTCTTGTTTCTTTTACTCTTTGTCCTCTTTTCTAAAGAGCTGTTGCCTTGCAGTCACTGCTCAGATGGGGATCTGCTGTGTCCGACCAGCCATTGCTCTTGAGTTGGGCAGTCACAGAGGTCTTTCTCTTTCACAGACTTGTTGTCCACTGCACAGTCTATACTCCCGCTGGAAGGGTTATAGTGACAGCTTGAGAAACAGATCTGCAGAAACTGTCACTTATATTCTCGGGCTGCCAGCGATTTGACACTTGTGTTGTTCTCTGTAATATCGAATTCCTGAAATTTGCACAGCTTTTATTTTCATTGTATGTTCCTGTGGCTTGTGGAGGATGGCTGGTAGATGTCCATGTACAAACTCTTATTACCTTGTCCACTCAGAAATAAATTCTACTTCTTTATTGCCAATATCTTCCTTCTATAAAGCATACTGTATTAAATAGGGACCATTTTACTTACGCTGAATTTTTTATTCCCAGTGCTTACTAATAGAAGATGAGATGCCCAACAACTAATTGTTAAATAAGTTCTTCAAAATACATACATTTCTTTTATCCATTTTTTCTATATAGAATGAGTATTGATATTTCTATTGTTGATTAAAATGTCCTGTTATGTGTAAATGTTACCAGCCTAATAAAACATTTTAGTTGCATACTTAATATCTTAAGTGTAAGCAGTGAAGCAGGTATCAATATAGCAATTTTTGTTTGACTTTTATTTAGATTGAACGGTGCAGGATTTAAATGTAAAGAAAATTAAACATACCCAGTCCTACTGACCGTGATTATAGTTATATTTTGAAATATCTCCCTGTTTTGACTCTTAACATCTAACACATATAGAATATGACTTTTTTTCCAGTAGAAGTTTATACTTTCAGGTTTTGGCCTTTAAAGCACTCTGAAAGGAATTTGAGATTCTGGCCTACAAAGTGCCATTTTTTTTTTTTTTTAAATCTACATCATGAAATTGCTGCCCCTTGTGTGCCTTCAAAGACGCAGAAATTAATAGGCAAAAATGATGGTAGAAGACAAGCTTGGTGAAAGAGGCGAAACCCAGAAAGAGATTGGCAAGTGTGTGTGGAGGCCAGAACGGTGCTGGCTGGCCTCGCCACACCTGGCTGGCCCTGCTTTCTAGGTTGTCTGTTTCTACCCTGCGAACATGTTCTCCCATCTGAAAACAGACCAGTGCTGTCTGCCGTGCTCATGCTGCTTTGTTGTTTAAGAAGCAGAATTCCTACAGAGGCACACATCTTGGAGTAGGACATTCACCTGAGGAACACGACAAATGAAGAAGTAGTGTCTGGGGTGGTTCTGTTTACAGGGTACGGCTGTTTCATTGTTAGGAAACAGAGCAAGGTTGCCTTCCATTCCAGAGCAGAGCCGCAGCAAGCCAGCCGGCTGTGCTGTGAAGTAGGCGTGATGGTGCATGACATTTGCTCTGTTTCTGCAGCCGGAAGCATCCTATCCGTAAGCTTGTTGTTGAAGTGCAGAGGAGCACTCTGCAGTCCCAGGTCCTCAGGGCCTCCCTAATAGTTTACAGCCTCCATGGATTTAGCTTCTGAATGTGTAAATACTCATTTCAGAAAATGTATTAGTTAGCTTCACTTTGCAATTATTTAAAGGCTGACTAAAACAAGTGGCTGACATCGAAGTGGCTAACATTGAACAACAAATACTTTTATATTAAATTGGGCCTTTATTCCCTTCACTTATAAATTATAGATGTTCTAGTTCCTTCTTAATTCTCCCACGCATTGTAGCTTATCTGGGGAATATTGTACAGTTGCTTGAATCTTATTCATAAATTATTGCTGTCAAATCACTTCATGTTCAAAATTATCAGCTGTTACTTTCCGTAATGTCTTCAAGTCAGTTCGGTCAGTTCTTTTTCTCAGGACGTGAGTGCCATTATTATTATATGTATTTATTACATAAAGGTGCCAAAGTAGATGTGTCAGTTTCAGACCACTTTGAGAAGTCTGTCCTTCCCTCGACCATGTGTGTCCCATGTTGTTGTAAGTGTAAAAGTGTTGGGCTGTATAATGTTCATTATTAGCCCTATGGTTGTCACGGTGGTATTATGTACATGCTGTCACAAACAAGAAAACCTGTTAGATTTTATAATTGCCGTATTTAGCTTGGGCCAGGCAGATATTCCCACACACGCTGTCTGAATCCCCTCATCATCCATCTCCCAGCCCCCATCTGGTGCCGTCTATCATAATCTTTCCTGTTTGGACTGTCTTCCATCTGTACTTGAGTGTACTCTTCATCTTCCTATTGGAGTCCTCTCTCCCAGCCCATGTGGTTTCTTCTCCACACTAACCCATCACGGCATCCTCCTCCTTCCTCTCTTCCTGTTCATCTGTGTCCCATGATTCTCCTGTCCTAGAAGCCCAAGAACCTTAGCCATGCCTACCCCATTCCACCCAGTTATAGGCCGTTTAACCAACCAATCAGGTATGTCTTAGTCAGGTTTACAAAACAAGGATAGGTGTAACCAGATCTTGAGGGCCAGTAACACGCATCAGACCAACCTCCAACAGTCCCAGGCACTGAAGTCAGGTTGTAAGTCTTCTTGTTTGGTTGGTTTTTGTTTGTTTGTTTGTTTTAGTTGTGTGTGTATGTGTGGAAGAGATGTGAAAGAGAGACGGGGAGGGGGTTGTCACACTATGTAGTCTAGCTATCCTGAAACTCATCCTGTAGACCAGGCTGGCCCTGAACTCACCCTGCGTCTGCCTCCCTAGTACTGGCATTAAAGGTGTGCAACATGAAACCCAACTTAGGTTGTGAATTTGGTAGCAAGTGTAAATGGTAAATCTTGGTAAACCTGGTAAATCTTGGTGGTCTAAAAAAAATTTTTTTTTTTGGAAAAAATTGTGAGAAAAAATAATATCAAGAAAAAAAACTTCATAATTCAAACACTAGGAATCTTTTTTCTAACTTTTATTTTTATATGTATAGATGTTGTGTCTACATGTTTATCTGTGCACTACGTGCATGCAGTGCCTTTGGAGGCCAGAAGAGGGCACTGGATCCCCTGTAGCTGGAGTTGCAGGTGGTGGTTTGCCACCAAGCGGGTGCTGGGAATTGTACCCAGAACCTCTGGAGGAGCAGCCAGTGCTCTTAACTGCTGAGCCGTCTCTCCAGCTCTGAAATTGATTTTCAAAACTAAAGTTAAATCATAACTCATGTAATTCTGTCGTTTTTACTAACTTCATTATATAATATTTGTCATGCTAGGAAACATTGTTAAAAGTCATAACTCCTAAATAATTCTTAGTGTGCTAGGAGTTAGACCATAGCAAAAGTTTTAAACATTTTTGTTTAAAAGTTTGCTTTTTTCTTTTCTTTTTGTCATCTCTCTCTCTCTCTCTCTCTCTCTCTCTGGACTTTCAGCATAGAATTGTCAACTTTATACTTCTGATACATGTAATTACTGTATCTGTTTGTTACAGATTTTAGAGTTGAACAATTGTGTATTCTTTGACCCTAAATACAGGATCAGGATCATTGTAAGACAAATTTACAATCTCATGTTAGGGAGATGTTTCTTTTCTAGGTCTTCCTTTAGAGTTACTTTAGAGTTACTCCTTGTCTCTGCCTACTCTCACCTGATTTCTCAGTTGCATATGAGCAACAGTAAAAACGAGATGTAAATGATCCTGAGATTGGGTGTTCTGCTTGCCCCGTGAAGTGCCTAAAGGGTTGCATGGAGGGAAGCAGAGAGGACAGATGTGGTTGTAGTCAAGTGTTGCACTCGGAGATGGCTGAATCCAAATCTCCTTAAATTGTATGAAGTTGAGTGCCTGATTGTCCGACTTATTAGAAGATCCTAGGAACAGTAGGGATGTATTGTCATCTAAACAATAAACTGACAAGTATGTGTGTGTTACACTTTTCTTTCTGAAGGAAGTTGAAATTCGAAATAAAGACCTGGAGGGGCAGCTGTCTGACCTAGAACAGCGCCTGGAGAAGAGCCAGAATGAACAAGAGGCTTTCCGCAGTAACCTGAAGACACTCTTAGAAATTCTGGATGGAAAAATATTTGAACTAACAGAATTACGAGATAATTTGGCCAAGCTACTAGAATGCAGCTAAGGAGAATGAAATTTCAGTGCCAATAGATGAAGAGACACTGTCTGTCTTCGTAGGACTGTTTGGGCTCCACACCAAGATTGCACAAAATTTTTTTGAATATCATTCCTCCAGGAGGAGGGTGTTTTGAAAATTGGAATTGTATATTTCAGTATAAATTTTAGAATTTAGCTAATAGCTAGTTGGGGAAAAAAAGACATGAAAAACTTGAACTACAAATTACCTCCATGTATATTGGCCATAGTTAACCAGAAAGTTATAAGTAGACACTTAATGTAATCTTTCCCCCCTGGTATTAGCCAATGGGAGAATTAACAATGCCTGGGTCCCTTCCCCCCCCGCCTTTTTTTCCAACACAGTGAAGATTATCTGCTTTTTAAATTAATTTATGATATCTACAGCTGTGTTTTGTGCAAAAACTTAGTAATGGAAGCCCTGTCTTTGTTGTTATCTGAATAATTTCTCAGGATATTTTTGTGCTGCTGAGAAAGGGCCATTACCGATTAATCTTTGCTAGGAGTGGGGGAGCTCTGTCTCTGGTTGAAACTCACTATCATGGGTGTCTGGAGTTCTTCCCCTTTTTGTACTGGGAGTGTTTTCACTCTAGTGGCTACTCTGGTAACACTCTGCTGTTCTCCAATCTTGTCTGTTGTATAGTTTACTTTCCCATATTGATTCCATGTATTTATGAGAAGACACTGTCTCCCACTTTATTACACATTTTAAAACCAACTAAACAAAGGCAGCTGACTTCCTCAGATGTTTTTCTTTTTAAATTTATAGTAAATTTGACACAGAGAACTAAAATACAGCAATCCGTCCTTGACGGTTTAGTCTGGCGATATTAAGTGTATTTACAGAAAATATGCAGTTACATTTATTTATATATTTGGCAGGAAATCTTTTCTGAATGATTAATGCATTTCAATTTATGAAAAATACTGGTTATGGGGGCACTGTTTAGTATAGATAATTTTAGCTGTTTTCAAGGAGGTCCACTTCTGTCCAGCAGCCCATCAGAGGACTGTATCTAAATTGTAACCGTGGCAGATGGGTCTTCACAGAAATCATGTCTCTATTCAAACTTCACAAGGCAATATTTGAACTGTTACCTAGGCATTTCAAAAATGGGAAATACCTTCAACAGGCTCTTCTCAGAGAGCAGGTTTTAGTATTGTTTTGATGTAATTTTAAGACTTTTAGCAAACATGCATTTCTTTATATAATACATTTTTTTTTCACAAAGCTATTTTAAAAGTACGCCAAGTGCTGTCTGCTCTGCCCGAGTAGGAATTGCATCAGAATACGTATATCTTGCTGTACAATGCCTGTGATACTGAAGAGGGTTCTTATTAGTGTATGCTTGAGTACCTTACTCTGGAGTCAATGAATGCACTGATTTTTTGTTTGTACCCCAAATGATTGAATTGTTAAGTACAAATTAAGCAGATTAACCCATTTTTTCACTCATAAACAGATTCTTAGTACTAGTTTGTTTTCTATTTATGTGTATGTACATAAATACATACATATTAATTTATATTAGAGTGAAAAATAAATGGTTTGTTTCTAAAGTTAGTTTCTATAGTAAGGTGTCTCTGAAAACTTTGTGTCTGACACGTAATTATCACGGATTCTATGTGCTGTTCCATCACCAGTCATGTCCATCTATCTTAAGGTATTTTCCTTACCTATCTATTATAGAGAGAATAATTTAAGTACACATGCCCAGAGTTGAGATATTTCTCTGATAAATCAGGTAATAAAATTTATTTGATGGGTAGAATTTTGAAAACATAAGATTTTATTTATGAGTTTCTGAATATCAAAGAATACCAGGTTTTCATTTAAATAGAGGACTAACACTAGGGATCAGGGAATTTAGTTATGAAGAGTTTAAAAAAAATCTAAAAAATAAAAAAGCAGTATAAGCTGTTGATATGGTAAGCAAATTATTTTGATGATGTGATGAAATATTTTTAAATTTTGGCATAGTGATCATTTAATGGGAAAACCTCAGCAAAATGTCTCCATCGATGATATGAGGCATATGTGTAATTTAGTATATACATACACTTATATGTATATACAGAAATTATTTTTAATATTTTTCCTACTGCTGTGAAATTTAAAATTGGAACTTTTGTGAGTGTTTTCCATGTCCAATAGAGCCTGATTGTTTCTTTTTTTAATAACAATTTATTGAGGGCTGCACCTATAAATTCCCAGCTTGTCAGTAGACATGTACAGTATTTGGTAGAAGGTAGGCACAAGTGCACATATAAATAAAACCTTCTTAGTGACTATTTTAAACATTCATTCACACTAGAGGAACATTTAGAACTCATCGCCTCTAAGTCATAGGTTGTGTGCCTACTGTAGCTTTTTCCATTGCTATATTATATAAACATTCGCATAGTAAAATTTGATTTTTCCCAGAGATAAATATTCTATAATGAATGAGTCTATATTTAGGTCAGACTGTGGTAATCTATTGATCAGAACATAATGCTGGGGACAGTAGCCTGAACATGTGGACTTGCAGTGACACAGGAGAGCAAAGGTCAATTCCATTTGTGTATAAATTATTATAACTATGAAATCTTGTACAAAAAGCAAAAACTGGAAAAAAAACCAAAAATACAGTTTTTATTTTGAAATACAGTTGTTCTCTGGAGAATGTACTTCATATTTTTTTCCTCAGTCTTTTAAGGATATTTAAAGCATTTAAATGATGGCAGCATTTGCTTCAATCCTACAGGTGCTACTGGATTTTGCATTAGTATGTGATGTTTTAAAATCCTAACTTTGACATAAAAGGTTTTATAAGTATTTCCCTGCCTGGAAAATTAGTTTTTATTCTTCTCTCCTCATTCCCTCCTCTCGCTCTGCCTCTCTAGACTGAAAACGAACATTCATGAAATTGCATTGCTCCTGTCCCTAAAGGAAATGCGCAGCACCATCAGAACTCTGAGGCTGTGTTGTCTTTGCACTGTTGGGAGCAAAGTTAGGGGAGGAACTTATCACTTAACTTTTCAGGTGACTCTGAAATGGTAAGCTACCGCTCAACCTTTAAAAAGCCATTTCTTTGCTCTGTTAAAATTAAATGTATCCTTTAGCAGGTACACCTTTGCCTTGTATGCTTTTGTTTGCCTCTGGAGCGTGCGTTTGGGGTGCTGTCTCTGGATCCTGACTGCCTCCTGGACTGGAATAGGGAGGGGGCAGGCCATGGGGAAGGCTTGTCGGTTATTGTTTTGAGCCTTTCATTTATTTGATAACAAATAATTTTAACATTTAAAGTTTTGTGCTTAAAAACAAAATATTCTTCACTGAACTTTTGTCTCCGGTATACATTAGCATAAACTTCTAGCATTCATGAGGTGAATTAACATCATTTCTTTTTCTTTCATGGTGCTTGGGGGTCAGACCCAGGCAGGGCCTAGCACATTGTTAGGCCAGCTCTGTGCTACTGAGCTACTTTCCAGCCCTGTAGAAAAATCATAAAGAAGAAAGCTTTCAGGTAAGAGATAGTAGAGTTGAGTTTGAAACATTTTAAAAATACCTTTAACAGAGCAGCACACTCTGTGACTAGCAGTGATAAACATGTGCTAAGAATATCTTTAAAAAGTTTTAGAGTCGCTCACTCCATTGTCCTAAAAACAACAAAAACTGTTTTAAACTTGGGGGGGTCATCGCCTATTTTGTTTGTATGTGTGTGTGTTTTGTTTGGGGTGTTTTGGTTTTATTTTTTTTTTTGTGTTGCTGTTTTGTTTTTTTGGGGGAGTGGGTTTCAAGACTGGGTTTCTCTGTGTACCTGTGGCTGTCCTGGACTCACTTTGTAGAACAAGTTGACTTTGAACTCTGCTCTGCCTGCCTCTGCCTTCCCAGGTGCTGGAATACAGGTGTGCACCACCACACCCAGCTTCATCATTCTCATTTTTAATCCCAGCATTGAGAAGGCTACAGCAGGAGGATTGAGAGTTGGAAATTATTCTGGGCTGTATATAGTTAAGATTTTTGTTTCAAAAACAAAATAAATTTAGGCCTAATAAGCAGAGGGAGTTTGTATCATTGACTGTGTCTCCCGAGAAGCTCCCTGTCAGCATCACACTGCCTAATGATCTGTAAGGGCACTGGGTAAAGCAGGTACCTTAAAAACAAAGATGTGTATATGAGTATGTATGTATCAGCACAAGGTGTATGCCTGGTGCTCACAGAGGTCCAAAGCTGTGGTTAACTGCTTTTAATCACTGAGCCATCTACACAGCCCTAATTCCCTAATTCTTTGAGAATTTAATCTCTTCTGTTCCCCATCTCCTCCCAGATCATCCCCCCACCTCCTCCCAACCTCATGTTCTTTTTTCTTGAATGAAAGAGAAAGAAATGTGGAAGAAGGAGGTGGGGGAGAAGCCATTTAAAATACAAAATCCGATTTGTGTTGGCCAGTTATTCCTGGGCACAAAGCCTGCCCAGGACTGGAGTTGGCATACTCAGTGTCACTCCAGTGAAGAATTTTTCCTCTCCCAGCAGCTACCAAGTGCAAATGGCTTCTTGGTCAGTGGTGGCACTTTGTGTCTTCTCCGTTCTGGGATTTTTGTCTGGCTTGAACCTGTGTGGGTCTTACTGTACCTTCATAGTCTCTGGGAGTCCATATGGGCATCAGCCCTGTTGTGTCGAGGAAATGTTTTCTCCTTAACATCATCCACCAATCCTGACTCTTATAATCTCTCTGCCCCTCTTCTGCGTAGATCCTGAGCCTTGAGGAAGAGCTGTGTTCAAGACATCTCATTCAGGGCTGAGATAGTATTAATGAAGGCAAAGAGCCTGGCTATAGATAGAGTGGGGCTCTAGGGGAAGGCCTACTATTGTTATTTTGCTAAATAAATCAGGAGCAGTAAAATGGCTCCTGATGTCACACTACTGTACCCATAGATCAGCTCGGCCTCCATTAGAGAAGCTGCTTCTTTCGTAGGTGATAACTAGCCCAGACCCACAGCTGGATAACACACAGAGTGAGAGATGTGGAGAAGATGCCTTTAAGGGAGTTAACAGGCATTGTTTAGAGATAGAACACATACTTAAGCATGTGCAAAGACACACATTAAACCCTTAGCAAAAGCAAACAAAAATGTAAACAAAAATATTTTTCTTAGTCATTTTTATTAAAGATATTTAGGACATGAAGAAAATTGCATCTGGATAGAATAAAAGTTACAAACACCCAAAGTCTTCCTGTGGATTTTCTCATCTTTAGAGAAAAAAATCTAAAATTGCTTTCTGCCCTTTAGAGGTGTCATCTAAAGCCTGGCATGGCATTCGATGTACCTAGTTCTAGCAGCAAAGACAGCTGAGACTGGAGAATAGTTTAAGACCAGGAGGTGGGAACCAGTCAGGGCAAGACAGACCCTTTTTCCTTAAAAAATAAATAAGAGAGAGGGTGGGGAAAATGGAAAGTTATCATTATTGAGACAGTGGATCCAGCAAATAGCAGCGTCAGGCCCCGTTCTTATCTGAGGTGTATCGAGATAGCCAGACACAAACGTTTTCTTCCCCAGTCTTACTCCGTTTTGCTGCTGCTTTTGTTTGTTTGTTTGTTTTTTGAGTCAGAGTTTCTCTGGGTAGCCTGACTAGTCTGACATTTGCTGCAGGAGCAGGCA
The DNA here is from genome assembly GCF_030254825.1 of Meriones unguiculatus. NCBI lineage: Eukaryota > Metazoa > Chordata > Mammalia > Rodentia > Muridae > Meriones > Meriones unguiculatus. The sequence goes on from NC_083350.1 coordinate 85,916,951, forward strand.
GACTGCCCTGGAACTCACAGCGCCCCACCTGCCTCTGCCTCCAGAGCTCGGGATTAAAGGCCTGCACCTCCCACTTAGCTGCTGCTGCTTTAACCACAGCGGGGATTGCCCTGAGGACTTTCAAAGATGAACGCTTCCTGCCACTTGTTAGGGATTATAACCTCCTCTGTAGTCACACTATTTGAATCAGATTCCCTCAGGGAGAGAATTATTACTCTGTTTTCTCGTAATAGCAGTAAATAAAGGTTTATTCATAAATGCAGCTTCAGGGCTGTTTCTGTGGTGTGGAAAGTCTTTAGGGTGTTTTCTGTTAACGTGTTCAGTTTTGTCTGTACTGAGGCTGCTTCGCTGAGCACTTGTTCAGCGGGAACCTCTGTCTGTGTGACTCACACGTGGGTTTACTCATGTGTCCCATCCCGCCCTACTTTTCATGGACAGCATTTCAGAAAGCATGGCCAGAGATGGGATGTGCATGATGTAGGTGCTTCCTTTACAGCTTGAAATAAATGGGCCACAGGGGCCTCTGTTGGCCACCTGCATTATGAGGGGCACTGTGCCAGCTCAGATGGCACCTGCGTGTTCAAGGCTGTTGGGTGAGTGTCTGGCGTGTCTGTCAGGATGAAGCAGATTTCTGGGGCAGGGCTTTGTTTCTAACTTACCTGCCTTGCCTCTCTAAAATATCTGTTAGAACTTTTTTTTTATTTTGTCTTGAAAACAAACAAACAAACAAACAAAAAACAAAAACAAAGTCTTACGTAGTCCAGGATAATCTCAAACTTGATATCCAAGGACAATCTGCTTCCCCCCCTCCCCAGCTCTAGGGTCATAGGCACATGTCCACCTGTGGTGCTGGGTATTGAATCCAGGACTTTACCCATGCTAGGGAAATAGGGTGCTGCATAGCTACATGCTTGTTTGCTCTCCAGCCTTCCTTGATGTGGCAACTCTTGTTACCATCATAAATTACCTGTCACACTTTCGTATAAGTGTTATTCATGGACCATGTTTTAGTATCAATTTAAAGAAAACAAAGAAAGCTTACAGACTTCCAATGATTTAATGAAAGTAATTGTTCATATGGGGAATTTCAGTCTCTTAAACTTAATAGCTTGGTTTGAAAGTAAGTACTGGTAGCCCCAGCACTTGAGAAGCAGGAGGATTACAAATCTGAGGCCAACCTGGGATGCATAGCAAAAGCCATCATAAAGTGAAATAGTAGAGGCTGGGCTGGATGGGCCACACTCTTAATCCCAGCACTCAGGAGGCAGAGGCAAGCAAACCTCTTTGAGTTCGAGGCCAGCCTTTACTACACAGAGAGACCCTGTCTCAAAAAAAAACTAAAAAACAAAAACAAAATCCCATAGGTGCTAGAGAGATGGCTCAGCAGTTAAGAACACTTGTTACAGAGGACCCATTTTCAATTCCCAGCACACACATGGCTGTTCACAACCGTCCATAACTCCAGTTTCAGGGAATCCAGCATCCTCTTCTGATCACCACAGACACCAGACATGCACAGACAGTGTTCACAAAACACTCAAACACATGAAATGAATAAATCTGAAAAAAAAAAAAAAGTAGCAAGCTGATAATTAAGGCCTTAGGAAGACAATTCAGCTCTTACATTCTCAATGAAACTGGAAATTGAGCAAGTTACATCTTGGAGAAGGATGAAAAGCACTTAGCATAGTCCTAGTCAGACTACAGTTAGTAAATGATTACTAAAGTACCTGCATTGTGCTGGGGGAGGGGGGCTGTAAGGGCCTCCTGGGTGGCTTTTACATCAGATTTGATTTAAATAGACAAAACATGAGCACAAAGTTCAGCATGTCAGCCATTTCTAAGATTACAGTTCAAATACTTTGATGGTGTTATTATCACCAGTCTGTTTACTTTCCTGTCATCCCTGGTGACTGCACTGTATCTTATACCTCTTTGCATTTGCCTATTCCAAGTCCTTGTGTGCATGGAGTCTTTTATGTGCATGTTTGTCTTTCTGTCTGACTTGTTTCACTTAGCACAATGTTCTCAGGGTCCATCCATGTTCTGGCATGTCTCAGAATTCCATTGCTTCTTGAGGCTGATGAGATTCGGTTGTGTGACTATTAGCCATATATTTATCCAGTCACTTTTGATGAATGTTGGGTTGTTTCTACCATTGTGAACAATGCTTTGAACATTGTGTATAAGAATCTGAGGCCCTGTGTCACATTTTTGGGCATTATATACCCTAGGATATCAATAAGTAGTTCAAGTGGTGATTTTGTGTTTGAGACGTAAGCAAAAGCTTAGGTTTGAACTGGGTAAGCAAGGCGGTAGGGTAAGTGTGGCTTGTAGGTAAGCTGTAGTCTCTGAGCGGGGAGACTCATATGTAGGAGGCTCATATGTGACCCACGTGCCTTTTTAAAAAGTGTATGTGTGTGTTCTGTGGCTGTCAGAGGACAACCTTTCCGGGTTGGTTCTCCCCTTCTACGTCAATGCAGGCTGTCAAGCTTACATGGCAAGCACTTTTACCTCCTGAGCCATCTCACCAGCCAGTCCACATGCCTTTTACACATTCCTTCTTAAGACAGTTAATGAGCACCACCCCAGCTACGACCCAGGCTCTGGTTTGGGTCCATAGCTGAGTGCAAGACAGAACTATTTACACGGTAAGTAAAGAAGAGAGGACTCTGGCAGGAATCATCCAGGAAAGAAGATTGGGGAGTTCTTTTCCAAAGAAGGTTAAGCCTCCAAGTTCTTGCTGGAGGAGCAAGAGCTAGTCAGTTAAGGGAGTAAAAGAATTATTGAGTGCACCATATGCAAAGCTACAGGCAGAAAGGTGTTGGGCCATTTCGATTAGAGTGGGTCATTGCAGGTGAGGTGTAGGACAAGGAAAGGGCATGAACAGAGGGGCAGAAGGTGCACTGGAACTTTGTAGTTCTTGTTCCTCCTCAGGTAATGGAGAAATGGTGAGGGGTAGGGGTTTGTTGTAAAGGAACAGACAGACAGACAGTTATGTGGATAACAATCACTCCTGAGAAAGCCATGGCACTGGGGATGGTCGGTGATGGGTTTGGAGAATATTTAGGAGTTAAAATGAGTCAGATCTCCCAATTTATTTGGTGTGGGAGAATGCTGGTTTACTCCTGGGCATCTTGAACTGCAGGCTGAGTTCCACATGAAGGAAAAGCTGGGAAGCAAGAGGCCAGATGTATGGATTAATCTCTTGCTCTTTTGTGAAGAGATGGGTGTGACTGGAGTGAATGAGTTATGCTTTGAATGAATTTAGTATGTATGAAAGTGCCGAAGTAAAATTTTTTAATCTAAATGTGAAGCTTGTGGGGGAGGGGAACAGGAGCTGGAAATAGTGACTAAAGAATTGACGTTGTGTGGGATAGCAGTGGAGAGCCCGAGAACAGGGAGGGTACAAAGTGAAAGTGAGAACCTAGGCCAGATGCAGCTTGAAGAAGAGTGGACAAGAAGGATGGATCAGCCAGCATGGTGGGCCTTCTGGGAGCTGAGAGTGGAGTTTTAGAAAGCCATATTTCACATGAAAATAAAGCCACAAATCAACTCATGTCTCAGGGTGATGCTTTAAAATGTATCAAGATCCTTTTTTTGAGTTTTAAATATATTTTAGGTTTAAAGGAATTAAAAACTGAAATACATTTTCTTTAGCAAACTCAGATTCGCTGTGTATATTTGAAAGCACTGAAATCCAGGTTACCTGTTTTCCCTGGAATTTGAGGCAAGTTGGGAAAGGCTCTCTGCTGGTCTCTGAGAGTCGGGACTTTCTCAGTGTGGCACAGAAATGATGTCTGAGGTGACATGTCTTCTAGAGACCCATTTTAATGTAATGAAAACACCTTTATTTTTCTTCGTGCTGTGCTAATCAAATACTCCGAACCGCTGCTTGTCAATGTATTGGACTTCATGTTGTTATGGGGGCATAAGGCATGTACTGAGGCTGCAGCCAGAAGCTGGCCACTGCCTTCCTGTGGCTCCCCTGCCCCATGGGGTCAAGTTTGTAGGGCTTAAGTCTCTAGTCTTTCATGAAATTTCATGTCTTTCAGTTTGTGAATCTGATACTGAATTCATGACTAGGACCAGGTAATTGTATATTTGCATTGCTTTAGAAAGTTTACATTCCTGTTATCCTAAGTATTCTTTCTTATTAATTTATAAGCATACTACTTACAAATTATTCACTCAGAATGGTATCAATGAAAAATATTCTTTGTACTTGGCTTTAGTCTGCTGTGGTATTTAATTTTTTTTTTTTTTTTAGTCTGAGTTACATTTAAAATTAGTTTGAATTCCTTGGGTAGACGTTATTTGTCACTTGGGCAACAAATTGAGCATGTTTGCCATTGCAGGAAGGAAAAAGAAGCCACCAGTATTCACAGTTTGCTGAAAATATAAATTTTTCAAGTCAACTTGGGAATTGTCAAATAAACAATAACTTTAAAGTTACTCGTGTTCATCTTTTTTTTTTTTTTTTCTGTTTCGTTAATCGTGGTCTCCTGTAGCAGAACTTTTATTTTACAGTGTGCTCGTGCAAAGAGACCCCAGTGCTGCAGGCCTGAGCATGGCCTGAGCATAATCACAGCTGTGTGATTTACAGGGTGTGGCTGTTCAGCACAGCAGCTTTCACAGTAGTCTTATGACCAGAGTTTTGTCACCCCACTTTTAACATGGGGGACTCAGTTTCAACAGGATTTAGGGACTAGCCTGGTGAAAGGCAACCAGGACAGCACAGGCTTTCTGCTGCACCATGCTCACCCTTGGCAACACGCTTGAACCATGCCACGAAAATACTTTTTTAAAGGCAGTATATAGATTTTTCAATGTGTAATACTTATCAGCCTGTCAAGAATCAAATAGCTTGCTTTCCATCTCATGTGGTACTGTTTCCAACCTCTGTACCTTAAAGAAAAAAAAAAACAGAAGAAGAGGAGGAGGAGGAGGAGGAGGAGGAGGAGGAATTTGCCTTAGTTATACAGTGGTTCCTATATGCCAAAAAAAAAAAGTTTATTTATTATTGTGGAGGGGGCATATGGGCCTCAGTTCATATGGGAGTCAGTTTTCCCACCATTATGGATTCTGGACATCAGACTCAGGTGAAACTCTGTTAGCCCGCTGGACCTATGTTGCTTTCTACTTCATTACTATGATGCTTTGATGTCATTCTTTCAATATTTTATGCATCTATACACAAGGTACATGTATTTATTAAGACCTTTAGTTTGTGGGGTAAATTCTATCATAAGGTATTTTCCCCCTTACCTTTTTTTAGACTATTAGATGTCCCAACTGGTACATGTAAATCTGCCTAATTCCGTTCTCTTCTCCACAGAATTCTTCATTTTGAACATGAGGTTAGACATTTCTCACCCCCCAACACACACAGACTACCTGCGAAGTTTTAGGAGTATTCAGGGTTACTTAGTTACCACTTACCAAATATCCCAAGTGCCTTTAAAACTCCACAATCAATAGAGAGCATGAACTCTGGGGAAAACATTGCTGAAAGCTACAAGATTAAATGTTTGACTCCCCTTGATGAAACTCCTCAGTTACAGCACTGTCCAGCACATGTGTGTGACTTGACACTGGGCATGTTGCTGCTTTAGAAGCAGCAGCAAACTATCGATCTCTGCGCCTGGGGCAGGTCTATGAATGGCTGCGGTGCTACCCTCTCCTTTTGCTTTTACTTAAATTCTGCAGATAAAGCTCAGAGCTTACAGGCTTATGGGGAAAGCACTGTTAACTCATTGAACCAAATGGTGCAAACTGATAAATTTTTATACTGCCTTTTAAAGAAGTATTTGCAGGCTCTGATTCAAGCGTGCTGACATGGGTGAGCATCGTGCAGCAGAAACCCTATGGTTTCCTTTGCTTTTTACCAGGCCAGTCCCTGAAACCTGAAGGTACCAGGGACGCCAGTGAAAAATAGAAGGTAGTTTAAAGCCCATGCTGTTTTGTAGTCTTGGCTTAGTTGTAATCTTTAAAATGGCAAACAGAAAGATGAGACAGAATGGAAAGACATGGGAAAGTGCTGGACTGTGGCAGATGAGGACACTGTCTCCCTCTCAGTCAGGAGCCTCCTGTCACATCCTTCACTTTGCCTCTGGTGACATCTAATGCCATCTGGCTGGTTTTATGAACACGTATGAAGTGTGCATCAGCCCAGGGAAAACAGAGATGAGAAGCCCAATCTTCACCATCAAGAGCACACAGACTGGAAAGGGAGCTGCATAGTGTCTGGTTACAGCACTGCAAAGCAGGGGATCCATTCCATGTGGGGAAGGAGCTGGTGGCCTTGGAGGAGGAAGCATTGAACTGTGATGTAAAAGAGGGGTGGCTGCCCACTGAAAACTCAAGTGATGTAGGAAACAGAACACATTCAACATCAGCCCTGAGACCCTGGCTGAGCACACCAGTGGCTCAGCACAGAAGGAAGAACAGATCTGAAGGCTTGGCTCATGTCCTTAGAAGCCCTACATTCCCAAGTGAAGAATCAGTGAAACCCTTGAAGTAACATGACTGCAGTTGCACTAAAAAGATTAAGTCACTGGGAAAGGCTCAGAAACCCTGCATGGTCAGACTGAGGAGGGCTCTTAACTGTGGCAGTGTAGGTAAGAAAGGAAACTAGAAATGACAAACAGCTGAACAAGACAAGAGGTAAGAGATAGGGAGGCATTTGGCATTTTTACCATTTGCTTTTTCCCTGGCATCTATTATTCCTTTCCCCACCTCAATTCAGTATCCACAAAAACCTTTCCAGTTCAGTGACCCCCCAGGATTGAGTGGGCCCTGCAGTATCTTATTCTCTGCTTTTAAGTTTTCATGGTAACTGAGATTGAGAACTGACACCAGTGTGATGAGTAAAGACAGCAAAAGGAAGTCTGTTGGGGGTTGGAAAGTCACTATGGAAGGGCCCTGGCCACAGATTTCCTCCCATCCCAAAGGCTTTGAGGATAAACAGTAGATCTCTGGAACTACTCAATTGAGAAGAGTACCTTGGAGTCCTGGTTTGACGATCAGAATAATTCTTCATGGAGAAGAAATGGCCTGAAGGCCCCCAACAAACGGTCCTTGCTCAGCCCTTGGCATGAGGTAGCTAACAAAAGAAAAAGCTACTGTGCCTGGACAGGGTTCAAGATAAGGAGCATGCGATCACTGTCCTGAATCTGGGGCACAAAGGGAGCTCAGGTGTCCTGACACATGGTAGCATGGATGGGGGGCCACGACATACCCAGCCTCCAACTGACCAACTTTCCCCTGACATGGAACTTAGATAATGCCAGGGGAGAAAAGAAAGCCTAAATCTTGTATTGACAAAAGCCGTGTTTTGTTTTTCTGCTGAACAGAAAAAAATTTTTGTTGTTATTGGTTGTGGGTTAAGAAGAGCTTGTTCATGTGGAGGAAAAATTTGTGGTTCTTTATTTCCAACTTCATGTGGGTTCCAGGGATGAGCTATAGGGGTACACTTGCACAGCCAGGTCTCCAATATAGACACTGAGGCTCGAGGAAATGCACCTGCTATCATGAACTTGCAGGGGCTGCTGGGCAGAGCTGTCTAGGCCTTGGTCCTCACGGAACCCACATGAATTTGTGTTGCTTGCTTCCCCAGAGGTCTCACTGATCTGATGCATGTATAGGAGAGTAGAGTAATGGGAAAAATTGACTCAGGGTTACCAGGAAAGGATGGCTGGCGCACCTATTACAGAGATAACAAGAGTGAAGAGAAAGCAGGAGCCCTTGGAAGCCCTGACAGTGGACCCTGTGCAAGGAGAAAGGAATTAGAAAGGATAGCCTGAAGAACAGTCCAGCATGGCCTGAAAAAGGGGGTAGGTAACATCAGACATCTGGTTCTGAACTTCCAGGTAGGAGCAGCCAGCATAAGGGAGTTTCAGTGGTAGATGCTCCCAATCTGTTTTGAATCTCTTGATTGGAACTTTTTTGCTCTTCTATCTATCCCAAGGCTGAACTGTGACTGGAGATTGCAGGATTCTGGCAACCCAGGACTAAAGTTAGGTCTCCCTGTGTGGCCTGCATAGATAGCACCAATGCAAGGAAGGATGAGCTTCAGGTCAAGGACCATTGCTGCAGGTGTTACGGATTTGCTGGGGAAAGTGTTTCCGGTGTAATGCCTAGTTTCCCTTGTAAGAAAAATCTCTCATCTCGTTATTTTCTGTGGGAAAGGCCAGGCAGATTGTTGTTCTGAGGGAAGGGCTGGATAAGCTGGCTCTTTGGAGCCACTGCCCTCATAGGCGATGAGCATTCTGTAACAAGCCATTTTTCATCACTCTGCCTGATAGAAGGTTTCAGAATAGGTTTTGAAGCGTTTAATTTCAGCAGTTAAAGGGGAGGCAGAGACAGGCACATCTCTAAGTTCAAGGCCATTTTTGTCTACACAGTGAGTTCTGGGGCAGCCAGAGTTACATAGTAACACCATGTGCCTTGGAGATTCAGCTTAGTCTTCAGACTCAGAGCAGTGATGAGCCTTTGTTTCTCTGTGAACCTGGCTTCTGGTTAGGTGAACAGACAAATGTGACAGCAAGATGATCAGAGCTTTGCACAGCTGTTACTCTTTTTATTGTTTAGCTCAAAGAATTTCTGAATTTCACACAGTTCTTTTCACTTGATTAGAAAAAATAAACCAAGAAAAAAAAATTAACCAATATAATCATCCACATCTCAAATTCCCAACTTCAACCATGTAGAGCCTGGGAGGAAGGAGCTGATGCAGAGTCCATGCAGGGTGCTGATTACTGGCTTGTTCAGCCTGCTTTCTTTTGGAACCCAGGACCGGGGTGTTCCCACCCACAATGGCCCTCTTCTCTATTAATCTCCAAGAAATTGTCCCCAGGCTTGCCTACAGCCTGGTCTTGTGGAGGCATTTTTTTTTTTTTTCAGTTATGGTTCCCTCCTCTCAGATGATTTCAGCATGTGTCAAGTTGACACAAAACTAGCTAGAACAAGTGATAAGTAGAATTTTGTTTGTTGTTGAGGGTATGATTAAGTTTTCAAGTGACTTGATTTTCTCTCCTCAAAATACTGACTACTTAATTGCAATACTTAAAATGCCATGTATCAAGAGGTGTTCAGCTAAAATAAGATCCTTGCTGCTGTCACTAAGAACGCTCCTAAATATCCTTCCCTGACCCATGCCTGGCAAGCACAACGGAGAAAAATGTTTCAACCAGAATCTTAGTTATATTGAAATATGATTTTAATATTAGGAGGTTTGCAGGTAAAGTTTTAGATTAAGAAGAATATTTTGTCAAGTAGTGATTTGGTTCAATGTCTGTTATAATGGGGAATGCCATCTTACACTCCATCTGGGGTGGGGTGTCCCCATAAAGGAGTGCGCCTGTCCCCAACTCCCAAAGGCCAGCCCAGAGAAATGAGGGTTCTTCAAAACTTAACCTTTGGGAAGTTTCGCTGGACACTGCGAAACAGTGTGCCATCGGATATAAATGGCTGAGTTAACTGAACCATGACAGCGTGGACACAGCTCTTCCTGGCTTTGCCTTTGACTAAAAACTCCACACGCTGCTTTTGTCACCCAGTGCTCACTCCCACTTGGCACTTTCCTGCACTGTTGACACGGTGTGTGACTTGTTTGGGAGATGCCTTCTTCTCCTCTGGCCCCAATCTCTTCCTCCACAGATGAAGGAAATGGACTACAGCTTATGATCACCTCTTTTGTCCGTACAGCATTCATCATCGTGGGACAGGAAAGGGCTGAAGGCTGTACCTCAGAAAAAACACATCTTTCCTGCTTCAAAGGCAAAGCAATGTCCCGAAGTCTTGAGTTATCTCAAAATGCGACATAATCCTACTATACAAGCCAGCATTCTGCTCCCAGCTGTTCGCTAAGAAAGTGCAGGTGCACGCTCCTGCGGACACTAGTGTGTGAATGTTTATTCACAATGGATCCAAACCAGGAATTACTGCTGTGGTGTAAGCTTACAGAACACAGGGGAAGCAATCCATTGTATGGATGCAGTGTGTTGAATCCAAAGCTGAGGGAAAGGGGGCAAGCCACCTCTCTAGTGACAAGAAACATGCCAGTGGTTGGCTTGGGCAAGGTAGGCATAGACCACAAAAATGCAGGACCCAACTGGGGGTGTAGTTCTATGGTAAAACATTAGGTCCATCCCCAACAAAGAGAGAATGACAAAGAAAGGCACCACAGAGGAAGGAGAGGACCGGTGGGAATTTTGGTCGGAATACAAAATGCTGTGGATTTTGTCATGATGGCATTTTGTCAGTATATACAGCTGTCCAAACTCATCAGTGTCTCTTTAGGCAGACACAAGTTAGATGTAAATTATTTCTCAGGGTGATGTTGGGGTGTTTTGCAAGCTGTTGTTAAAGCTGAGGCTAGCAGCAAAGATGCTTGTGAGGCAAGCATTTAGCCTAAGACCCCTTGGATTTCTGGCCATGGCCAGGCTACAAGACTTTGTAGGAAACTAATGGATGTTATGGTTGGGGTAAAGTTCCCCCCAAACAAGATCTGCCTTGGGAAGAAAGTGTCCTGGGCTGCTGTAACATGTCCTCTTCTTCAAGGCCCTTTGGATTCTGAGAGCCAGCTGCCTGGATAGCAAGGAGTGAACGGACAGTGGCAGATAGCCTCTGGTTTTGCCCTGTCTTCTGGCCCCAGCTGGCATCTTTTCTCTTCTGTGTAAGGTTCCATTCCCCTTGTGCTGTTAGGCAGGAGCCAGAGGCTGTAGAGCACTCATCTAACCTGTTTGAATTGACATGACTCAAAAAAAAAAAAAAAAAAAAAAAAAAAGGTGGAAAATTTGAAGACTAGATTTCATCCAGCCTTCTGTCTCAGAGGAGGAAACTGAGGCACTAACAGAAGTGGCAGGCCTTCTCTCAGCCAGAACAGGTCTAAAGTCCTTGTCCTTTACCAGTGTCTGCACTGCATTCTGTGCACATGCCAGTGAAATGACTGGGGTCTACCTGAGACAAAGCAGTGCCTTCTCAGCCCTGCCTACTGCAAGGTACAAGGGCAAAGCTCTGCCTGTAAATGAATGACAGCATTTTGAGTGTTGTTGAACTTGGCAGGGATTATAAAAACCCATTGCATGGTGGAAATGGCCATGCTAAATTTCCATTCATATTTACATGTGCAAAAATAGAACAAAACTAGAAAATTAGGATGTTCTCTGATAAATGTCGCTCCATCATTTTATCTTTCTTTCTTCTTGGTGGCTATTGAATTATTTTACAGTTTTCATGCTAGCACATTCTTGAAGTAGTATCACATTCTTGCCATGAATCAGCCATAACTAGAGAGTGAATTAGGTCTTTTTAATTGCCGGGGGACAGCTTACTAGTCACACTGCATGGGCTATCAGACCTGGGCTTTGCAGGTCATGCTGTGCTCTCTCAGGGGACATGGGCCTAGGACACAGGCTTAGAGCTATGCTCTGGCCTTTGGGTAACATGGTGAGGGCTCTTCACTGATTTTCCAGAAAATGTGCAGTTTAGAGTAGTAATCAGGATGGGAACTTCAGGAGGAAGACAAGCAGCGGAAATCAGGCTGGCAGAAGGAAAAAACAGTTTCCTGAAAGAGTTGTCCTTTGCGACCAGGAGGCATTGTGGGTAACAGGTTCTATCGGTGGATATCCAGCTTTCCACTCTGATGGACCTTGAGGGTAAAGTCCTGGCCTTCTCTATGACTGTCCCTGTAGACACACATATACTGGGGCGTACAGTACATTCTGTGGAACCACCAAATTACTGAATAAATACACAGTAAAACTACTCTTATGTGAACCAGTAGGATCCCTGTAATGGTGATATTAAAAACAAAAAGCCAACCTAAATACAGAGGGAAAACAGGAACTGTCTCAAAAACACCTCCCGTGACTACAGTGGGCCTGTGATTACCCCAGAGAACTGGGGGAGGGATGGAGGATGGCAAGCCTATTCTCCCCACCTCATCTATCCCTTGAATTGAAACTACATTACAATCAGGTCTTAGAGCACCTAGGTTTTCTCTTGAAGACAGTCTAGCGTCACAGCTCAGGCTGTCCCTTGAGTGCTGGAATTACAACTGTGTGTCACCATGCCTGGAGCTCCAGGTTCTTACTTCCAAAAAAGAAAGCACAATGGCTATTGTAACAACTCTGGCTTTTTATCTTTTTTAACCATCACAAGCATACTCTAGTGCTCTTTACCCTAAATACACCCTACCCTATTTTGTTTTTTGAGACAGGGTTTCTCTGTGTAGCCTTGGCTGTCCTGGACTTGCTTTGTAGACCAGATTGGCCTCAAACTCACAGACATCTGCCTGCCTCTACCTTACCGAGTGCTGGGATTAGAGGTGTGCACCACGGCATCTGGCTCCCTAGCCAAATCTTTATCAAATTCCTTAAACTATATTCATGGAATATGTTCCACTTCACTCTACAGACCTCACTGGATTCCACCAACTTCTCAACTGTCTTTCAGCACGGTAACCAGTGTGTCTCTTCCTGGGAGCTCTTTAAAGTTCTCATCTTGCTGGAGTGTTTCCCGGGTAACTGCTGTTACACAGAAAAGCAAGTCCAACCTGAATTTTTACAAACGGGACAGTAAGGGTCTTATTTCATTCCCTCACCATCTCTCTGATTGCCAAGTCAAGAATTAGCTGTATCATAATGGAATTAGTCCTCTAAACTATCCATCGTTTGCTTCTGACCATCTTTCATTTCTGTAGCTATTCAGTGTCATGCCTGAATTTTTATTTCTAAGACAGGGTCTTAAATCACCATGGAAACACAGCACTGGAAATACCTAGGAGGGTGTTTCTAGAAAGGTGTACGTGAGGAAGACAGACCTACTGTGAATGTGAGGATGCCATCCCATGGTTACCTGGACTGAATGGAAAAGAGAAAGCAAGCTGAAGACAAGGATTCTCTGTTTCCTGGACTTCCCTGAACTCTAAGCCAAAATAAACCCAGCCCCTAAGTAAGCTGCTTTTTGTCAAGACATTCAGTCACCATCTCTGACATAAACTCATGGGCTGGCTCTTGGATCACCTCCACCTGAGGGAGGAACAGCCTTTCCATTCCACAGAGAAAGACAAAGAAGCCAGTCCTGATGAGACCTGACAGACTATGGTCAAATGGAAAGGGAGGAAGACCTCCCCATCATTGGACTGGGGGAAGGGCATAGGAGAAGAGGAGTGAGGGAGGGAGGGTGGGATTGGCAGAGGATGGAGGAGGGGGCTACAGCTCGAATACACAGTGAATAAACTGTAATTAATAAAATAAGAGACTTGCAAAAAAGATACTGTCAGCAGAAAATAAACACATTGTTAAAATTGTGCAATATTGCTATGCTCCTTTTTGAAATGAAAATACCTACCACTGATGGTATTTAAACAAACAAAATCAAGTTAATTCAAATAAATATCCTTTATTAAAGAAAAAAGGAATACTGTTAAGCACCAAAACTGTGTCGTTACATTGCATGTACAATAAAAGAAAGGAGAGTGCAATACTGGGTAAGCAAGTACTTAAGTCTGAAGTCAGGAGTGTAAAATGTTAAAAAAGAAAAAAAAAAGCAGCACAATTACGATGCAGAAAGGTTGCACTAAAGAGCAAAAGGCAACAGTCAAAACAATTATTGGAGATTTCATAGTATTGCTATAAATGCTTGCTTAGTATTTTCTTTGTGTGTTTAAAACTTTAGAATGTTAACTGAGCATATCTAAGTATATAACTTTGCAAGAGATGGCATTTACAGTATGCTGCGGACAATTCACTCGATGTATGGTGGGGAAGCCATCCTGTAAAGCCAAGCACAGTGCACTAGTATTTTGTTTCTGCCTTTATAACATTGCACAAAGCTAGTAATGGTGAGTCAGTTTGCCAATTTAACTTTCATTTAAAAAAGTGTCAGTTTCTTTAGCTCCAGGGGGCTTTACTCATGCAATATGATCTGTAATTTTCCATTTCTCGTAAAGTATTATGGCTCCATACTTGGCGATGCATACAGTACAGAGAGATTCAATGAGGCAGTGGGGACTGCACCGAAGACATTATAAGTCACTGCTATGGGATGCACAGTCGAACCCTTGCTACCTCATACAAATGAGGGGGAAATCACATGAAAGGAAAATGCCACGGGTAATTGCATAATTGCAAAGACTCTGTAGTAAAGACAATGGAATTTGGACGAAGAAACCTAATATACAACATGCAAGTAAAAAGGTTTTGTTGGGTCAAAACTCAACTCTAACAACTATACCTTGTTTTTAAACTTTTCACAGTTTCTCTGACGTACTTCCAATGCCCCAAACTGAACTACTCTTAACTGTAGCTGAATCTACAAAAACAAACACACAAGAAACGAAACATCCCCTTCCTCTCAAAATAAATGACTGCATGAGAGTTGATGTGAAACAGCATTTCATGAACCCTTGAGCATGGAGGTTTTTTCTGTACATGCACCTTATAGTGGCCCAATAAATGTGCTTTGATTGGACATTTATAAACTTGGAATTCAATCCATCAAATCATATTAATGCCAAAGTTGTACATTTACTGTGGGCAAAACAGAAAATTTAAAATAACACCTTTCACATAACTCACAACATTTAGTTCGTTCTCTTCCTCCCTTCCCCTCTTCTTTCTCAACTCCCCTTACTTTTAAAAGGTTCTGTTTACACACGATAGTTTAGACAATGACATAAACTCTTTTTTTAAGAAAATTTTTAAAGTTACATTACATTTATAGGATAAAATTATTGCCTCATCTTACAAAGCAATTAGGCAGAATAATTTTAATGTGCTTTAACAAAAAAGGAGACTTCAGGCCTAACTACTGAGGTGTTCAGTAGCAAGACTGTTGAGCAGTATGCTCAACAGTAAGTAAGGTGCTTCTGCTTGCTCACTCCTCTTCCTTCTAAAGTCCTGATGGTCAGAGACAACACCAAGCACAAATAAAATGTTCAGTATGCACACTTAGCTTTATATAATCATTTATATTCAGTGCAAAAATGAGGAAAAACTCAAGGTCTCTGCTTCCCCTGTCAAATGATCTTAAGCTGACAACTGTTTGAAATGTTCTTGTGTTGTTCAGGATTTTTTAGTTATTTTATCCGGTGAAACAGAAGAAACCTCAAAACTCCCTGATAGGTCCGACAAAGACCCAAAGTCATTCTGCATGTTGGTTTCTGGTGATAAGCATACTACAAAGCTAGGCTAAAAGCTCTGATTTAAATACACACACATTTGTGAATCAATTAAAAAAAGATGTCTCAGGGAGTATAGAGACTGCAACCGCATCAATGTGTAGGTCCCCATGCCTATTAGGCTGCGCCCCACTGGGTTTTGATTCTTCGTGTGAGGTGTCTGTGACACACTGCATTTAGCGCATTCTAGGCCACACTGTGGCGCCAAGTGCTGCACCACATTCAAATTTACAGAAGAGAACCTCCCAAGACACACACACTGTAGAGTCAACAAAGTGCTCACAAAGAAAGGCCACATCAGGCGTGTGCCACGTGTGTGTTGCATGCCTTTAGTCCCAGCATTCAGGAGGCAGAGATACATGGATCCCTGAGTTCAAGGCCAGCCTGGTTCTAGGACAGCCAGGGCTACAGAGAAACCCTGTCTCAGGAAGGGGGAAAAAGGATTTCTGCAAAAAGTTTAAGTGCACAATGAACAACTAAGAATGATTGCTTTTATGCAGTTTATGAACTCTATACCCCCAATAAAGCACTCTTTAAATAAAGCCATTGCTTAGCCCCTAAAAGTCCTCATTTCCCAGCAATTTCTTACTGCTAAAATACAATTAGGACTTTAAATAGTCAGCCTTTTCTGTACATAGTATACTAGCTATTACACATAATTTTGGTTGTATGAGGGAAGTATTTGAAACTGACATTCAAGTATGCATGACACTAACCTAAGCACCCTCAAGTCATCTGCTTGTTTCCCATCTCAGTATAAAATATCTGAGAACAGCACAAATCAGCAGGGTCTGGATGAAGAGTGACACAGCATGAATCTGACTGTAGAAGCAGAACTGGAAACACTGACTGTGAGGGCCATGACAAGTAGACCCATGAATGTACGGGGAATGCCACATTATCACTTCTGGTCTGCTGACTGCATCCAAAACTAAGCAAAAGGTCCTTGTTTTATTAGGTGTCTAGGAAACTAAAATTGGGGAGAGGGGTGCTACCATGCTTGTTCTCATTTTCCTGTGGCCCTAAAAACCTCTTTAAGTTAATGAGGGTTCATCTGTTGATTTAATGAACACATGTATACTAGTTATTTTAAATCGTATTATTGTGAATAACTCCAATGGTGTATGATTTTATGAAGTAGAAATCTTTTCTTGGGGGATTAGGAAGCAATGCTAGAGATGGAACATGAGGTCTTGTACTCTACTGAGCCACACTCTAATTAAAGAACTAGGTTCCTGGGCAGAGAGACCGGCATGTTAGGAGGAAATAATTTACTTGAAAATGGGCTGGCGGGTTCCATGATGTAGTGCTGGATTGTTGGGAATGCGGTCACGCCTGGAGACCTGTGTCAGGATGTGCCGAGAACTGCTTGTTATCCCATTCAGTATTTGATACAAAGAAAACTGATTACAATACAATGACTTTTGTTAGTTTAAAGTACATTCCTTATTTTCCTAAAGTTAAAAAAAAAAAAAAATAGGCGGGGCGTAGTGGTACGTTTATAACCCCAGCACTCAGTGAAGCAGGGGCAGGAGGATCTCTGTGAGTTTGAGGCTAGCCTGGTCTACAAAGCAAGCACAGGACAGCCAAGGCTGTCTTTGTAAAGAGAAACTGTCTCAAAAAAACCAGAAAAAAAAAAAGAGGGGGGGGGGGGCGGGAGGATGGCTCAGGGATTAAGAGCACACACCATTCTTTCAGAGAACCCATTTTGATTACCAGCAACCATGCCAGGTGTCTGTAAATCTAGCTCCAGGGCAGAGCCTCTGTGTACATACTAAACATAATTTAAGATAATTTTAAAATATGAATCTTAAAAAAGAAACGAAGCCAGGCATCTTGGCATATACCTGTAATCCCAGCACTGGAGAGGCAGATGTAAGAAGACTGTTGTAAAAATGAGCCCAGTTGCAAAAGCAAATAAATAAACTAGAAAGATAAAACACTGATGCCTGGATCTGTAAATATGAGAAGCGTATAAATGCTGGGTGACTTTGTAGTTTTTATCTAGCCAGTGCCTCTGGGTTAAACAGTATGGCACTTTACTGAAGGTAGAAAGAACACAGAGATCATCTTGGGAAGAGGTCTGTATATCAGAGCTGTTTTAATTGTTGCAGACAAGATGTGGGAATTATCCTAGGACTAAAAACAATATATAAAAGAAATGATACAGGAGCTCTCAGTCTCATCAATAAACATGTTATGAATATTTAGGTGCAATGATTTGGTTTTCTATAACCCATTATAATAATCTTTTTCATAATTAATTTAAAGAAAAACATTTCTTAAAAGTGACAAGAAGGGAGCTGTGTTTCTGGAGGAAAACACTGGCAAACATTGAAGGGCTTCTGTTTCATGGCAGTTTCAGGGCAACGCTGAGAAAGAGCGTTTTAGGAATGAAGTTCTTTTTGGTATTTCAATCCCTCCATATAAAGCCAAGACCTGTCCTCACCATTAGCACCCACTAAACTGCACATCTGCCTTCAGGCACATCCACATAATCCCAGTGACAATCCATGCCAGCTCCATTCATAACTGGATCCTTTAAAATACAGCTAAGTCATCACTAAATCTACACATGTAAGCATAAGACTTAGTGACAGCAACAAATGTTCCTCCCCTAAAGTTCTATCCAAAGCATAAGAAAGCCAGCTGGAGGCTTTGGGACTGGCCACCTTCTGGACCTTTACTGAACACGTGCTTCTCACCATGGAGCATAACAATAAAAACTTAAACTGGTGCATGATACAAAGACGTCTAATCTGTGCCTCTAGGGTTGAATCCTGGTATCTGATTCTCAATAGAAAAGTCATGAGTTATAGCAATCAAGCAGTAGTTCAAACAAAAGAACTAAAAATCATTTGAAACGTTATCAAATTACAAAGCATTGCTTCTCATAAACAGGATGCACATAAAATTCAAACTATTCTAAATTCAGAATTATGAAACGCTATTTTAAAAGCATGGAAATTTTAACTTCAAACTCTTACAAAATGTAAGACTGTTGCCTCTTAAAGATATGCCTTCTTCAATGTGTCCTATTTTCAGCACACATTAATAGGTATATCTCCACTGGCTTCTCAGATACTGAACATCTCCTCTGGAGATGAATAATGTGAAAATTTAAGTGTATTCCATGTTTCCTTTTAATTCCTGGCTGTAACTACCATGATGAGTGTCGTTGTTAGCATATCACTCTATTTCTATAAGCTGTTGTGGGAGCAGCTGTGCTTCAGCAAGTATCTTCTCAGTTCACTGAATGACGAATCCCAAAGCAGCTCACATAGCAGAACTCTGCCAACTCAGTGTTCTTTGAATTCAGAGCAACACCTGGAGCAGCTGACCATTATGAGGTTATGAATGGGTGGATGGAAAGAGAAGGTGTGTAACAACCATCTCCAGGAGGCTTTTTCTCACTGCAGTTACAAACACTGCACATATAAAACTGATGTCACCACTATCAATGAATGACTGAACAGTAATAACCTCCCAATTGAGCTTCCTTTTTTTCATACCACTTTGCCAATACTTGGGACTCTACTGGAATCCAATTGTGGGACCAAGAGCTTAAACTTTTTCACTAAAGAATCAGAGCCAGTCTTCATCCATTAGTATTTTTCTTCTTTTTGTTAAGCCACCTGTTTGCAAACAAAATAACACAATATTAGAACAAAATGCCTCTTAACTGTACGGTATATGGAAATATCTTCATGAATACTTTTTTCTTTCAATAGTCACCTATTTAATGGTATAGAATTTCCTTTTTTAAAATGTCTGTAATTTTTTTTAGATTTGATTTCATTGTCGGAGTGTTTACTAAGTATGTCTGTACACCATGTGCATGCAAGTGCCTATGGAGGCCAAAAGAGGACATCAGATCCCCTGTGACTGAAGCTGCCCACAGAGCTGTCATGTGGGTACTGCACAAAGGACCTCTGAAAGAGCAGCCAGTTTTCTTAAGCGCTCAACCATCTCTCTTGCCCTGTGATGTCTGCATCCTTAAAGTGGCAAGAATAAAAGCCATTTTGATACCAATTTTGATCACTATTGGGAATATTAGATATACATTCATTTCTATTCTTCTTAGTGTAATACTTCATGTCAAGGGTATGGCATGTTTCATAAACTGTCAACCTATTAAATGGTTGTCTTTTAAAATTCAATAGAGACAGACTATGTTTATCAGCTGACCCTTTAGAAGAATAAAAACATTTATTCTTTAAATAGACATGAACAAGCACCATGTTTCTGTGTTACAGTTCTGCATTTTCATTAAACAAACAAAATATTTTCCAATAAGCATATTTTTGTTTTCATGGGATATTTTGCTGAAATGTGATAGTAGGAAATGCAACATAAAGACTGCATCTGAATCACAACCTGTGTTTTGAGGCCTTAGTACCTAAAAAGGCTGAGTGCACAGGGGTAAACAAATTATTTCACAATTTTATGTAAACTGCATATTGAACGGTACTATTTTGGCCCTCTATCACATAAAATTAGTAAGATAAATTTCACATTTTCCATTGTATCTTTGTAATAGGACTACCAGCAGTTTTCTTAGAAAGACATATGTACCTCATTCTCTTTCCATTGTTGTAAGTTTGAGAAAGACCCTACAGAAAACAAATTAGAACCTTGTCATAAAAGCTATAGTTTTGTTTCATGTTTAGAGATCAACTTTGGATACTGTTAGCTATGCCTGTCTCTGGGAAGCTTCAAAGTAGGATGAGGCAGATGTACACATTCATCTTTTCAAAGCAATTCTGAAGGTGTGTAGATTAGACATCTGCTGAGTACTACTCTGGTCTTCTTTCAACTGCGTGAGAACTACCAGCTCCTCATGTTCCCCTTTAAAGCGTTCTCCCCCACTCAGTGCCCAGACATGAAAGTCTGGGCACATTATATGTTACACAAAATGCTGCATCCTTGACTTTCCCGTCAGACAAGACCTGGTGGGATGGGAAAAACAAACACAGAAATGCTGACCTGAGCTGCTGTATCAGAAGAACTAAGTATGCAAGGGGCAGCGAGTGGCACATTTGAGGAGTCAGCAGTGACTGCGTTGAGATATAGATGTAAAAACCAAGAGAAGCCACAGACAGGAGACACAGCAGGAGCAAGAACGATAAAGAGTGGGGTGATCTATACGTATCTACTGTGAAACAGGTCCTAGGAAGACAACCTGAGTCTCTGAATATCAGCACATTAGTTAGAAATATTGGTATCTATATTCTTCTACATTTTTGTTTTGTTTATTATTTATTACAATTTATTAATTTCGGCTATAGCCCCTCCCTCCTCTCCTCCCAGTCCCACCCTCCCTCCCTCCGTCTTCTCCCCCTAGTCCACTGATAGGGGTGGTCCTCCTCCCTTTCTATCTGACCCTAGCCTATCAGGTTTCCATCACCACTGGCTGCATCTGTGGCCTGGACTAGAAAAGATCATCCTGAGTGAGGTAACCTAGAAGCAAAAAGACACACATGGTATATAGTCACTTAGAAGTGGATACTAGCCATATAATATAGGATAAGCATACTAAAATCTGTACCCCACAAAGGTGGACCCTAGGGAAAATGCTCAATCTTCATTCAGAAGGGCAAACAGGATAGACATCAGAAGCAGGAGAGACAGGGAATAGGACAGGAGCCTACCACAGAGGGTCCTCTGAAAGACTACTGATCAAGGAATCGAAGCAGATGCTGAGACCCACAGTCAAACTTAGGGCAGAGTGCAGGGAATCTTATGAAAGAAGGAGGAGCTAGAAAGCTCCTCGAAGCAGATGCTGAGACCCACAGTCAAACTTTGGGCAGAGTGCAGGGAATCTTATGAAAGAAGGAGGAGCTCCTGGAGGTGACAGGAGCTCCACAAGGAGACCAACAGAACCAAAAAATCTGGGCACAGGGGGTCCTGCAGAGACCAATACCCTAACCAAGGACCATGCATGGAGAGAACCTAAAAACCCTGCTCAGAGATAGCCCCTAGACTGAGTCTCCAAGTGGATTCCCTAGTAAGGGGAACAGGGGCTGTTTCTGACATGAACTCAGGGCTGGCTCTTTGATCACCTCCCCCTGGGGGGTGCAGTCTTCTACATTTCTTAAAGGAAAATAAATAGCAGTGTTTTTCTATAAAGTACATTGTAGTGTAGACATATATAAACAAAATGGTTAAAAATTAGCGAATATGCACATAACAGCAATCAAGGATAACTAAATCGAGGGAAAGATAATGCACAACACATATCACAGAATGTGATTTTAGACCCTGACTGTAAAGCTTGAGACAGATGCTGAGGAAGAGGCATCAGGGAGAGAAAGCTGACAACAGTTTTCCTCTAGGCCCCAAACCAACAGGTGAAAATGCTTTCAGTGGTAATAATGATTTGAATACTTAACATTTTATTGTGCCACACTGTCAAAATTCATACGCACTTACATAGTCAAAGCAAAGTCAGGAATCCATAGTTTTTAAGACGTTCCTTAGGATCATACATGATATGTTCTTAGCATCATACATGATATGGAGTCACTGTCCACACCCTCCCATCCAAAGACAATTTTCCTGTATATATCTCTGAGAGAAAATAATTTAAAAAATAAGCTCTCCCACCCCACTATCTTGAGACAGGATCTCTCTGTAGTCTCAACTGTTCTAGAGATCACTGATCTGTAGATCAGGCTGGACGGAACTCAGAGAGATCCTCCTGCCTCTGCCTCAAGTGCTGGGATTAAAGGCGTACACCAATGCCCAGCTCAAACAAATATATATATTGTACATATCCCCTCTAGAAAGAGTGTTCCCTCTCTGGGGTTTGTCTCTTTTTGTTTTAAGATAGAGTTTTGATACGCAATCAAGGCTGGCCTCAAAGTCATGATCTTCCTGAACATTGCCTGGGTATTGCAGAACTACACAACTAACTCTAGTTAAGTCTTCCTTGTTGGGGGCTGGTCTGGTGCTATGTATTATAATGCTAATTACTGGCCCTCAAGATCTGGTTACACTCCAGACAAGCACATTCTCAAATACACTAACTGATGTTGTATAACAATTATCCCTGACTGGTTAATAAAGTTGCTGACAGCCTGGGCTAGACAAAAGAGAGGTAGGCAGGGCCTAAGTTCCAGGAGGAGAGGAAACAGAAGATGTAGCAGGAGGAGATGAAGCCGGGGAGGAGGTCAAGGTCACTGTAGGGTGACATGGGCTAGGACCCATGCTCTGAGGACTGGCCTGATGGAGCAGATCCAGCCCAAATGGGACATGTGCAAGTATTTACGGGGATTTTGGGGGGAAGCAGACAACATAGCTTAGAGGGCTGATATCTGCCCAACTCTAGTGCTTTAAAGCATATAAAATAAATTACAGCTTCTCTGTGTTAATTATTTGGGACCTAGCCAAGGTAGAGAAGCCTTCAAGAGTCTAATATCCCCCTTCTCCAACAAACTGGTGCACCAACGTGAAGCGATGGCCCCTGCCTTTCAAACTATAGTTACTGGGAGGCCCGATGAGAAGACACTACACAGTTGCCCAAATTTTGCACCTTTTATTAGACCACATGACATTTGAGGTGCAGGTCCAACTCTCAGAGAGCAGTGGCTGCGGAGGGAGGGGTCAACAGACAATGAACCCAGAGCTGGCAGAACAGCAGAGATTCACAGCACCCCATCCCCATTCTGCTTTGTACAGCAGCTCCTTGAGAAAATTTCCTGGAGATGGCAACCCAATCTGAGTCTGAGACAGGTGAAGACCAAAAACCACCCAGAAGCCCAGGACAGGGAATCAACAGCCTTCTACACTAAGCTAAGGGAATACAGAGGTTAACCACCTATATTTAAAAATGAAGGAATTCACAATGACACAGTGCATTTGAATTCTACTTGAGTTTGTCTGTCTTAGCATACAAATAATTTTTATAATTATTGCAGTTTTGTATATCCTTGGGAGACATCAAAATAACACAGACTCAGCGAAGGAAGAAACTGAGAAAAAGCTTGCTGGATGAGAGACCATAAAACAGAGATTAAAAATAGTTCCAGATGAAAAAAGTCCACAGGGACTTGAGGAAATTGCATGGCATTCCATTTAGATATTGGATAAAAAGGTTTTGCCTATAGGCCAACATGGTCAGATTAGATATTATATGTGGACTATCAAGGTTCAATTACTGGATAAAGAGCTATACACTAATTGAAAATGCAGATCCTGTTTGATGTTGCCTTGGAGCATGGTCATACAATGGCTTATGTCCTTCATCTTACAAAGAGTAGAGAGCAGAAATACATGTACCATGCCAAGGTTCATATTCAGAATTCTGATGGACTTTTGCCTTGATTTCTAGAAAGAGTGATTCTGAGGTTATACATTTATTAGAGATGGTAACTATCTTGGAGGTGCCTTTGCAAATTGGGGCTAATGGTGCTTCAGTATGTATATCCACTGAAATGCAAGGTTTTTAGACATTATAGCATGAAGTTTGTTACAAATATAACTTATAATCCTACAGGTCAAACAATTATGAATAAATCTAACAATAATTTAAAGATGGTCATAAAACAGAAAGGTACTATAGTATCTCCCCAAAATAGATTAAATAATGATTTTTAAATTTTATATTTGTTTGTTTGTTTCTGTTTTTTTTAAACAGATTTCCCTTGTAGCCCTGGCTGTCCTGGACTCACTAGACCAGGCTAGCCTCAAATTCACAGAGATCCTTTGCCTCTGCCTTCCAGAGTCCTGAGATTCAAAACTGGGATCAAAGGTGTGCACCACCATGTCCAGCTAAATAATGACTTATTGATTTTAAAATTTTTAAATGAGTCAAGTAGCACAGCTGCTAAGATACACTGGATTTTAGGAAGGACTTGCTGAATGAGATAAGCATATAAAGGCCCTAATTCCAAAATGGAAGAAAGGAGATATGTTGCCTTGGGGAGGGAATTTTATACTTATTCCAATTGGAAAAGAAAAACTATGTTCTCCATCCAAATTGATGGAAAGCAGATTTGAGAGAGGGAGGCTTCCCGAAGATTTTGGCTAAAGAGAGATCAACAATGCACAAAACTTGTTGGAGACTAGTTGAAAAATTTATGTTTTTACATTACCAATAAACCTTGTTGGCTACAGAATCCTCTTAGTACATGCCATCCTTTCATATGACATGGATAGAGATTTATATTGCAGTTTGATCACAGTCCAAACTAGCTTATATAGAAAGACAGATGTTAAAATCTTTAACTGATCTGTGTACATTCATGACTATGCAATTGCAAAACTAATGGTGCTAATGGTGCTTCAGTATGTATATCCACTGAAATGCAAGTTTTTTAGACATTATAGCATGAAATCTGTTACAAATATAACTTATAATCCTACAGGTCAAACAATTATGAATAAATCTAACAATATTTAGATTTATTACTTAAATTACTTAAGTACTTAATTAATTACTTAATTAAATCTAACAATATTTAGATGTATATTACTTGTAAGAGTTTATATGTTTACAGAACAAAAGACCAAATGAAGACGGACCTGACAAAACTCATTCTCAAGGATGCTGAGAGGCATTTATCCCAGCATCCTGCATGGTCCAGCCTCAGACCTCTTCAGTTGCTGTTCCATCAAAGCTTGCTTCCAGGATAGCTTCAAGGAAAGCTGCTGATGCCAACTGGTCCAGCCACACAGACTATTATTCCAAGCAGGATTTCACTCAAGCTTGAATTTCTCAGCATGTAGGGACTGGACAACAAATGTTAACTGCTAGCTTGCTTAACCTTTTTTCCTAATTTCCTTTGGGCCACCAAAAAGGTATCCCATGCCCCAAATCAGCAGAAAGCAATTTAAAGAAGAGTGATGTACTGTTCCAAGGCAGGGTGGGTAGGTTTTGGTCAGTCTATTGGATGATGGGTGCTTGTCATTATATAAGGACTGGTTACAAGTTATTAATGGTCTTGATCAGAGAAAAAAACCAAAATACAAGAGCTTAGACTCAGGAATTTCTCTTTTCTTTTCTCTATCTTTCTTTCTTTCTTAGGTAAGGGAAAAGGGGATGAGAAGGAAAAGAGGAAATATAGAAATATTATACAGGAATAATAGGAGAAAAGGGTATATTATTAAATCTACTCTTCAACTACGGATCTCTCACTCTCTGTTTTTCATGACAAGGTTTCTTTGTGTATACCTGACTGTCCTGGAACTCAACTCTGTAGACCAGGCTGACTTCAAAATCAGAGATTTTTGTCTCCTGAGTGCTGGGACTAAAGGCATGCACCACCACACCCAACCTCAAATATTTTTAAATTTATATGGATAACATTGATACAACTGTAAAGTTATTTTCAATACATATAATGAATCTATGTTTCAACTCTTGTATATGGTATTGGACCTTTGCAACTAATTTATAAATAGAAGGTTTACTTCCACTCCTTTACTTCCACTCCTTAAAAAGCTGCTTTACAAACTGTTTAGGATAATTAAGTAATGCAAGTTAATAGTTAGTTGATCAAACTCATGGTCACATCAGATACTAGTCTAGTTTATCACAGAAATATACATCCGAGCTCAAACACAGTGAATAGCTAAAAACAAACATTTGCCTACTCAGATATACTCTAGACAGAAAAATAATGATTATGCACTATGTAGATAATTGGTCTTCAAAAACCTCAGAGACCTACTGAATATGATATTTAAGTTTTTATTATTTTAAGGCCTTTCTGGCAACGACACTAGCTGAGACATGTCAGCTCCTGGCAGCACCCTATTTGACTTGAAAGAAGATGATGTGCATCAAAGAATCTTCATTAAGAGATGGCTTTTAATGTGGCAAGCTAGCCACTAGGCAAATAAATGGCCTATTCTCTTCTATCCAAAATAGGCAAACTTGCAGGCCAAGCTGAGTACCAAACTCTGCCAAGACAGGGTAAGCAATTCCTTCATAGTTCCTGCTTCACAAATATGTCTGGCAGATATACTTGGCCTGAAGGTTGAAGATCTTGCTCCAATGATCTAGAGGAATTCTGGCTTGTTCAGGCAGCTAGCTGCCTCTGTCATTTTTATAGCTTTGGAAGCTGCTTGCCTGTACTTCTTGCTAACTCAGATAATATTTTCTTCTCAGGCCTCTGATGCTGTTGAAGACTAAATAGTTTAGTCTTACAATTTGGCTTAAGTTGTTCAGAATTTAGAAAATGTTTTAAAATGGTATTTTAGGTCTAAATGGAATACAAGCTATGATAGAAAATAATTTGAGTACAAAACTCTAAACTCTGTAAGATAGGAGAAAGTATTCTAAGTTGGCAAACACAAATGGACTGACATTGTGAGTGTAATTATTACATGCTAGTTTTAATTGTTTTATATATGTTCTTACTGTATATACTTTATTATTGTAAGAAAAAGAGCCTCTTTAATTAGACAAAAGGGGGAAATTGTTGTGGATTGGTCTGACATTGTGTGTTCTAGTGCTAATTACTGTTCCCCAAGATCTGGTTACACCCCAGACAAGCACATTCTCACGTACACCCAGTGATGTGGTGTAACTTCACTCTCCAATGATCCCTTATTGGTTAATAAAGTTGCTGACAGTCTGGGCTGCGCAGAACAGAGTTAGGTGAGGCTTAGGTTCCTGGGCTTAGGTCTAGGACAGTCCATAAGGCAGAAGAACAGGAGAGAAGCAGAAGATATAGCAGGAGGAGAGGAAGCCCAGGAGCTGTGGGCTTCCTAGACATGAACCAGGAGCAGTCTGCTCTGAGGACTGGCCTGCCGGAGCAGACCCAGCACAAATGGAACATGTGCAAGCATTTATGGGATTATAAATCTGCCCAGCCCTAGTGCTTTAAAAGCTTATACAATAAATTATAGTGTCTTTGTGTTAATTATTTGGGAGCTAGCTGGGGTAGAGAAGTCTAATATAGAGTCTAATATAGAACATACCACACTTCCTGTTTTGCTAAATATCATGATCTAGTAGAGAACAGAATTTGAGTAGAACATGTTACACGCTCTATACATTTTGCACAAGTTATCTTATTTCAGATGAAACAGCTGCCAATCCTTAACATACAACATATACCATAATTGCTTTATTCTTTTAACATAGTGTAATTTGTGCTAGTTACTTTATAATTACTTTTTAATAAACAGCAACAGAGATTAGTGGCACATACCTTTATCCCAGCACTCAGGAAGATAGAGGCAAGTGAGAATAAGGGAGGCAAAGACTAGCCTGATCTATATATCTAGTGCCAGCCCAGCTAAAGCTACTGGTGAGACTCCACCTCAAAAACAGAGAGTAAGCAAGCAAGCAGCAGACAATGCATGTATATAACCACATACAATCTTACTGTGCATTAAGACTCCAGACATTTATATTTATCAATGTAGCTGTAACATTATTACAGAGAATGAAGGAACAAGAGCAGGATGGAAAAAATACATAGCTATAGTCTTTTAAAGGTGCTTTCTGGGACTGCAGAAATGGCTTAATGATTAAGAGCTATTGGCACCCTGCAAGAGGACCTAAGAGAGGTTCCTACCACACATGTCCTGGGATCACAACTGCCTGTAACTCCATCTTCAAAGGATCCAATGCTCTTTTCTGGTCTCTGAGGGTACCGCATGCATGTACATAAACCCCATTCAAACACACATAAATACATAATTTTAGAAACAGAAATAAAGAACAAAGCACTTTTACTGACCAGGTGTGATGCATACCATGATGGTAAGAAAATCACAAGACACTTGGGGAGGCAGAGGCAGGTGGATCTCTGTGAGTTCAAGGCCAGCCTGGTTTCCAAAGCAAGTCCAGGACAGCCAGGGCGACATAGAGAAGCCCTGTCAGTCAGAGAGACAGAGGGAGGGAGGGAGGGAAGGAAGGAGGAAGGATCACAAGGAGTTTCGGGCCACTCTGGAATCCACACATCTATTATTCATGCTGTAACTGAGCCATATACTGAAGAGGCCACAGACTCAACAAGAGATGCTGGAGTTCATTAGCCACTGTTAAAGCTGAACAGCAGACTCAACCTACTAAAGATAACTGGTCATTTACCTGCTAGTTCTCCCAGTCTGTGCAAGGCAAAGCCTCCTCCTCATCCTCTGACTCTGGGGATGCTTCTTTTATTCTTCTCAGAGCTTCATGGATGCTCCGTGTCAAAGGGTCTGTATCAGGCAGAAGTGTGAAGGATTCTCTCAAAACTTCTTTCTGAACCTTCTTCAATTTTACCCCTTTCCTTATCTGCGCCAAGATATTATTACTATCATCTTCATCAGGAAAAGGAGGCAGAGTCCGTTGTTCAACCTTTTTCAGATGAAAACTACCACGCTTCAAGGATGCTAATACCTCATCCATGGGTGAACTCACTTTGGAAAACAAAATTTAAAAAGTTAGAATTTTTGCACTTCAAATCAAACCTTGCATTGTGACACAATGCAAGCCGAGAAATGGTCTTGTGACTGGTGAGATTCCCAAAGGACCCCCATCCTGCACCCACCACCAATTCAAAGTAAGACAGTGACTGGTTATGTATTTCCTTTTCTTATGTAATACTGGAGCTGAAAGATGCCTGCGTGGGTAAAGTCCTTGCTGTGCTCAAGATGAGGATCGATGTTCCGACTCTCAACATTCATATAAAATGTGGATGCAGTGGTGCATACCTATAAGCCCAGCATGTGGGGAGATGCATGGAGACAGGTGGAGCCTGATAGGGTTAGGGTAGTGTTACTGGCTAGTTAGTCAGGCTGAAATGGTAAGTTCCAAGTTCAGTGAGAGGCTCTGTCTCAAAAAGTAAGGGAGAGAGCAACCGTGCCAGAGATTCAAGGTTGACTCTGAGGCTGGGTGGTGGTGGCACACACCTTTAATCCCAGCACTTGGGAGGCAGATCTCGGGAGGCAGCCTGGTCTACAGAGTGAGTTCTAGGACAGCCAAAATTACACATAGAAAAACTCTGTCTACCGAGAGAAGAAAAAAAAAAGGTTGACTTTGGCTCAACATGAAAAATTGAGTATATACGCAACACGTATGTATATACTTCCATACATCCCCCCCCACACAATTTAATGGCGGTTCATTTAGTTATTACACATGTAAGAGTCTATTCAGGTTGTGGAATGGAAGATTTTACAGAATGTTCTTAGATTAATATGTAATATGCAAGTTGTTCTGTATTATTTCCCCCATGCAACTCATGAATCCCTCAAAGGCAAGAAAAATGTTTCATTTTTAGAAATAGCTTTATTGATGCAAATTGGGCATGTGATACACTGCACATGTAACTTCCTGTTCTGTCTTTTTATATGAAGAACACTCTTAGGTCTTCAATACTAAACTGATTAATAGGTGATCTTCCTAATAGCTTCAGAGCCCTTCTTATCTATGATGTCACTGTCACCATCATCATCAACAGCATACGAGCTCTACCACTGACCATCACTGACCACCACCACCAGCGTACAAGCTCTACCACTAAGGTAGACTCTTTCCAGTCAGGAAAGTTACCATTCAGGTTAGAAATCAGACTTGTTTTCTTAACATAAAAGTGCTACTGAGCAAAAATGGTCAAATGTCACCTTAAAAACCTGCCTAACAGCTCAAGAGAAGGTTCATATTTGTAAACACTTGTTGCTGTGAGTTGATAAGAATTCTTCTCTGCTGTGACCTTGAACATGTTTGCTATCAAATAATGTTCAAAAATAATCTTTTAAGCTTTGCAACACAGAACTCAATGCAAAGCTCCTTCCCTGTGCTTCATGTAATGCCACACAGAGTCAGAAAGGTCCTGTTCACTCACCTCTCCTCCTCTGCAAACCTTCAGCAGTCTTTCTGAGCTTCCTCCGGGCACTGACCAGCTGGCTGCTATCAAACAGGTGTGCTGACGGGGCGCTGGCTGACTTTGGGATCCTCTTCTCATTGCTCTCCTTTTTAAGGAGATCTTTCTCCAGTGTCTCTGCAGTGGTGGTAGTGCTGTTGTCCTTTGCAACAGGAAGGGGCGGGGGTGGGGGTGGAGGAGGGAGAGGGGGAGGTGTTGGAGGAAGAGTAGGTGGGAGTGGAACTGTGATAGCAGAACATGGTTTGAGGTCATTAGAAGTCAAAAGTGAAAGTGACACAGGAGACAGTTCAGAGGTAACAGCACTGGGAGGTAACGAAGTGTCTTCAAGTTGTTCTGATGAAGTGTCTTCAAGTTGGACAAGGCTCTGGGGCTCTGCAGCCTGTGAAGACCCAAGCTGGCTTCTTTCTTCTCCTAGCTCTGATATCTCCTCCCCCTGCACTGCTGGGAGAGAGCCGTATTGCTCCTCACAGGGCACAGGGCTTGTCATGCCTTTTCTTCTCGCATGAGCCACTCGTAATCTGGTTGACTTAAGGATGACTTGCCCGGGGTACTTCTAAAATAAAGTTATTGATTGAATGAGTATATTATATTAAACTAATTTGCACACAAATAATTAGTTTTTTCTTCCTTCAACAGAATGTTATTATTTTGGCTCTTTTCTGATTTTTTCCAAGGGACAGACAGAGAGAAAAAAAAACCCCAACAACAAACAACTAGAATACCTATGCCTAAACTTTTTAATACTTTTTAAACAATTATCACCAACTCCTTTATATCTACTGACTTCCTTCTTACCTAATTAAATCAACTACTTAAAAACATCAGGTGCAGGGTGTTGTGGTGTACTTGTCTAACGTCCAAGAGACAGATGCAGGTGATGGCTATGAGTTTGAGGCTCTAGCCTGGTCTACCCAAGGATACATAGCAAGAATTAGTCATGTGACTTTAAGTCTTCAATGGGAGAAATAGTTTTATAAATACATTACTTAGTAGGAAACTATTGCTGTTTATTTTCAAAGGCTTATATATAAAAACGCTGATAACGATTTTGTGATAGAAGAGTGAAATGAAGTGCTTTTGTAGTACTGACAATAATGATTTTTTCTTAACTCAGAAGAACCTAGGTTCTTAATACTCTCTCTTCTTTACACTCCTATGGCTATGCACCAGAGGTCAAAAAAATACTAACGTCTGATTTGGCCACAGGGAAAAGAGCCAATTAAACTGCTATGGTTGGGAATAAATTTTAAACAGAAACCCTAAAATCGGAGTGTCCTACGGCTCTCTGAAGTGCCATGAAGAGTCAACCAGAAGACTGCATTTCCATTACCTGCTTAAATGTGCGGAGTCTATCCAATGTTCTCTGTCTCTCTTGGCTAACCCAGGCACTTTTTCTTTCTTCTTCATCATGGAATCTTTCTCTCTTCTGGTAAAAAGAAAAGAGTAGTTGTATTATACTGTGCTCAATTTATTCTAATTATTAACAAGGGAAAATGAAAAGAGAAGATTTTTCCCAATATATCAAACAAATCAGTCAAGAAAATGACTCAATGGACAAAATCTTTTACAATGTGAAACACTACACTTCCTATTAAGTTCACACTGGTTCATTTCTCTAAGTTAAATACTGCTTTGTCTCAGGGGTTTGGGTTCAAACAAATGTCGGCAGAAATACTTTCATATTCAGCTAACTCAAATGTAAACAACTTTTCAAATAAAACCAGCAACCACCATGTCAATATTTTTTTGTTTGGTTTGTTCTGAGACAGGGTTTCTCTGTGTAGGTTCACTGTCCCCAATGCAGAGATAAGCTTGTGTTTTTTTATTTTTAATCACACCAATTGCTTAGTGTTATATATTATGTCAGCCAGCAGTTAGAAAAAAAAAATGCTTCAGATATTATTCATGAGTCATGTGGGTTAATACCATACCTTGTAGTAAGCTATCCACACTGATGTTTGTAATTTTCTCTTTATTGCTGTATCACCTATTATATAACAAAATCTAATTTGTCAGATTATATTTTAGTTAAACAAACAAAAATACTTTTAGGTAGGCAAAGGATTATTACCTTTCTGCTTCATTTTAAAAGTTAGATTCTTGACTTCAGCAGCACACATACTATCACAGAGTAAGACAGAGCATTAGCATGGACCCTGTTCAAGGCTGACACACAAACTCATGAAGCAGTCCAGATTTAAAACAAGAAACAAAACTGGATCTGACTTCTCATAAGACTAATTTCACCTAAATATAACAGTCCTTGCTATATCTGCCTTGGATGTTTTTATCAAAGCCCAAGATAGAGGCCTTTGTTTCCTTAAAAATTTGAGAGGGGGACATACACACAGCCAAGGCCTGGTGATACACAATTATAATTACAAGGCTTGAGAAGACAAGACAGAGAGATTGTTGTGAACTTTAGTCTATCTTAAAAAAAAAACAAAAAACAAAAAACAAAACAAAAACAGTGAGCTAGGTGTGATCTATATAGATGAGAGAATATTAAAAAAAAGATAACGATAGACTATTTGGATAATATAATTTAATAACAATATTTATTTACATCTAAGCACACAAAAACATCTCAGGAAGAACCTAAAATAGTCTCCAGAGTGATAAAGGCATAAAACAAACAGAAAGTCATTGTTAGCAAACTAGAAAATAACAGGCTCATTTTTAAGGTCACTTTTTATTCCTATTTTTTTTTCAATGTATTTCTATTTTAAAACTATCTGAAAACAGAAAGTCTGGGAAGAAAATGTTAACTTTATAATATAATAAAATATAATAAACTGATATTACTCTCAAGTTGCATTTTGATGTTAATGCCAAATACAATGAAATTTTGACTGAGGAACAGCAAGCCATCTTTAGGAATTTAGTATGAAATAGTGTTTGTACAGAATAAACCTTCAATGTCTGAGAAACCACTCACCTCTACCAGTGACAGAGCTGGTCACAGAGGCTAAGAACTGTTCTCGAAATATTCTACTCCTTATCACAAGGTGAACGGAGTGAAAGTGTTAAACCGTGAATATCAGTGTGAATTACAGGCGCCTCACGCCTATAACAGCACTTGGAGGCCAAGGAGAGTGATATGCATTCTGGGTCCGTCTGGGCAAGAGAATGAAACCTTGTCTCAAAAACAAAACAGCAATTTCCAAATACAGATAGAACAGTTAATGATATCAAGGTTCCCATAGATGACAGGAAACCACATGGACCTCAACAAAGGGCAAACTGGAGTAGAGATAATGCAGTGAGCACAATACAGAGCAGGTTCAGGTTGGCCTTGTCCCATTCTAAGATAGTAAGAAAAGAAATGACACACTCTACATATAGGGACAGTGGCAACTGTGACCTGAGATTGTAAGACCCAGAACTGCTTAAGAACAGTCAATTAATACACCCCATCTTCTCCCTGCCGCTACACAGCTAAAATTTATACCCTCCCACCCAGCTGAGTCATTCAAATGAAGGAACTGTTCCAAGCCTAGTGTACACCTGGCAACCACCTGGAATATGGAAGTTGTCTTGCATTTTCCTATAATCCATATCCCATGGATTCCCAAGAGAACAGAGTAGAGAAGCTTGTAAAGAAGCAATGACTAGAGTATTCTCTGCTTAGAGAAAACCGTTTTTCTCCAGTACTGGTAGTCAGATGGCCGGAAGAAAACTGCACTGTCCAAAAGACTTGGATGGAGCTTCCACTGTGAGCCTGAATCTCTCTCTATATGTTAGTTAAAGGCATACAGAGTTCAGGAGAATGAATGAAACATACAGCTGATCTGTCAGCTGGCATTCCCAAAGTCAATCAAATCTGTCAGAATCTACAGATGGAGAGATTTCATGAAGTGTCAAGGTTGCTTGGCGAAGTACAGTATTTACAACCTAATATGCTAAGGACTGTCTCAAAGAGCTCCCACGTAAGTGGCAAGCCTGCAATGCATACCAGTTTCCTCCTTTAATATCTGGATGGCTTGGATTAAATCACTCACAATTCCAGAAAACCAACTCATCTGTGAGGGAGTTGGAGCAAGGCTGCTATATCATTACACGGAAACTGTTTTCTGTTAGTATCTGAGTAGGTGTAAATTGCCTACGTATGCTTATCCTATGGTTGCTTTGGGGGGGCGGGGGGAGGAAGGGCAGGGGATGACGAAAATGTCAGAGGAGGCTAGAGGACACCTTTTAGAATCGGTTCTTCTTTTGTAGGGTCTTAGGCACTACCTTGGGTCATCAGACTTATATGGCAAACACTTTTATCCACTGAGCCCTTGCCAGTCCAGTAATGCAGTGTTTGAGGATAGGGATTAGATACGGCACAGACAGTGTGATTGGTACACCCAGTATGGACTCCATTGGAATTTTCCTTTGCCAGTGGGTATCAACTACACACAGCTTCTTAGTTAGGGGTGGGACCCAAATCTACTTCCCTGTCAGTGCTGGGACCCCATGTGGCCTGAACCTGTGCACACCTTATACATGTTAATCTCTGTGAGTTATAAGCTATCAGTCCTGTATCTGGAGGACAATTTCCTTTGAGTAATCCAGTACCTCTGGCTCTTAGAATCTTTCCATTTTCTCTTCCACAAAGATAGATTCCTAAATCTTGAGGGGAGGGGTGTGATGAAGACATCACATTTAGGACACAGCGTTCCAAAGTCTCTGCACACTGTCTAGCTGTGGGTCTCTGTGTTAATATCCATTTACCACAAAAAGAAGCTTCTCTGATCAGGGTTAACAAAGGCAGCCTGGTGTGGTTTTAAATTTTTGAGACAGTTTTATTAGGTTGCCATGGCTAAAGCAAAATCTGGCCTTAAACTTAGAATCC
Source organism: Meriones unguiculatus (assembly GCF_030254825.1). Lineage (NCBI taxonomy): Eukaryota > Metazoa > Chordata > Mammalia > Rodentia > Muridae > Meriones > Meriones unguiculatus. The sequence continues at coordinate 85,951,800 of NC_083350.1, forward strand.
TTTCGTCTTAGCTTCCTGAGTGCTTAAGATTACTGGCATAGGCCACCATACCCAGCTTACACGTTTTTGTTTTGTTTTTAAGACAGAGTCTTTCTCTGTGAGTTCAAGGCCAGTTTGGTTTACAAAGTGAGTCCAGGACAGTCAAGGCTACACAGAGAAACCCTGTCTTGAAACCTCTCTCCTCCCAAACAGATAGTCTATGTGGCCCCTGCTAGCCTCAATTTTCCAGCGATCTTCCTGCTTTTTTTGGCCAAGTGCTACGATTATAGTTGTGTACCATCATGTCTGTAAGGGATGTTTTTAATTGGAAAAGTGTTCTGACCACATTTTTCTTATTTACTAATTTGTTCAGGGGTGGTAGTAGTCAGAAAGTAAACACCATGCTTTCTTTGTTTTTTGAGTTAATATCAGGTTTAAACTACTTCAGACCTGCATATTTAATTCACGTGGTTTCTATGGATAACTGTTAAGACAATAAAGTTAATCTATTAGAAGTTATATTTTAAACAAGATATTACCCAAGGAATCACAACAAATATAATTTAAGTTTCAAAATGGGCCTTGAGAGACACTAATCATATGTAGTCTAAGGCTTTAGGCACGCACAACCTGTAGCTTGCTTATCAGCCACAGCATGCAGCAGGCAGCAGGCAGCAAGCAGCTGCATACAGCCAAGAGCAGCTTTGAATAATGTGCAGGCAAAAATGTAAACTTACAGCAGTATGAGATTAGGGAGATTGCATGTTTCTGAGTGTGAATTTTTTAAAGGTAATTCAAAATGAACATGTCTGGTGCCAAACCCATTTCCCTGAGCTATAAATATTTTAGAATGACATACTTTGTTACTGTCACATCAGGTATTCTATTTGATGCTGATATTTGGCCAAATTTTAAGATTAACATTTATCTTGGACATTTTTGTAAATTTTTTTTTCTTTATTTTATTTCTTTGTCCTCACAAAATTCTTTGGGGAACAAAGTAATTATTTCATCTACCAAAATACTGGCATTTGTTATCAGAAACCAGAACAATCATTTAAAAAGAAACAAACTTAAGAGAAGAAAGTCAGGAACTAAGCTAATACTCCACGTACACATGAGAGTAGGATGCAACCCTCACTGCCCATCTGATCCCTTGTCTAACTACACACAGCACTTTCTGACCCACAGACATAAAAACAAAAAGCAAAAGGTCATTAATCAATTTGCTATTTCTAGCTTCTAGGAGAAAAACAGCCATACAGTATAAGGATTAAGTAACTAATTTCCTGTTTAATCAACTAAACTGTGCCAAATTAGCTTAAAGAACTAGAGATGAATTGAAGTTCACTGACCCTTAAGAGTAATGCCAAAGAAAGAAAAGAACCTTTAAAATAAGCAAGTAGAAATGGCCATCCTAGCATTTTTTGGTATCCAATTATCTATAAGCAACTTGTGTTGAGTAAACATAGATATATCAAAATGCACTGCGCCAGGAGAACTCACTGTATGCTGGTATGATACAGTGCATGTAGGAAGAAAGGGAATTCCCAATAGAGCTCACAGAAACTAGTTACTCACAGCAATCAGGAAATATAGGGCAGCAGTAACCCCTCAGCATCACAAGTATGACATCACATCTAAAGAGAAGAAGCAAGAGCTTTCTGCAATTAGAAAAGGTCAAATGTGTTCATCTCATCCATCCTTTCTTATAACATAGAAGCCCTAGCCGATGCAATAATAAAGTTACACACACTGGCAAGATGTAAAACTATGTAGAAAGCTATGTAGAAAGAAGACAAGAAATCAACATTAAAATAATAATGGAATAAGCCATTACAGCACAGACCACTATATATAAACAATTCCTGGTGCATCAAGTAGAATTTGAAATTAAATACAAAATACTACTAATCTCCACAAAGACAATATCTACTACTATATTACAAGATTTAAATGTGGAAAACTATAAAATTCTGATAATACAGTCCATGTTTGTATACAGCAAAACTCAATAAAAATAGATTGTTTCTTCTCAATTTGATCTAGAGGTTCAATACAGTCCCAATCCAAACCTTGCAAATTATCTTGCAGGGCTTTAAAGTTTAGACAAACTCCAAGAAAAAGACCTGGGTTAATAAAATAGTCTCCAAAGAGACCCAGGGAGACAAAAATCATCTGAGCTTTGACTAAAGGGCAAATGCAATGCTGTAGAACACAGTTTGTTAATAAGCAAATGGACAAATGAAGGTACTGACCTTAGACTTTCCACAAATTGTAATTCAAAACAGGTCAGAGACCTAACTGTAAAATGCAAAGCATAAAACCCCTACAGTATTTAAAATAAGAGATACATCATGGTATGAAAAACAACAATAGGGGCTGGACAGATGGCTCGGTGGTTAAGAGCACTGGCTGCTCTTCCAAAGGACCTAGGTTCAAGTCCCAGCCCCAACTTGGGAGCTCACAAATGCCTGTAACTCTAGTTCTAAAACTTCCAACACCCTCACACAGACAAAACACACATGAAGGCAAAAGACCAATGCATGTGAAATAAAAATAAAGAAATTAAAGAAAAAAAAAAAAAAGGAAAACCCACTAAGGCATTGGATTTTGCTCAAAGTAAAATCTCTGCCAAGGGCTATTTGACCTCCCCACCCCCCCAAGGGAGGAGCAGTCCTGCTAGGCTACATGCTAGGCTACAGAGGAGGACTTTGCAGCCAGTCCTGAAGATACCTGATAAAACAGGGTCAGATGAAAGGGGAGAAAGTCCTACTCAATCAGTGGACTTGGAAAGGGGCATGGAGGAGATGAGGGTTTGGGAAGGAATGAGGGAGTGGGATACAGCGTTAATAAAACGTAACTAAAAAAAAAAAATAAATAAAATAAAAAAATTAAAAAAAAATCTCTGCCAAGGACACTGTTTAGAGAACAAAAGGATCACTAATATACTGGAGAAATATTTCCAAAGACACCTGCTAAAGGACTCTTAGAACTCAACAGTAAGAAAAGAAAAGTTCAATTCAAAAATGAACAACTTTTAAGTCAGAGTGGTTGTACATGCCTATAATCAGGGAGGTAGAGGCAGGAGGTTCAGCTACATAGCAACTTTAAGGTCATGTTCTACATGAAATCCTATAAAAAGAAAAACCACTCAAGGGCTGGAGAGATGGTTCAGTCATTAAGAGCACTGACTGTTCTTCAAGAAGACCCAGTTTCAATTTCCATACCCACATGGCAGCTCATAGCTTTCTATAACTCCTGTCTAGGGGACCTAATAACCTTATACAGACAGGCATGCAGGCAAAACACCAAAGCACATAAAATGCAAATAAGTACATTAAAAAAAAAGAAAGATATAGAGCTTCCAGAGGTCCTGAGTTCAATTCCCAGCAACCACATAGTGGCTCACAATCATCTGTAATGGGATCTGATGTTCTCTTCTGGCATGTAGGTGTATATGCAGGTAGAGCATTGTATACATAAAATAGATATAAAAAATAAAAAGAAAGGAAGAAAGAAAAAACAAAGACACCCAAAAAGATAAACAAAGAAATACTTCCAAAGACATCTGAGAAAAGTTCAACTCAAAAGTGAACAACTTTTAAGTCAGAGTGGTTGTACATGCCTATAATTCGGGAGGTGGAAGCAGGACACACTCCTGTACCCCCAGCATTCAAGGAGGCAGAGGTAGGAGGATCTCTGTGAGTTCAAGGGAAACCTGGTCAACCAAGGCTACACACAGAAACTCTGTCTTGAGGAAAAAGAAAAAAATCTGAAAACAGTAAGTTTAATGTAATAATGAAACACACAGCAAATAAAATGGATTTTTATAGAAAATTAAAAAAAAAAAGATAAACAAAAAACCTAAGCAAGGAATCTGAGAAGGCACTTTACACATGCAGATGAGCATAGAATCCATGCTTAACACCATGTTATTTCGGGTGTTAACTTAGACTACTGTACCTATGAGAACAGCTGTTACTATAACATCAGTGAAAAGCTGGGAAGGATGGGACAGCATAGAGCTCTCATTCATTGCTTCGGTAAGTACATCCTAGCACTTTGTAGGACAGCTTGGCAGTTTCTTAGTAAAATCTTATCCCAGTGTCCAACGACAAAAACATTCAGTTTGCATTATGAAGTGAAATGCGTCCACTTGAACATGCTACGCGCGTGCATTCCAAGCACACATACGGCAGTGAAGTAATGTCTGACTCTACAGTCCCAGATTCATATCGCTTTACACCTTATTGCACAACACCGGAAAGAATTTGACACGAGCAACAGACTGTGGACAGCAATAAGGTGCCAACACTGACCTACTGACTGTAACACGTGTTGACCTTGTGCTAACAGAAATCTGGAGGTGCAGCTGGGGGTGGCACACAGGAACTCTCACACTTAACATTCATTTCTGCCTAAAATTTATCATTCCCTCATTCATTCAAACATAAATATTCATAGCTGCTAACATCCAGTTACATAATCTTCATACTCTAGATGTTTGCCCCTTTCTAGACACAAGTAAGATTTTGTTCCAAATCTCCAGTACTTACTAGTTGTACTGTGTGATGGGTTCTATATTCATCTTCACTCTGAAAACGCTGTTGGAACTTTTCATTGTGTTTTGCAATACAAACTTCCTAGAAAAAGTAAAATGTATTTTAATTAAAGTGAGACTTAGAAAGACCACAGCAATGTTTACCTGACTCATTTTAATCAGAAGCACAAGAGCTAAGAGGACTAGTTTCTCTTTCCTTTACTGCAGACCACTAAAACCTACTCTTTCTATGTCTCTGAAGAGTCAGAACTGGTCACATTAAGAGCAGCTGTACCTCAATTCACTCTCTCAACATCCCAACCTCACTAAGTAAAGCTCACTAAGCAGGGCTACAGATACTGACGGCTTTCAGTAGAACCTCTCCTTTAAATGCACTGCATGGGATCCTGTAGCCATCCTTAGCTAGAGCACAACCATTCAAACATATGTAAGAGGGCAACTCTAAGAAAAATACAAATGGTTAATGTAAGGGCTGAGAATACGTAATGGCTATTAGTCTTAAAAATGAGTGAGGGGACTGGAGAGATGGCTCCGATGGTTAAGAGCATTGGCTACTCTTTCAGAGGTCCTGAGTTCAATTCCCAGCAACCACATGGTAGCTCACAACCATCTATGATGAGATCTGGCACCCTCTTCTGATATACATGTAATAAATAAATAAATAAATAAAATCTTAAAAAAAAATTGAGTGAGGATAAATCATATTACAGTTTGAATTATTAAACATGGACCAAGGATGAAATAATGAATGAAAACAAAAGTTCAATACTTTTTTATTTCTGAGGTAGGCTTTCTTGGCTGAGACACGCCCCCTTCTTGCTTCCAGCTGCCGTGCCTTCTGCTGCAGCTTCTGTAGCTCCTCCCTCTGTGCATGCACAGATGCCACCATCTCTTCCTTCTCCAGCATGGCCTCCATGCTCTCGTAAGTGTCATAGTACACCACTTCATCTCTCTTTTCTGTCACAGAAATCGTGGTTAAGAATGAGTGTCTTCATTAAGCAGTGATTAAAGGTAAGGAAATAGGCCTCAAACCAAATTATGCAAAATGTTCAGCAGTGTCTGGTACACAGTAAGCGTACCACACTTTACCCATGCAAAACTGCAGAAATTCTGATTCTAGATGAAGCATCCCTCAACAAAGTAGGTATGCTACAAAAATACTAAAAAACAATATACAGCCAGAATTGTTGAGTTTACAAAAACCATTTGAGTTCAAGAACTCCTTTAAAACAGATATATTTAAATACTTTTTCTTTCAGTCTTCGGAGAAGCAGTTGGGATCCATGTACACTTTCTCTACATCCTCAGTCTTCTGTAGACTTCTGTAGCTCAGTGCACACACACCATACCTGAGATAAGTCTTTTGATGCTCTCCAGTTGTGCAGTCAATAGTAACTCTTCACACTTCAAGATTTCAAACTGTACTTCATACAACTGGAGTTGCAGATCATAGTAATCAGATTCCAGTTGATCCAACTGAGCTATAGCTTCTGTACCACCCTGTAAACTTTGCATCTGCGGGGAACATAACAATACTATTAACTGGTGAAGACAAGAAAAAAATTCAATTAGACAGTAATACTAAGTCCCCAAAGAAACTGCTTTAGGAAAGAATTAAATGCTGGGCAGTGGTAGTGTACACCTTTAATCCCAGCACTTGGGAGGCAGACAAATCTCTGAGTTTGAGGTCAGCCTGGTCTGCAGAGTGAGTTTCAGGAAAGGCAAGACCACAAACCATATCTCAAAAAAAAAACCAAAAAAAAAAAAAAAAACCAAAACCAAACCAAAACCAAAACATACAAACAAAACATAAGAACGAAAGGGAAAAGATGGAGACAGGGAGACAGAGAGAGAGAGAGAGAGAGAGAGAGAGAAGCAGGAAAAGTTAAAAATGGAAATCAGATTTCTGAGCTGCCTGTGGCACTGACAATGCAGAAGACCACTTAAAGTCAGGAGTCTGAGCTGGCCTGGAGAATGCAAGCCTAGTGACACAGGCTTGAAACTTCAGCTAGCTACTCAGGAGGTAGCTGAGTTTCCCCTTCATCACATTTGAAGTAATCAACTAAGGAGAAAACAGGATTCAAAAACTACTCCCTACACTACAAATTCCAGCAGAAGCCAAAAGAATAGCTTTTTTCCAGGAGCTCCTGAGATAGAAAAGATGAGGCTTCCCATGTCAGACCGTAAGTACTCTTCCAAGAATATTTCTTCCACAGTTGTGGAAGTACCACAGTTGTGGCTACTTTAAGGTTGTCTTTAGATGCCCCAGGAGGTCCCTTGTGTAGAGGTCAATGTGACCTGGAGATCCTGGTCACATTCAAGTAACTTCAAGTAACTGCAGAAGTGACTACAAGGGCCAAAGGGGAAGAAGAGAAAGAAATGTTTAACGCCTCACTCATGTGTATGACTTGGGTCAAGGGTAGGTATCTGAGCACTGCTTTAGGAAAAGTCTACAGCAGAAAGAGGGCATTCAATATAGTCAATATATTACTGCTGAATGATTCCTTCTGTCTTAAAGGTAATAGACACACTGAGAGCACCAAAAGAAGTTTTAAACAAGATTTTGGATTTTGCTTTATAATCCAGATATTCACACAGATTACCCAGTAACTAGAATGCTTTTCTTAATGCCTAACTTCAAATCCATTTAGTAGGACAGAAAGAAATGGTTACAGGTTCGATCTAAACATGTAGCGGTATGCGTTTAAAGACAATCCGGCCAGACATGGTAAGGCATGCAGAACGGAGACAGAGGCAAAAAATAAAAAATAAAAATAAACCCATGAATTAAGTGTGGTCAAATTTTTAAATAAATTTCATAGTTAATTTAATAAATTATAAGCCATTAAGTGATCAAACAATAAATATAGAACCAAAAGAGCAAGCTCTCAGTTAGGGTAGCCCTTAGATTTTGGAAAGGTAAAAACATGAAAAACTGAGGAATCTGAGAAGTGCTAATATATAAACAATCTGTCAATGACACCTACACACCTGGAGAAAATAAAAGTAGTCAGGATTATCTGTAATTTCACATCTCGCAAGCCTTTTAGAACTGAAAATTTTATTCAGTGTCTTTAATGTCAAACCTAATCTCTGAATCCATATGTAAGGAAATAATCTAAATTGATATTAAACTACTTATAGTACTTATTTTTTCCATTTAATGTAACCAGTTTCATCACCATTAAATCAATACCTCTCTGAAAATTATCTGTTCTGAATATCACCTTTCTAAAATCCTGATACACCTGAAATTCCTCAATGATACAACACAGTCTCAATGAATTCAGGGATGTTTCTGAAATTTAAATATATATATATACACACACACACACACACACACATAAAGAACTAAGGAATGGAGATGGAGTAGAGAGATGGCTCATAGGTTAAGAGCACTGGCTGCTCTTTCAAAGGTCCTGAGTTCAAATCCCTGCAACCATATGGTAGCTCATAACCATCTATGATGAGATCTGGTGACCTCTTCTGGTGAGCAGGTGTACATGCATGCAGAACACTATACATGATAGATCTTATTGAAAAAAAAAATAAAAATAAAGGAACAACTAAGGAATGTCCCAGGTGGTGGTGGGACAAACTATCAATCCCAGGTCTTGAGAGGCAAAGGAAGGTAGATCTCTGAGTTCCGGCACAGCCTCGTCTAAAGAGTGAGTTACAGGACAGCCAGAGCTACACAGAGAAACTTTCTCAGATAGATAGATAGATAAGATAGATAGGTAGGTAGGTAGGTAGGTAGGTAGGTAGGTAGGTAGAGATGAGTGAGCTAAGGAAGAACCTATAATATTTGAAATTTTCACTTTTGGGGGGTATAAAAAGATGGCTCAGCAATTAAGAGTACATGCTGGTGTAGGTGTTCAGCATCCATATCAGGATGCTGACAACTCCTACTCCAGAAGATCCAATGCCCTCTTCTGGACTCCACAGGCACCTACACTTATATGCACATACCCACATATATGTACAAATAATTTAAAATAATAAAATACATCATTTAAAAAATTTCCCTGGGGCTGGAAAGATAGCTCAGTGGCTAAGAGCACTGGCAGTTCTTTCAGAGGATCCAGCGTCAATTCCCAGCACCCACATGGCAGGTCATAACTATCTGTAACTACAGTCTCAGGGGTCTGACACACTCTTCTGATCTACACAGATACCTAGCATGTTAATAGACTATATACTCATATGCATAAAAATAAATAATGGAAAAAATTTAAAAGCTTCCCTTTCTTGGGTGGCTCCTACAAAGATATGAGTTACATAGTAAAAAAAAAAATTAAAGTAATATAAATAAACTTTTATAGTGGAACCTAGACATGTGTGTCTTGAAATATTTCAATGAAATGAAATAACTTAAAAAAAAAAAGTAACTGGCTTTTCCACTGTTATAACCTCCTACGTATGACTCCACATTTATGCTTATTGTGTGGAAAGGGAACTCTAGAACTTGGCATCTGCTTTTGAATTGAGAAGAAAAAGCACTGATTTTGTGTTCCGATGATAATAACACATTGTTACCCTAATATGAATGAGCCCTGATATAAACAGTAAAAGTTTGCTTCTCAGTAACATTTACCACTGTTTTATGACTGATTTTCTCTCTTTTTTTTTTTTCCTTATCTGTGAGAGGGGTCCTTCTTTCTTCCTTGATTCTATACATACTCTCTAAATACAGATGCTTTGGAAAAGGCTCAGTGGTAGAATACTTGCTTAGCATATGAGACCCTGGGTTTGATCCCCACTATGCTTTAAGGAAAAAAGCAAAAAGAAAGAAAGAAGTTGGCCTCAGACATACCACACTCAGGAAATCAAAAGGACCGATGGTTTAAATTCTCTGTGGTGAAAGAGAAAATGCTGATAAGACTTTTTTACACAAAGGTGAGGAACTTTCTGGAGTTTTCTTATTCATCTTCTGTTAACCAGAAGACAGCTCACTGATACCCGAGCTGAAACCGTGCTTTCTGAAACTGGTTTCATGATAGCACTAACTTTAGTATCTTCTACTTCAATTAATAACTATAAAGAAAACTTACACATATATCAAAAAGAAACAGTGTTCTACTGCTAAGACACTATGAGCAAAGCAACTTTTAGGAAAGGAAGCACTTAACTGGGGCTTGCTCATAGTTTTAAGGTTTAAAAGCACATCACGGGCAGGAAACATGGTGGCATGCAGGCAGACATTGTGCTGGAGAAGTGGCTGAGATTACTAATCTGGCTTTGCAGGCAGCAGGAAGAGAGAAAATAGGCTGGCCTTGGGTTTTGGAAACCTCAAAGGCCACCTCCTCATCCCCACCGCAACCCCACCACACTTCCTCCAAGACACCCCCTCCAACAAGGCCTATACCACTTCCTAATCCTCAAATAGTGTCATTCCTTGATGACTCAGCATTCAAATAAGAGCCTATAGAGGCCATTCTTTTTTAAGTCACCACAATCTTAGATACCAAATAGAGTACTGCTTAAGAGATTATTAATATTGAAGCATTAATTTGAAAATTGTATTTCAAGGTCATCATTAGCCTTCTGAAAAGCATCCCTAATTATATTAGTTCACCATTTTAACCTTATAATTTAATTTATATGAAGAATTTTGTTTTTAAAATAAGTGAGTAAATAAACATGTGACTTGTTTATGAGTAACAATAATTTTACTTTCCAACAGGTAATTTTGTACTACTTCAGTATCTTCCTTAGACAACAAAAAGTTTTAGAACTGGATCATTTGGCCCTTTCTGTCCCTGTCCCCTCCCACTTTAAAATTCCACACTGACTTTTTTTTTTAAGAATAAATCTCCAGTGTTCAGGAAGCCAGCCTGTTCTATAAGGTAAATTCTTGCCAGCCAAGAATTTTTTCTTTCCTTGTCTTAAAACAAACAAACAAACAAACAAACAACAACAACAACAACAAAACCTCTAAAGCACAGGGTAGTGCTATGTTACAAACAAGAGCCTTCAGGGGCAAAGCATTTGTTTGGAATGGGTTTAATACTTTAACTGTGCTCTGTTTTTCCTGAGTAACATAAACATCTTAAATTAAAGCTATTATAACTGACACAGCACACCATCACAGTTAAATACATATAAAGTACAACGCCTATACTATATATAAGCAGGCCAAGAATAACTAACTGGCAATTTTTAAAATGCTTTGAAGAATTCAGGCACATAATACAGGACTTTAAAAGCAGACTATTATAGTCATGGATGTGGTCTAGAAAAAATGACTACACAGACTCTCAAGCTCTGGAGCTATGGTTAGCCTCTTCCTTCTCCACACTGGAGCCTATTTATGAAGGTGTGGCATAACCTAGGCACCAACAGTGACATCAATACTGTACTTGGACATGTGAGAAAGAATAAGATGATAATGAAAAGCGCAACAAGGTTTTCTTAATGAAGACTATCAAGAAAACCCTGTTTTGTTCCTGATACGGTCTTGACAGGACCAATTCCAACACAGTTTTATTACCTAAGACCTTTCCTAAAGTTCTGACAAGGAGACTTTTCTTTCAAAAGCAATGACGTTCCACTCGCCTTTTTGTTTCCAGAATTGCTGTGAAATGCTATGTCTCCAGATCTTTGATAGGCGGCAACCTGTAAGTGGGTGCAATGACAAACATCTCCCAGAAAAGGTATAAAAATGGGCTACAAAGCAGCATGGTTTAAACGAGAATGACCCCCTAATAATACAGGCACCCCTCCCACCTCTACCACCAAGGTTCACGGTGGAATGCTTGGCGCCAGCTGGTAAACTGGGTTTACTGGGAAGGGTTAGGACTGAGGCTTTGTTGGAGGATGTATGTCGCTGGGGATAGGCTGTGAAGTTTCAGAGGACTAGTACCATGCCCAGTTGGTCCTCTCTGTCTTGTGCTCCTTTTATATATTGAAATGTGAGCCATCAGCTACCACTCCAGTGTCATGCCTACCTGCCTGCTAGCTGCCATGTTTCCCACAATGATAGTCACAGACTCTTCCTTCTAGTACCATGAGCCCTAAATTGAACTCCCTTTTTAAGCTACCTTGGTCATGGTGTCTGATCATAGCTACAAAAAGTAACTAAGACAAGAAGATAACCATCCTGGTTACAATTAACTGTCAACCTTAAAGAGCCTAGAATCACTTGTAAAGTGTCTCAGTTGGGTAATTATCTTTATCAGGTTGGTCTGTGAATATCTGTGAAGGGCTGTATTGATTGTTAGCAGATGTTGAAGAGCTTAGCCCACTGTGTGAAGATCCGTTCCCTGAGCAGGTAGTCCTGGGCAGTTTAAACAAATTAGAAGAGCATGAGCCTATGCCAGTGAGAGAATAAGCCAGGAAGCATCACTGCTCCATGGCTTCTGCTTCCTTGATGTCCCTCAACGATGAACTGTGACCTGGAGGTATAAACCAAAAAATAGTTTCCTCCCCTTAGCTACTGTTCTGACAGCATCAGAAAGAAACCAAAACGTGCTGAGCATAGTGACCTAGGTTTATAATTCCCATGCTAGATAGACAGCGAAAGATATCCAGGCTGGCCTGGGTTGGCCAGCCCAGTCTACCTGCCAAGTCCCAGGACAGTGAAAGATCTTTAATAAAAACAAGTGGGCATCAACTGACGCATGACACCAAATGTCTCAGGCATACACAAACAAATACATGCATCTACATACACGTGTACCAATACATACACAAATATGCACACAGGTACACAAACAGCATAAAATTAACTAGCAGTGTAATCAGAAACAGCATTTTATAAAAAATAATATGGAATAATATGTTAATCGAAATCAAGAATCTAATTTATGTAAATCTACGTTTTATACCATTTTAGTAACAGCTTTTGTTACCTCTTCTTTTAGTGCATGTTTCTTCTGCTCCAAACAAATCTCTTTAGCTCTCATCATCTGCAAAGTCTCTTTAGAAACTGCATACTGGAGTTTTTCCATGCGTTCAGCTGCTGCCGCCCATGATGCTTTGCCAAATTTCTTCTGATCTGCTCGCATCCGATCATACACAGCTGTGAATAGTAATTTCATAATATTAAGCAACAAAATTAGTAGACACTAAAGAACTCTAAACTTAATCTACTAGTTTCACTGGACCCCACAATAAATCACACTTAACATATCTAAAACATAGTCCAATAATATCATACATTCTCTGTTATCTTAGGTAGCAGTACATGCCTTTAATCCCAGCACTCAACAGGCCAGCCTGGTCTACATAGTGAATTCCTGAACAGCCAGAGCTACATAGTGAGACACTATCTCAAACAAAACAAATCAAAACAAAACAAAGAAACAAACTTCAACATAGGAGGTGGAGATGGCTGAGGAGGTAAGTATATCTACTGCTCTTGCAGAGGAGCTGGGTTTGGGTCCCAACATCCACAATCAGTTCACAAGCACTTATAACAAGTTCCAGAGAATCAGATGTCATCTTCTGGCTTCCTTGGGATTCTGAATACATGTGGTACACATAAACTCACAGACTCACATACATATACATAAATTTAAAATATGTATAAACCTTAAGGCTGAGTTACATAGTGAGTTAGTTACAGGGCAGCCAGAGCCACATAGAGAGGCCCTATCTCAAAAAACAACAACAACAAAGAAATGTTAATCAACAAAAATAACATTTAGGAATAGGGGTGAACATGATCAAAACACACATAAACACGTATACATAGCATATATTAGTTGAAATCTAAGCCCTAAATATTCAAAACATTCAATTCAATTCAATTCCAGGACTTATCACTGAATACTCTGGTAATGTGATAGCCAGATGCAGAAGGAACCACATGCCAGTTAAGCTCTCACCCAAATGGTGAAGATGGAACCATCAGCTCTCAAAAACAGCACAGCCTTCTATTTCCCCAGAAAGAAAGAACTTCTTAGTTTGTAATAACACAGGACTGGATCAAATGCTAACCTTTGATAGACAGCTAATATCTTCTAATTAAAAAAAAAAAAAAAAAAGCAGAACTGGAGAGATGGCTCAATGATTATGAACTCCCACTACTCTTCCAGAGGACCCCAGGTCAATCAGCAACACCCACATTGGACAACTCAGAAAGACATAAACCACCAGCATAAGCCTTGGACCTTCATGAACACCTATACTCAAAAGCATATAACACAGACACAAGTATATAAATAACAAAATAAACTCTTAAAAAAAAAACCAAAACCAAACAAGCATATCGCTGGTAGAAGCACTGACAGTGATGCCTCCTAAAACCTGTACCTTAAAGAACTCTGTATCTTTACACACTGTAATAAATCCTTCATTTTATTTTATTTTATTTGTTTTTATTTATATGGGTAGTTGTTTTGCCTGCATGTGTGTCTGCGCAACCCATGTGTGCTGGGTACTAACGGAGGCCAGAAAAGGGCATCAGATTCTCTGGAACTGGAGTTAACAGAGAGTTGTGAGCCACCAAGTGGTTGCTTGGAATTGATCCAGGTTCTTCGGAAGAGCAGCCACTGCTCTTAACTGCTGTGCCTCTTGCTACCCCCAGAATTCTTTTCTTTAAAAAGAAATAAACTCATAATAATTTACGTACATCTTAAAAAGTACTGTTAGATCTAGGCGGTGGTGCACGCCTGGCACTCCAGAGGCAGGCGGTTCTCTGTGAGTTCGAGGCAGAGTTCGTGTACAGAGCGAGTTTCAATACAGCTAAACTCACTGAGACAATAAACTAAACTGAGACAGAGAAACCCTGTCTCAGAAAACAAATAAAATAATAAAAAAGTAACTATAAGTCAGTTCCTTATGCTTATGTCCTCCACTCCTATGCTGATGCTCAAATACCACCACTCTGCTGCTTACTTCAAAAATATTCTTATTTCTTGACTTATAGTCCTTAAAAATCAGCTATGCTCCTGTCTGACAGATAAGGAGTGTGCTCCTTAAAAGATGTGCTCCCTTTTCTTGGTCTCTCTAAGCTTTGTTGCTATAGTTGCTGCTGTTCTTGGTAGCTCTTAAATGCATGAAGGAATAGTTTCTTCTGAAAGTACCTCTTGGCTTCAAAAACTGAATTTTTGCCAAACCTTGCAAGCATGTTAATAACATGCCATAAGCTCATTTAAGACTATGTGTTCAATCTATTTCCCTTCTGTGCACTCAGCCTGTCGATAACTTGCCTGTAAGAGCACACTGCAGCCACCTTTACTATTCCTTCCATTTTCCATGTAATCACACTGTACAATGAGCTAAATGCCCTGACCCAGAATGATATATGTGTGTGTTGTGATACTTATTTGCTAAAAGTTGTCAACAGGTTGAAAGCAATATTAAAGAAAATAAATATATACCATAAATGCTGGAAGCAACATGTGGATATAGGAAGATAACATGTTTGCAGTTTTGAATACTATTGTGGGCCAGCTTGGATCAGTAAAATAACTCTTGTAAAACTCAAATTTTTGTACAGGAGAATTCCTCGTTTATTTTTCATGTTTTCTGTGCTACAGGGGGAAATGTCTGATTTTAAATGATACATTTTAAAGTCAAGTCTGCGGTTTAGTTTAGTAAAAACTGTACTTGTGTGCATATAGATGGTTAATTGTTTCGATTGTGTTTCTCCATTAATTTGGCTTTATCCAAGATTAAATGATCTTACATGTCTGTTTCTGTACTTGTATGTCCCCAGACCTTAGCACAACTAACTCCATCATAGAAGAAAAATTCAGGCCATAAAACTCAGCACAGCACCATGTGTCAAAATAAAAACATAAACCTAATCCATCAAAGTTCATAGTTCTGGGAAAGTCTTTAACTGTACTAACTTTGCTTTTTGGCTTCTATAGTTCTACTTATACTGTTTAGAAACTGAAATATGTCAACCCAGAACATAGGTTTTGTGATTAAAAGCTCACCCTGCCAAAGGCTTGGTGATACACTGGGATCCCAAACAACCAGCGCAGTCAGAGCTGGCTAATAAAAACTTAAATCCATGTCCAAGTAGGGTTCTTTTGTGACTAGCCCAGAATAGTTCCCTCTGGTTTTCTCTGATGTACAGAATGGATATGGTACACACTGTGCCTAGTTGCTGAAAAGGACACCTTGCCTTTCCAATAGTGGTTACTCTCTGCTAGTGTAAGGCATACTTTCCCAACTCTACTATATAATTATTCTAAACATAAAAAACTTAACTGCTCATCTTCAAAAGTGCCTAAGGAGTCTTACCAAAAAGCTTACCTTTCTGAGCTTTAGCTGTTATTTCAAAATACTTGACAGTGAGATCCTGAATAGACAACACAGCCATGTGAGCTTTCCGCTGCCAGTCAGCATCTTCTTTTTGTAGACTCTCAATTCTTCGTGGTCCCAAATAATCATTCTCCATGGAAATCTTCAGAGAGAAAAGGTGGAAATCTTTTACTCATTCCTCAAACATTTAATGAGTGTTATGTACCAGATATTAATCAGGCTTAGTGGTAAAGTAATGAACACCACTTGTAAGCTGAATGACTTATGGTGCAGGAGGTATGTGACATAGGAATCTGCCCTCTTCCATTCTTCCCTTTCTAATTTCTTCCATCCTCCCATTCCCTTCTATATATATGAAAACAATACACAGCAAAGCAATTGGTCATTTCTGAGTGTCAAGATAATAAGCAATTTATTTTCTTGCTTACAATAGTTATATTTTAGGTTAACAATGATTTGTGCAGTGGTTATATTTAAATTCCATTAAATATTAAAACACAGATTTTAAGATTGATGATATTGTTTTTTAAATCTGCCCATGTGCATACAAAAATACTCTAAGCAAATTTTCTTTTATTTACTGTTTTCCTTTTTTTAGGAAGCCAAGTTCTGACATATCCCAAGCAAGTGCTCTATCCCTTTTAGATAAAAATAAACTAGCTATGTATTACAAAAGTCACAAAGAAGCGGGACATGGTGGGACATGCCTGTTATCACAGCACTCACGGAGGCAGGAGGAGGCAGACCTCTGTGAGCTCAAGGCCAGCCTGGTCTACAAAGCCAAGGCTACATAGAGAAACACTGTCTCGAAAACACAAAACAAAACAAAACAAAACAAAAACAAAAAACCCACAAGTCACAAAGAACACAGATAAAAACAAAATTAACAGAATGGACCATGTATATATACTATCCTGCTTTACCATAGGAAAAAGATTGATTTAAAACATTAAATAAGAAACATTTAAGCAGGTTGTGATGGCCCATGCCTATTACCCCAGCTCTTGGAAGGCTGAAGCATGAGGGGAAGAATGTTAGTTACACTGTTAAGGATAATAAAAACAGGAGTCAGGGTGTTGGCACATGCCTTTAATCCCAGCACTCAGGAGGCAGAGATCAGTCCAGGGCAAGCTTCAGGACAGACATGGCTACATAAAGAACCCGTCTCAAAAAAGAAAGAAAAAAAAGGTGGGGGAGGGGGTAGAGAGATAGCTCAGTAGCTAAGTATAAAAAAAACAAGCTATATCTCTAAACAATTCAAGAAACAGATAACATGATAATCTAAAACTAAAATAAATTTTAATCACCTGGAATTTAACACCCTTAATTTAAGGAGGAATGGGAGTTTAAAAAAGAAGACATAGAATTTAGTTTTATATGTGTTAATTTTGCAAAGATCATGGCCAAATACATAAGTCTGGGGATCAGTAACACAATGAAAACATTTATAAAACCGTAAGGGTAACTGAAATCATCTAAAGAATACACACACACAACAGTGAATGTTCAGTAGAAAAAAGTACCCAGCAGCAAGAGATTCTACAAGAAAGAGCTGAGATAGAAAAGTTCAAGAAGAAAATATCTTTAAGGAGTTAGTAACCACTAGAGCTGCTCACACTGAGCTGGCTAAATAAAGAGGGATATCAAACATGGAATGAAAAAGCTGTGTATACGACCCAGGTGTAAAGTTCAGTTCTTTGCTATAATGAATGTCCACAAAGCTTCTCTTAACACAAAATTATGCTGTAACATATCAGGTGGATACAGGTAAAAATTACAGATAAAATAAGTTTCAATTACATAATAGACTTCCAGAGAAATAAAAGCAAAGTATGTAAAATGTAGTATTGATGCCAGTGGCAGACTTTTGATTAGACATTTTCTCCCTGTTCAATAACTGCATTTTCAAAGGGCCAGGGATATAAGTCAGTGGTAGAGCTCTTGCCTACAAGAGCAAGACCCAGCACCATAAAAAATAAACAACAACAAAAACTTCTGCAGTTTCTGCCAGGCAGGGTGGTTCATGCCACAACTGTTACTCCAACACTGAGACACTGAGAGAGGCCCAAATTGTGAATTTTAGGTCAGCCTAATCTACCAAAAGGAAAGAAAACTGAGAAGAGAGAAGAGTGAAGAGAAAAAGAAAAAGGCCAAGAAAAGACCCTACATTTTCCACTTTCTTCACTGAATGAAATAGACTTAAAAGTGAAAAAGTGGTATTGTACATTAATCATAAAGAGGAAGACATTGTTTCATTTCTTCTTCTGGCTAACAGGCTAAGGGCACATTAACTGAGAAGTTTCCTGTTTCTGTTCAAGAAACATGGAACTCACGTTTCCCTAAGATCAAAAAAGGTAAATCGTGAGGTGCCTCTCTGTGCAGTGTACACGCTGAGGAAGAAAAGGTGGCGATATGATTTGAGCCCAATGTCTCTTTATTACTAGTATAAAATAGAACAGTGTGAGTCCCATTTCTGGGACTATAAAACTGATGTCAAGCAAGTAATATTAAGGCAGGAACAACACCCCAACTTCCTGACCTGCTGGGGTAATAAGTGTGTGCTGGCTTTAGCGTGTCTTGCTTGGCTCCTCACATTCCCTACTCATTTATACTGAATTTGTTTTCCCCAAAAGACAATTTCTATACCCACCACTTTAGGAGTCAAATATAAGTATGTTTTGTATATTGATCATTTCTTATCTTCTTGACCTTTATTATGGCTCATATTTGAAAATATTGAGTGCATAAAGTGAATAAAGAAATCAGTGTAGGGATGGCAGAGATGGCTCAGCATGTGAGCGAACTTACTACTAGTCTTGCAGAGGCCCTGGGCTCATTCTGATCCCAGCCATCTATATACTTGGCAATCATCCGTAACTCAAGTCCCAGGGGATCAATGCCCTCTTCTGACCTCCATGGGCACCAGGCATTGACATGGTGCATATACATATATGTGAGCAAACATCCATACACATAAAATACAACAAAAAACACACAAGAGGGAGGGGCAACACACCAGTGCACTAGATGAGGTGAGTAGGATGCAGTGTTCTCCTCACAGGGATTTATAATACACTGGAAGGGAAAATATATTAAGTAATGCAGATTTTTTTTTTTTTTTTTTTTTTTGCAAAATTAGGAGACTTAGTTCTGTTACTTATAACCCACAAGATCTTTCACAAATACCTTATCAAATAAAAAATGCATTAAAATTATCATGGTGTGGCATGCCTGAAATCCCAGGTATTACTACAGAGGCATTTCTGACTCAGGCTCCCTCATCTCCAAGTTCACCCTACTACCTTACAATGCTGGTTTTGGATTCTGCAAGCCCTTTTCAGATACAAGCAATTGGAAGGCAGGAGGGAGATGCCCTTCTTTCTTCTATCTGCTTACCTTTGACTCTGCTGTATCTGTAGGCACCATCCCAGATTTGCTTCTAACACTCAGCACTAACAGTTCCTTCGTTAGTAATAAAATCAAGTCTGTACCTTTTTCAACCCCAACCTCATAATGCAACTCTCTCTTTTTCACCAAGACAAGGTATTAACAGCACACCAAGGGTCCTATCCTTAGAGGGCTGGAGTGGACCATCAAGGCCACTACTAGAAACAACATCTTTTTTATAAGCCCGAAGCTCCACGGAGTCTGCCCTCTGTGCCTAACTCAATAAATCCAGTCCCTTTCCTTTGTTATTTCACCTCTGAAAGTAGTGGCTTTTTTAATAATGGCTTCCTTTGAGGTAGCTGACCTTCTTGCCTTAAGTACCCACGTTACTTTACACTTAGTTAACAAAGCTTTGAATTAGAGTGCTCACTGTTGAAATTACTAGCTTGATTTTTATCAAACCCCAGCAGATTTAACTATGGAATAGAAATTTCATAAACACAACCTAAAATGTACAAACTCAAAGCTCCTAGCTCAGACCATTAAAACAGAAATTACTTCCACCTGCATGAATAAACATTGTACCTCTGAGAAACTGACAAGGAGGAGATATACAAAAAGACTGAAATTTTGTAGTATGGCTTTTATGGGAAGTGGTTAGAAACAAAACAACACCACAATCATCTGATGATAACTTGTACACCGCTGTTAAGATTATTTTTTCTCTGCCCCAATCTTCACAAACAGAATACAAACATGCTTTACGCAACTGCTTTTCCTCTGCTGCTTTGTAGATGACTTTTGAACTTAGGAACTATAATGCCTAATCATTTTATTGTATAAGACACTAAGCAACAATCCTCTCTTTAACTTCTCTCTTCCTAACTTGGGAAACTTGAAGACATCACAGCAGCCTTGTTCAGCTGGACTGTGTGCTAAAAACAGTGACTGCTCTGTTTGGAATTTCAAGACTAGAAAGAAAACAGAGCCCGTTTTAACATGGAAAAAGGTGGTGTGTCAGTTTAGGTAGCCAAGAGTATAAAACTAATTTATAAATACAAGTTCTCTGGCATGGAACTCATTATAAGTACATCATTGACAGGAGTGCATTTTTTAAAGAACTTACTATTGTATTTCTGTGTGTTGTTAAGATATTGGGAGAACATGACTAAAGATTCTTTGATGAAGCAAATGCTGTGATGGCAGTAAGAAGGCTGAGGATGCTACTCAGTGGCATACATCTTGTAAAAGGTTAGTATCCAAATAGAAGACAATTTAAAAAACGGATAAAGGGCCTAAGCAGGTAAAACGTACGGCTAATTGGTGTATGAAAATTGTTCTATAGCACTAATTATTAGAGGAAGTAAGTCAAACTCACAATGAGGTATTATCTTCACTTTTATTTAAATGGATATTATCAAAGACAAAAGATCACAAATATTGAAAAGGAGCCCAATCTGGCTTTGAACTTCAACATTCCCAATGCCTAAAAAAGTACACAGGACAGCAGTATCAGTAAGCCAATTCATAAATCTGTGTTAGCATCTGCCTCAAAGGCTCTTTAAGATCTTAACGCACAGAAATACCGTAAAGTTCTTACAAAACGCAATATCCTAAATGATGTTCTTATAATAAGGTGTCCCATGTTAGTTTTACGGTAGCCCCCCCAACAATCGGAAAGAGACCATATATTCTTCTGGATATATGAGCAAAGGACTTGCCAGTATGCTGAGATATGTGTGTTCCAAGGTTAACTCAGCATTATCACAATAGTAAAGAGACAGAATGAATGTCCATGTCCTACAGACACACATAAAAATGTCATTCAGCAGGGGTGAAGAGATGACTCAGAGGTTAAGAGCACTGGCTGCTCTTCTAGAGGTCCTGAGTTCAATTCCCAGCAACCACATGGTGGCTCACAACCATCTATAATGAGATCTGGTGCCTCCTTTTGGAGTGCAGATGTACATGCAGACAGAACATGATATACATGATAAATAAATGTTTTTGTTGTTGTTGTTAATGTCATTCAGCCTTTAATGAAGAGTAGAATGGTACTACCTCACAGAGGAGGGAGGGACTTGGAGCTTAGGGAAGATTTTGGTTAAAGGACCTAAGATTTCACTTAGGAAGACTACAGTTCATGAGATCTATACAACACTAAAATATACTTAATGTATAAATGTATAATATTCTTTAAAAACAAAAGCAGACGTTAGGTGCCCTCACCGAAGTCTGGTACGTTATGAGCTAGTGACTAGCTCAGTTTTACCCTTCTGGAGTGTTAAATGTTGATTTAAATAAAGACAAACTGGGAAGGCAAAGGCACTGCGAAAGTTGATTTTATTCAACAGAGCAATTAAACAGTTTAACTCTGTCTCCCTAACCCCAAAAGTTCATCTGTTGTAAACTTGTTCCCAGGGTGCTGGTAATGGGAGTTTAGGAGGCTCTTTAGGAGGAGTTAAGAGGCTCTTTCTTCAGCTTATGGACCCTCAGAAGGGACAATTTTAGGCAGTAATTTATCTTCATAATTCAGGAATGAGGGTGGTAAAGGAGCTGTCTAAAACATAAATCCTGCTTGGCGGTGGTGGCACATGCCTTTAATCCCAGCATTCTGGGAGGCAGAGGCAAGCGATTTTTTGTGAGTTCCAGGCCAGCCTGATCTACAGAGCCAGTTCCAGGACAGCCAGAGTGCAACAGAGAAACTAAAAAAACCAAAAACAAACATAAATCCCTAGATTCAATTAACCACTACAAATAAAAAAAAAAGTAAAAAGGAATTTTGATATTTAACTGATATAACTAGCTTTATTATAATCTTCTACATAAGTCTCAATTCTCAATTACTGTGCTGGTTAGTTTTATGTCAAGTTGATACAAAGCCAGAGTCATTTTAGAAGAAGAACCTCAATTGAGAAAACAGCCCTACTAGATATCCTGTGGATAAATCTCTGGTATATTATCTTGATGATAATAGGAGTATGGGTAATGGCATCCCTAGGTTGCTGCTATAAGAAGGAGGCTAAGCAAGCCATGGAGAGCAAGCCAGTAAGCAGCACTCCTCCATGGGCTCTGCATCAGCTCCTACCCTCTTTAGGACTTCTGACTTCTTTCAGTGATGGACTAGGAAAGGGGAGCTGAAAAGGCCACTCCTCCCCAAGCTGCTTCTGGTCATGATACTTCATCACAACAAAAGAAACCCTAAGACAATTATCTTCAGAAGAACTAAACAGTACCACAGCCACATGATAATATGTAATAAGAATAAATTTTAGTTGTGCTTATAACAAATATTTTGCCAAATCAATTCTAACTCCTTTTTAAAAATATGTGTATTTTCTAATAACAATGGCTAGTAAATAATAGTTTTAAAACACTTTTAAAATTACAGCTCCCTAAGTTGCTAATACTAGCTATGGACAAGGACATAAATGATTCCAATGAGTAATTTGCATAATAGTACCACGTATCATACTCACCTGACACACTATGAACTCAGTAAGAAGATGTAGTGAATTACTAGAAAATATGCCTGTATGTAAATATTCATAAGAAGCACAAAGAAAAAAAACAGTAGTGGTTGATGGTATGAGAGGCAACAGTTTAGAACAACAAATATTATTTTTACCTTAAAGAAAGTTATAATTTTAAATAAAATATTTCCTCACACTGCTTCCCAAGGAAAAACGGAATAAGCAGTGACAGTAGCTCACCCATATAGTCTATAGATTTTCTCAAGTGAATATTCAATCCACAAATTGTTAATTAATAGAACTCCAAGGATGAATCTTAATGTTGAATTTGCAGGTGATGTCTGCAAATATAGTAAGCAGTCAAGAGGGGCGGGATGCCAATGTCATCTAGTTCTTTTCTACCTTTCAGATTAGATTCGCAATATAGGTCTATGGTTAGTTTTTAGAAGTTAAATAAATTTTAATTTCCAATCTTACATTCCTGACACCCTTTTAATCCAAGTATCAAATTTATTTTAAAATAACTGACAATTCGAGAGCGGGGCAAGATGGCGGCGCCGGGAGGACTCTCATTCTGAGCAGCAGCACAGCAGGATTGGCACAGTGACCAGCAATCAGAATACGCAACCATAAAACACAAGTGATTGTGTTTCCCAGGTGAGTGGATACCCCACGGTGGGGGATTCAATCAGCTTTTAACTCACCTGGCTAAACCGCGCAAGAGATCCCGGTTCCGCCAGATGCTTGGCTGACAGCCACCAGCCCCAGCCCCAGCCCCAGCCCAGAGCCACAAGCCGGTGTCTCTGGTCACCGTCCCAGACTGAACCGTGCGCACCACACTATCAGAGACTGGAATTTTCAGTCGAGAGATAACCCCATGGTGCAGGAAACGATTGGGACCCAGACATCCCCTGGAAAAGACTTGGATTCCGCGGGCGCCCCAGGAGCCAGCCCGGAGCCAGAGCCGGGGACCCAGGCGCCTGCACAGAGCCCTGCCTGCCTGCGCACCTGATTCGCCGCCTCAGATAGAACTGTGGGCACCAGGGCACCAGGGACTGAGTTTCACTGTCCTGTGCAAACACACAGGGAGGGAAACGGCTGGTCTGATCTCAGAGCACTCAGCCGAAACCCCCCACCCCGAAAAGGTTTCGGGAAAATCACCTAGTTGAGGCAGACACCCAGGCTCCCAAAGGCCGGAAAGGCAGACCCAGGCAGTTTCTGCGCGCCAGACAGCTGGCAGAGACTGAGCAGTGCGCCCCAGGGCAAAAAAGAGACTGGGAGTCCCTGTCTCCAGAGAATCCACAAGGAAGGAAGGAAACTGTACTGACTTAAATCACTCAGTCCTTCCCTGGAAAAAGTCTCGCAGACCGGCAGGGCCAAGCCACCATCACTCAGCTGTGCTCCAGACACAGGGACAAACAGTTGCTGCGTGCCAGCTGTCCAACTGGGTCACAGCACCTGATCATTAAATTTACAGCAAGAAACCCAGAAACAGGGCAGCTGTCTTCAGGACTTCCCTGGGTGAGAGGAGAACCCTCTTGACTAACAAAGACCACAGTTACCACTCAGGTCTCTATCCCTGAGGTGAACAGCAGCAACTCCTGAAAAAACGCCAGCCATCCAGGGACTATACCCAAAAAGCTGAGAAGATTTACTTCAAGAAAAACCAGCTTTCTGCCAAGGGGATCCTTTCCACCACAGGATCCCCAGGAACCACCAGAAAATAATCCCAAACACCTAAGATAACACAATGGGTAGAGGCCAGTGTAAAAGCTCAAGCAACAAAAGACAGAGCAATATGGCATCTCCAGAACCCAGTTACCCAGGGGCAAGTAGCCCTGGACACCCCACCATAACTGAAATCCAAGAAGATGACCTAACAAGTATGCTCATGAAGATGATAACAGAGGAAACAAATAAGATTCGTAAAGACATAGAGGAAGATTGTTCAAACAGAATATTGCTATCCGTAAAGAAATAGAGGAAGCTGCAGCCAAACAGTTTATGGCCTTTAGAAAGGAAATGCTTAAAACACTGAATGAAATGATAGAAACAGAGTTGAAGGAACTAAAAGAAAAACAGGAAAGTACAATCAGACAGGTGAAGGAAGTAAACAAAACAACTCAAGACCTGAAGATAGAATTGGAAAAATTAAAGAAAACACAAATGGAAGAAATAATGGAAAGGAAGAATCTAGGGAAGAAAACAGGAACTACAGAGGTAAGCATAACCAACAGACTACAAGAGATGGAAGAAAGAATCTCAGGTGTAGAAGATACAATGGAAGAAATCGATGTATCTGTCAAAGAAAATGTTAAACCCAAACAATTCCTGACACAGACCGTCCAAGAAATGCAAGACAATATGAAAAGACAAAACCTAAGAATAATAGGTATAGAGGAAAAAGAAGACTCCCTTCTCCAAGGCCCAGAAAATATTTTCAACAAAATCATTGAAGAAAACTTCGCCAAGTTAAAGGAGAGGCCAATAAAAATACATGAGGCCTACAGAACACCCAACAAATTTGACCAGAAAAGAAAATCCTCCCGCCACATAATAATCAAAACAGTAAGTATACAGAACAAAGAAAAAACACTAAAAGCTGCAAGGGAAAAAGGCCAAGTAACATATAATGGCAAACTCATTAGAATCACACCTGACTTTTCAACAGAGACTATGAAAGCCAGAAGGGCCTGGACGGATATCATGCAGACCCTAAGAGAACACAGATGTCAGCCCAGGCTACTATACCCAGCAAAACTCTCAGTCCTCATAGACAGAGAAAAGAAGATATTCAATGACAAAAAGAAATTTCAACACACAAATCCAGCATTACAGAAGACACTGGAAGGGAAAATACAACCCAAGAAAATTAGCTTCTTTCAAGAAAACACAAGAAATAATTAACCTTACTACAGTAAAACAAAAAGCAACCAAGCACACAACCTTATGAAAAAACCCGACATCAAAATCAAAGGATCTAACAGCCACTGGTCATTAATCTCTCTCAACATCAATGGACTCAACTCTCCAGTAAAAAGACACAGATTAACAGAATGGATATCTAAACAAAACCCAGCAATACAAGAAACACACCTAAGGCACAAAGATAGACATTACCTGAGGGTAAAGGGTTGGAAGACGACTTTCCAAGCAAATGGACCCAAGAAGCTAGCAGGAGTAGCCATTCTAATATCTGACAAAATAGACTTTCAATCAAAATTAATAAAAAGATATGGGAAGGACACTTCATACTCATCAAGGGAAAATTCCACCACGAAGACATCACAATCCTGAACATCTATGCCCCAAATACAAGAGCACCCACATTTGTTAAAAAAACATTGATAAAATTTAAACCACATATAGATCCCCACACATTAATAGTGGGAGACTTCAACACCCCACTCTCAACAAAGGACAGGTCAACAAAACAGAAATTAAACAAAGAAACAATGTCTCTGACAGAGGTCATGAATCAAATGGACCTAACAGACATTTACAGAACTTTACACCTAAACACAAAAGAATTTACCTTCTTCTCAGCACCTCATGGAACCTTCTCCAAACCAGACCATATAGTTGGTCACAAAGCAAGCCTCAACAAATACAAGAAGATTGAAATAATCCCATGTATCTTGTCTGATCACCATGGAATAAAGCTGGACCTCAACAACAACAGAAATAACAAAAAGCCTACACACACATGGAAACTGAACAACTTGTTACTGAATGACAGCTGGGTCAGGGAAGAAATAAAGAAAGAAATTAAAGTCTTTCTAGAAATCAATGAAAATGAACACAACATACCCAAACTTCTGAAACACAATGAAAGCAGTGCTATGAGGAAAGTTCATAGCACTAAGTGTCTTCAAGAAGAAATTCGAGACAGCTCATTCAAGCAACTTAATGGCTCACTTAAAAACCCTAGAAAAAAAAGAAGCAGACACACCAAAAAGGAGTAGACGGCTGGAAATAATCAAACTCAGGGCTGAAATCAATTAATTAGAAACAAATAAAACAATTCAAAGAATCAATGAAACCAAGAGCTGGTTCTTTGAGAAAATCAACAAGATCGACAAACCCTTAGCCAAGCTACCTAAAAGGCAGAGAGACACCACCAAAATCAACAAAATCAGAAATGAAAAGGGGGACATAACTACAGACACTGAGGAAATCCAAACAATCATTAGGACTTACTTCAAAAGTCTATATGCCACAAAATTAGAAAATCTAAATGAAATGGACAATTTTCTTGATCGATTTGACTTACCAAAGCTGAATCAGGACCAGGTAAATCAACTAAATAGTCCTATATCACCCAAAGAAATAAATAGAAGCAGTCATCAAAAGTCTCCTATCCAAAAAAAGCCCAGGACCAGATGGTTTCAGCGCAGAATTCTACTAGACCTTCAAAGAAAAGCTAACTCCAATTCTCTTCAAACTATTCCACAAAATAGAAACAGAAGGAACATTACCAAACTCATTCTATGAAGCTACAGTCACCTTGGTACCTAAACCTCACAAAGACTCAACTAAGAAAGAGAATTTCAGGCCAATCACCCTTATGAACACTGATGCAAAAATACTTAACAAAATACTTGCAAACCGAATATAAGAACACATCAAAGATATTATCCACTACGACCAAGTAGGCTTCATCCCAGATATGCAGGGGTGGTTCAATATATGTAAATCCATCAATGTGATCCATCATATTAACAAACTGAAAGAAAAAAAAAAAAACACATAATCTCCCTAGATGCTGAAAAAGCCTTTGACAAAATCCAACATCCATTCATGTTTAAAGTATTGGAGAGATCAGGGATACAAGGCACGTATCTAAACATAGTAAAGGTGATATACAGCAAGCCTATAGCCAACATCAAACTGAACAGAGAGAAACTTAAAGCAATCCCACTGAAATCAGGGACAAGACAAGGCTGCCCACTCTCTTCATATCTCTTCAACATAGTGCTGGAAGTCCTTGCTAGAGCAATAAGACAGTTGAAGGAGATCAAGGGGATACAGATGGGAAAGGAAGAAGTCAAATTATCACTATTTGCAGATGATATGATAGTATACCTGAGTGACCCCAAAAACTCTACCAAGGAACTCCTACAGCTGATAAACACCTTCAGCAAAGTGGCCAGATACAAAATTAACTCAAAAAATCAGTAGCCCTCCTGTATACAAAAGACAAAATGGCTGAGAAAGAAATTAGGGAAACAACACCCTTCACAATAGCCACAAATGACATAAAGTACCTTGGAGTAACCCTAACCAAGCAAGTCAAAGACTTGTATGAAAAAAATTTCAAGTCTCTAAAGAAAGAATTAGAAGAAGATATGAGAAGATGGAAACATCTCCCATGCTCATGGCTTGGCAGGATTAACATAGTAAAAATGGCCATCTTACCAAAAGCAATCTACTATAGATTTAATGCAATTCCCATCAAATTGCCAACACAATTCTTTACAGACCTGGAAAGAAAAATTCTCAACTTCATATGGAATAACAAGAAAGCCAAAATTGCTAAAACAATCCTCTACAATAAAAGATCTTCTGGAGATATCTCCATCCCTCATCTCAAGCTGTACTATAGAGCAACAGTTATAAAAAACTGCATGGTACTGGCATAGAAACAGAATGGTGGATCAATGGAATCGAACAGAAGACCCAGAAATAAACTCACACACTTATGGACAACTGTTTTTTGACAAAATGCCAAAACCATACAATGGAAAAAAGATAGCATCTTCAACAAATGGTGCTGGTCTAACTGGATGTCTACATGTAGAAAAATGAAAATAGATCCATACTTATCACCCTGCACAATACTGAAGTCGAAGTGGATCAAAGACCTCAACATAAAACCAGACACATTAAATCGGCTAGAAAAAAAAAAAGTGGGGAATACCCTAGAACTCATTGGTACAGGAGAAAACTTCCTGAACAGAACACCAACAGCACAGGCTCCTAAGAGCAACAATCAATAAATGGTACCTCATGAAACTGAAAAGCTTCTGTAAAGCAAAGGACACCGTCATCAAAACAAAGCGACTGCCTACAGATTGGCAAAGAACCTTCACCAATCCTTTATCTGACAGAGGACTCATATCCAGTATATATAAAGAACTAATGAAGCTGAAAAGCAGCAAACCAAGTAATCCACTTAAAAAATGGGGAACAGAGCTAAACAGAGAACTCTCTGTAGAGGAATATCGACTGGCAGAGAAGCATTTAAAGAAATGCTCAACCTCATTAGCCATCAGGGAAATGCAAATCAAAACAACCCTGAGATTTCACCTTACACCCATGAGAATGGCCAAGATCAAAAACTCAAGTGACAACACATGCTGGAGAGGTTGTGGAGAAAGGGGAACCCTTCTCCATTGCTGGTGGGAATGTAAACTTGTACAACCACTCTGGAAATCAATCTGGCGCTTTCTCAGACAACTAGGAATAGCGCTTCCTCAAGATCCAGCCATACCACTCCTAGGCATATATCCAAGAGGCTCAAGTACACAAAAAGGACATTTGTTCAACCATGTTTGTAGCAGCTCTATTTGTAATAGCCAGAAGCTGGAAACAACCCAGATGCCCCTTAACTGAAGAATGGATGCAGAAATTGTGGTACACCTATACAATGGAGTATTACTCAGCAATAAAAAATAAGGAAATCATGAAATTTGCAGGTTAATGGTGGGACCTGGAAAGGATCATCCTGAGTGAGTTGTCCCTGAAGCAAAAAGATACACACGGTATATACTCACTCATATAAACATACAACATAGGATAAACCCACTAAAATCTGTACATCTAAACAAACTAAGCAAAAGAGAGGACCCTAACTAAAATGCTCAATCCCCAACTTGAAAAGCAAAGAGGATGGACATCAGAAGAAGAAAACATGGAATTTTAGGTAAGAAGTGGGAAATAGCAAGAGCTGGAGAGGACAGGAACTCCCCAAGGAGAGCAACAGAACCAGAAAATTTGAACACAGGGAACTTCCCAGAGACTCATACTCCAACCAAGGACTATTCATGGAGATAACCCTGAACCCCTGCACATATGTAGCCCATGGCAGTTCAGTGTCCAAGTGGGTTACATAGTAATGGGAAGAGGGACTGCCTCTGACATAATCTGATTGGCCTGCTCTTTGATCACCTCCCCCTGAGGGGGGCGCAGCCAACACAGAAGTAGACAATGCAGCCACTTCTGATGAGAACTGATAGACTAAGATCAGAAAGGAGAGGAGAACCTCCCCTATTAGTGGACTTGTGGAGGGGCATGCATGCAGAAAGGGAATGGAGGGTGGGATCGGGAGGGGAGGAAGGAGGGGCTTATGGGGGGATACAAAATGAATAAAGTGTAATTAATAAAAGTTAAATAAAAAATTAAAAAAAAATCTGACAATTCAACATTTTTCAAGAGTTTGAATATGATAATAACTGCCCCAACAGTAGACCTCAGCCCTCTAGAAGAGAGGCCAAGAATCTGCTTGCATTATTTTAAAAACTTCTTTTGTAGTTAAAATGTGTGACTAGCAAGCCTCAGAGCCATTAAGCGGAGTAGTTACAGTTTAGGCTTAAAAGAAAAAAGTTACCTTGATCTGTTGTCTTCGCAGCATGGCAAGCTCTCGCATGTCTCGGAATGGCTGAAGTAGATACTGGTAGAGTTCAGTTGTGGCCTCTGCAAGACTGCTGTAGGCCTCGTCCTCCATCTGATACAAGTCCAAAAGCTCCACCATGCTCTCTATAGTCTTGTGCTTGTCCAAGAGCTGCGAACAAGAAAGTTTCGATACTTAGAAAACCAAACATGGTAAGTGATAAATAAATCCTGTGTTTGCTTCTGACCCAGCATGAAGAGGGAACTAACCACAGTCTGTATGTCATCACTTATGACCAAGGCCTGATTCATTAGTGGTGCCTACCTTTAAACAGTCTAGTAATCATATGATGAAACTAAACCAAAAATGCTCTATCACTGTGCTGGTTAATTGTTGACAGAAACCTACATACACCTACATGGAAAGAAAGAATCTCAACTGAGGACTGTCTCCATCAGAGGAACCTGTGGATGTGCCTATGGGACATTTTCTTGATTACTAATTGATGCAGGAGGGCCCAGCCCACTGTGGGTGGTACCATTCCTGATAGATGGTAGCTGAGTAGAAACTATGGAAAAGTTTAGTTTCGTTCTCATCTACATATTGAGTGGGAAAGCAACTTCAGCTACATGAGATCTTGTCTCAAACAAAAATAAATAAATAATAAGAAAAGAGGGAGGGAGGAAGGGCTGAAGGGAAAGCAAGCTCATTCTCTGGGAACCAAAAACAGGGTGGGAAAACCTAAACTGTATTGGTGAAATGCTGCAATGTCAGTGCAGACAAATTTGAGAGCATGGAGTGAGACACTCGAGGCTGGAAATGTAGTTTAATGGTGGGATACTTGTCCTGATATGTCCCTGGCCCGGGGAACATACCCAGTACCACAAAGGAAGAACAAGGCCCTATTCAAACTTTTTTGAGTTTTACCTCCTGAATAAGAATAGTTCTCATGCTAGAAATCACAGAAAATCCCTTCTGATTCTAGAAGAGCAAGTAGCCATTCTGGATAGCATTCTATAACATTTCTTAAAAATGGCCTGCCTTCAAGAGTAACTGTTTTACCAGAGCCTGAACTACTGTAGTTTACCAGAACCTTACTTATCTCTTCCAAGAAGGGGCATAGACTTGACTAACAGCCTCCCTTGCCATTTTTCATGGGATGAGGGGATAAGGTTAAACACTGAGAAGCACTTGTCAAGGTAATAACCCAAAAGCACAGCCTGTAGGACTGAAACCTCAGTGTCACGCAGAACATTTCCTCTCCACCCAGGACCTTATCACCACATCAATAGTGTCTCCTATGACAAGAAGGAATCAAGCGACAAAAGTACACATCTCAACCAAATCTCTAGGGACACCCAAAGACAATTTAACCTGATACCTAGCATAACAGTCTTAACTCCTAGCCCAGTGGTTCG
Organism: Meriones unguiculatus; assembly: GCF_030254825.1. Taxonomy (NCBI): domain Eukaryota; kingdom Metazoa; phylum Chordata; class Mammalia; order Rodentia; family Muridae; genus Meriones; species Meriones unguiculatus. The sequence goes on from NC_083350.1 coordinate 85,983,453, forward strand.
CAACCTTCCTAACACTGTGACCTTTTAATACAGGTCCTCATGTATTAAAATTAGAACCTGCCCCAAAACTCATAAAATTATTTTAGAGATGAATTCGTAACTGTAAGTGTTTAAAGGATTTTTTTATTATGTATGCAATGTTCTGTCTGCATGTACACCTACATGCCAGAAGTGGGCAAATTCCATTATAGATGGTTGTGAGATACCATGTAGTTACTGGGGATTGAACTCAGGACCTCTGGAAAAGCAGACAGTGCTCTTAACTCTAAGCCATCTCTGCAGCCTCCCATTAATGTAATTTTACTGCTGTTATAAAGTGTAATGTAAATATCTGATAGAAGGATGTCTGATATGCGACCCTTGTGAAAGGGTCATTCAACTACTAGGGTGTCATGACCCACAGGTTGAGAACCACTGTTCTAGCCAGCTAAACATAAAACTCCAAACTGAACTATTACCATCATCTTTTTCACTCAGGAGGTTATGTTCAGGCTCTTAATACAAAATTTCAAGACATACTCAAAAACAAAATGTAATCTGAAGAGGAGAAGTCATCCTAACCACATTCAGTTAAAGACAAGATTGAAGAATTAACAAAATAGAAATTAATACACTATAGCTCAATCAGGAAAAAAAAAGCAGGATTAGCTGAATTAATTTTCTGACAGAGGAGAATGGATTTCAGAGCAAAGGAAGGTATCAAATACAAATGAACATTAAATAATGAAAAAATCTTTGATGTGTGTACATGTTCAAATAGAGCACCAAAATTCAATACAAAAGCTACCTGCCGGGAAAAACATGGTCCCCCTGTTAAAAAGGAGACCACAGGATCCCTCAATGATAAAGTAGTTGAACCAACATCACATCCAACTGCATGTAACTACTGTCTATCAACCACTTCTAGTTAACTGTAGCTCATACAGTACATTCACCAAAGTAGACAGCTGTGTCATTAACACAAATTTAGAGAATTAGAAAACTAACTAAATATGCTCTCAACATCTAATAAAATTAAAATAGAAATCATTAACACAAAGACTATCAGAATTCTCTGAAACAATTAGAAATTAAGCAAGTTAATTCTAAATTAAGGCATAAGTCAAAGGAAAAGTCTTAAAAGAAATAAACATGCTGGGCAACAAAGATGGTTCAGCAGTTAAGAGTGCATAGTACTCTTTCAAAGGACTCAAGCTCATTTCCCAGTATGTATGCTGGATGGCTCACAACTACCTGTATTCACATGTACACACTTTTACACTGACATAATGAATACTCATAATTAAAAAAACACAGTAAGTGAAAATACAACATCAAAATCTTGGACATACAAAAAAGGAATGCTTAAGAGTATAGCGTATGGCACTGGAAAGAAAATGTTTTAAAAGAAGATATAAAAAACAATAAACTTCCACTTCAGAAAAACTTTAGAGTAAATCTACAGTAAGTAGAGAAATGACAATTGAAGAGGGCTCATGAAAGAGCCTAGTGGGTAGAGCATAAACCCCAGGGGATCTCTGAAAGGAGAGCTAACACCTCCAACTGATTTTCTACTACACATTTTCTACTGCACACACACACACACACACACACGCCCCTATACATTTTTAATATATTTACTTATTTCATACACACTGTTGTTTTGTCTGCATGTATGTCTGTGTGAGGCTGTCAAGTCCCCTGGAACTAGAGTTTCAGGCAGGTGTGAGCCACCATGTGGTTGCTGGGAATTGAACTCGGAACCTCTGGAAGAGCAGCTAGTGCTCTTTACCCCTGGAGCCATCTCTGCAGCCTCCTGCCTAAACATTTAAAGTAAAACTGCCAAACCTGGTAGGCAAACTGTGAGTTTGATGACAACCTGGCCTACAAAAGATTCTAGGCCAGCTAGAACTACACAGTAAGATAACTAAAATTTAAAAAGTGATTGGTATCAACAAAATAAAAGAAAAACCAATAAATGAAAGACAATGAAAATCTAAGGGTTGATTATTTTCATAGAAAATATTAACAGTTAATGAAAGGGTAACACAGAGAAGACATAAGTACTAATTTCAGAAGTTAAAGAGAAATCGATTTCTCCGTTATTGATCCTTGCACAGCAGAAACACATTCAAAATTCTGGGATGAGGATCTTCATGCATAGTATGAAATTATTTTAAAGTGCTGTGGCCACACAAACAACTGAAGAACAATTCTGGTGTTAATTCTTGCTGTTCCAGGGGATAGGCTGAGAATTTGTTATATGCTACAATTTGAAGATGTAAATGAATACAACAGAATTATAAAAAAATACTCTTAACTCTCCAACAAAAAAGAGAAAAAATGACTACACTGTTGACCGACCATTCACAGAATACTCAAAACTGACCAGAGAACACTTATTGCCGTGTCCACAATATCTCTGCAGTATTACTTTGCAGTAGACTTCTCGGATTGTAAGGGACACCTTATGGGTGTCATTTCTGCTGTCAATGAACTTGCTTGAAGTCTACCGGGGAAACACAACAATCAAACTCACGGAAAACTAAAAACTGCAATGTGATCACCCTGTGACAGAGAGTCGCCACTTGCAAACAGACTTGCCGATTCATGCACCAGAATGAGGGCTTCTATGCCCAAAGTGAAGCAATCTGTTCCCCTCAAATACCTTGTTTCAAAGAAACAACAAGGAACTATTTCCACACATACACATAGACCTTAGTTGTGATTTAACATCACACCCACAATCCCTGCATTAAGGAGGCAGACGTACTAAGATCTAATTCAAGGGCAGCCTGGCTGCAGAGTAAGGTCTAGGCTAGCCTAGGCTGCCCAGCCAAAACAAAAAGCAAAACCAAAAAAAAAAAAAAAACAACAACAAAAAACATCTAAAAACTGTCTTAACCTGTGCATGAACATACACAAAGGAGATGAGGAGGGAAGAGAAGATTGCATCTAATGTACATAACAGCAAGCACTATGAGAAGAGTGGAACCTTAGCCTAAGACTAGCAAACTAGGAGGGGAAAAAAAGCCACCCCTGCAATCCCAGCACCTGGAGGCCAGCCTGATCACAAAACAAGTCCAGGACAGCCAAGGCTACACAGAGAAACCCTGTCTTGAAAAACTGGGGGAAAAAAATTTAGCAAACTGGAGAGAAGCAAGGGGAGCAAAAGGGATCCTAGAAGAAGTAGCAGACCATGATGCCAGAGTTTCTAGTAGCAAGAGACAAAAAGGTGAGTTTACAGGCTCCTTTTATCTGTCAATAAAGTTGTTGGTGACTTCAAAAAAAGTTTAGAGATAAAATAAATAGAATTTGGCGCTGGAGAGATGGCTCATCAGTTAACAGTACTGGTTCCAAAGAATTCAGGTTCAGTTCCAAGCACTTAGAAAGCAGCTCAGAACTATCTATCTGGACCCAGTTCCAGAGAGGTGCTCTCTCCTGGTTTCCAAGGGCATCAGGCATGAAAGTAATTGACAAACACGCAAGAAACACAAACACATTTTTAAAAAGTAACAGAATGTAGTGACTGGCTGAACTTCAATGCATTAGAATTAAGAATGACTACTAGATTTCTGATGTATACAAAGACAGGAACAACAACAACAACAAGTGTTTTTAGCCAGGTGGTGATGACGCTCACCTTTAATCCCAGCACTCAGGAGGTAGAGGAAGGAGGATGTCTCAAGGCCAACCTGATTTACAGAATTAATTTCAGGACAGCCAGGACGGACGGACGGACGGACGAACGGAAGGAAGGAAGGGAAAGGAAGGAGGGAGGGAGAGAGGGGACGATACATTTCTGAAGTGTATTGAGAGAGGAACAAATGACAGTGCTTCTAGGAGATCACAGATCAAAGACAATGCTTCAAACAGCAGTTTAGACATCTAAGGAAGGAAGTCTTACAGGGGTTGCAAATGTTCAAGATAGTCCTCACACCCTCAAAAAGACTAACTAGTGAAACAAGCTAACAGACTTTTAAGAAAAATGCTGACTGTAAAGTACAGTAAACATTTAGAGCAGTGGTTCTCAACACTCCTACTGCTACACCCTTATGTTGTGGTGACCCCAACCATAAAATTATTTCACTGCTACTTCATAATCGTAATTTTGCTGTTATGAATGGTAATGTAAACATATAATATGCAGGATATCTGATATGCCACCCTGTGAAAAGTTCGTTTGACACCCAAAAGAGTCACACCCCACAGGTTGAAAAACAGCTGGTTTAGAGGCAAAGTGGGTCATGTTCGAAGGCTAAGAAATTAAGCTGAGGACTAGGCACCAGTGGCTTATGCCTTTAATCCCAGTACTTGGAAGGCAGAGAGAGGCGGGTGGATCTCTGTGAGTTCAAAGCCAGTCTGGTCTACAGAGTGAGCTCTAGGGCAGCTAGGCCTAGACAGAGATCCTGTCACCAAAAGGAAAAAAAAGAAGAAAAAAAAATAAAAAATAAAGGAAATTAAGCTGGGTCTGAGAAAGAGCGCTCAAGAGGTGAGGGAGAACAAAGCAGACTTCAATATTAGCAGCACTGCACTCTTCTTGACGCACAGAATCCTCACAGGAGAGCAGAGCATTGCACACAATGTCAAAACAGCACTCACCAGGAAACACTGAGCCCATCCACAGACCAGGCAAAAAGAATGGTGCCCGTGATCAATCACCAGAATTGATCAACCAAGTGAGAAGCAACATAACGGACAGTACTGTGCCACTCAACTAATAAAAGCATGACACAGAGGTCCAGTAAAAAGATGGCACCCCTACCAAGCCTGATGTGAACTTGTAATCCTTACTACTCTGGAGGCTGAAGTAACTGTATTGCAAATTCAAGGTCTGCTGGATGTGATGCCACATCCTGTAAACCCAGCACTTGGCAAAGAACAGGAGAAATCCCTGATATTCAGGGTATCACTGAATATTCAAGACCAGCCTAGGCTATATAGTGAGTTCCAGCCTAGCCACGATCATTCATCAAGACCTTGTCTCAAACAAAAGTGAAAGTAACACTCTGGTACAAAAAAGTTCAAGTTCACAGGGCATGTTGCTGAATGCCTTTAATCCCAGCACTTGGGAGGCAAAGGCAGGCAGATCTGAGTTCAAGGTCAACCTTGTCTACAAAGAATCCAAGACGGGTAGGGCTCTGCTGTCTTGAGAAACAAACAAGCAAGCAAAAAAGTTCAAGGTCAGCCTAGGTAACTTAAAGTCAAAAGTGGAAAAAAAAAGAAAACAAAGGACTGGAGACAATGGTTCAGTATAGGGCAGTATTTGCCCTATACCAAAGGGTACAAGGCCCTTCAATCCAGTGCTGCAAAGGGAAATGGGAACAAGAAATACAAAACACCTCAAGAGCCACTTCATACCAGTGTGTTTGCACTAACACTGCCAAGCAATAGATATATCATAAAAATGAGGCAAAGTTATGTAAACATTTCTAATGGAGATCCTAGGCAGTGTTTGCTACTCATCTCAGCCATACCAAGCAACAAAGAACTAAAATGTTCACATTAGAGAGGAAGGAGGGATGATAGAACACTTATTCTTGATATAAAACAGTTCCTTTCTTACTACTTATCCAACAATTTTTACTATTACTCTGTCTGAGATTAATTATGGCTATTTTTTTCTTTTCTTTGAGTTAGGCTCTTCTCTGCAGTCCAGGTTGGCTTCACATCTTACTGAGTGCTAGGATAGGGCCTGCACTACCATTCTGGGCAGAATGACCACTAAACTAAAAATCAAGCCACAACTTTATCTTCATTAGAGACTTATTGTTGTTCCAAAGGGGAAAAACAAACAAAACAAAAACCTGCCAGGTGTAGGTAGGGGTGCAGACTTTTAATCCAGCATTGGGGGGTGAGGGAGAGGCAAGCAGATAGCTGAGGTCAAGGTGAGACCCAACTTAAAAAAATGAAAACAAAAACAAAGACAAAAACTTACTACTAAGGTCAATCACAAGACGATATTTAGGCTTAACCAGAAGGGTAACAAAACTTACTAGATAGGGTCTCAGATTCAGTGCACACAACACCAGAGGAGGTTGGATGGTTTTCTGCAATTCAATTATAGTCACCAAGTTAATTCTTTCCATTAAGATCACCTTACATGTGTATGTAAGTGAGAGAGCCATGTTCAATTTAGCTTTTCATTTCTACTGAGAAATAATGAGCTGATCATGAAGATATTTTGATATATTACTGCCTCTTAGTCAGAAAACTGGCTCTGTTCCTTTAGAGTCCAAAGGGATAGAGCTGGGCATGGTGTTGCACATCTGTAACCTAGCGCTCAGGAAGCTGAGGCAAGATGACAAATTCAAAGCCAGCCTGCACAAATCCAAACAAAATACAATAAAAAGGGCTGTAGCCTGGGGCTGGAGAAATGGCTCAGAGGTTCAGAGCACTGGTTGCTCTTCCAAAGGACCCAGGTTCAAATCCCAGCACCCACATGACAGCTTATAAGTGTCTGTAATTCCAGTTCTGACACCCTCACACAGGCACACATGGAAGCTGAATACCAACATAAATGAAATAAAAAAAAAAAAGGGGCTGTAGCCCAATGGTAGAACATATATCTAGCATTCTCAAGCAAAGTTCTGAGGCTTACTCTCCAATACCTCAAAAACAAATAAGGAAAGAATAGGTATAGTGGTGCAAGCCTTTAAACCCCAGCACTTAAGAGAAGCAGGGAGATGCCTGCGAGTTCAAAGCCAGCCTAGGCTAAATAGTTCCAGAACAGCCAGCCAGAGCTACCTAATTAAGACCCTGTCTTGAATGAATGGATGGATGGATGGACGGACCCCAGCACTGGGAATAAAGGCAGGCGGATCTTGGCCAGCTTGGTTTACATTATTAGGTAGTTACAGAACAGTGAGAGCTAAATAAACATTCAAAAATTTAAAAATGCAGAAATAAATTCAAAGTATTTTCAATTTCTAAGCAAAAAAAAAAAAAAATCCATAAACTTAGTGAAATAAAATAGTCTTGTCATTTTTATGATATACAAAAAAGGCAATTTACAGTTTACATGAAGAAAAGTCTAGAAAAATACCACCTATCACACCTCATTTAAGAATCAAGTATAAGGAACAATGAAGTTCAGATCTGTGAAAACTTACATAAACATGGAACACTGAAATTATGTGGTAACTGCCATTTCATCAGAAAGAGAAAAAACTATTTTATCTCCCCCCAGTAGTGAAGAAAGGAAAAACAGAATCCAGTTGGGTCAGGAAGTATTAATACAATCAAAAAGGAGAAAAAAACAAAACACAGTTTTTTTTATTTTGGTCTGGATTTGCTTTATCAAGGAAAAAAGTTTAAGCCTGGCTCAAAATCTAGACACTACCTTGCCACAAGCCCCCTATACACACAAATCACTAGTACATTTTGGTTTAATAATACAATATTGGCAACACAGACATAACCAACTTGAGTGCTGGCCTGGAGGTGTATAAGTTCAGTGCTAAAGTGCCTGGCATATAGAATGGCCAGCAAAGCCAAAGGAGAAAAGAACCTAACAAGAAGAAAAACAAACCAAAACAACCCAAGAAATACAGAGTGAACTATAGCAGGAGCTGGAGAGATGCTCAATGATTAAACACACTGGCTGCTCTTCTACAAGTTTACTTCCCAACAACCACATGGCCACTGACAACCAACTATAATTCCAGTTCCAGGGGATTGGGGACAGACATCTTCTTCTGGACTCTACAACTATTAGGCACATAAGTGGTGCACACACATGCAGGCAAAACACCCCCACAAAAAAATTATCAAACTTTGGGCAGAGTGCAGGGAATCTTATGAAAGAAGGGGGAGATGAAAGACCTGGAGGGGACAGGAGCTCCACAAGGAGAGCAACAGAAGCAAAAACTCTGGGCCCAGGGGTCTTTTCTGAGACTGATACTCCAACCAAGGACCATGCATAACCTAGATGTAGCCCATGACAGCTCAGTCTCTAAGTGGGTTCCTTAGTAATGGGAACAGGGACTGTTTCTGACATGAACTCAATGGCTGGCTCTTTGATCACCTCCCCCTGAGGGGGGAGCTGCCTTACCAGGCCACAGAAGCCAGTCCTAATAAGACTTGATAGACTAGGGTCAGACGGAAGGGGAGGAGGGCCTCCCCTATCAGTGGACTGGGGGAGGGGTATGGGAGATGAGAGAGGAGACTGAGGGAGGGTTGGATTGGAAGGGACGAGGGAGGGGGCTTCAGCTGGGATACAAAGGGAATAAACTGTAATCAATAAATTTTTTTTAAATTTTCAAAAAAATTGATTTTTTTTTAAAATGAAAAAAAAAAAAAATAGAATAGGTATTTGGTGTATAGAACAGGACCCTTGCCTATCATGTCTGAGATGATGAGTTTGACTACCAGTACCACAAAATTTAATAACCAAAAAAATAATGGAATGTGGTGTTACATGTCCTAAATCTCTGAACTCAGGAAGCAGAGGCTGACAGATCTCTGCAAGTTCAATGCTAGCCTGGTCTACCTAGTGTGTTCCAGGACAGCCATGACTTCATAGAGACCCTGTAAGAAAGACAGAAAAGAAAAGGAGAGGGGAAGAGAGAAGAGAAGCAAGAAAAGGAGGGGAGGGGAGGGGAGGGGAGGGGAGGGAAGGGGGAAAAAAGAAAAGAGAAGATGAAGGAAGGAAGAAAGGAAGAAAAGGAAGGAGAGAAGAGAAGGAATAGGATATCAGAACAAAAGACTCATAATAAGAGGAATGGCAAAACTAAGTTCACAAGGTTTTTTGAAAATATAAATGTTAGAGATGATACCGACAGTTAGCATGACAAGGGTCCATAATTCTTTCTTTCCTTTGCAATTAGCCAACTTCATAAGGCTGTGAGGTCCAACTCTCACCAGTAGTCACCGTACCCACAGTGATAGACGACGGAAGCCATCCTGACCAACTATGGCAGTTAGCAATGTTTACTAATCCAGTTTGGTTGACACGTACAACCTTTTAAACAAAAGGAAATCATGAGTGTGTTACTTTGACTTTGCCAACTTTGTCCTGGGCTTCATGCAGCACAAACATAAAAGGGCCTGAGGCAGTATAAACTGGCATATCCTTTACAAAGAACAATTTAAATGCATATTCCCTTGATTCAGCAATTTTTTATAAAAATGTACTTTACAGATATACTTTACTTATAAGTGTGTGAACAGACACAAAAAGATCAGTGCTGGCTTGGCACCCAAAATCTCAGCACCACATAAAGTAGGTGCAGCAGCTGTACACACCGGGAACTAGTACACTCAGGACGGACAGATGCAGGAAGATCAGTTCAAGGTCACCTTACATACGGAGTTTGAAGTCAACCTAAGATAGGAGACTCTGTCTCGAACTTCTTTTAATCTATAAATCAAAGCAAATCCATTCACTGGAGTATTATGTAGATAATTTTAAAAGCAACAGCTTGTTAAGGGAGAGAGAATCTATGGAGGAGGGTAAAGTTGTAAGATCTTGGTAACTATATGAAAGAAAAGGCTTCAATGAGGTTGACTCCATGAGAAAGAACTGAACAGATAGGAGAAGAGAAATGAAAATGGGTGTCTTACTCAGTTTTAAAATTCAACCACGAAACAAGTGTGTAGCAGTGGGGGTGGTGACCACTTGTTGAGCCCAAACTAGCCTTGAACTCAGATCCTCCTGCTTCAATTTCTCAAGTGCCAGAGATTTTGTAGACATTCCTTCTCTACTTACCAAAGGTATTAACTTACAAAAAGCGTAGTGTGTGGGGGGGTGTGGGGGGGGGTGGGGGGTGGGGATGATGCAGGGACTAAACCATCCTTTCACCATAATATCCAAAACTATGTGTATTTTTCCCTATGATGAGTCTAAAATGATACTTGAAAATGACACACTTTCTTTAAGATAACCAAACACTAAGTTACACAAACAGCAAAATATTTAAAGAAATGCGAAAAAAAAAAATGAATGGGAGCAACATCTCTAAACAATAAAGGTTGCCCTGGTCATTCCTGGTAAATCACTCAAGAGTGGTGTAGAGCAATTCAAGATTAGGGAACCTCAGTGAAATAGCATTGAGTTCTGCTTTCAAGGACACTAAAGGCAATGCAGTACAAACAGTTGTAGATACTATTCATTTTCTGCCAAAATAAAAATATCAAGTCACTCTATGCTTATTAATTTAGAGTAAGTTTCACAGATGTGTAAAGAACTAAGGTAGACATATATTTCCAAATGTTAAAGTACTTAGCTAGTATTTCCTATATGCTTTTTACTTTCCAACAGAGCAACTCAACTATCTAGCAACTAAACTTAATACTCCTGCAGAAGCCCAGGGCATCTCACCTAACAATACTAATTTATTAATCGTCTTTGCTATAAAGTTTCATGTTTTTCCAACACTAGATTACTTTAAAAGCAATGATAAACATTTTAATTATACTTCTTTTTTAATCTAAGTATTCTGAACATACCTTAAAATAAATGTGAAATGTACTTAAATTTACACTGCACTCAATGGATTTTAAACTGTTCCTCTAATCCATGCTAACGGAATTCAATGGGACTGGCACAGGGGTGAGTGCTCACCACCTACTTAGCTCAGGGAAGGGTGAACAAAGAAAGGAAAAACCTTCTGTGTCTGTAACCCCAGTCCTAGGGGATTTAATACTCTCTTCTGGCCTCTACAAGCATTACATACACATGGGGTACAGACAATACATGCAGGCTCATATTTATTAATAAATATGATCTTTTTAACTCTGAAAAAGCTCCTCTGAGATTTTAGGGAATTATTTGCAAACATAGAAAACATGTGGGAGGCAGAGGCAGGCAGCTCTATAAATTTCAGTCCAGCCTGGTCTACATAGTGAAGTCCAGGACAGTCAGGGATACACAGAGAAATCCTGTCTCGAAAAACCAAGAAAAAAAAAAAAAAAACAGGAAGAGAGCTGGAGAGATGGCTCAGTGGTTAAGGAAAAAAAAAAGAAGAAGAAAAAAAGAAAAGACAATTTACTAAGCATCACATAGAACTAACTGAGCCTAATAAGCAAAAAAACTTGGTGTGCTGGGGTGGGGTGTGTCAGTGAGGACTGATTCAGGGCCCTGTTTATACAACCTAGGCAAATACTACACTACTTAGCTGCATTTCTAACCCTTCATTTCCTTTTTCTTGAGACAGTCTCATATAGCCCAGGCTAGACTTGAACTGTCTAAGTATCCATGACCTTGAACTTCTGATCCTTCCCTTCCTTCCAAACCAGGGCTTTCAGCATGGAAGACAAGAATTCTGTCAACTGAGACTCCCAGCTCTTTTTCCACTACGTAGCTCTGGCTAACCTGGTTCTTACTATGTAGACAGATCCTCCTGCGTCTGCAGCAAGACTATGGGGTTAAAGGTGAACCATCACTCTCTGCCACAAGTCTGTGTGGTACTTGAACTTCTTCTGAAGCTCCAGCAGGGGTTGAACTTGCCATTCTGCTTCAGCCTCCTAAACAGCTGGGATTACAGACTTGCACCAGACCTCTACATAACCTTTTCACCTCAATGTAATCCTGGTAAAAATGGGCTTTTAACACAAGAGGTTTCAACTACATTAAGTCTAAAACAAGTCTGCCTAGTGAAAAATGCCTCCAACACAGTTTTCTTTAGGAGTAACAGACCTGGTGAGCAAAACAGTGTGTGGGTAACTAAAAGGTGGAGCAGTTGGGTGTTTCAGTTCATAGGTCACTGCAGTTACTACTGTTCATTTTGTCCAAAATAACAAATATTTCAAAGAACTAAATGTATGAGATGATAGATAACCTGATTAAATCAATATGGAATATGTAAATATACTAAACTATTATTTAGTAACACACAAATTATTGTGAACAGAAGTTTAAGAGTCCCTAAAAACTACAGAAAAAAAAGCCATTTTGTTAAGAATGGTACTAGGATTATCTCTCTTGTCACTATGACAGCAAACTGGCACAGATAGTAACAAGCCTATAATCTCCAGTGTGCCTTGTCTGTAGTCTACCACCGTTCCGATGCTGTCATGCCCTAAAGCCTTCATATTCATCACTGACTCAGACACAACTTCTAATCCTGCGAGACCCATTCGTCATATGCTTACAAGTACACACATTTCCACAGTGCCTCTTCTGCTTACATACACAATGTTCACCGTGTCACAGCTGCTTAGCTTCCATGCGGCCATGTAACTTAGAAGCAATAGACCACAACATGTAGCTTAGGTGTACAGTGCCACAGCACCTGTAATTCACAGAAGGACACTGTGGAACTGACTTACACCACATTAACTTTCCACTCCTTCCCAAACAGAAAGAAATCCTTTCAAAGAAATTTCCTTATAAAATATCTCTTCATTCTATGAAGCCACAGTCACCTTGGTACCTAAACCTCACAAAGACTCAACAAAGAAAGAGAATTTCCGGCCAATCTCCCTTATGAACACTGATGCAAAAATACTTAATAAAATACTTGCAAACAGAATCCAAGAACACATCAAAGATATTATCCACTATGACCAAGTAGGCTTCATCCCAGGTATGCAGGGGTGGTTCAATATACGGAAATCCATCAATGTGATCCACCATATTAACAAACTGAAAGAAAAAAAACCACATGATAATCTCCCTAGATGCTGAAAAAGCCTTTGACAAAATCCAACATCCATTCATGTTCAAAGTATTGGAGAGATCAGGGATACAAGGCACGTATCTAAACATAGTAAAGGTGATATAGAGCAAACCTATAGCCAACATCAAACTGAACGGAGAGAAACTTAAAGCAATCCCACTGAAATCAGGGACAAGACAAGGCTGCCCACTCTCTCCATATCTCTTCAACATAGTACTGGAAGTCCTTGCTAGAGCAGTAAGACAGTTGAAGGAGATCAAGGGGATACAAATTGGAAAGGAAGAAGTCAAATTATCACTATTTGCAGATGATATGATAGTATACCTGAGTGACCCCAAAAACTCTACCAGGGAACTCCTACAGCTGATAAACACCTTCAGCAAAGTGGCCGGATACAAAATTAACTCAAAAAAATCAGTAGCCCTCCTGTATACAAAAGACAAAAGGGCTGAGAAAGAAATTAGGGAAACAACACCCTTCACAATAGCCACAAAGGACATAAGGTACCTCGGAGTAACCCTAACCAAGGAAGTCAAAGACTTGTATGAAAAAAAATTCAAATCTCTGAAGAAAGAATTAGAAGAAGATATGAGAAGATGGAAAGATCTCCCATGCTCATGGCTTGGCAGGATTAACATAGTAAAAATGGCCATCTTACCAAAAGCAATCTACTATAGATTTAATGCAATGCCCATCAAATTACCAACACAATTCTTTACAGACCTGGAAAGAAAAACTCTCAACTTCATCTGGAATAACAAGAAACCCAGAATTGCTAAAACAATCCTCTACAATAAAAGATCTTCCGGAGGTATCTCCATCCCTGATCTTAAGTTGTACTATAGAGCAACAGTTTTAAAAACTGCATGGTACTGGCATAGAAACAGAATGGTGGATCAATGGAACCGAACAGAGGACCCAGAAATAAACCTACACACTTATGGACACCTGATCTTTGACAAAGACGCCAAAACCATACAATGGAAAAAGATAGCATCTTCAACAAATGGTGCTGGTCTAACTGGATGTCTACATGTAGAAAAATGAAAATAGATCCATACTTGTCACCCTGCACAAAACTGAAGTCCAAGTGGATCAAAGACCTCAACATAAAACCAGACACATTAAATCGGCTTGAAAAAAAAGTGGTAAATACCCTAGAACTCATTGGTACAGGGGAAAACTTCCTGAACAGAACACCAACAGCACAGGCTCTAAGAGCAACAGTCAATAAATGGTACCTCATGAAACTGAAAAGCTTCTGTAAAGCAAAGGACACCGTCATCAAAACAAAGCGACCACCTACAGATTGGGAAAGAATTGTCACCAACCCTTTATCGGACAGAGGACTCATATCCAGTATATATAAAGAACTAAAGAAGCTGAAAAGCAGCAAACCAAGTAATCCACTTAAAAAATGGGGAACAGAGCTAAACAGAGAATTCTCTGTAGAGGAATACCGAATGGCAGAGAAGCACTTAAAGAAATGCTCAACCTCACTAGCCATTAGGGAAATGCAAATCAAAACAACCCTGAGATTTCACCTTACACCCATGAGAATGGCCAAGATCAAAAACTCAAGTGACAACACATGCTGGAGAGATTGTGGAGAAAGGGGAACCCTTCTCCATTGCTGGTGGGAATGTAAACTTGTACAACCACTCTGGAAATCAATCTGGCGCTTTCTCAGACAACTAGGAATAGCGCTTCCTCAAGATCCAGCCATACCACTACTGGGCATATATCCAAAAGAGGCTCAAGTACACAAAAAGGACATTTGTTCAACCATGTTTGTAGCAGCTTTATTTGTAATAGCCAGAAGCTGGAAACAACCCAGATGCCCCTCAACTGAAGAATGGATGCAGACATTGTGGTACATCTACACAATGGAATATTACTCAGCAATGAAAAATAAGGAAATCATGAAATTCGCAGGTAAATGGTGGGATCTGGAAAGGATCATCCTGAGTGAGTTGTCCCAGAAGCAAAAAGACACACATGGTATATACTCACTCATATAGACATACAACATAGGATAAACCCACTAAAATCTGTGCATCTAAGGAAACTAAGCAAGAGAGAGGACCCTAACTAAAATGTCCAATCCCCATCCGGAAAGGCAAAGAGGATGGACATCAGAAGAAGAAGAAAACAGGAAACAACCTAGGAACCTATCACAGAGGGCCTCTCAAAGCCTCTGCCCTTCAGACTATCAAAGCAGAAGCTGAGCCTGATGGGCAACTGTTGGGCAGAGTGAATGGAATTTTAGGTAAGAACTGGGAAATAGTAAGAGCTGGAGAGGACAGGGTCTCCACAAGGAGAGCAACAGAACAAGAAAATTTGAACACAGGGAACTTCCCAGAGACTCATACTCCAACCAAGGACTATTCATGGAGATAACCCAGAACCCCTGTACAGATGTAGCCCAGGGCAGTTCAGAGTCCAATTGGGTTACATAGTAATGTGAAGAGGGACTGCCTCTGACATAATCTGATTGGCCTGCTCTTTGATCACCTCCCTCTGGGGGGGGGGGGGAGCAGCCTTACCAGGCCATAGTAGAGGACAATGCAGCCACTTTTGATGTGAACTGACAGACTAAGATCAGAAAGGAGAGGAGAACCTCCACTATTAGTGGACTTGGGGAGGGGCATGCAAGCAGAGGGAGGAGGGAGGGTGGGATTGGGAGGGGAGGAGGGAGGGGCTTATGGGGGGATGCAGAATGAATAAAGTGTAATTGATGAAAAAAAAATAAAAATATCTTACAAAAAAAAAAAAACTCAAGTGACAACACATGCTGGAGAGGTTGTGGAGAAAGGGGAACCCTTCTCCACTGATGGTGGGAATGTAAACTTGTACAACCACTCTGGAAATCAATCTGGCGCTTTCTCAGACAACTAGGAATAGCGCTTCCTCAAGATCCAGCCATACCACTACTGGGCATATACCCAAAAGAGGCTCAAGTACACAAAAAGGACATTTGCTCAACCCTGTTTGTAGCAGCTTTATTTGTAATAGTCAGAAGCTGGAAACAACCCAGATGCCCCTCAACTGAAGAATGGATGCAGAAATTGTGGTACATCTACACAATGGAATATTACTCAGCAATGAAAAATAAGGAAATCATGAAATTCGCAGGTAAATGGTGGGATCTGGAAAGGATCATCCTGAGTGAGTTGTCCCAGAAGCAAAAAGACACACATGGTATATACTCACTCATATAGACATACAACATAGGATAAACCCACTAAAACCTGTGCATCTAAAGAAACTAAGCAAGAGAGAGGACCCTAACTAAAATGTCCAATCCCCATCCGGAAAGGCAAAGAGGATGGACATCAGAAGAAGAAGAAAACAGGAAACAACCTAGGAACCTACCACAGAGGGCCTCTCAAAGCCTCTGCCCTTCAGACTATCAAAGCAGATGCTGAGCCTGATGGGCAACTGTTGGGCAGAGTGAATGGAATTTTAGGTAAGAACTGGGAAATAGTAAGAGCTGGAGAGGACAGGGTCTCCACAAGGAGAGCAACAGAACAAGAAAATTTGAACACAGGGAACTTCCCAGAGACTCATACTCCAACCAAGGACTATTCATGGAGATAACCCTGAACCCCTGCACAGATGTAGCCCATGGCAGTTCAGTGTCCAAGTGGGTTACATAGTAATGGGAAGAGGGACTGCCTCTGACATAATCTGATTGGCCTGCTCTTTGATCACCTCCCTCTGGGGGGGGGGGGGGGGGGAGCAGCCTTACCAGGCCATAGTAGAGGACAATGCAGCCACTTTTTATGTGAACTGACAGACTAAGATCAGAAAGGAGAGGAGAACCTCCCCTATTAGTGGACTTGGGGAGGGGCATGCAAGCAGAGGGAGGAGAGAGGGTGGGATTGGGAGGGGAGGAGGGAGGGGCTTATGGGGGGATGCAGAATGAATAGTGTAATTGATGAAAAATTACAAAAAAAGGGAAAAAATAATTTAAGAACCTTAAATGACTTTCAAAAGTGGAGGAAAACATGGAGTTAGTCAATTGGCATGGAGCATGTCTCGCCCCTGGGGGCAATGGTCTCCTGAACCTACTGAGACCTTGGACACCACCACTGCTAGTTCTAGAACTGACGCAGGATGTTCCAACGAGGGGGTTAAGGCTTCTCATAACATTTCCTATAAGCCCACACCTGTTTGTCTATATCCCCCATTTTTATTCATTATTAGCCAGATAGAGCCAAGTAATTGTGGTAATGATACTTGCTTTTTTGCCCAATGCTGGAATGCTAGTAAATTTAGGTATGCCCTGGTTACTCGCATGCCTCACTGGGTGCCTGTGCCCGTTGATGCCCCTCACGCTATGACTCTCTTCAGACAGAAAAGGGATCTTGGAACTACAGCCACCATTGTTACTACCATCTCATTGGCGGCTGCTGGAGCTACCACCGGGGCATTAGCCATGAGTCATACTGTGCAGACTGCTCAGACCATGAATAATCATTTAGCCAATGTAGCTCATATCTTAGTTGTACATAAAGGAATTAATGCTCAACTAAAAGGAAGCTTGATGGTGTTCAATCAGAGGATTGACCTCGTGCAGGAGCAAATTGATACCCTATGGCAAATCGCTCAACTTGGCTGTCAATGAAAATATGCTGGACTTTGAGTCACTAGCATATAACATGAGAATTTTTCCTGTGCTGCAAATCTGTCTAAACAATTGTCGAGCTACATTTTACGTAATTGGACTGGAGAATTCGATACTACGATGGAGCAGCTGAGAGTGGCCATTGTCATGGTAAATTCTACCAGAGTGGACGCAGGACTAGCCACAGGATTATCATCATGGATTGCTGCAACCATGAATCATCTGAAGGAATGGGCGGGCATGGGAGCGTTAGCAGGCCTTCTGGTGTTGGTCTCCTTGGTTTGCCTGTGGTATATATGCAAGATTAGAGTCTCACAACAGTGTGATGCAGCCATGATCATTCAGGCCTTTATAGCCATTGAAGCAGGACATTCTCCCCAAGCATGGTTGGATACCATAAAAAGCTAAAATGTTACGCTCAGGATGCGAGGCTAAGCACTGCACTCAGGGTCAGCCGCTTTGGGCCCAGAGAAGAGCATGTCTGATTGCATGCGGGTTGATGCCCCAGGTCCCGCCTCTGAGAAAAAGGTATCGGACGGGTCTGATGCTCTTTGGGTGGATGACACCTAAATGAACATCTGTACAAAGTCCCAATTTATTTCTAATATCAGAGATCAGACCTCTACTCTTGCCTGATGCGTCTAAAACAAAAAGGGACTGTAGAGAGCTGCGGAATGCTATGCCTTAAAGATGGAGCTGGTTTCTGCCTTCCACTTTCCCAATGGTGAGTGCTCTCTGTCACGAACAATTCCACATTTGGCTAAGGCTGAGGATCTGGCTTGCTTCCATGTATGTGGACCTATCTGCATTGCCCACGTGGCACGCCTGGGTTGGTTACCCAGAGGCTATTTAAGCTGTGGGCTGGCTTTCCCCAGGGTCAGATGATTGTTCAAGGTTCCTGAGTAAACTGCATTGAAAAAAAAAATCTCTTCATAGAAGCAGTGGTGCACACCTGTAATCTCAGCGCTCAGAGAGGGCAGGTCTCTGTGAGTTTGAGGTCAGCCTGGTCTACAAAGTGAGTCTAGGACAGCCAGGGCAACACAGAGAAATCCTGTCTTGATAATAAAAGAAGAAAAGAAGAAGAAGAAGCAGAAGCAGAAGCAGCAGCAGCAGCAGCAGCAGCAGCAGTAGCAACATACTAACAAAGGTGAAAGGAAGCAAATTAGGCAGTTCTGCACTCAGAGTTTAGGGAGAGTGAAAATATGATGGAATGTCATGAAAAAATAGTGAACTAAATGAGGAAGCTGGAAAATGGTGCTGTTAAACAAGATTTAAAAAGAACAAAAGCATACTTTTAGATTCCTCCCAATTTCAATCTACAAATTCTAAGCATGCTGACACTTCAGATAAGAAGTGTTCCTTTATCTAATCTATGTCAGGTAAGACACATAGAAATAGCTTTAATAAACTAGCTTCAGTTTCCACAAAGCTTAACGCAGAAAACAGTTCAAGACCCAACTCTAAGGAACTCCAGGAAGCCAAAGTGTAACAAACTGTTTACAAAAGCAATAGGGATGTAATTTCTTTTTAAAAGAATAATGATTATTATTCACTTAAAACTTTCAAGGTTCAATACTGCTATTAGAAAGTTAACCCAAAACCTGGTGTGGTGGTGCACACCTGTAATTCTAGCACTCTGGGGGCAGAGGCAGGCAGATCTCTGAGTTCCAGGCCAGCCTGGTCTACAAAGTGAGTCCGGGACAGCCAACGCTACCCAGAGAGACCCTGTCTCAGAAAACCAAAAAAGAGAACAGAGAGAAGAGAAGGGGAGGGGAGGGGAAAGAAAGAAAAAGAAAGAAAATTCACACATTTTCTTTTAAGCCTTCATTAACCCTACCTGCTGTTATCTTTTTATTTAATTTCCTAGTACCAAAAAACACATTTAATATAAACAATATTTCTCAACTAAAAGCAAAAGAAGTTAACATCTTTCTTTCCTCACCATATCTACCAATAAACACAAGTAAAGAAAATAAATTGTTTTACGTGAAGTTATGAAGGGGAAAGTAAGATTAAAAGTTATGAATCCGTTATTTTAAATAAGATTAACAGTAGCAAATGGTTAATCCCAGCACTCAGGGAGGAAGAGGCAGGCAGATCGAAGTGAGTTCAAGGCCAGCCTGGTCTACAAATCAATTCCAAGACAGCCAAAGCTGTCATGAGAAACGGTTGTCTCAAAAAACAAAACAAACAAAAAGAAGCAGTGGGAAACAAGTAAATTTTAGGCACCAGTATAGACTATGCCATATTCCCTAATTCTACTACACAGGCTAATAAATAGCATGAGGAAATACTTTTGTGAGAAAGCATTCTTTTTGCTTTTTTAAGTGAAACATACCCATATCTAAACCAACTTACTCCTTACCAGAATAATGTAAGACAGAGCCTGAGAATATTTAGCCAGGCGTAGTGGCTTAAGCCTTTCTTTAATCCAGGCCATGAGAGACAAAGGAAGGAGGATGTGACCAGCCTGGCCATATAGTGAAAAAGACAAAAAGAAACATCACACAAATGTATTACTACTGTAGCTATACATTGAGAAGTACACACACACACACACACACACAAACACACACAGAGGCAGAGAGAGGGGAGTGGGGGACAGGTACAGGTTGTAAGGCAGGATCTGGTCTAAAATACACAGAACCTTCTTACCTCAGCATCCCAAACTCTGGAATAAGCCACCATGACTGACCATAAAAGTACTTTTATAAATAAATCTTACACATAAAAAAAGGCCAGCCAGGTACCATGACAAATGCCTTTGATCAATCCAGCACTCGAGAGGCAGAGGCAAGGAGAATCTGTGAATCTGAGGCCATCCTGGTCTATACACTCCAGGACAGCCAGAAGTAGATGATTATAGTACATGTACAAAAATATAAAGTAGTGTGATAGCTAATCCTGACTGTAAATTTGATAGAATTTAGAATCATCACATTAGCAAACCTCAGGCACTTGTGAGAGAGCTTCTAGATTGGGTAACTGAGGGTGGTGTCATTCCATGGGCTGAGATCCTGGACTGTATAAAAACAAAGTAAGCTGAATCCCAACATTCACCTTTCTGCTTACTAACAATGTTACTGTTTCATGCTGTCATGGCTTCAATACCAAAACTAATGGTAACACTGTAAGCCACAATAAATCCTTCTATCCAGCATGCACATGCACGAGAGGCCATGAGAGTCCCAGTATCTAAATATGCCTGACCCTATGCTGTTTCCACACTATGATACTGTATGTTACGTAATGCTAGAAAAGCAGAAAGAACATTACCATCTATCTATACCAAAAATCATCAGGAACTACTTATAGTGCATATGACCTGCCACTTATAAGCTCATGTGTTGAAGCTGTGTCAGGCAGTGGCACTATGTAGACGTGATCTGAGCCCAAAAGATTAATCTACTGATGGAGTCACACTTGAATGATGAAGCCTACCCAGAAAAGCAGCTCACTGGTAGTGTACTCTGAAGGTGTTATTTTGTCCAGAACAATTTGAGATGAGCAATCCAGACCTGTCACTCCCTCTCTGCCATGATGGGCTGTCTGCCTTGTCTGAGGTAAAGGCAAGAGTTATTAATTAACCATGACCAGGAACCATGAGCTAACATCTGTCCACCTTCTAAGTTGTTTATGTCGAGCATTCTTCATGGCAATACGGTAAAAACTACAATGCCTCCAGCTTAAACCTTAGAAATCAACCCTCCTATCAACAACAGAGAACTAGGCAGAGTTAGAGAAACCGAATCTCAGAAAAGAGCCACAAGAACTTTCTCACTAAAAGAAAACAAGCACACAGATACTAAAACAACAGATGACCTACCTTTTGTCTTCCGGTCACACTAACAGTACTTTATAGTCAGCAAAAGACCAAATTATTACTAGTGGAAAATATTAAGTTATAGGTAAAGATTTAAGAAATGAAGGCAACTATAACCACACCTCCCTTCCAAATACACGTACCATCACATCACTAAGGAGTTTGTACAAGTTGGTCCTGCTATAACAAGGAAGAATTAAACCAATTTGATGTGTGAAGTAACCTGACTAGCACTATACAACCTTGAACACCTTCTAATGGAATCAAAGAAAGAGTATAAAGATTTAGATAGGTTCTCAATCTGTGGCTGTGACCCCTCTCAGTGGTATCCCCTAAATAAAAATATCAGACATCACAAATTATTTACATTACATTTCATAACAATAGCAAAATTAAGGCTATGAAATAACAACAAAATAAATGTTATAGTTGAGGAACATGAAGAACTGTCTTAAAGGGTCGTAACATTAGCAAAGATGAGAACCACTGATTTAGATCAAGGAATCCAAAAGAACAAGGCGGGGTAGCCTACCCTCCAAACCAAGCAAAGGGAAAATAGAGGCAGGAGGATCAGGGATTCAAAGCAACCCTGGGCTACCTGAGACCTTTTCCTAATTATTTTATTTTTGTGAAGATAAAAGAAAAAGCAAGAAAACAAAACCAAACAAGTACTAAGTTATGACAGAAAATACACAAGGTTGGCTGGACAAACCTACGTCTGCATTTGAATGTTGTCACTCCTTAATAGTTTAACTCTGGCCAAAGCCATGAGCATTTTAAACCTCAGCTTCGCCTTCAGTGATATGGGCAGACATCCACCTGATCTGGATGCAGCTCAAGGGTAGAACACTGTGTAGCATTTAAGCTGGGTTCCACCGGGAATATTTGGAACTTGTTACATAAGTAGTGCTAATAAGCACAAGTTGCAATCCTCAAAAGATGGAATGAAAAACTACAAGATCCTGATCACATGAAAGGAAAAAAAAGTCAAAAGCCATACTTATTAGAAGCTACCTTTGTAAATGTCAGGCAGTTATGATTTCCTACAGTCCTAAGTTAAAAGACATTTTTTGGTGATTTCTCCATCTCTCACCTAAGAGACTAAATAGTTAAGCATGCTATCAAAAGTAATGAGTCCTAATCAAAATTTAGACTGTTCTGACTCCATATCCTTGTAAGTTGTACAGAGTACCTCTTTGAAAGTTCTTTCTGCTCTTAATGGTTTTAACTTGAAAGAAGTTAGAATTTAGCATATTGATGAATAATAAATTCCATAGTAAACAGATTTTGAGATCTTAAGGAAGCCTCCATCGTAATTGATAATTACAAACTAAAACAACACAATCAATTCTGAAGAATAGCTGTGACTAGACAAGAAACCATTATTTGCAAAATATAGGTCAAAGTTAAAACTTTAAGCCATCTATGCACAAACAGTAACACAAACCTTAGCTTTGACCAAGAGCTAAGATCAACTGCTACACTGTTCAAATAAAAATTGCCTGACTGCTGCATAACAGTAGATACAATAAACCCACATAAGCAGTCCAAGAGAAAACTACAAATAATAAATACTAGCCAGGCATGGTGGCACATGCCTTTAAGCCCAGCACGCAGGGAGGCAGAAGCCACCCTGGTCTACAAAGCCAGTCCAGGACAGTCAAGGCTACAAAGAGAACCCCTGTCTCAGAAACTAAATCAAAACCAAAACAAAAACAAATATTTCATTTTATTTAGACTAAAGCTTTGTTTTAATTTATTTATACTAAAGCTTTAATAGTCTATAATCTCAGAATGCATCTTTCATCTAAAAATAATTTATTAATAGTATATTAATTTATAACTTGTAAATCCTCATGAACTACAATCTCCAGTCAGTTACCCAAAGCTGTAAATCATGAACAAAAACTTCCAGTAGAAAACAGAAATGGGAGGGCTTAAGTTCCCCAATACCAATTTTTGAACCTAGGGTGTCACACACAATGGTAAGTGTTCTACCACGGACCTATCTCCACAGCTCTATTATTTTATGATAGGATTTCATGTAAGTTCACCCAGGCAGGTCTTAAACTTATGATTCTTAGCCTCCTGAGTTGCTGAGTATAGACCTGGTAACCCATATTAAACTTTAAGGTTATTCCAAATATTAAATTCCAATTCAAGTCTCACAACCTTTTATAGCAGGGCAAATATTTTACAACAGTGGTTTCTGTTTGGAATGTTGATTTTTTTTTTAGACAGGGTCTCATGTATTCCAGGTTGGCTTCAACTGGCTACACAGTGGATAGCCTTGAACTTGTGATACTCCTGCCCCACCTACCAAGTGCTGATACTACGGTGTTCGCTACGGTGTGGGCTGCTCCACCATGACTGCGCTGGGGATTGAGGCCAGGGCTTCGGAAGTCAGATAAGCACTCCATAAACTGTTCTTTCAGGCCCCCATGCCTTTTTGGTGTGTGAAAATGTAACAAGCCAAGAGTTGGGACACCCACATTATCCCAGTAGGAGGATCATAAATCTGAGGACATAAAGAGACCTTGTCTCAAAATCTAAAAACTTAACAATTTTAAGAGAATTTTAATCCTTTTTTTTTAAAGACAGGGTTTTTCTGTGTAGCCCTGCCTGTCCTGGAACTCATACTGTACACCAAGCTGTCCTCAGAGATCCACCTACCTCTGCCCTCCCCATCTCATGATGTGCTTTTAATCTATTTCTTATAGCAACTTGAGAATAAACATTTGGCAGTTTATAAAAACTTACCTTAAAAGGATATGCCTCATTCACTAATATTGAGTGCTCTGAATTAGCAGTGGCAAAGCAGAGAATTCCATCCTTTCAAGGTCTGTGCCCTGAGATGTTACAATGTTTTATACTTTTTTCAAGGGGAGGGCTGGAGCTGTGGCTCAGTGGTAGAGGATTTGCCTGGCATGTACCAGGCCCTGTGTTTGAATACTATAACTGGAAATAAAACCTCTGATCATCTTGAACAAAAACAAGTATGGAATTTATAGCTAGGAAAAAAGTCATACTATGAGGGAAGAAGAAAATATATAAACAAGAAAGAAGAAATATATAAGAAGAAAATATATAAACAACTACATTTTCAAAATATTATCTGCTAAAACATGCGATTTACCAGACATACCTAGTATAATTATGTCCAATTCCACAAGCTTTGTTGAGATGCAGAATGAAAGACAACACTAAGTGAAGTAGAATAAAAATGAACTCAACAGAACTAATACAAGTGATGTACAATTGCTGTAAAACAGATTTTATCTCAGAAAAACCAAGTAGGTGAGAGGCATGCCTACTATCTCAGTGCTAGAGAGGCTGGTGCAGGATGCTGTGCTCAAGGGAAACCGGAGCTCTTCAACACCAGCCTGAACTAGAGTCCCGTTTCACCAACCAATGTTACTGCAAGGGATGACATACTGTAGCTCACTGATAGACCACTTGGTTAGCACACTGCAATCCACCGCACATACCCTCCCCCGCCAACACAAACTGCTAATATAGAAAATGTAAGCATCGAGAGAAGACATCAACAACTTACACGAAGTTACTTAGAAGTGTTCTTGATACACTTCCATCGTTATGTCCACGGCAGACACCACTCATTTATCTCCACATTCAACTCAATCTTCCAGTATAATTCATGGTAGGTATTACTGACAAACTTGTTTGTTATCATTTAGAGCTATTCCTGAAATACCATTCAAGTCAACTTCATAAAGAACCAAAAGATTATGTATTTACTGTATTTACAAATAAACATGTTTCCCAAAACAAAAACACTCTTAAAAAATTGCTTTGTTTTGGTTTCTCCTCTGTTAAGGAGAATAAAACAGAGTCAGGTGCGGGAACTCACACTTGTAATTCAGCACTTAGGAGAGGATCAAGAGTTTGAGGCCAATTTGAGCTGTATGTCGGCGAGTTTCCAAGCCACTCTGGCTACTCCACACCTAAAGCGACAGTAACTTGCAGAGACGTCAACTTTTCTTTCCTGGTGCTGTTTATGTAATTAAATTTTTTTTATTAAAAAAAAAAAACACCTCAAAGAGAACATTTAATTAACAGAATTTTAACTAAGAAAATGTTCTTTTAGAAAAAACTACCCCTCAAAATTGAGCTCTAGAAAACTAATTTTGGAAGCTCATTTTAAACCAAGATAACCACATTTTTAAAGTGTCATTAAGGCTGAAACCAGGCATTTTCTAAATTAGGAATAAAAAAGCTTCTAGTTTGGAAAACATTAGCTAGCTATAATTTCTAGGTTGAGAAGCTGGGATACATATGCTCTCACACACGTAATTGAATAAAAACAGTTTCAAAAGCTGAAAAGAAATACATTAGTAATATTAACACTACAACATTTGTCACCTCTTTCCAAAAAGATATCAAGACAGTCTCCAGTAAGTGAGATAATTAAGGGGGAAACGAAAACAGATCCCTTGAGCTCTAGGAACAGACTATAATGGGTGATGTTCCAAAGGGAAGGAGTGAAGAATCTGAAGAACCTTTTTCCTCCAAGACAGGTTGTCCTGAACTCACTCCTCAGACCAGGCTGGCCTCAAATTCACACATCTCCACCTGCCCCTGCCTCCCAAGTGCTGGGATTGAAGGCGTGAGCTAAGAGTGAAGTCTTACAGAAGAAGAGTGAAGATACAGAGGTTGTAAATGTACTTACTGTGGGTGGTACACGTGAGAAAAGAAGTAGGTCCTAAATACTCAGTCTAGCAAAGAGAATCACCTAATATTCTATGAAGAAACCCAAAAGGTTCCAGCTTCCTGGCCTAACAGCAATTAAATATACATACAAATGACACCAGGTCAGGAATAAAAATTCCGTAAAAAGGCTCTTTCTCCATCCCAAATCCAACCAGAGTACATACTGACATTAAAATAGTGAACTGTTTTGAAAAACTATATACTGTCCCTTCAGAAAAGCCACCTTACTAAGTTACTCTTTTTAGGAAGTTTCAACAGAAGCTGGTAAGGAGGCATCACTTTATAAACAAGCACTGGCCAGCTCTGTATGTATGACCGTTCAGGCATTTCCCCTTTATTTCCTGTTATTTAAAGAATTAAAGGGTATGGAAAAGTTTTCACACTACATAAAAAATCATGAGCATCCCTGCCCATGACCTTCCTTTTCCTTAACAGAAGTGAAGCTGGTAGCCTAAAAATTTATTTGTGTCAACTGTCATTTGCTTCTTTCTTATTTGGACAAGTTAAAACACTTAAAATGAACTTAGAGCAGGGTTGTAGCTCAGTGGTACACTTTCAGCCACGCAAAAAACAAAACAAAACAAAAAACTGCAAAGTAAATTTCATACCTGCCTATGTTGCACAAGTCGAACAAAAGCACATCAACATTGTTCCATAGGACAAGTATTTTCACTACATAAACAACACCAGGAAAGAAAAGTTGACGTCTCTGCAAGTTACTGTCGCTTTGGGTGTGGAGTAACATTCATGTTATTCAAGTTTACAGAATACCTGTTTTTCTAATGGTTTCATCTCTACCTATATTTAGTAAACTGTGTACTCTTTGGAGAGAAAAAGAAGAGGGGAGAAAGAATCCCAAAAGATTTCTCAAAGGTCCTTCGCTCAGATAATTAAAGAAGAAAGCCAAATCAGGACCCCCCCCTCTTTTCCTGTGGATATTACACACGGCGAACACCCCAAACCCTGGCTCCAGCCCATGACAGTGAGACGCCAAAGCCGGGAGCCCCCACCTGGACGAGACACTCACCTCCTGGATGCGCTTCCTGGCCCGCTGAAGCACCTCTTCGTATCCCTTCTGCCGCAGCTCGCTGAGGCTTTCGTAATACTCCTCGGGATCGTCTGTCTCGGTGAAAAGCACCTGCGAGAGGATCTTCCAGCCACACGTGTCCAGGCCATGGCCCAGGTAGACCTGGAGTTGGTAACACAGAGCGTCTATCTCCAGGTCGGTCATCTCGGGGGCGCCCCCAAACAGCACCGTCCACATTCCGGACGGCTCTTCCGGGAACACCGGCAGACACGGCTCCAGCTGCGAGTTGACTGAGCACAACTGTTGGTGCACGGCCCGCAGGTCCTGGAAGGAGAAGAGCCCGGCCCAGCTGCACTCTTCGGCCGAAGGCTCCAGCTCCGCGGCGGCCGGCGGCCGCTCCGAGCCGGGGTGCGGCGGCTGCGGCGCCTCGTCCTCCCTCACCAGCTCCAGCACCTCGATCTCCTCGGAGACCGCCCCGGACGCGCTCACCACCCTCACGGACGACCCCGGGGGCGCCGGCGGGGCTGGCGGGGCGGCGGCCGGCGCGTCTAGGGGCTGCGCGCCCCTGCGGGACGGGCTGGGCCTGGCCGGCGCGGGGCTCCGACGGGGGCTCTCCGGCCCTTTGCCCGCCGGACCCCGGAGAGGATCCCGCCTCGGGCTGCGCCCGCCGCGCGGAGAGCCGCCCTCGGCCCAGGCCGGGCTCCGCCGCGCGCCCGGGCTCCGCAGCGCCGGGGCCGGGGCGGCGGCCTCGGGCCGACCCCGGGCCGCCGCGCCGCCGGGCCCGCAGGGGCCATCGGGCGCGGGTGTGCCCGCCTGCTCCCGGGAACCGCTCCTCTGCCGCTGGGCCGTTCGGTTGTGACAGGTTATAGCGAACTTGCCTTCGATCTCGTTCCAGGCCACAATGAACACGAACTTGTGCTTCTCGCGCTCGTCGAAGACGTGGGGCCGCACCGCCACCCAGTCGGACTCGAGCGTCTCCTCCAGCGCGAACGACATGGCAGCTCCAGGGGGGGCCGAGGCGCGGCGCCGGCCGAGTCTCCGCGGCGGCCGCGCCCCCGGCTCACCCTCGCCGGGCGCCTTCAGCCATCTTAGCGCGCCGGCCGCTCTCCCACCCGCTTCTTTGTGGCGCGACTCTCCGAAGAGACAATGCGCAGCCCGGAGCAGGCAGTTCACACGGTCACGTGCGACCGGACCTGTTTACAAGCCGCGGGCGGATGCGGGGGCGCGCGTTCGCCGCCGGCTCGCCGGGACCCTACACCCCGCGCTGCCCCTCAGCGCGCCGAGCCAGCCGGAACCAGAGAGCGGACTCCTGAACTACTGGTCTCGGCGTCGCCACAATGTTGCCATTCGACGCTGACGTAGGCGGCTCCACGAGGGACGTAAACACGGGCACGTGCAGCACGCTGCTGACGCGGCGGCGCGCGGCGGCTGGGCGCGGCGCCGCCCCGCCCCGCCCCTCCGCGTCCCCCAGCGGCGCCTGCGCGTGGGTGCGCTCCTGGCCCGGGCCCCGCCTCCTCCTCCTTGCCCAGGAGCCGGGAGCTGTGGGCTGCAGCTTTTCTCCGAGCGGAGTTGCTGGGGTCCGCCCCTCAGGTGGCCTTGAACCCGGCGGAAGTGGAGCAAAGACTCCCGCCTGGCCTCCCTTCCCTCTGAGGGAATCTGCCTGCACAACTGTGTTCGGTAGGGAACTCTGCCACCCTTTACAAGGCTCAGCATCCCCTGACATCCTTGAGACAAAATTTAAGATAGACAAGCATCCGAAGATAACTCGGTAGAACAGTAAAACAGGAAAATTCAGTCGTGAATGTTCGTCTCAGTTTATTCATGTTTTATTGCTGAAGTTTTCATCATTGTGTACTGTTCTGAGAACCTCTTTGAGAAGTCACTGGGATAAAGCCCTTTTGAAGTTGTATTCGATTATCATAGTTCCCCAAAAGCTCGAACAACGTAAAGGCTTATCTATCAGTCTGGCAAAGCAGTGCATGGCTATAATCCCAACACTTGGTGAGCAGAGGCAGCAGGATCTGGGAATTCAAGACCAGCCTGGGCTACAAAAGACTTTGTTTCAAAAACAAGCCGTAAAAATATAATTATTCATATTAAATTACGTTGAAACATTCCTAACATTGCCTATTAGTTTATATTATTGATGTTATCTTTCCATCAGTGGGCAAGTCATCAAGCAGGTACACCACAGTAATGTATAATAGTGATTTAGTATTTTTAGTTTAAGCCACATTTAACTTAAACAACACATAAAATGTGTAAAACCAGCTGGGTTATCCTCACACCATCAGCTACGCTCAGCTTTGTATTGTCCTGATGTCAACATTGATAGTCTAAAGTTTTAACCCCATCTTTTGGCTGGACATTTGGCTTACACATCTACCTTGAAAACCAAGGCCTCCTCCCAGATTTAAAAAAAAAAAAGTTGAAAATGATTTCAACCATTTACGATTTTTTTGGTATGAAACTTTATTTTCAAAGCTCGTAATTGTACATTTGTGTCAACTCTCCCATACAAATAAAAAACGTACCTTTGAAAATACTGATATAGGGTGTGGTAGCTCACTCTTAATTCCAGAGGACAGGCAGAGCCAGTTCTCTGGGAGTTCAAGGACAGCCTGATCTATACAGAGAGCTCCACGCTAAGTAAGGCTGCCTTAAAAGAAAGAGAGAAAAGAAAAAAAAATAGAGAAAGGTCTGAGGGTATAACTCAGTGTTTGAGTGCCTACCAAGCATGGGTTAAGTCTTGAGTTTAATCCCCAGCAACACAAAAATAAGTCAATACAATGCTGAAGGAAAGAAAACCCATGCCATGGAGTCTTCAGCAATATAAATTATGTTACAGAAAAATTGTCCTTTTTGATAAAAAGATAAAGTTGGATGGATGGATGAAAGAACAGATAAAAAATTAAATCATGGATTTTTCTGTGTGGCTAATGAGTGTGAGGCCCCCCATTTTGATCCTCAGTATCAGACACAAAAACAAAAATCCCTACAAAAAACAGATTGTGTCCAGTTGTGACAGTGTTTGCCTGTAATTTCAGTATTTAGGAAGCTGGGGAAGAAGAATTACAAATTTGAGGGCAGTCTGGAATGTGTCTCACAAGTTTTTTTTTTTTTTTTTTTTTTTTTAACTAGACTGTGAAACATTTAGCTAGGCCAGAAGGAATTACAGCACCAGGTCTAAATCAGGTAGGACAGAGAGTGGATAGAGAAGAGGATGTCCAGGGATAATGGAGCCAGGACAAGTGCAGTGAGCAATTGGAGACTCTGCAGCTCAAAATAACAAGTCTCAATCAGTCACGTCGGAGCCTGGCACCAGGAACTGAAGACGGAAAAATGAGAGCCAAAGAACCAAGGGTAGCTGGATATGGAGGCACATACCTGTAATCTCAGCAGTTAGAAGCAGGAAGAAAGCCATGAGTTTAAGATCAGTGTAAGCAACATAGTCAAGACCTATCCCAAAAATGGAGGGAGGTGGGGGAGGGAAAGGAGAGAAAGAGCAAGAGAGAGCATGTGAGCTAAGTATAGTAGATGGTAATGCTTGCCTCTAATTCTACTCTTCAGGAAATTAATGTAGGCAGATTGCCTGGAGTTTGAGGCCAACCTGAGTCACGTAGTGATTTTTGTCTAAAAACCTGGAAGTAAAAAGAGCAAGAGAGTGAGACATTTCGATGGGATGCAAGAGCAAGGTGGCCAGAGGCCAACAGTTTCTGATGGCTCCAAGGAAAGCTATTATCCTCCTTTGTTGGGAGCTGCGTGAGCGTTTCGCCAGCAGAAACGCACGCGACCACAGGAATTCTTCCGCAGCAAAACCTTTATTAGTCACGCGATGAAAAGAGAGGAGAGGGGCCGCCTGGCCACCTCGTGGGCGCGGGCGGCTTCCCGTGGGCCGCGGCCCCGGGCGGGGAAACGGGAAAGGAGGAGAGGGAAGAGGAGAGGGAAGAGGAGAGGGGAGAGGAGAGGGGAGAGGGGAGAGGGGAGAGGGGAGGAGAGCGGAGGAGAGGGGAGAGGGGAGGGGAGGAGAGCGGAGGAGAGGGCGGGCCCCAAAGTGGCGCTGTTTATATAAGCCCGGGTCGCACCTGAGTGACGTGTCAATACCCTGATTGGCTGCTCACTCTTACCGGCGTGCCTACGCAATTCTTAGCGTGTTTACGCAATCTACGCATGCGCCCTGGAGGTTTACAGTTTTGAGGGCGAGATGTCAGCGCCACCTAGTGGCGTCTGAGTCTTGGCTCTCCACATCTCCCTTTTTGTTATAAATAAATGAAAATTGCCTAAAAGCCTTTAAGCACGGTACAAGAGGGCCCTAAGCTCGATCAAGCGAACTCCTTCTTTGGGGAGTAAGCGATCAAAAGCTTTAGATTACTCCCTTACCCCACCAGGTGCAATGGAAACAAATCCTATGGGTGCAGGGGCTAGGGGAGAAGATTTTTAAAAGGAGGTGACACTCATTCCCGTGCAATGGAATAAAATTCCAGGGAGTGCAAGAGTTGTCACCCTCCTATCTAGGTACCATAACCGTTTAGGCAAAGGCAACATTAACCTGGATCACTCATCGACTCAGTGCAATGGGTGAAACCCCTGAGGTGCATCGACTGAGTGTCACAGTCTGTTTTAATTTTTTAACATGGATAACCAAATTTTTGGGAGACGATCCTTGTTCCAAGGGTGCTAGTGCTTGCGCGATTGCGACCTAGTCACGTTTGTTTTGGGTATAGAGTTTGCAGAACAACCAGAGTAAAAAACACTAAGCCACAACACAATGCTACACCAAACATTCCGACCCCCACCCAATCTGAAGTAAGAAAAGGCAGAAGAAACCCAGGGTAAAGCCAGTCTGTGGGCAATGAATCCACTCGAGTAGAATTAGTGGTCCTCCTCGCTGTCCTTGATTCTTTAAGCAGTAGCAGGTGTGTCTGTTGAAAGATCATCTTCAGCTGTCACGAGCTTTCGCGTGAGGCACTCCGGTACCCAGAATGGATTGTTTTCTTCCTGTGGAAAAACACAGACAGCTCCCCTGGATCTTATTAAAATAGGATCCGGGCCTTTCCACTGTCCAGTTAAGACATCCTTCCATATAATCATCTCCTTGGGCCTGTTAGGCCCTGAACAGTGGCGATCAGCAGCCGAATGGCCTTGACTGTCCAAATTTAAAAAATTGAGAGTGAAGAGTGCCAGTGAAACCGTCACTCGTGGCACTGAGGGCAGAGCCTCCTGGATTCCTCCCCTTTGTTTTATTAAATAGGATTTTAGGGTGCGGTGAGCATGTTCAATGATGCCCTGACTCTGGGGGTTATAGGGGAGACCTGTCAGATGGGTTATTTCCATCTGATGACAAAACTGTTTAAATTTTTGAGAAGTATAGGCTGGCCCATTGTCAGTTTTTAGAATTTTGGGCTTTCCCCAGGCACTCCATGCCTCTAGGCAATGTTGAATAACATGGGCTGCCTTTTCTCCAGTCAGGGGAGAAGCAAACATGACTCCAGAGCAAGTATCAACAGAAACATGCAAATATTGAAGTTTACCAAAAAATGAAATGTGGGTAACATCCATCTGCCACATTTGTAGTGGACAGATTCCTCTGGGATTAATCCCAACATGAGGCATAGGTAAGAACTGACAGCAATTTTGACATTGGGTAACAATATCTCTGGCTTTCTTTCTAGTTATGTTAAATCGATTACGCAGTGTCTCAGCTGTAACATGAAATCTTTTATGAAACTCCTTAGCCAATTCTAAATTTGAAAGGAGGGCAAATGCAATCATCTTTGTGGCTCGATCTGCCAGGTTGTTTCCACGGGACATGGGCCCCGGTAGACCGGAATGAGCCCTGATGTGTGTAATAAAAACAGGGGATCTTCTGGTAATTAAGGCAAACTGAATCTTTTGAAAAATTTTTGCAAGCTTGCTAGACGCTTTAATTAATCCAGCAGCCTCTAAGATTTTGGTTGCATTTACTACATAACTAGAATCAGAAACAATATTTAAGGGACCTGGAAATTTTTCCAAAACTTCTAACACTACTAAACATTCCACAATTTGAGGCGAGGTCTCATGATATTGCTTAGAAATAACTTTATTATTAACCACATAAGCTCCTCTTCCTGTTTTTGACCCATCTGTATAGACTACCAGTCCATCCCGAAGTGGCTTTTGGGACGTGACATGTGGGAAGACTACCTCCTGAGCTAAAGCAAATTGCAAAATAGGATGTTTTGGATAATGATTATCAATTGAACCACTAAAAGAGGTAACCAGCACTGCCCAAATATCAGAGGTAGCAGTTAATACCTGAACTTGGTGAGCCGTATAAGGCACTATTAAAGACTTTGGCTCCTTCCCAAAGTATGTAATGGCTGTTTTTAACCCACGAAGTGCGAGTTGAGCGACTGCATCCGGATACCATTTAATAATTTTTGTAGGAGAGGCATTGGGATGAACCCACACTAAGGACCCATCTTGCCATAATACAGCAGTTGGTAAATGTTTAGTTTTAATGACACACAGGTCAAAGGCCTTAGTTTCATCTACACGTTTTAATTGGGCATCCTGTAAAGCGTTTTTTACCACTCGCAGGGCGTGGCTTGCAGCCGGTGTTAAGGCTCTGGGTGAAGAAATATGAACATCCCCTTCTAAAATATCAAATAGGGGCTTTAATTTAGCAGAAGGAATCTTTAAATAAAATTGAACAGTACCTGAACAGAATGGTGGCAAACTCATAGCTCTACCCTCTTTATCTCCGGACCAGTATGGTGGCTGGCCACGTGTAACTGAACTCAGCTGGAAACCCTAAACAAACATGGCAGCCAAACTACAGCTTTACGTGCCTTTAATTGCTGAAGCATTATGGCGGCAGGCCATGTGTTAGCATTAGCAGGCTGCGACTGACAACACCAAGTACAGCCACTAGGTGTTGTTGATACAGTAAACACTGTGGAGCATCTATAATCCCCCACAACCAAAATTTTTTAATGATTAAACAAGCTTTAAAATTAACTGCTTAACAGAACAATTTTAAACTGTAAAAATTATTTTAGCCATATCAAACCTATTAGCTAGAATTTTTTTCTTAAAAGAGCATAAAAACATTTTGTAATGAACAATCACCAGTCTTTTAAATGAATTATATGGAGAGCACATGGGTGGCAGGGGCCTCCTAGCCCGAATCAAAGATGGCGCCGGCCACGTGGGGCGGGCTTCGTTGTCCGAACTAAAGATGGCGCCGGCCACATGGAAACCGCTGACATACCCAAGGTCCCGCCCATTTTTCCCAAAGCCAAGATGGCTGCGCCCAGTTCCTGGCCACGTGGAAGCCTCTGATGAAAGCCAAGATGGCTGCGCCCAGGCATTTAGCGGGAATTTTAATCTTATTGGATAAAGAGGCCTTTTTATTGGGTTTTTTCTTTTTCTTTTACCTCTTTTTACCAGGGCGTCCTTTCCCTGACCTCTCTCTTCCGTGGCTTTAACGTCCACAGACGGGCCTTTTTTCTTAGAGACGTCCCTATCTCTATCCATTGGGGCCCCTAACCTCGTCTCACGTCCTGATTCTGGCATGTCGTCTCGCATCCCCCCTATCCTTAACCTTTTGCTACTCCTTTTTCTTTTGAGGCAGCCCTTGAGTTTGCATGAGACCAAAAAAAGGAAAGCTATGGCGGCTATCACAGCAGAGAAGGCCATAAGGGCTTCTGCTAGCCGAAATGAGAAATGGGATAAGTCAAGATCGAACATGTCTTTCAGGACAAACCTTAATGTTGCGGTTCTGAATTCCTCCCCGCTAAAAGGGGGCCCTCCTTACCCAGCACTGTTCCCGGGTTTCGGCACCAGATGTTGGGAGCTGCGTGAGCGTTTCGCCGGCAGAAACGCACGCGACCACAGGAATTCTTCCGCAGCAAAACCTTTATTAGTCACGCGATGAAAAGAGAGGAGAGGGGCCGCCCGGTCACCTCGTGGGCGCGGGCGGCTTCCCGCGGGCCGCGGGCCGCGGCCCCGGGCGGGGAAACGGGGAAGGAGGAGAGGGAAGAGGAGAGGGGAGGAGAGGGGAGGAGAGCGGAGGAGAGCGGAGGAGAGGGCGGGCCCCGAAGTGGCGCTGTTTATATAAGCCCGGGTCGCACCTGAGTGACGTGTCAATACCCTGATTGGCTGCTCACTCTTACCGGCGTGCTACGCAATTCTTAGCGTGTTTACGCAATCTACGCATGCGCCCTGGAGGTTTACAGTTTTGAGGTCGAGATGTCCGCGCCACCTAGTGGCGTCTGAATCTCGGCTCTCCACACTCCTTCTGATCAATAATGCCAAAAAGGATGCCTTGAATTTGTTGGCATCCACTTCTGTGTCCCACCCTGCTGCCACAAAAGGGCACTGTGTACTTAGATGCACTTTCTGCTCTACAATGTCGTAAATAGAATGATATAGGCTGAGTTTCCTAATTGCCCGATGAAGAACCATTCATAACTCTAGCTCCATTGTTTATACTGAAAACTACCCAACCTATTATGTAACACATTTTATGTTTTACTGCCTGCCAAGGATACTAGTTCAGTTCAGAGCAGTGTCTAGGAAAAAAGTATAAAGTGATGGAAAGTTTGCTCTTAGCATACCCTTTTATAAAAATTACATTTTAAAACATTTATTTTATTCTGTGTGAATATGTGTATGTACACATATGTATGAGTGTATGTGCACCTGAGTATATATGTATGTGCACTATATGTATGCATGTATGCAAGTAACCATGGAGGCTAGAAGAAGGCTTTCGATACCCCGGAGCTGGAGTTACGGGAAGTTGTGAACTGCCTGATATGGATGCTGGAAACTGAACCTGAATCTTCTGCAGGAGCATCCCTTCAGCCATATAAATTAAATTTAATTTTATTTTGTGTGTGTATGTATTCACATGTGTAAGCATGTGTGCATACATCACCCCAGCAGACCATGGCACATGTGTGGAGGACACCTGGCACGTGTCAGATCTCTCTTTTACCAATTGTATTTCAGGAATTGAACTGAGTTCATCACGGGTGACAGAAAGCACCTTTTCCAATGAGCTATCTCACTGGCCTAGCACATTCTTTCTGAGCTGCCTCTCCCCACCTTAGGACCCTTTCTGGGTCATCTGTTCCAAGCTACAGTTTGCTGGAGTAAATAGTTCTCAGTGTGAGCTGGTGGCAATCTGTTGTTTGTTTGTTTGTTTTGAGGGGGGGTGTCGAGTTCTTAAAGTGTGATGTGTTCTAGCCAGCCTCCAAGAAGTTCCCTGCAACCTCCTTTGTTCACAGTGTTGTTCTGTCCTTCTGTCTACTAGAGTACTGGTTTCTGTGACTACTCCAAGGCAATAGTTTGTCTCTTCCATTGTTTGGTTGTTACTGACAGAGGCTTTGGTTTTTGAGTCTTTTTTCTCTCATCTCCTTTCCTCCACTGCTGTCTCTGCCTCTGTGCCTGTCTCTACTCTCCACCTCCAACTCATCCCTCTTCACTGGAAGAACTACGATACCGTGTTGTGAGTAACCCTATGTGGAGGCCCACATGGTATGGACTGGAGCCCTGGTCATCAGGCATCAATGTGAGCGTGGGAGATAGATCCTCTAAGACAGTCTAACAGAACTGCATGAGAAACCCTGAGGCAGAACCATCCAGTCAAGCTACTTCAAAATTCTTGAGCCCCAGGAACTCTAAAAGCTAATAAGTGTGTGTTCTTTTAAGTTGCTGAACTTGAGTAATTTGTCATGAGGCCACAGAAATTTAATACAGACGAT
This sequence comes from Meriones unguiculatus, assembly GCF_030254825.1. Taxonomy (NCBI): domain Eukaryota; kingdom Metazoa; phylum Chordata; class Mammalia; order Rodentia; family Muridae; genus Meriones; species Meriones unguiculatus. The sequence goes on from NC_083350.1 coordinate 86,020,018, forward strand.
GGTGCTTGTCAGAAGTCTCTCTGGAGGGCTTGCTGAGCATGTGCTTCCTATGTCTCAGCTAAATAAAAAATATCTTTGGCATAAAAACTAGGAATCAATCAATTCTCTCTCTCTCTCTCTCTCTCTCAATATTTACTTTGGTTGTGGAGCCTTGGGGCCTGAGGCAGGGTAGGTACAAGTACTACAGAACACTTGTAGAGGTCAAAGGGCAACTCTTGGAGTCAGTTCTTTCCTTTCACCTTTAGGTGGCTTCTGAGGATTGAATTCGGGTCACCAGGCTTGTGAGGTAAGTGTTCTGTTGTTGTTGTTTTGTTTTTTAATATTTATTTATTTTTATGTATATGCGTGCTCTGTCTGCATGTACACCTGCAGGCCAGAAGAGGGCATTACACATTACAGATTGTTATGAGCCACCATGTAGTTGCTGGGAATTGAACCCAGGACCTCTGGAAGAGCAGACAGTGCTTTTTTTTTTTTTTAAATCATGATATTTCCTTTATTTATCCTTCAGATTTTATGTTAACATCACAGCATAAAACATAGTGAAACTTTAAAAAAATGATACAATCCTTGAAAAACCCAAACACTTTAATAGTTTAATAGTCAAAGTCGTTTCTTTTTTTTTTTTTTTTTTCTTCAATGCAGTTTATTCAGGAACCTTGAACAATCATCTGACCCTGGGGAAAGTCAGCCCACAGCTTAAATAGCCTCTGGGTAACCAACCCAGGCGTGCCACGTGGGCAATGCAGATAGGTCCACATACATGGAAGCAAGCCAGATCCTCAGCCTTAGCCAAATGTGGAATTGTTCGTGACAGAAAGCACTCACCATCGGGAAAGTGGAAGGCAGAAACCAGCTCCATCTTTAAGGCATAGCATTCCGCAGCTCTCTACAGTCCCTTTTTGTTTTAGACGCATCAGGCAAGAGTAGAGGTCTGATCTCTGATATTAGAAATAAATTGGGACTTTGTACCGATGTTCATTTAGGTGCAGACAGTGCTCTTAACTGCTCTACGGGGCCTGTTCTTGCAAGTTCAAGGTGAGGGACGAGACCAGCTCTCCCGCTCTGATGGCCTTGGGGCCAACTCTTCTGCCTGCTGTAGGTGGCAAGGGGTTAGAGATGCTGTGTGCGTGGCCGTCTCCTCCTTGCCCATGTTACTGCACAGCAGACAAGTGGCAGGGCTAGCTCTCCCATGCTCACAACCTTGGGCCAGTTCACCTGCACCCCTGCCACCGGGTCAGCTCCACTTACTGTGCTGCCCAGGTGAGATGCAGTGGCCCCTCTCCCACAGTGCTACAGATGGTGAGGGGAGGGCCTATTCTCATGACCCTAGGACCAGGACTCCCAACTTCCACAGGTAAGAGGGGCTAGGGAAGAGAAGGTATCTCTCCCTCATCTGGACCACCTCATGGAAGATGAGTGGTAAGGCCAGGCCTCCCATGTTCGTATCCTGGGGGGAGGGGCTTAGTCACAACTTCCACAGTGTGTGGCCTACTCTCCCAAGTACTGTAGCTAGCTAGAGGTGGGATCAGCTCTCCTCTCTTCTGCTCCCAAAACCAGCTTTCCCACAGTGCCCAGGGGTGCAGGGGTGAGGGGTGGGGCCAGTTCTGCACAACATCAACATGTTTACAGCAGGCAAGCAAGGGGCAGGGTCAGCTCTCCTGCTCCGATAACCTCAGGCCAGCTTTCCTGCCTGCTGCAGGTGGCAGGGGCTGAGGGTGTTGTATGTGTTGTCATCTCTCCCTTGCCCAAGTGGCCGCTCAGACCAGGGACATCTGCTTGTCCTTTGGCGGTGGCAGACCTCTGGACCCAGCTGTGGCTTCCAGTGGCAGTACAGGCCAGGACCCTACTGCGGTTCCAAGTGACATCACTGGCTAATCATATCAGGCAGTTCCTCACCATCTTTGAGTCTCCAGATTTGCCTATCTTCATTGTGCACACATCCTTCTGTTTCTTTTTCTCTTCTATTTCTCCACCACTTCCTTGCTCCTCTTAGAGGTGTCCAGGATTTCTGAGTGTCTGGGGTCATCTCAGGAGTGGTCTCAGGAGGGCTATGATCTACTCATTCATTGTGGCAACAGGCAGAGGTCATCTTGGGCATGGTCTCCCCACTTCCCACCGCCTGATGGTTGTTTCAGGCTAGCTCCCTATCTAAGCCCCATGGTGGTCATCTGGGGCTTTCTCCCCACCCCCCAGCCCATCTGTGTGGCCCCATGCAAGGCTCATCTGTTTTAGGCTCACTCCCACCTAGGGCCCTCATTCCCTCTTTCCCAGGTGGGGTTTTTCTAGTCTTTGGATTGCTTACAATCTTAGGAGGCATATAGGCTGTGGTCATCTCAGACTAGCTCCCTGTCTGAGCCTCCTAGTGTCAGACTGGTGATCATCTCAGGCTAGGTTTTTTTTTTCATGGAATGTTAGGCTACTAATCATTCAGATGTTCATAGGTCAGAACAATGAGCACAGGTATAGCCTCTCTGTCCTCTGCCTGATGCATGGACTGATGCACATGTGACACAGCAGCTACTTCTGGGGCAGGAAAAACCTTTTTAACAAGTAATAAGCCAGGTAGTGGTGGTGTATGCCTTTAATCCCAGCACTTGGAAGGACCACAGTGAATTTGAGGCCAGCCTGGTCTACAAAGTGAGTCTAGAACAGCCAGGGCTACATATAGAAACCCTGTCTTTAAAAAACAAGCCAAAACAAAACAAAACAAAAACCAAATAGAATCCAAGTGACTAGAGCAGTAGTTCTCAACCTGTGGGTTGAGACCCTCTTGGGGTTGCATATCAGATATCCTGCATATCATATATTTACATTATGATTCATAATAGTAGCAAAATTACAGTTATGAATTAGCAACAAAATGCTTTTATGCTCGGGGTTCACCATAACATGAGGAGCTATATTGAAAGGAAGGTTGAGAACCACTGGCTTAGACAGAAGAGGCCTGGACTTGATCTCTGTAGCACAAATAAATGAGTAAACAGCGCCAAACTCAAGGAGATAAAGCTTACTTAATAATAATGTAGAATTGGCTGAAGCGTTTTTTAAAGTGTTTGTTCTAATTTGCATTCTGTTGCAGTTATAAACACTCTGTTCCTGGTACCAATATCTTTTGGGCTTTATTTCTGTTGCTGTGATAAACACCATTATCAAAACACAACTCAGGGAGGGAAGAGTTTATTTCATCTTATAAGTTACAGTCCATTGTTGAAGGAAGTCCCTATAAAAACACAAGCCAGGAGCTTGAACCAAAATCATGGAGGAATGCTGTTAACTGGGTTACTCCCTATCTTCTCCTCAATTAGCTTTCTTATGTAGCCAAGCACTCCTCCCCACCATTACTACCTAGGACAGTACCAGCAATAGTGGGCTGACCCCTTATCACTTAGCAATCAAAAAACTGTCCCTTACAGACTTCTCAACAGGACAGTAAGATTGAAGCACTCTCCCAATAAAAACTCCCCCATATATGTCAAGTTGGTAGCTGACAAGGAAACATGTTCAGTTTAGTTTTCTTAAACTGAACCTAAGGCCTTGTGCAGGGTGAGTGCATCATTGCTAAGCTCTACCCCTAGTCTCTGTCTCTCTCTGTCTCTCTGTCTCAGTCTCTGTCTCTCTCTGTCTCTCTCTCTCTCAAGTCCTATGTAGCTCAAGCTGACCTGCAACTTGACATGTAAGTGAGGATGACTTGGGCTTCTGATTCTTTTCCCTCTGCTTCCCAGTTGCCAGGATCTGTTACTGTACTTGGTTTATTTATGCAGTACCAAGAATCAAACCCAAGGCTTCAGGAATGCTAGGCAAACACCAAATAAACTATTACCCCAGCTCTTCTTTTTAACTTTAAATTTTAAAATAAGAGCTTTCTGAGTTCCCTAGGCTTTAAACTTCTGATTCTTCTGCCTCCTGAGTAGCTGAAATTACAGGCTAGCTCTACCAAGCCTGTGTCTTATTTAGATCTTTATGATTATACACATTACAGTCATAGCCATTCCTAGTTCTCAGCTGAATGTTGGCATTTTGTCCTATTTTAACATGTGACTTTGTTTTCTTGGTCAATTTAATTAAAAGGTCGTAGAGGAGTGGGTCTGCTGATGCTGTCCGTGTTAGGCAGTGACAGACAGCTACCATCCCAGCACTCAGAAGGCTGAGGCAGCTGGTTTAGCAGTTCCAGGCAAGCCTCACTGCATACAAAACCATGTCTTAAGAAACAACAAAAATTAAAACAGAGGGAGAAATCCCTACTATATTCATAAAATCAAAGTTAGAAGGTATCCTAGGCATAATGAGTGGCCCTTGAGATTATAGGGCTAAAGTAGGCAGAAGGAAATGAATGGAATGTTTTTTAACACAATGAATGGTTGAGTTGACTCACCAAGCCTTCTATGTGTTCACTTGTATCAGCCTCTAAGCTCCTTAAGTGTGGTATATGTGGAGAGGAGGCACCTCTGTGAGACTAGAATAATAAAGCTCAGATTTGAAAAGGATCTCCCACAATCACAAGATTCTAGTTTACAACCTTCTTACCAAACAACTTCCCAGTCATTTAAAAGGAGGCTCCTGACAAAAGAGCTCTCTTAGCATCTTTTCCTATTTCCAAGGTAATCATTCTAAAACCCTCTTACCTATAGCCAGAGATACATTTTTACGATGTCTTCCCATTGGTTCTGCAGAGAAGAAAAAGCAACATTTCCCTTTACCCATGGCAAGGCTTGTGATTAAGGAACATATAATAAAAGACAGATTAATAAAAGAAAAACATACAAATTAATTACTGCCGATTTTATGTGATGTGGAAGCCTTCAGCCATGAAGAACCAAAGAAAGCAAACTTGGTGTTTAGGCTTAGCTTTGATGAAGAGTGGATGGGAGTGCAGGGGTACGCTTGAACAAAGAGAGTGTGAGCTCATGCTAATAAATGAGGGCAAACTCAACAAGCCTGTTTGTTCAGATTCTTGTGGGCGTCTCTGTGTCTTTGAGGATAAACACCTCCCTTTCCTGCCAGGATGAGGAGGGCACCCTTGGAATGAAGGTTTTATTATTTGCACTGAGACCTCCTGGTTTCTGCTGTTCTGAAGCCATCATGCTGTGTTTGGGGGTTAGCATATCCTGAACACCACTAGTTTTCTTCCATCTTTCAGACATGTTCATGAAAGCTTTCCAAACATTATCCGCCTCTTTCTTCCAGCTTCCTTTTATATGGTGAAGTAATTAACAATAATAACAAGGAACTGCACATAGTACATCTTTGGCCCACTCAGAACTAGACACTGTCTAGATGTTTCATGAATGCTGATACTAATTTTTGCCATGATACTAGGATAGCCACTCCACTCCTGCTCTATAGGTGAGAAGGACACAAAAATTCCAAGTGGCTGAGCTCAGATTTATTTTTAAATTATTGTATATATAATAAATATAAATTTATATTTATATATAATATACTTATATATAAACATAACATAATACAAATATACTATATTATATATTTGTGGTAGGGGGCAAGGTCTCAGGTAGCTCAGGTTAGTCTTGAACTTGAGATGCAGTCCAGGATGACTTTGAACTTCTGATCCTCTTATTTCCATATCCCAAGTGCTGAGATTACAGGAATGTCCAAGCCCAGGGCCTCAGGCATACTAGGTAAGCCCTTTATCAACTGAGCCATATCCCCAGGCTCTAGTATTTAACTTTTAAATTTTTATTCATTATTTTTTTTGAGACAAGGTCTTACTATGTAGCTATAGCTGGCCTAGTACTCACTCTATAGCCCAGGCTGTTTTTGAACTCACAACAGTCCTCTTGAGTCAGTATCAGGATGAACAGGGATGTAGAAAGCAGGTGGGGTTGAGTCCAAACTTCTCATTCTCAGGCATCGCAGTTCTTTCATGTCCCAGACAGTAACAGCATCCTGATCATGTACTAGATCAGTGAGTTTGATCAAGTTCCATCTCTAGAACCCATGTACCAAAGCTGGATGTGGTGATACACATCTGTAGTCCTAGTGCCATACAAATAGACACCCAGCTTTGTTACAGAGTCTTGCTGTAGAGCCCTGTCTGGTCTTGAACTTTAGATCCTCCTACCTTAACATGTACCACATAACACCTGGCGCACACTCCCACCTGACAGGATCTTGTCATGTTGCCTAGACTGGTCTTGAACAAACTTGCCAGCTCAAACAACCTTTCCAAAACAAAATATTATTTTCTTGATTCTAAGGATAATTGCCTTATGCATGCTAGGCAATCACTCTGCCATTGAGCTTTGTTGCTGTCCCTCTTGAGATAGCTTTTTAAAATTTATTTTTCTTCTGATTATTAGACATCTCCTGTCTGATGTTGAGAAACAAACACATATAAGGTCCCAATACTTTTTGAGCACCAAACTTTTAGGAAAACAACTGGAACAAATACAAAATTCTTCTGAAAATTCCACTTTATTGTCAAAGAAAGAAGAGAAAACATTAGTTTAAAAACATGTACTGGCCAGGTATAGAAGGGCATGCTTTTAATTCCAGCACTTGGGAGACAGAAGCAGGTGGATCGCTGAGAATTTGAGGCCAGCCTGGCTATGTAGTGACTTCTAGGACAGCCAGAACTACATAGTGAGACGCTGTTTCCAAAATTTATACACACACACACACACACACACACATATATGGACAAGGCCTGTAGCTCAATGGTAGAATACTTGCCTAGCATCCCTCTAATTAGACCTCTAATACCATACAACCCTCCACTCCCCCAACAAAGGCACTTCAAAAATAACTAGGAGTGGTTGATTTGGGAGGCTGAGACAGGAGGATTGCCTTGAATTTGAGAAAGCCTGGGTTAAATGTACCAGGCCAGCCAGAGTTACAAAACAAAAGCCTACCTGAAAACAAGCAAGAAACAAATTAAGAAAGGAAGGAAGAGAACAAAACATTCTGAATCAAAAATTTCTGGCCTAATGGTAGGGAATTTTCCTCTGTTTTGATCCTGGGAAAGTTTCATGATTTCATGATTTTATGATTTTATTTTGCTTCTCACTGGTTTGAGTTTAATTTGTTTAGCTTTCATACAGGGATGCCTTTGCAGTTATGGAAGGTTTTTGAAAATAATTGCTTTTTTTGCTTTTTTACTTTTCAGTACTGGACCAAGGTCACCAATGATAGGGATTTCATATCTCAGCTTCCTGAAGGTACTGGCCCTTCAATTTAAATGTTGTCTTTTTCTTAAGTCTTTGGATTATATTTCAGTCTTCAAAGGTTAATTAGAAAGCTTCAAGACATTAAAAAAATAAAAAGTTTGATGCTGGGCATGGTAGCACATGCTTATAATCTGAGCACTGGGAAGGTCCAGGCAGGAAGATTGTCACAAGTTTTAGCATAGCCTGGGCAACATAGTGAGTACTAGGCCAGCCACAGATATATAGTAAGATCTTGTCTCAAAAAACAAAACCAAACCAACAAACAAAGTTGTCATAGTTGAAAAAATTATAGCATCAAAGATACAAAGACAACCTGGCACTTTAAGAAACTGCAATAATGTTACAAAGCCAATTTCCACAAAGCTCCTCTGGTTATCTTTCAAGTACATGGCCATTTCATATTGGTTTCCAAATCAGAGCAACTCTGACCATCAACAGATGACCTCATCTTTTAGAGACTGAGCCTAATAACATTTCCTGCATGGAGAGAAGGGCATGGCTCATAAGGAGGTCCCTGCATAGTTGCTTTTATTGTTGTGATAAAATACTAAGACCAAGGCAACTTAAGAGAGAAGGAGTTGATTTTGGCTTACTGTTCAAGAGTAGTAGAGCAAGGAAGACATGGCAGTAGGCAGCTGGCTCAAGAAGTTGAGAGATCATATCTTTAACCCCAAACATGAAGCAGAGAGCACACACGAGTGTGAAGACAATAATTCTCAAAGCTTGCCCTGTATGATGTACCTTTTCCAGGAAGGCTGTACCACCTCCCCAAACAGCATCACTAGTTGTGAACCACATATTCAAATACCTGAAACTTTGGGGGAACATTTTTCATTCACACTATCATAGCTGTTCTCAGTTTCATAGGAGAGGTAAACAATGGATGGGGGTGGAACTCTTGGGTCATGCAGCTGCTTCTGAGTCACTCATGCTCCTGTAAGTGACCCCAATAAACTCACTGGCTCACCAAGCTAGACTTTATTAGAATCCTTTCGTCTCCAGCTGGGATAAACAGACATATCTTTCCATCTCTCAAAGGCATGAGACAGAGGCTTACAGAGCTCCTTGCTTCCAAGGTGAGAAAGGAAACTCACATTCTAGCAGACAGAGGATCTCTCTGATGTTTTGGAGACCTCAGGAAGAAAGAACTAGGACAGGTGCAGTGGCCCACCCCTGTAATCCCAGCACTCAGGAAGGTAGAAGCAGTACAATCTCTGTGAGTCTGAGGACAGCCTGCTCTCCATATTAAGTCCAGGACAGTCAAGGCCCAAGACTACACAGAAAAACCCTGTCTCAGAAAAAGACATAGTGAGAGAAAGAACTGGGTCAGGTATTGTGGCATATACCTTTAATCCCAGCACTAGAGACAGGAGGATCTCTATAGGTTTGAAGTCAGCTTAATCATTATAATGAGATGCAAGACAGCAAGGACTACATAGAGAGTGAGACCCTGACTCAAAACAAAAAATAAAAGACACCCCCCCAAAAAAAATTGGAAAAAGAACCTCATCCAAATCTAAAAGTACTGCAGATGAAGCCTAGTCACTAGTTCTTGGTGTGGCCATCAAGCTTTTGGTGGCTTTTAAAAGCCTACTTTAAGGTATACAGTGTGGGGTGTGGAGTAAATAAGAACAAAGTATTAACATAATGATACTGTAATGCCAGGTTCACGGGACCCTCAGAGACCACCAGGAGATGACTCGATGCAATAGTAAGAGAGCGATCGAACTTGGGACTGAAGTCTCACTGTAGAGAAGTGGGACTCCGAGCTCTGAGTGAACAGGATTTTTAAAGGGAAAGTCTGTGAGCAGGTGGTTTCCATGGCAGCAAGCAGGGGGGCACAAGCCCTGGCGTTACAGAATTGGGTGAATTTAGCAGGGTGCGGTGACCTTTTCTGAGGCACACAATCACAGTGGGGAAGCTAAGGGGGAATGGTTTAGTCACAGTAGTTTTTTTTTTTTTTTGCCAGAGCCGATGGCAGAGTCAAATGGTACCTGGGTGGGGAGTGAGGATTAAAATAATTAAAACAAATCACAATACACATGGGATTGGCTTGGCTTGAGAGGGCTGTCAGTATGACTGAAGCAGCATGGGTTTATTCCAGGGTTCATTTTTATAGGTAAAACAAAAACAAGTCACATCAGTACAAAAAGAAAAGGTTCATGGAAACACCTAACTTCTTTTCAAAAACTACTTCCCTTTAGGGAATATAGTCCTTTTCTAAATTCCCAAAAGCAGTTATGGTCCAAGGTCACACAAGCTTTTAAGGAATTTGGCGACACCTCCTCTTCTCTCTGTCAAGGTGAAGGCCAAGGTGAAAACGTAACAAAGCAGCTTTCCACTTTTTTTTTTTTTTTTGAGACAGGGTTTCTCTGTGTAGCCCAGACTGGCCTGGAACTCAGAGATCTGCCTTCCTCTGCCTTCCAAGAGCTGGGATTACAGGTGTGTGCCACCCCGTCCAGCTGCCACAGTCATTCTTAATCTGTGGGTGGAGAGCCTTTTGGCAAACCTATATCTCTAAAAATATTTACATTACGATTCATAGCAGTAGCAAAATTACATTTGCGAGGTAGCAACAAAATAATTTTATGTTTGGCTCAGTAGGTTAAAGCGCTGGCTGTGTAATTATGAGGCGTTAAGTCCCACACGGCTGGACATGGTTGTACGTGCCTACAATCCCTGCATTCCTACAATGAGACAAGGGGCAGGGGTAGAACCACTGGAAACGTGTTTGCCAGCTAGCCTGGTATACTACAGTGGCAAACAAGAGACCTTGTCTCAAAACAAGGTGGAAATCTTTGTCCAACAAGGGGGCTTGTCCTCTCACTTCCACATGCAAACTATGACACATGTGTATGTCAGGGCCATACACAAATATTTTTTTAAAGACATCTCTTTTCTAAATTAATAAAATCATAATGATTTGTTTTCTTTTAAGAAACATAGACTAAGAGATCTCCGATACATTATACTTGATACAAGTCTCTCCTAGTTTTTTCTTTTTCTTTTTTTTTTTTTAACCATGTACCTCAGGTTGCCAGAGAATTCACAATTGTTGGGATCTGTAAACAGGCATCTCTACAGCCAGCCCCAAGGGACCTGACAAACCAGATATCAGGCATCTGTGAAGCCACCTATGGACTACCTGGAACCACCTACTCTCTCTCTCTCTCTCCTACCCTACCCAGAGACAGTCTCTGTGCTCCCCCTCCCCCTTCCTTTAATAAAACCTCCCCTGTGGAACAGTTGCATGGCGTGATTTGTGAACTTGGTGCACAGTCCTAACATTGTCTGCTTGGCTGGGAATAGGTGTCTCCAGCGGCCACAGTGCATGCTGGCACCCCACCGGAGCTTCTGAAAACCGATTTCATTCCAAATCCACCCATGACCCACTTGCCAGCAACTAGATCACTATTTGCTGCATTCAGTACTGGCTGGATTGGTGAGTTTCCCTCATTGGTCAGCATAACCCTTTCTCTGGGTAAGGGAAAATTGACCTTCGAGCATCCAGCAACTTCCCACTACCCTTTGAGGCGGAAGTACCCCCAACCACAGTCTTCACTGGCTACGGTTGACCCTTTTTGCTGACCTCCATTTAGGGCTTTTTCTTTCCCTTGGTAGAGATTTTTTTCCCTCTACATGCAGTTTTTCCCTCTCACACTCGCCTGCAAAAATCCTAGCGCTAGGTAAACTGTGTCTCCTATGGGCAGCTGTGCCCCTGGTCTCTGGCCAAAGCTGACGAGCTGTTGGATCAGGTAGGACCATATCTACTGGGTCAAACCTTGCTCTTGGGACACCTTGACAGGTCACTGACTCCTACCCTCTCAAATGGGAACTGCCCATTTGTTCGTTCTTCTGGCATCCCCACTGGGATGTCTTCTGGAGAATTTTAAAACCCTATGCATGCAGCCTGAGTTAAAGGCCTCTTAGCTCATATGCCTCTGTAATAAAACTTGGCCTACATATTCTGTAGATAATGGTTCAAATTGGCCAATTAACGGCACATTAAATCCCAATATTTTACAGGATCTTTTTACTTACTGTCAGCGATCTGGTAAATGGAAGGAGGGAGCTTATATTCAAGCTTTCTCTCTTCTCCACCCCAAACCTTCTCTTTGTTCTTCCTGTTCTCCTACCGAACTTCTTCTAGCTGTAAAGTCTCAACCTCAAGAGTTCTCTGCCTTTGACCCTGTGGATGAACCTCCACCTCATTCTCAACCTCCAGCTTCTTCCCAACCTCTGGCATCTTCTCCCTCCTCCTCTACTTCCTCCTCTCCTTCTTTGGCTTCTCCAGAACCCTCACCGCACCCCTCCTCAGCAACAGGCTGTCCTAGTCATCCTACTTTGGCACCCACTTTCACCCCACCAACAGCTATTAGCTCCCCCAGCTACCTGCTCTCACTCTATAGCAAAGACCCCTTCTTCTTCTACTCAGCATAAACCAGCCTCAATATTCCCTTGCAGGAGGTGGCTGGTATAGATGGCTTAGTTAGGGTGCATGTTCCCTTCTCATTAACTGAACTTTCTCAATTAGAAAAGAGACTAGGATCCTATACTTCTAATCCTTCTACTTTCATTAAAGAATTTCAATATCTCACTCAATCTTATAATCTCACCTTCCATGATATATATATGATTCTTACCAATAACCTATTACCTGAGGAGTGCAGGCGAGTTTGGGAACAGGCTAGAATGCATGCAGATGAGGTTCACCAAACAATTGTAGCACACCTGGTTGGGGCGGAGGTCACCAGGATCACAATGGATCACAATGGGATCCACAATGGGATTATAATACTTTGGAAGGCATTTTAGCCAGTGATCAGTTCACGATCTGCCTTCTGGCTGGTCTCTGCAAGGCTGCCCTTAAGCCAGTTAATTTTGAAAAGCTCCAGGAGGTCATTCAGGACAAGAATGAAAACCCATCTCAGTTCCTAGAGCACCTTACAAAGGCCCTTTTACAACATATTAATCTAGACCCCAAAAGTAGAGAGGATAGGCAACTTCTGATGACCTATTTTTCTCTCCCAGAGTTACCCCAACATCAGGGCTAAGCTTAAATGATTAGAGAGAAGACCTCTGACTCCACAGGCAGAAGTCTTAGTGCTGGCCTTTAAGGTGTACCATGCGAGAGATGAGAGAGCCCGCAAGCAAAAATACCAAATGCTGGCCAAGGCCATTGGACTGGCCTCAGCCATTACCTAGGCTCCTTTGCCTCCGAAGGGATGATGGCGTCCCTGTTTCAAATGTCAAAAAGGTCACTGGGACCAGTTTTGTCCTAACCCCTGCAAGGCAGCGGGGCCATGTCCAAAATGCCACCAAGAGGGACACTGGAGTGTTGACTGCAACCGTTTCTCCCATGATATGGGGGCATTACTCCCAGATTGCCCTCCAGCCAATATCCTAGGCCTGGCTACAGAAGATTGAAGGGGCCTAGGTTCCCTTCACCCGTATTAGTATTTTGGAACACAACCTGCTCCTGGGTTACCCAGCAACTTATGATGTCATCATGTGTCACCTGCCAGGTGGCCACACCTGGAAGACATGGTTACCTTGCCCCTTAAAGGGTTAACCCCAACACGTGGTCTCTCTCTTACATTCTCTTTCTCTCTTACACTCTTACATTCTCTTCTCTTACTCTCCTCTCTTACTCTCTCTCTCTCTCTCTCTCTCCCTCTCTCTCTCTCTCTCTCGGCACCCCATCTTATCTCTCTCCATGTCCTGCTCTCCACCCCCCCCAATAAACTTCTTTCAGAGAATATTGGTTAACCAGCCTCATGATTTTTAACAACCTGACCACTGCCATCACTAGCAGGGAGCTAGTTTTTATCATGGTATTGGTTGGCCCAGCTCCTTCCTTGTGGACACTGGAGCCACTTACTCATTCCTGATGGAGTACTGGGGACCAACCTCTCCTTCTAGTTCCCCCATTGTTGGGATAGAGGGACAGCCTTGCCAGCCTTGCCGGACTCCACCACTTAATTGTATTTTCAGGGGTGTTCCCTTGACTCACTCCTTTTTAGTGATGCCAACCTGTACAATTCCCTTACTGGGAAAGGACTTTTTAGCCAAAGTGGGAGTACCAGTGTCCTCTCTCCTCCTTCTCCTAGCTACCCTACTTACCAGTTGTGACACATCACTTCCTTTACCAGCCTCTCAAGTAGACCTCTAAGTCTGGGATGTCCAAAACCCCTCTGTTGCTAGGCACCATTCCCCTGTGGTCATTCAGATACAGGATCCTACCTGGCATATTACCCAATCCCTGGGGATGGAAGAAGTAGAGAAGGTGATTAAACACTCCTCTAAGTGTAGAGAGCTGCTTGTTTGTCAAGCTGCTTTGTCATTTCTGCAAAAACATGTTATCACCCTGGCCTTGACCTTGAGACAGAAAAGAAGAAGTTTCACCAAGTTCCTTAAAGCTTGTTTGTGTAAGCTTGGACCATATCTGCTACAGGGAAGTAGTTTTAGAAAACATGACCTTGGACCATATCTGCTATAGGGAAGTAGATTTAGAAAACAATTTTGGCAGTTCCATGAACTTCTTTCTTGTATTGATGTGACTTGCTTTAATTATTTCAGTCCTCACTGCCCACTCAGGAACTGTTTGATTCTGTTGGCAGCAGGCTCCAGCATCTAAGGCCTCTCTGACATCCTTTCTCCTAAATAATATAAACTTGTCATTTCATCTCCTACTTCAGACTCTGACTTCTGCCTACAGGCTCCTTAATGTGACCCAACCGGACCATTTTAAAGCTTTCTGGCTATGTGTTCCACCTGGGACCTCAGAACTACTGCTGACAGCTTCTCCAGTGTCCCTATCATGTAACCTTACTTCACCATTCACTAACTGCCCTGACTGTGATGTTGCCACACACCCCTATCTTTTCATATCATCCTCTTTGGCGTGGCAAGCTATTTCAAGGCATCTGGGATATACTCTGTAAGAATGCTAAGTTCTTTAGAGTATAATAAAACTATAATCCTTGATACCTCATCTCAACCCCAATGTCCTACTGCTAATAATACCTTGATTCTTTGTGGTACTCAGGTCTACCATCATCTGCCTGCTGGTTGGTCAGGAGTTTGCTCACTCATGTTCCGCTTCTCAAAGCTGGGAGTGATGAAGGAAAAGGAGCCCCTGCCAATCCTGGTCATGGGCTCAATAGCTGCCCAGCAAGATAAGAGGGCAATTCAAATCTTGCCCCTCTTGGTCCTTGCAAGAATCATGGCAGCTGTCGGGACCAGGACAACAGGACTAGCCACTTCACTAACTTTGTATTATCAGCTTTCCTCCCAGTTCATCCAGGACCTCCAGCAAGTGGCTCAGACAATACCAACTCTCCAAAGATAGTTCTACTCACTGGCAGCAGTAGTACTTCAGCACTGATGTGGATTGGATCTCCTCACAGCTAAAGAAGGTGGCCTTTGCATTTTCCTCCAGGAGGAATGCTGTTTTTATGTCAACCAATCCGGTATAGTAAAAGACAAAATCCAACAACTGCAGAAAGATCTACAAAAATGAAGGGAACAGCTCAAGGCCTCTAGCTCTGGAGCCTTCGAAAACCCCATATGGAAATGGATTCTGCCCTTCCTCACACATCTTCTGCTGTCTTTCTGCTTTTGCTTTTTGCACCCTGCTTAATTACCTTCCTGTTTACATTCCTCCAACAACAAATGAAAAAATTCTCTAACCAAACCATTAATCAGTTACTCTTACAGGATTATCAACCTCTGCCCACAGAACCAGATGACAATGACCCTCCAATTGACCCTGATGGTGTGGACCAGCTACACCCTGAGAATGACAACATCCCTAATCAGCAGGAAGTAGCTTGAAGAGCAAAGGTTGCCCCTATGCCCATTCCACCATCACCCCTTGCTAGCTCCTCACTTTTTAATAAAACAAAAAGGGAGGAATTTTGGGATCTGTAAGCAGGCATCTCTATAGCCAGTACCAAGGGACCTGACAAACCGGATATCAGGCATCTGTGAAGCCACCTATGGACCACCTGGAACCACCTGTGCATGCCCTGGGTCACCTTATAAGAGAACTTGAAGCTCCTCCTTTCTCTCTCTCTCTCTCTTTCTCTCCTGCCCTGCCCAGAGACAGCCCCTGTGACCCCTTCCTCCTTCCCTTAATAAACCTCCCATGTGGAAACAGTGGTGAGGGGTGATTTGTGAACCCGCCATGTGAATCTGTGCACAATCCTACCAACAGTGTCCTTGCCTATGCCTCCTGAGTGCTGAGCCTGTAGGTAAGTGTCACCATGCTCCTGCTTAGTTCCTTAAAATAGTCTCTGAAGTTTATAACTAGGATATAAGAAACAAACGTTCCAACCTTAAAATAAATGAATACTCTCTTGGGATACTTTTTGATTAAAAGGGAATGGCTGCTAAGAAATAAATCTTTATTGTTCCATAGAAAGCTACCTGGCACAATTTCAGGTTGTCTGCATCTGGCCCTATTTGTAGTATTTGAGCTATATTGTACCCCTTTGTTAACTGCAAATGAATAATGAATGTGAAAAATACCTCTAGACGTGATGTCTGTTCATAAATTGGGCTGACCTGTTATCATTGATTCACTGCCAACTTTTAGCAAATTTTCAGTTTGTTTCCATATTTCTTTGCTACCTCCTAGCCATGTTCCTGGCTAGGAAACAGTTCCTGTTCCCAGTTCCTTGCCATGACGTTAGAGCACTCAGTGCTCACACTGGACAGATCACCCTTGATATCCAAGCCACTGTGAGATTGGCCTTTCCCCTGGATACAAAAAAAGCATGGAGAGTTAAAGTCCAGTGACTTGGTAAGTACTTCAAGAGAGCCACTACCTACCTCTGCAGTGCTCTCATGGGCCCGGTTTTTCTATGGACCTGCCACTGTGGGGGCTACCAAGATCTGATGGAAATGCTCTGGCCATGCCTTCCTTATCTGAAACATCACCTCCAGACAGCATTGCTGAGGTCTCCTAAAGCTTTGCTTCCAGGAACTCAAAAGTATTGCATCATCAAAGGCTTTTCACCCATTGACTCCTTAGATTTTTTTTTAATTTTTTATTTAACTTTTATTAATTACACTTTATTCATTTTGTATCCCCCCATAAGTCCCTCCCTCCTCCCCTCCCGGTCCCACC
Source organism: Meriones unguiculatus (assembly GCF_030254825.1). Lineage (NCBI taxonomy): Eukaryota > Metazoa > Chordata > Mammalia > Rodentia > Muridae > Meriones > Meriones unguiculatus. The sequence continues at coordinate 86,036,338 of NC_083350.1, forward strand.
CTCCCCCCCTTTCTGCATGCATGCCCCTCCCCAAGTCCACTGATAGGGGAGGTCCTCCTCTCCTTCTTTCTGATCTTAGTCTATCAGTTCTCATCAGAAGTGGCTGCATTGTCAGGGTTCTAGGTTATCTTCATGAATAGTCCTTGGTTGGAGTATGAGTCTCTGACCCCTTAGATTTTACAACCTTTTACAGTTCTTATCACCTTTTAATTAATTAATTAATTGGTTGATTGGTGCTGTACAAAACCTGTTCCCAGAATCTGTGACTCGGAGAAAGACTAGTTCCCATGGGTCTGTGCGACACTGCCTTTTTCTTTTTTTCTTTTTAAATTTTTCATCAATTACACTTTATTCATTCTGCATCCCCCCATAAGCCCCTCCCTCCTCTCCTCCCAATCTCACCCTCCCTCGTCCCTCTGCTTGCATGCCACTCCCCAAGTCCACTAATAGGGGAGGTTCTCCTCTCCTTTCTGATCTTAGTCTGTCAGTTCACATCAAAAGTGGCTGCATTGTCCTCTACTATGGCCTGGTAAGGCTGCTCCCCCCCAGAGGGAGGTGATCAAAGAGCAGTCCAATCAGATTATGTCAGAGGCAGTCCCTCTTCACATTACTATGTAACCCAATTGGACTCTGAACTGCCCTGGGCTACATCTGTGCAGGGGTTCAGGGTTATCTCCATGAATAGTCCTTGGTTGGAGTATGAGTCTCTGGGAAGTTCCCTGTGTTCAAATTTTCTTGTTCTGTTGCTCTCCTTGTGGAGACCCTGTCCTCTCCAGCTCTTACTATTTCCCAGTTCTTACCTAAAATTCCATTCACTCTGCCCAACAGTTGCCCATCAGGCTCAGCATCTGCTTTGATAGTCTGAAGGGCAGAGGCTTTCAGAGGCCCTCTGTGGTAGGTTCCTAGGTTGTTTCCTGTTTTCTTCTTCTTCTGATGTCCATCCTACTTGCCTTTCCGGATGGGTATTGGACATTTTAGTTAGGGTCCTCTCTCTTGCTTAGTTTCTTTAGATGCACAGGTTTTAGTGGGTTTGTCCTATGTTGTATGTCTATATGAGTGAGTATATACCATGTGTGTCTTTTTGCTTCTGGGACAACTCACTCAGGATGATCCTTTCCAGATCCCACCATTTACCTGCGAATTTCATGATTTCCTTATTTTTCATTGCTGAGTAATATTCCATTGTGTAGATGTACCACAATTTCTGCATCCATTCTTCAGTTGAGGGGCATCTGGGTTGTTTCCAGCTTCTGGCTATTACAAATAAAGCTGCTACAAACATGGTTGAGCAAATGTCCTTTTTGTGTACTTGAGCCTCTTTTGGATATATGCCCAGTAGTGGTATGGCTGGATCTTGAGGAAGCGCTATTCCTAGTTGTCTGAGAAAGTGCCAGATTGATTTCCAGAGTGGTTGTACAAGTTTACATTCCCACCAGCAATGGAGAAGGGTTCCCCTTTCTCCACAACCTCTCCAGCATGTGTTGTCACTTGAATTTTTGATCTTGGCCATTCTCATGGGTGTAAGGTGAAATCTCAGGGTTGTTTTGATTTGCATTTCCCTAATGGCTAGTGAGGTTGAGCATTTCTTTAAGTGCTTCTCTGCCATTCGGTATTCCTCTACAGAGAATTCTCTGTTTAGCTCTGTTCCCCATTTTTTAAGTGGATTACTTGGTTTGCTGCTTTTCAGCTTCTTTAGTTCTTTATATATACTGGATATGAGTCCTCTGTCAGATAAAGGGTTGGTGAAGATTCTTTCCCAATCTGTAGGTGGTCGCTTTGTTTTGATGACGGTGTCCTTTGCTTTGCAGAAGCTTTTCAGTTTCATGAGGTCCCATTTATTGATTGTTGCTCTTAGAACTTGTGCTGTTGGTGTTCTGTTCAGGAAGTTTTCCCCCGTACCAATGAGTTCTAGGGTATTTCTCACTTTTTTTTTCAAGCTGATTTAATGTGTCTGGTTTTATGTTGAGGTCTTTGATCCACTTGGACTTCAGTTTTGTGCAGGGTGACAAGTATGGATCTATTTTCATTTTTCTACATGTAGACATCCAGTTAGACCAGCACCATTTGTTGAAGATGCTATCTTTTTCCATTGTATGGTTTTGGCGTCTTTGTCAAAGATCAGGTGTCCATAAGTGTGTGGGTTTATTTCTGGGTCCTCTGTTCGGTTCCATTGATCCACCATTCTGTTTCTATGCCAGTACCATGCAGTTTTTAAAACTGTTGCTCTATAGTACAACTTAAGATCAGGGATGGAGATACCTCCGGAAGATCTTTTATTGTAGAGGATTGTTTTAGCAATTCTGGGTTTCTTGTTATTCCAGATGAAGTTGAGAGTTTTTCTTTCCAGGTCTGTAAAGAATTGTGTTGGTAATTTGATGGGCATTGCATTGAATCTGTAGATTGCTTTTGGTAAGATGGCCATTTTTACTATGTTAATCTTGCCAAGCCATGAGCATGGGAGATCTTTCCATCTTCTCATATCTTCTTCTAATTCTTTCTTCAGAGATTTGAATTTTTTTTCATACAAGTCTTTGACTTCCTTGGTTAGGGTTACTCCGAGGTACCTTATGTCCTTTGTGGCTATTGTGAAGGGTGTTGTTTCCCTAATTTCTTTCTCAGCCCTTTTGTCTTTTGTATACAGGAGGGCTACTGATTTTTTTGAGTTAATTTTGTATCCGGCCACTTTGCTGAAGGTGTTTATCAGCTGTAGGAGTTCCCTGGTAGAGTTTTTGGGGTCACTCACGTATACTATCATATCATCTGCAAATAGTGATAATTTGACTTCTTCCTTTCCAATTTGTATCCCCTTGATCTCCTTCAACTGTCTTATTGCTCTAGCAAGGACTTCCAGTACTATGTTGAAGAGATATGGAGAGAGTGGGCAGCCTTGTCTTGTCCCTGACTTCAGTGGGATTGCTTTAAGTTTCTCTCCGTTCAGTTTGATGTTGGCTATAGGCTTGCTGTATATCGCCTTTACTATGTTTAGATATGTGCCTTGTATCCCTGATCTCTCCAATACTTTGAACATGAATGGATGTTGGATTTTGTCAAAGGCTTTTTCAGCATCTAGGGAGATTATCATGTGGTTTTTTTCTTTCAGTTTGTTAATATGGTGGATCACATTGATGGATTTCTGTATATTGAACCACCCCTGCATACCTGGGATGAAGCCTACTTGGTCATAGTGGATAATATCTTTGATGTGTTCTTGGATTCGGTTTGCAAGTATTTTATTAAGTATTTTTGCATCAATGTTCATAAGGGAGATTGGCCGGAAATTCTCTTTCTTTGTTGAGTCTTTGTGAGGTTTAGGTACCAAGGTGACTGTGGCTTCATAGAATGAATTTGGTAATATTCCTTCTGTTTCTATTTTGTGGAATAGTTTGAAGAGAATTGGTGTTAGCTCTTCTTTGAAGGTCTGGTAGAATTCTGCACTGAAGCCATCTGGTCCTGGGCTTTTTTTGGATGGGAGACTTTTGATGACCGCTTCTATTTCTTTGGGGGATATAGGACTATTTAGTTGATTTACCTGGTCCTGATTCAGCTTTGGTAAGTCAAATCGATTAAGAAAATTGTCCATTTCATTTAGATTTTCAAATTTTGTGGCATATAGACTTTTGAAGTAAGTCCTAATGATTGTTTGGATTTCCTCAGTGTCTGTAGTTATATCCCCCTTTTCATTTCTGATTTTGTTGATTTGGGTGGTGTCTCTCTGCCTTTTAGTTAGCCTGGCTAAGGGTATTGTCGATCGTGTTGATTTTCTCAAAGAACCAGCTCTTGGTTTCATTGATTCTTTGAATTGTTTTATTTGTTTCCAATTGATTGATTTCAGCCCTGAGTTTGATTATTTCCAGCCGTCTACTCCTTCTTGGTGTGTCTGCTTCTTCTTTTTCTAGGGTTTTTAAGTGAGCCATTAGGGTGCTTGAATGAGCTGTCTCGAATTTCTTCTTGAAGGCACTTCGTGCTATGAACTTTCCTCTTAGCACTGCTTTCACTGTGTCCCACAAGTTCGGGTATGTTGTGTCTTCATTTTCATTGATTTCTAGAAAGACTTTAATTTCTTTCTTTATTTCTTCCCTGACCCAGCTGTCATTTAGTAACAAGTTGTTCAGTTTCCATGTGTGTGTAGGCTTTTTGTTATTTCTGTTATTGTTGAGGTCCAGCTTTATTCCATGGTGATCAGACAAGATACATGGGATTATTTCAATCTTCTTGTATCTGTTGAGGCTTGCTTTGTGACCCACTATATGGTCTATTTTGGAGAAGGTTCCATGAGGTGCTGAGAAGAAGGTAAATTCTTTTGTGTTTAGGTGTAAAGTTCTGTAAATGTCTGTTAGGTCCATTTGATTCATGACCTCTGTCAGAGACATTGTTTCTTTGTTTAATTTCTGTTTTGTTGACCTGTCCTTTGTTGAGAGTGGGGTGTTGAAGTCTCCCACTATTAATGTGTGGGGATCTATATGTGCTTTAAATTTTATCAATGTTTCTTTCACAAATGTGGGTGCCCTTGTATTTGGGGCATAGATGTTCAGGATTGTGATGTCTTCCTGGTGGAATTTTCCCTTGATGAGTATGAAGTGTCCTTCCCCATCTCTTTTGATTAATTTTGGTTGAAAGTCTATTTTATCAGATATTAGAATGGCTACTCCTGCTTGCTTCTTGGGTCCGTTTGCTTGGAAAGTCGTCTTCCAACCCTTTACCCTCAGGTATTGTCTATCTTTGTGTCTTAGGTGTGTTTCTTGTATGCAACAGATTGCTGGGTTTAGTTTACGTATCCATTCTGTTAATCTGTGTCTTTTTATTGGAGAGTTGAGTCCATTGATGTTGAGAGAGATTAATGACCAGTGGCTGTTAGATCCCTTGATTTTGATCTTGGCAGTGGTCATCAGGTTGTGTGCTTGGTTGCTTTTTGTTTTACTGAAGTGAGGTTATTTATTTCCTGTGTTTTCTTGAATGTAGCTAGCTTTCTTGGGTTGTATTTTCCCTTCCAGTGTCTTCTGTAATGCTGGATTTGTTTGTAGGTATTGTTGAAATTTGTTTTTGTCATTGAATATCTTGTTTTCTCCATCTATGAGGACTGAGAGTTTTGCGGGGTATAGTAGCCTTGGCTGACATCTGTGTTCTCTTAGGGTCTGCATGATATCCGTCCAGGCCCTTCTGGCTTTCATAGTCTCTGTTGAAAAGTCAGGTGTGATTCTAATGGGTTTGCCATTATATGTTACTTGGCCTTTTTCCCTTGCAGCTTTTAGTATTTTTTCTTTGTTCTGTATACTTACTGTTTTGATTATTATGTGGCGGGAGGATTTTCTTTTCTGGTCAAATTTGTTGGGTGTTCTGTAGGCCTCATGTATTCTAATTGGCCTCTCCTTTAGCTTGGGGAAATTTTCTTCAATGATTTTGTTGAAAATATTTTCTGGGCCTTGGAGAAGGGAGTCTTCTTTTTCCTCTATACCTATTATTCTTAGGTTTTGTCTTTTCATATTGTCTTGCATTTCTTGGACGGTCTGTGTCAGGAATTTTTCGGATTTAACATTTTCTTTGACAGATACATCGATTTCTTCCATTGTATCTTCTACACCTGAGATTCTTTCTTCCATCTCTTGTAGTCTGTTGGTTATGCTTATCTCTGTAGTTCCTGTTTTCTTCCCTAGATTCTTCCTTTCCATTATTTCTTCCATTTGTGTTTTCTTTAATTTTTCCAATTCTATCTTCAGGTCTTGAGTTGTTTTGTTTACTTCCTTCACCTGTCTGATTGTACTTTCCTGTTTTTCTTTTAGTTCCTTTGACTCTGTTTCTATCATTTCATTCAGTGTTTTAAGCATTTCCTTTCTAAAGGCCATAAACTGTTTGGCTGCAGCTTCCTCTATTTCTTTACGGATGGCAATATTCTGTTTGAGTTTATCTTCCTCTATGTCTTTACGAATCTTATTTGTTTCCTCTGTTATCATCTTCATGAGCATACTTGTTAGGTCATCTTCTTGGATTTCAGTTATGGTGGGGTATCCAGGGCTACTTGCCCCTGGGTAACTGGGTTCTGGAGATGCCATATTGCTCTGTCTTTTGTTGCTTGAGCTTTTACGCTGGCCTCTACCCATTGTGTTATCTTAGGTGTTTGGGGTTATTTTCTGGTGGTTCCTGGGGATCCTGTGGTGGAGAGAATCCCCTTTGCAGAAAGCTGGTTTTTCCTGAAGGATGTCTTCTCAGCTTTTTGGGTATAGTCCCTGGATGGCTGGTGTTTTTTCAGGAGTTGCTCACCTCAGGGATATAGACCTGAGTGGTAACTGTGGTCTTTGTTAGTCGAGAGGGTTCTCCTCTCACCCAGGGAAGTCCTGAGGGCAGCTGCCCTGTTTCTGGGTTTCTTGTTGTAAATTTAATGATCAGCTGCTGTGACCCAGTTGGACATCAGGCGCGCCTCAACTGTTTGTGCCTGTGTCTGGAGCACAGCTGAGTGCTGGCGCCTCGGCCCCACTAGACTGCTAGACTTTTTCTAGGGAAGGATTGGGTGATTTAGGTCAGTAGTTTCCTTCCTTCCCCGTGGATTCTCTGGAGACACGGACTCCCAGTGTCTTTTTTTGCCCTGGTGCACACCGCTCAGTGTCCACCAGCTGGCTGGCCGCAGTAACTGCCTGTGCCTGGAGCACAGCTGTGTGATGGCGGCTCAGTCTCTGCCAGCTGTCTGGTGCGCAGAAACTTCCTGTGTCTGCCTTTGCGGCTTTTGGGAGAATGAGTGCCTCCCTCAGATGTGTAATTTTCCGGGGACCTTTTCAGGTTGGGGGTGAGCTGAGTGCTCTGAGATCAGACCCGCCGTTTCTATGTCCGACGGCAAATCAGGCGCGCAGGCAGGCAGGGCTCTGTGCAGGAACCTGGGTCCCCAGCTCTGGCTCCGGGCTGGCTCCTGGGGTGCCCGTGGAACCCGCCCGAGTCTTTTCTAGGGGATGTCTAGGTGACCTAAGGCCGGTCCCAATTGTTTCCTGTACCCTGGGGTTATCTCTCGACTGAAAATTCCAGTCTCTGATAGTGTGGTGCACACGGTTCAGTCTGGGACCATGACCAGAGACACTGGCTTGTGGCTCTGCACTGGGGCTGGGGCTGGCGGCCGGCAGCTAAGCGTCTGGCGGAACCGGGATCTCTTCTGCGGTTTAGCCGGGTGAGTTAAAAGCTGATTGAATCCCCCACCATGGGGTATCCTCTCACCTGGGAAACATAATGACTGTGTTTTATGGCTGAGAGTTCTGATTGCTGGTCACTGTGCTGATCCTGCTGTGCTGCTGCTCAGAATGAGAGTCCTCCCGGCACCGCCATCTTGCCCCTCCGACCCTGCCTTTTTCTTGAAGATGACTGAGTACCTAAAAATACATCCCCCAACCCCAACACACACCTCTCTGGTACTAAGGATTGAACTAAGGGCCTTTACTAGGTAAATTCTCTAATGATGAGCTGTTTTTTTAACCATCTAATTGTCACTATTTAAGCTGCCCAACCCTAAAACAATTCACCCTTCCCATCTTCCCTTAGGAGATGATTCCATCGATTTTGCAAGAAACACAACCAGCTGGGGTTATCAGTATGTTGCCCTTCCTAGATTTATGACCCTGAGTTGCACCACTACTGATACCATTCATTTTGAACAAAGGCAAGACTGACAATGTTGAATTTTATCTTAGCCTGGGAAACAACCCAGAAATCTTAAATTTCACAAATCTCAAATAAAAATATTTTCCAGATATATTAAAAAGGAAGGAAGGAAGAGTTGATGACATTTTTCCAGTTCTGGGACCGAATGTTTTGTGGGCAAACACTAGAAATTGAACACAGCACTCTGAGAATTCTATAGACAAGTTCTCTAAAATGGAGCTGCATCTTTAGTTTCTTAACCTGTTACTTAGCACTTGGAGGCAGGTGACTTGCCCCACCTGAGGTTCCAGCACTCAAAGGTGAAGATGAGAAAATCACTTGAGCTTAGGAGTTCCAGATCAGCCTTGGCAACAAAATAAAACCCTGTCTCTAATGAATGGGTGAATGAATTAGAAAGATTCTAATTAAAAAATTAAATACAGAAGTATGTTTTCTTATACTAAATACATGTCCTTGCTTTTGTTAAAATTCATGGATTGTTCAATTCCAGCAAGTCCCCTTAATATACTGGGTATAGTGTGTGTGCCTTTAAACTCAGCATTTGAGATGAAGAGGCAGTCAGATCTCTGTGATTTGGGGGTCAGTCTGGTCTGATCTTTGGAGGCATTTGTAAGCCTGCCCTGGTCAGTCTGGACTGCCCTGGTTCCAACCTGATTTCTTTGTTTCCGAAACCAGGCCCTGGGAGCAACAGCAGGATACTTTCCTGCATTCCTGGGCTGCTCCATGCTTTTCTCGTTGTAATGCAATAAAACATTCAGGAGCCAATGTTGTCTCTGTAAGGTATTTTGTCTCAGGAGCAAGGAAGGCAACAATACCATCACCAGATCTGCTGGAGCTGTGGAACTGATGAGCTGCCCCTGGTGACTCAATGTTCAGATCTATTGCTTCATACAGTGTTTTATATCCGAGGTGATTTATGGTGCACAAACACCAGTGGCCACGTGTGTGGGTGAGGGAGGGGAACACTGTTGCAGGATTGGAGATCAGTAGGCTTTTTGTTTTCTTAGAAACTAGTCTAGAAGAGATCACCATAGCCTTTCTCCACACAGGTTGCCACGGGATCCTAGCTGCTCACAGTCTAGTGCAGATCTCAGCCTACCTCCACAACTTTGGTCACCCTGTCAAAATCTCTTTTAAAAAGCATCCTCATCTTTTCTGTTTCTCAGCATCCTTTTCAGGGCTCCATTGACCTCCCAGACATTCCCAGTCCAGGAAGCCATCCTTTATGTTTCCGAACTTCAGACCCTGAGTTTCTCGGTACTTTGTAGAACATCTAGCTCTTGCTGTATTCTTATGTAACCATTCCAACTCCCCTGCCTCCACATTGGGAGCTGTAAATTCAATTGATCAGACTTCATCTGCATGCTCTCTGTGGCCCCTCCTAGGTATCTGTCCATATGAAAATAATGCACACTATAAAGTGAGTAACTCAAGTTGCCATCAGCTCATTTGATCAGAAAAAGTAATGAGAGAAATGATTACATCACCAGTTGCTCTTAATCCACTTTCATACTTTCTGGGAATACTTGAAAGATCTCTGTCTGTGTTCAGCCTGGACTGACTCTATTGACAGACATAATATAAAGAGTCAGGTGGGGCAAGGTGCCCAGCTATAGTTTGTTCAGTGTTGCACAAAATACCAGGGCCTAACAGCATGGCTTATTCAGTCAGCCCTCCCTTTTCCTAATTCAATGGAAGAAAATGAAACATTGGGCCCACACCTTTGAACAGAAGAACTAGAACTCAGAGCTTCCTGTCCAGGTCTTGTATGTTTATGTCCTGTTCCACAGGCTCCAGAGCTCTCTTGCTTTTCTCCCTACAGTTGTTTGATGGTAAGAGGGTGCCCAGACTCCAGTGACAATTATCTCAATGGCAATGTGTTGGTGGGTGTGCTCAAATGAGGCCAGAAGTGGGTCTCATAGTGATACCAGCCTTGCAGGCTTCCCATGTAATCTGACTTTGGATAGGAAGTCTTCTGTTGTAGAGCTGGCTCTAGAGGGCCTGCTGTGGACTTGGCACTAAGTGCACTGGGGCCTGGTGGGATGAGGCAGGTGCAGGGCGAAGTACAGAAAGCAGGGCTTGAGAGTTGGGATAGCAGCTTTGCTCATTTCCTGACAGCCTGGGATGAGTTTTTCCAGTCATCTGTTTCATCAACTATAAATCGAGGACAGTAATTGAGGGAATCTCCTGTACATATATCCAGCTGCCACAGACAGCAATTATATTGTAGCTGCTTGGAACTGGGGATGGCTGGAGAAGCTAAACTTTCAACTATATGTATTTCTCTAGTTTTAGAATTCAGCTATAAGATTTGGCTTAGTAGCTATCCAAGGGCTCCATGGAGATCTTACTGTAAAGCTGTGACATGTTCTATATGTGTGTGTGTGTTTGTATATTTGTATGTATGTGTCTGTGTCTTTGTGTGTGTCTGTATGTCTGTGTTGTACGTGTGTATGTGTGTGTATATATGTGTGTGTATGAGCTGGGGTGCTGTGCACTTTCCTGCCTGTCCTAGACAGTCAGAAAGGCCAGTATGTCACCATGCTTCTCTGCCATCAGCCCTCAAACCCATGGACCCTGCCTTCTCAGCCAAATCCTTGTTATTCGAAGGAGCTTGTCTTACAGATGTTGGCAGACAGTATGTTGCACTGAGAGCATTTGCCTGTCTCAGCTTGTCATGTTTTCCTTGCTTGTAGGTCAATCTGCTCCCACCTCATGGAGTCCAAACACACAAAACTTTTCTGGGGTTGGAGTTTCAGAGGCTTCTAGGCCTCCTCCTCCACCCTGTTGATCTCTACTGCTTGTTTGGAAGTGTGGCTGTTATGCCAGGTTCACGGGACCCTCAGAGACCACCAGGAGATGACTTGATACAATTGCAAGAGAGCTTTATTACGAGAGCGATCAAACTTGGGACCCAAGTCTCACTGGCGCAACAGTGGAGAAGTGGGACCCTGAGCTCTGAGTGAACAGGATTTTTAAAGGGAAAGTCTGTGAGCTGGGAGTTTCCATGGCAGCAAGCAGGGGGACACAAGCCTTGGTGTTACAGAATTGGGTGAAGTTTAGCAGGGCGGGGTGACCTTTTCTGAGGCACACAATCACAATGGCTAAGGCATATAATCACAATGGCTACTTTTATAAACCATATCAGAAACATTGGGGAGAATTTTCCCACCTGATTCTCAACCAATTCCCATTGATTATTGCCAGGGAGTTTGTCTCTATTTTCTATGAAGCATTTATTCTGTTATATTTCCTGGAGGCTGTTGCTAGGAGAGTTAACTTTGTTTTCTGCCAGGTGTACATTCTGTGATATTTCCTGGTGCCTGAATTCAGTTCCCAGTCAAGATCTTTATTTCAAAATGGAGTTATATTCAGGCTATCTTAAGCTCTTCATTTCCCCCTTTCCATGTAACTGAAGAGGCCAATCTTGGGCTCTTACAGTTCAAGGTCTTCAAGGTCATCTCCAAGCTGACTGTATTGGGTTTTTATTACCATTAACTGTATAGTTCCTAGTCTTTTCTAATATTCTAACAGCTTGTTAAGTAAGCCTGATCCCAAAATGGCCAAAAGCAAAAGATTCTGCCCTTGAGCTGCTATAACTCTGGCTTTGTACATCCAGTATTGTATTGCAATACTAGTTTCTGCTCCAGCTAAGCAATCCCCAAGATAATAGCTAATATCAGGGAGCCACCTTTGACTTAGCATTTCAGCATGTAGGTAGGATTTTGGACCGGTAGTCTCGCCTTCTGAAACTACTTCAACTCTGACAGTAGGACCGTTGACATCAGGGGCTAGGAAGGTTGAAATGCCAGTCAAAGGCTTGACAATGGGGCAGTCCTCAGAAACGTCTGGTTAGGTGGTCCACCCGAGGAGGCAGTGAGTAATCATGACAGCTTCCAGGAAGTTCAGATCTCAGCTTGCAGTTTCATCCAGATGAAAATCTGCTGAGATAAGTTTAAACTAGAAACAGAAATTAAAATTTGTCTAATAAATGGGAAAAATGAGGAATCAGAAGACTAGGGAAAAACTCATCTGGGGTCTGTTTGAGCTATGTCAAATTCAGGTCTCATGACTTTTTGATTTTCTAAAATATTTTGTGAATAACAGGTAAAACTGCATCCAATGGAATGAGCAACAATTTAAGTGTACCCGTGATCTGAAACTAACATTTTAACTGTGGATACAGCTATTGGTAATCAATCAGCCACCAATAGAGCTGGGCCACTTTTTTTCAGATCTTCTTAGAATTTATTTTTAGTTCTCATCTCCATGTTACACTGGAAAGTTAGGCAGAAATACATTAGTGGCTTTAGTGCTGAACTGTGGATGCTTGGACTTCCCTTAACAAAGCAACTAGAAAAAATAGATTTAAAATATTTTTAACTTCTGTATCAAAGTCTACCTCAAAAATGACAAATATTAAAGATATCATAGTAAGAGCTCTGGCTTTTGGGTCAAATATAGACATTGTATATATGTGTTTAGCATGATGAAATGCATTTTTATATTTATCTCCACAAAACCATCAAAAGGCAATTAAAATCTTAAACTTGTGACTGGATATAAAGCAATCAGCTTATCAGAACTCTATTAGTCAATGTCATAACTCTGGACTCCTAAAATCTTATAACAACATAAGCACAACAATAGCAGAGAGAGATTAGAGAAGTCTAAAATATAAAATATCTCCCATTTTTAATATGCCTCAAATTATTTTTCTGTATCATTACAATTTATGTTTATATATTTTAAAACATCTATTTATATCTTCCAATCTTTCTTGTATTTATAAACCCTGAAACATTTTCCCAAACCAAACAACATTTTCTAAATTCTCAGAATGTAAACTCTTATATCCTCAGACCCTACATAAACTCCATTATCTTTCTATCTAGCCATCCATTATAAGACATAGATAATTAACATGAAGCCTGTAGGCTAGGCAAACCTGCTTGCCTTCTTTAAATAGAAAACCTTGTACCTGGTAATTTTAACTAACTAATAAATTAACCAATACACTAACAATGGATCTAACTATCTGCTCTTTAGCTGCAAGGCTACCATTATCTTAGCTTAGCCATCAATGTAATCAGAGACCTGAAAAGGATAAGTATGTACCAATCCATGTACCAATCAAAATGACAGTGACAACTAGTCAGTCCATCACTCTAGGCTGCTGTCCTCGGCTCCTATGGTCTCATGGCATCATGAGCAGGGCAGTCCAGCAATCAGGCACAGAAGATGAGAGACTGTTTCTGTGGAGAAAGAAACATGAAACATGAAACATTGACTCTCCAGGTGTCCACAGTTTTGTCCACAGTTTAGGCTGGGCCCAGGCAGTGGGCCAGTTGGGGCAGTCTTGCCCAGTGGCTAGCATACCATAATCCAGAGTCACATTGTGCCCAAATCTTCTTGGAGACCTTGGGGGAGCTACTGCCAGGATTTTGGGACTCTCTGTCATAATAAACTTACACATGTTAAAATGCCATATTCATCAGATCTCTGACAAGCTTGAGGGCCGGCATATCTGAATTATTTTTTTATCTCTCTTTAAATTATTTATTTTAAATTGCATCCTATGAAATAGAATGCCATAATCTCTAATTCTGGCATATTTCTTAAATAAATATTTTTAAACCCATATTCATCTTCAGTAGATCTATGTAGGCCAATTTTATAATTACCCATCCTAGGCTTAATTTTAAAAAATAAACAAAATACCAGATAAAATCCATTCTTATAAGTAACTGCATTTATTAGCAGTTATTTATATTTGTTAGCATAACTTCAAATATCTTTCTGAACTAAAATCAAAGCAAAACTTTCAATCAGATACAAAACATAGAAGGGCCAGAAAATCTTGTCATCCTATCATATTGCATTAAAACTGAACAACAACAACAAAAAAGCATAAAGGACAAAAATTCCATTTAGAGACAGCATTAAATAATTTATATAGGAACTGGCAACCAGGCATATATTTTTATAATAATTAAAAATGAGTTGAATATAAACCTGGGCTAAAAAGCATAAGAAAACATTTTGCATTGAAAAAAACATTAGCCTTTCGAATGAAGAGCAATATATCTTACAGTTCTTTCTCAAATCATGCTTGCAGGTATAAAAACCAAAGCAAATACAATTTATATCTTTTATAGCAGTCTGTATATCTTCAGGTTAGGCTTTTCCCAGCTCCATTCTTTTGATTTAACCAGACATTTTTTTTAAATTCTTAAACCATATAAAAGTTTTTATCAGAATCATTTTTATTATTTTATCAAAACTGCAATTTTCATAATTGGCTCAAATAGTATAACTTGGTTTTATTTGGTAAAATTAACAAAACAAATATCAAAGTCTTTTGTTCTCCCCCAAAGGATTGAGAAACTGTTCCAAGTTCTCTGTTAGAATGCCTAAGGTCATTGTCTAAAATACCTGATAAACTTTAAAATGCTTTATTGCCTTAAACATAGTTTTTTTTTTTGAATTTTATTTTTTTATCAGTTACATTTTATTAACTCTGTATCCCAGCCATGTCCCCATCCCTCATTCCCTCCCAGTCCCTCCCTTCAGGACTGGCTACAAAGCCCTCCTCTGTGGCCTAACAGCACTGCTCCTCCCTTGGGAGGTGGGGAGGCCAAAGAGCCAGTCATTGAGTTCCTGTTAGAAATAGTCCTTGTTCCCCTCACTTTGGGAAACCAATTGGTTACTGAGCTACCACAGGCTACATCTGAGTGGAGGTTCTAGGTTATATCCATACATGGTCCTTGGTTGAATGTCAGTCTCAGAAAAGACCCTGTGCCCAGATATATTTGGTCCTTGTGGAGCTCCTATCCTTTCCATATCAGACTAACTCCCCTTCTTTCTTATGATTCCCTGTACTCTGCCAAAGGTTTGGTCATGAGTCTTTGCTTTGAAAACACTGCTAGTTAGAGTCTTTCAGATGCACTCAGTAGACTCCTGTCATACATTCAATGCACATCCCATCTGTCTTTCTAAACTAGGATTGATCATCTTACTGCATGTACGATCTCTTGATTATCTTTTTTAGGTGTATAGATTTCATTATGTTTATCATATCTTATAGGTCTATATAAGTGAGTATATACCGTGTTTGTCTTTCTCCTACAGGAAAACTGAAAAGTGTTATCTCGCACTGTACGGCACAGAAACAAGTTTCCATCGAAAGAACAGAAATGCAAAGCACAACTTTGTAAACTAATTCACATACGTGTCGCCCGTTCAATTATTATAACAGGAAAACTTTTTTTTTTAATTTTTTTATTTTTTTATTTTTATTTTTTTATTTTTATTTTATTTTTTTATCAGTTACATTTTATTAACTCTGTATCCCAGCCGTGTCCCGATCCCTCATTCCCTCCCAGTCCCTCCCTCCCTCCCTCATCTCCACCGTGCCCCTTTCCAAGTCCACTGATAGGGGGGACCTCCTCCCCATTCATCTGATCCTGTTTTATTAGGTATCTTCAGGACTGGCTGCAAAGCCCTCCTCTGTGGCCTAACAGGACTGCTCCTCCCTTCGGGGGTGGGGAGACCAAAGAGCCAGTCATTGAGTTCCTGGGATATTTCACTCAGAATGATCTTTTCTAGATCCCACCATTTTCCTGCAAATTTCATGATTTCCTCCTTTTTGATTGCTGAGTAGTATTCCATTGTATAAAAATACCACAATTTCTGTACCCATTCCACAGTTGATGGACATCTGGGTTGTTTCCAGGTTCTGGCTATTACAAATAAAGCTGCTATAAACATGGTTGAACAAGTATCCCTATTGTGTAGTTGAGCAAACTTTGGGTATATACCTAGCAGTGGTATAGCTGGGTCTTGAGGAAGCGCTATTCCTAATTGTCTTAGAAAGAGCCAGATAGCTTTCCAGAGTGGTTGTACCAGTTTACATTCCTACAAGCAGTGGAGGAGGGTTCTCCTTTCTCCACAACCTCTCCAGCATGTGTTGTCGCTTGAGTTTTTCATCTTGGCCGTTCTGATGTGTGTAAGGTGATATCTCAGGGTCATTTTGATTTGCATTTCCCTGATGCCTAATGAGGATGAGCATTTCTTTAAGTGTTTCTCTGCCATTCGATATTCCTCTGTCGAGGATTCTCTGTTTAGCTCTGTTCCCCATTTTTTTAATTGGGTTGCTTGGTTTGCCGCTTTTCAGCTTCTTTAGTTCTTTGTATATACTGGATATTAGTCCTCTGTCAGATAAAGGGTTGGTGAAGATTCTTTCCCAATCTGTAGGTAGTCGTTTTGTTTTGATGATGGTGTCCTTTGCTTTACAGAAGCTTTTCAGTTTCATGAAGTCCCATTTATTGATTGTTGCTCTTAGAGCCTGTGCTGTTGGTGTTCTGTTCAGGAAGTTGTCTCCTGTGCCAATGAGTTCTAGGCTGTTCCCCACTTTTTTTTTTCCAATTGATTTAGAGCATCTGGTTTTATGTTGAGGTCCTTGATCCACTTTGACTTTAGTTTTGTGCAGGGTGATAAATATGGATCTATTTTCATTTTTCTGCATGTAGACATCCAGTTGGTCCAGCACCATTTGTTGAAGATGCTGTCTTTTTTCCATTGAATGGATTTAGCTTCTTTGTCAAATATCGAGTATTCATAGGTGTGTGGGTTTATTTCTGGGTCTTCTATGCGGTTCCATTGATCCTCCTTTCTGTTTCTATGCCAATACCATGCAGTTTTTATTACTGTTGCCCTGTAGTACAGCTTGAGATCAGGGATGGAGATACCTCCAGATGATCTGTTGTTGTACAGGATCGTTTTGGAGATTCTGGGTTTTTTTGTTTCTCCATATGAAGCTGAGAATCTTTTTTTCAAGGTCTGTAAAGAATTGAGTTGGTATTTTGATGGGAATTGCTTTGAATCTGTAGATTGCTTTTGGCAGTATGGCCATTTTCACAATGTTAATCCTACTAATCCATGAGCACGGGAGATCTTTCCATCTTCTGATATCTTCTTTGATTTCTTTCTTCAGAGACTTGAAGTTTTTCTCAAACAGGTCTTTCACTTGCTTGGTTAGAGTCACACCAAGGTACTTTATGTTATTAGTGGCTATTGTGAAGGGTGTTGTTTCTCTAATTTCTTTCTCATCCTTTTTGTCTTTGGTATACAGGAGGGCTTCTGATTTTTTTTGAGTTGATTTTGTTTTCTGCCACTTTGCTGAAGGTGTTTATCAGCTGAAGGAGTTCTCTGGTTGAATTTTTGGGGTCGCTCATGTATACTATCATATCATCTGCAAATAGTGACACTTTGACCTCTTCCTTTCCGATTTGTATCCCCTTGATCTCCTTTAGTTGTCTTATTGCTCTAGCAAGGACTTCCAGCACTGTGTTGAAGAGATATGGAGAGAGTGGGCAGCCTTGTCTTGTCCCTGATTTCAGCGGGATTGATTTAAGTTTCTCTCCATTGAGTTTGATGTTAGCTATAGGCTTGCTGTATATTGCCTTTACTATCTTTAGGTATGTGCCTTGTATCCCTGATCTCTCCAAGACTTTAAACATGAATGGGTGTTGGACTTTGTCAAATGCTTTTTCGGTATCTAAGGAGATGATCATGTGGTTTTTCTCCTTCAGTTTGTTTATGTGGTGGATTATATTGATGGATTTCCATATGTTGAACCACGCTTGCATGCCTGGGATGAAGCCTACTTGGTCCTGGTGGATGATATCTTTGATATGTTCTTGGATTCGGTTTGCAAGTATTTTATTGAGTATTTTTGCGTCAATGTTCATAAGAGAGATAGGCCTGAAGTTCTCTTTTTTTGTTGGATCTTTGTGTGGTTTAGGTATCAAGGTGACTGTGGCTTCATAGAATGAGTTTGGTAGTGTTCCTTCTGTTTCTATTTTGTGGAATAGCTTGAGGAGAATTGGAGTTAGCACTTCTTTGAAGGTCTTGTAGAATTCTGCGCTGAAGCCATCTGGTCCAGGGCTTTTTTTGGAGGGGAGACTGTTAATGACTGCTTCAATTTTAGGGCTATTCAGTCTTTGTACTCGATCTTGACTTAGTTTTGGTAGATGGAATCTTTCAAGAAAATTATCCATTTCATTTAGATTTTCAAATTTTGTGGCATATAGGCTTTTGTAGTATGACCTAATAATTGTTTGGATTTCCTCAGTGTCTGTGGTTATGTCCCCATTTTCATTTCTGATTTTGCTGATTTGGATAGGTTCTCTCTGCTTTTTAGTTAGTTTTGCTAAGAGTTTGTCTATCTTGTTGATTTTCTCAAAGAACCAGCTTTTTGTTTCATTGATTCTTTGGATATTTTTATTTGGTTCTAATTGATTGATTTCAGCCCTGAGTTTGATTATTTCCAGCTGTCTGCTCCTCTTGGGTGTATCTGCTTCTTTTTTTTCTAGGTTTTTCAGTTGGGCCATTAAGTTGTTTGTATGTGATGTTATGAATTTCTTCTTACAGGCACTTAGTGCTATAAATTTTCCTCTGAGCACTGCTTTCAATGTGTCCCATAAATTTGGGTATGTTGTGCCTTCATTTTCATTGAATTCTAGGAAGTCTTTAATTTCTTTCTTTATTTCTTTCTTAACCCAGCTGTCATTGAGTAGTAAGTTGTTCAGTTTCCATGTGCGTGTTGGCTTTTTGTTGTTTCTGTTGTTGATGTCTAGCTTTAGTCCATGGTGGTCAGATAGTATACAGGGATTATTTCAATCCCTTTGTATCTGTTGAGGCTTGCTTTGTGACCCACTATATGGTCTATTTTGGAGAAGGTTCCATGCAGTGCTGAAAAGAAGGTGTACTCTTTTGAGTTTGGGTGAAACGATCTGTAGGTGTCTATTAGGTCCATTTGATTTAGGGATTCTGTGAGTGCTTTTATTTCTCTATTTGGTGTCTGTCTAGTTGATCTGTCCCTTGGTGAGAGTGGAGTGTTGAAGTCTCCCACTATTAAGGTATTAGGATCAATGTATGATTTAAGCTTTAATAATGTTTCATTTACAAATGTTGGTGCTCTTGTATTTGCAGCATAGATATTCAAGATTGTGATGTCCTCTTGGTGGATTTTTCCTTTGATGAGAATATAGTGGCCTCCTTATCTTTTTTGATTAACTTGGGTTGAAAGTCTATTTTATTAGATATTAGGATGGCTACTCCAGCTTGTTTTCTGGAATCATTTGCTTGAAAAACAGTTTTCCAGCCCTTTACTCTGAGGTAGTGTTTATCTTTGTTGCATAGGTGTGTTTCTTGGATGCAACAGAATGTTGGATCCTTTTTCTGTAACCATTCTGTTAGCCTGTGTCTTTTTATTGGTGAGTTGAGTCCATTGATATTGATAGATAATAGTGACCAATGCATGTTAATTCCTTTTTTAATGGAGTCGGTGATCTAACCCTGTTTCATTGCTTGTTTTCTTTTCATTTTTGTTGGGATATTATCTGTATGCCCTGTTTTCTTGGGTGAATTTGTTTTCATTGGATTGGAGTTTTCCTTCTAGTATCTTCTGTAGGGTTGGTTTGCCGTGTAGATATTGCGTAAATTTAGTTTTGCCATGGAATATTTTGTTTTCTCCATCTATGTTGATTGAAAGCTTTGCAGGGTATAGTAGTCTGGGTTGACATTTGTGATCTCTTAGAGTCTTCATGATACTTGCCCAGGCCCTTCTGGCTTTCATAGTTTCTGATGAGAAGTCCAGTGTGATTCTGATAGGTCTACCTTCATATGCTATTGGCCTTTTTCCCTTGCTGCTTTTAATATCTTTTCTTGGTTCTGTAGATTTAGTGTTTTGATTATGATGTGAAGTGATGTGTTTCTTTTCTGGTCTAGTCTATTTGGAATTCTGTAGGCCTCTTATATATTTATGGACATCTCTTTCTTTAGGTTGGGAAAATTTTCTTCTATGATTTTCTTGAAAATAGTTTCTGGACCTTGGAGTTTGGAGTCTTCTTTTTCATGAATTCCTATTATTCTTAGATTTTGTCTTTTCATAGCATCCTTGATTTCTTGGATATTTTGTGATTGGAACTTTTCTGATTTTACTTTTTCTTTGAGAGAAGTATCAATTTCTGCAAGTGTGTCTTCAGCTCCAGAGATTCTCTCTTCCATCTCTTGTATTCTGTTGGTGATGCTTACTTTTGTGGTTCCTGATCTTTTCTCCAAGTTCTCCAGCTCAAGGGTTTTCTCATTTTGTGTTTTCTTTATTGATTCTAATTCTGTTTTCATGCCTTGCACCATTTCTTTCATGTGTTTGAATTTGGATTCCTGTCCCTTTACGATGGCCTCTATTTCTTTGTTCATTTCCTTTTTATATGCCACTAATTTTTCCTCTACTTGTGTATCTATTTGTTTGGCTATGTTTGCCTGTGTTTCTTTAAGGATTTTGTCTATTTCTTCTTTCTTTACCTCCAATTGACTGGCCAACTCTTTGAAAGATTTGTTCATTTCCTCCTTATGAGCCTCAAATAATTGGGCAAGCATGGCTTTAAAATCATTTTCCTGTGCTTCTGCTGAATTTGAGTATCCATCGATTTTGAGGTTTGTTGGTGAAGTCATGATGTCCTGATTTATGTTGGAAGTGTTCTTTCACCTACCCCTGGCCATTGGCTTATCTGAAACCTTCCCTGTTTGTTTTTGGATTCTGCAGATCAGACTGGTACTGACTCTCTGGCGTCTGGAGAGTTCTTCAGGAAGCTGAGAACTCTCAGCGTGTGCTGAGGACTAGCTGTACAGGCAGGTCACTTGGCAGAGATCGTGGTATCCGGGGCTCTCTGCTCTCTGGTTTGGCCCTGCTTCTTTGATGTACTCCACCAGTTCTGTGCTGCTGTCACTGCCAGGTTCTGAGGTCTTGCTGCAGCTGGAGATTTCAGGGTGGTCACTTCAGCAGGGATGGGGTAACCAGGCTCTCTGTTCTCTGGTTTGGCCCTGGTTAGTCTTAAACTGGAGGGCTGTTGTGCCCCGCCAGCTCAGTGCTGCTCCGCAGCCAAGTCCCACTGTAACTGGAGACTGGGTCGCTAGTCCCGATGCTTTTCTGGGAAGTCCTGGGGTCTCTTCACTGTGCTCTCCAAGCTTGGGAGGCCCAGCGCCTGGTATGTCTAGGTTGTATGACGTTTCTGCCTGGTTTTGGTGAGTATATAGCGTATTCTCTGTCACTGTGGGATTGGGCAGGCCTTACCGTCAGTGATGGCGATCCTGCGGAGCTAGTATGGCGTCTAGCAGACTCGGGCCCTGGGAGGATGGTGCAGCTGCCGCGCGAATCTGGGCCATACTTTTTTTTTTTAAACCTGTTTTTGAAATATCAAAATAAGGTACCCTTTTTAGGAATGAAGTCACCAAGTATAACCATAATTTTAAAAGACAAAACCAAATTTTATCAATGCAAACAATTCAGTACTTTTAAAATCAATATTAAATGTATTATTTTGATGTTGGCTGCCAGCAAAAGAAGTTCCTATATATAAACACATGAAGGTGCACTTTTAATATTTTATGTAAACATAGTTTTAAACTTTATTATTTTTATAATCCTGGTTTTTAAAACAGGACAGAAATTATGTGCAGTATTGCTTATTAATATATTTAATAATAACATATATCAAGATATATAGAACATAGTTAACTTATATATTCAAAACAAACAAACAAAATTACAAAACTTATTTTTATTCCCTTTAGCTGTAATTTCAAGGGAGGAACATATTGTTACCTGTTAAATCCAATTTTTATGACCATAGAGGCTTGCAGCCTTTTTTTTTTTAACCTGAGAAGCTGCTTTTGCCCCTTTAAGAGCTGCCTGCTTGCACAGAGCCTTAAACATTTCTCAAAACCTGTTTTAATCCATTTCAGCAGTAACATCAATCTTAAGGTTGGGTACTATAGGGGCTGTCATCCCATATATAATCTCAAAGGGAATTCAACCTAGCTGGTAAGGGTAATTCCTAACCCTATAAAGGGCAAAGAAGAGGAGCATCACCCAGTCAGTGTCAGTCTCCAAGGCCAATTTTGTTAAGGCCTCTTTTAATGTTCTGTTCATCCTTTCTACCTGTCCTGAACTTTGGGGCCTATATGCACAATGCAATATCCAATCTGCCCCAATAAACTTAGCTACATTCTGACTTACCTTGGACACAAATGCTGGCCTATTCTTTCCTGTTTCTGTACATCTTGGCCAAATTAGTGGGCTGTCTTGTGACTGCCTTGAGACCTGCCAACAGAGCCTGATAGTAGACTAGGAGACGTTCCCTACCTGTAGTCATGTTGTAATCCCAATTGGGCCTCTTATAGGGAAAGTAATCATCAATATGATCTGTAGTTGGAACTCCTGTAGTGTCTGGGACATTTTTGTGTGCCTCTGAAATAATACATCCCCACTCCTCTTGGTAAACAAGACCTGTAAAAGCTGCTGGCAATTGTCCCGGGTGCACTGGTGGGTAAAAGGCAGAGAACTTGGCATTCTGTGTTCTCCAGTTAAACCTGTGATGTGGCAAAAGGCCAGTAATGATGAGATTGATTGCCATTAGCATCTGGAGGGCCCCGTGGCCCATAAGGGAAGGACTGTAGAATCTGCCTCTGGTTCCCCAGAGGGAGAAGCTGCATGGAGGCTCTGGGTCCTTGGCGCTGGGCCAGACGATGGTTCCAACCTGGATAAAGGAACAGGAGTTGGTTGAGGAGTGGAAGGAGGTGGAAAAAATATTTCCATGGGAGTCCCATCCTGTAAAACAGATTAAGGGGGGGTCTATGTAGCCAAGGCAGTGGCCTCTGGTTTCAGAGAGCCAGTGGAAGGAGGACTGTTAGTGGGGGTTAGAAAAGGCTTAATCTATGGAGGTAGATGAATAACTAGATCTTTTCAAACTACAATATGGTGCACTTGGTCTGGGTGCCTGCATGCTTTCTGAAAGACTCTATTTCCCATCGCAAGGCCAGTGGGAAGGTGGAAAGTTCCTTCTGGCAACTAGCTCACATTTTAGGTAAGCCATTCTGAGCTGCAAAAAAAGTCATGTTTTTTTTCTTTTCTCACATCAACTGAAAGACCGTGAGCTCTAGTTTTAACTTCTCCAAAATGAGTCAGAACCAAGTCAAGAGGTTTGGAGGTATTTCGTCCCATATCGTCAGTCTATTCGTCAAGAGAATTCAGGAGAACGCTAAAGAAGTAAGGAAAACAATTTCAACAAATAGTAAATCATTCATACACAAAAAAGAACTGGTTGTCTCAGACAAAAACGAAACCAAAGGCAACAACTTACAGCCTATACCCGGGCTAACATCACGGGACAAAACTGAAATCATAGAAATGAGAACAGCTGCAGTTTTAAACAAAAGTAAAATCACAAACAATTAATCACAAAAATTAAACAGTAACTCCAGGCACAACACCAAGGGGTAGGGGGGGAACAATTAATCACACACAGAAACCAAGTAACACTGAAAACCTGGACTTCTCTGCCACAGAAGTTCCAGAAAACTGATCCTCACTCCGGTTCCCCTATCCCAGGAGTTCCGAGGAGGTAAAGACAGATCCTCACTCCAGTCCCCTTAGCCCAGGGGTCCCCAGGAGGCAGAAACTCCAGGGCGACAAAATGTCTTTTGAAGCTCCCACAGCCTAGGCCCCGACACGTCTGTCATACCTAATCTGGCTGCTTCCGTAAGCACCTCGAGGCTTTTCAGGATAAGAAACAAAGAATAAAGGCAAACAAACATTTAAAGCAGATGGACAACATAGAACACATTTACCCGCGGGTTTAAGCTCTCTGGGTCCGGAGTCCTAGAGATCCCGAGGCATCCCAGATGGACAAGCCCTCAAATGTTATGCCAGGTTCACGGGACCCTCAGAGACCACCAGGAGACAACTTGATGCAATTGCAAGAGAGCGATCGAACTCGGGACCCAAGTCTCACTGGCGCAACAGTAGAGAAGTGGGACCCCGAGCTCTGAGTGAACAGGATTTTTAAAGGGAAAATCTGTGAGCCGGGGGTTTCCATGGCAGCAAGCAGGGGGGCACAAGCCTTGGTGTTACAGAATTGGGTGAAGTTTAGCAGGGTGGGGTGACCTTTTCTGAGGCACACAATCACAATGGCTAAGGCATATAATCACAATGGCTATTTTTATAAACCATATCTGAAACATTAAGGAGAATTTTCCCACCTGATTCTCAACCAATTCCCATTGATTATTGCCAGGGAGTTTGTCTCTATTTTCTATGAAGCATTTATGCTGTTATATTTCCTGGAGGCTGTTGCTAGGAGAGTTAACTTTGTTTTCTGCCAGGTGTACATTCTGTGATATTTCCTGGTGCCTGAATTCAGTTCCCAGTCAAGATCTTTATTTCAAAATGGAGTTATATTCAGGCTTTCTTAAGCTCTTCATGGCTTTCTTGATGCCTTGAACATGCCCACAGTTTCATGTTCCACCTCTCCCTCTCCACCCGGTACATCTCAAGTGATATCTGACAACCCTTAGCTTCCAGCACTCCATCATAACCTGGATTTAATTGCAAGAAAACATGGAAACCAAACCAAAGGGTGGGACTTCAAGCACTAATCAGTCCTTACTGTGGAGCTTGGTTCCACAAAACTGGCAAAGCCCACTGCCCACTTTTATGTTCCGAGAAATCAGCATGAGTAGGGCTAGAGGACAGAGGCTGGTGGAAGGGTCTGGGCTGGCTCTGTCTCTGGGAATTAGGCTATTTGACCAAGGGCCAGCTGCCTCACTGAACTCCCTCCTGAACAACCCCACAGGGTTATTTGCTCATTGTCTTTATACATCAGCTTTCTTCCCTTAGAGTTGCAATGATGCCAAATGCTATCAGTTCTAACAAACCAGTTCTTTATTTGCTTCATTTTCTCTAATTCTTGGACAGACTAAAAACTTTAGTATGGCACCAAGATTAACGATGAATTCTGGTTAGGCCTATTCTGGCTGGGTGGGGTGTTGTACCTTAATCCAAGCTGCTCTGGAGGCAGGAACAGGAGGATCTTGATTTGGAGAACATTGTAAACGACATCACAAAAACCCATTTCAAAACAAAAACAGTAAATGTTTAAAATCCATGCTGGTCTTGATAACCAACACAAGCAGACTTCTTTTAGATCCAGTATTCAGATCCAGTAAGGTCCTTGAAAGTTGGCTCAAATTACCCCAAGACCAAGTTCTCAGCATAAAGGAGATTTATTTGCACCAGGGGGTCAGAGGGTAGGTATAAGGGACAAAGACAGAAGACAGAGAAAGAAGGAGAAGGGGAAAGGAACGAGGAAAAGAGGGAAATGGGGAAATGGAAAAACAGTATTTGTCAGGGGTGGGGTAGGGTGGGGAGAACTGGGGGTGTGGAGGTGACGACAAAGAACTGCCTCTGGATAAAGAGAAGACAAATGTGGCCCATAAGAAAATGGTGGTTTATAAAGGTAAAAGGGGAAACATCGAATTAGGATGAGGTGTTTAATTTTGATTGGGTGCGTTAATTAGGTGAGCCAAGGGGGCTTTTCATTACTGGACTTCAAATACATTAATAGCTGGACCTTGGTAGTCAGCCTCAGGAGGAGGAAGTGGCCAAATGAGAGAATAGACCTTGGTGGCTAGTTTTCAGAATGTAATCTAATGGTTTTTAGCAAGGTGGAGGGAATGAGAAGGATAAGGCCTGTCAGAGCCAGGTTTGCTATGTTCGAGTTGGCCAGAGTCCCGGCCCAGAGAAGTACACAGGCCCTTCAGCTTTCCACTCTGGAGCCTTCTTCATACCAAATCTGGGCAGAAGTGACTGGTTTTTCTCCCTACTCTTGATCCATCAGTCTCCTTCCTCAAGCACCTAGTCTTGACATTTGTAAGGATAAATAAATATATATGTTTTGGGTTCCAGTAGTGGAGATCAAATCTAGGACTGGATGACTGCTGGCCAGCCACTCCATCACTGAGAGATGTACCCCCTCCCTCCGCCAGCTTTTCTTTTGAGTGGGTAGGGTCTTTCTGGATTACCTGGTCTGGCCTTGAACTTGTTCTCTATTCCAGGCAATCTTAGACCTTTGATCTTCCCTTCCCAGTTTTGTCTTCAGATTAGCTGGAATTACAGTTCTGCTCTACCAGGCCTCTCTCTTTCTCCCTCTCTTCCATGATAAAGGCAACCATAAAAATCCTATAAAACATAAAATATCACAAAATTCTTTGAGATATATCCAGTTTCCTTAGAATATAGTAGCTTCCTTCAAAATGCTTTCTATTGAGTTTTTTTTTTTTTTTTTTTTTTTTTTTTTTTTTTTTTTTTTTAGGGATTTAGTAAAATGGCACATGTGTTTAATCCCAGTGCTTGGGAGACAGAGGCAGGTGCATCTCTGTGATTTCCAGAACAGCCAGGACTACATAGAGAGACCATGTCTCAAAAAAATAAAAATGAAAAAAAAAGAAAAGAAAAAAAGAAAGAACAAAAACCAGATGTCCTTAGGGTCACTTGGAGGTGGATGCCTTTGATTGCAGCACCTAGGGAGCACAGGCAGGAGAATCTTTGTTAGTTCAAAGTTGGCGTGGTCAACACGGTGAGTTTGAGGCTAGCTAAGGTTACATAATGGGACCCTGTCTCAGTTCATGGTTCTGGGGAATGGCTCCGTGGGTAAAATGTCTTGCAATGAGCATGAAAACCTAAGTTTGCACCTTTAACACACATAAAACACATTTCAGGTGCTCATGCCCTGAGCTACATTCTTTGTCTCACTTGGTAAAACTGTAAACAGTTTAACTGTTGCCTTAATGCCAGAACTATTCTGACTCCAGGCAGAAGAATACATCTGTCCAGTCAGTGATTGGTTATGTAACATGGGGCTTTGCCTTCCACTCTAGGGGTTTTGTATAGTTTGTTTGTTTCCCAGGCAGGACATAAGCGCTGTGCAGCAGGCTGACTTGCTTTGCAGCCTGGGCTCACCTACTTCAGACTCTCTGGCTTCATTTACAGTTCTGGCTTTTGTGTGCTGGGATTACATGAACTACCATGCCCAGCCAGCGCCCCCTCTATTAATGGAACTGAGTGACATTGTAGAAAAGATTTTTCGGAAGTTGTGACTGCTATTTGTAGACTCCACAAACTTGTTCTGGGACTCAGAATCCTTTGGGATTCCTGCTCCATGCGAACTTGACACATCCTCTTCCATGGAAGCCATCAAATATGAGTTTATATATTGCCAGAAGGGACTTGGCAGGTGTAATCAAAGCTCCAAATGTGCAAATTGTTCAACAGGAAGTCTTGGTTGGGTCCCATTCTGTCAAGGTCTCTCCAGTGGTGAGGAAGATCAAAGTAGCCTTCTGCTTGTGAGGAAGAAGGGGGCAGACAAGGGGTGCCAGAAATTTTGAGACAAGTGTTACCCTTGGGACTTTGGCTCCACCAAAACCAAGATCCCTAAATGCAAATCACTTACAGAGGAGCTGTCCTGATGTGGTTGCTGTGGCCCCTCCAACATGTAAATCATTCCCAAAATACATCTATAAAGGCAAGGCACTTAATGCATTGCTTCTTATATAGAGCACCCCTGATGCCCTGTAGGGATCACCTTTAACCTTGATTTCAACATGTAACATGGAGCAACCCCAACTTCAAGAAGCTGCTAGTAGACAGAAAGAGGAGGGGGGAGTAAGAGAGCAGTGGAAAATGATGACAGAATATCTAGGAAAGTTCTGGAGACTGCAGGTTGCAGGAGTGAGTTCTAGACCTAAAGTTAGCTGTGGTCCCCAAGGTCTCCAAGGCCCTACTGCTCAGTGCTGTTCTCACCTTGTCCTGCCCACTTCCAGCCTGCTTCAGGCTCTAAAAGCACAGAAGAGGATAAAAGCTTGGAGGTAGGGCAGAGGTAGGAGATGAGAGCATTTGAGAGGATGGAAAGGGAGGATGTGTGGTGCTCCCTTGGCTGCAGGTTCTAGCTATAGGACCTGGTCAGGGTGAAAAGGAGAGGCCCAGGTACTGGAAGGGCCAGGTGACCCGCAGACCTAGAAAGCTGTGACGTTGCACCTGGGACTTGGGGCCTTTCCTGACACGGAACTGCCTCTGCATTTAGACAGTAATGACAACAAGAAGGCCCACAAGAGCAATCATGGGATGCCTGCAGCAGCCAAGAAAGCTATTCTTTCTCAGCAAGTTGTAAGTATTGCAAAGGGTCTTGTGTCCTTGCCCATGAACACTTTTTATTTTAATTAATTAATTAATTAATTAATTAATTTCTAGGCAAAATTAATTAATTAATTAATTAATTTTGCCTAGAAACATGATATTGGTTGTTGCTAAATATGCTTTGCAGTAGTCCCACAAATATCTCCTCAAACTCACTTCTCCTAACTTTTCACAGGCATGTATAAAACAAAGTAATACAAACATGAAAATGAGGTTTTGACACCTTTATAATAGAGTTGAAGCCTCTCTCATGCACACAAATTCTAACATCGAGATGCCAGTGGTTCTGAAGCCTTAGTGTATATTAAAATCACCTGAAGAGCTCTCTCACACTCAAGTCACTGGGACTCAAGGAGTTTCTGAGTAGGTGGCTGTAACATTAGCAGTTAGGATGTCGAGGTAGGGGAATCTGAAGTGTTATTCTAGCCGGGGCTACATACTGAAAACCTGTCCACTCTGCTCCTACATTCCTAAACTACTAAAAAGTGTGTTTTTAATAAAGTTCCTGGGTGAGCTGCTATCCTGCACAGGGTCTCACTGAGGAGGACACAGACATTTCTTTACGAAACTGTCTGGCCATGGGGACCAGCTCTATTTAACACGTGTTGTTAACAATGTGCACACAGGCCTCAGAAGGGCAAGACAGATTTGTCTGGTGACTAGAGCTGTATTATCTTCAGCTGGCTACTGCAATGGAGCAGTTCAGATGTAAGGCCCCAAATCACAGGAAATTAGTATGGAACACCACTGGGTATGATACCCATAAGGCAGCTAGCATTCCTCCGTTTAGTCAAACACCTGCATCCTGCTTTGCCCTGGTGTTCTATGCAATGTGAGCCCACACCCAGACCAAACAAAAGAGTCTACCATCAGAGAGTGATCAAGGTCACGGGCCAGTTGGAGAATGGAAATAAACTCAATGAAATGAGGTTCTGGTGTTGCTGATAAAAATGGCATTGCTTAATTTAGTTTTATAAATACTCATGCTATCTGTATTTATGGCAGAGTAGGAATCTGAACTTCTCCAAAGAGAATGGTGGCTTCTTTATGTCAAAACCATTTCACCATAAATCTCTCCACGTCTCTGTCTCTCACTTTCTCTCTCTGTCTCTGTGTATGTCTCCCCCCTCCATTCACTCTTTCCCCATCTCGTCCTCCCACCCATCTCTTCTTCATAGACAGAAACCTGTGTTTTCCAGGCTGGCCTTGGACTCTGGATTGTAGCCAAGACTGGCTTTGAATTTCTGATTCTCCTGCCTTTACCTTCCAAGTGTGTGAGTTTATACCAGCCAATTTATGAATGTATTCTGTAAGTCAGAACATCATGTGACTATTTCACAGAGATTAACTAATGATTTGGATAATACGACTTTTAGAAGGACCGCTACATATGGTAAATTAAGTATGAATTTTAAACACAGTAGGCTGATTAGGTGGGAACATGATGAAATTTTAGCATGCTAATTGACAATCCTCTTAATTCCTCAAGATTTTGTCTTTGCATTTTCCATATATAATCCTTTTAAGAATTTTTGCTGATAAATGATGCACAAAGTCCATTGAATCTGATTGGGTAGTTCTGACAAACACTGGTTTGAAGGCTTTTTTCCTATTGTGTCCCTTTTATGAAGTCATAGAGTTCTCTTTTATATTATGCATCCCCTAAATGGTTACTTTACCATTAATGTTTCTTTTGACTGGAACAAGATGATGGTTTGTTTTTTATTACTCATCCTATGAATCTCTCAGTGTATTTTTTCTTTTTCTGTTTCATCCACTATTCAAGATGATTGCAATGCTGCAGGGGATTTCTATGGAATTGTTTCAAATAAATTTATTTAAATTTAGATCACTACTCATGAAAAGGGGAGGGAGTGTAGTAAGTTTGACAGTGGCTTCCTATCTCTTTTTTTAATTTAGCCATCTTATTGTTCTCCACTCATAAAAAAACAGCTTCGCTCTTAGAAGACTATACTATTCATTTAAATGGTGATTTGTTTGAATAATTTATCAAATTATTTCTGATGTTAAATCAGTAAAGTGAAGCAGTTAAAACAATTGTGAGTTCATTGAAAGTTTTAATAATTTCTGAATCAATAGGTTTTTATTTTATTTGGCATATTTTATTATTACATCAATGTATGAATCAATACACAGAAAAATAGTGATATCTAAATAATGTCTTGTTTGATTAAAACAAAATATACAGAAAAAATTAGGGACACTCAAATATGCTGCTAATAATATACCTTTAGACAGATCTTTTACCTCCATCTCCTGACTCCTTGGCAGCTGGTCACTGTGTGGGGAGTTAATGCATCATCCTGTTTGCAAACATTCCAGTACAGAAAGTAACAGGAAATGTGAGGTGTGTGTTGCTACAGAATCAAAAAGAGAATCTAAACCAGATGTTTCTAGCTTAGTATGTGGTTAGAAGCTCCGAACTAGGTCAATAAACATATAGGAATATGGGCTAAATGAAAATCTAATGAGCCATCTCTAAGGAGACCTGAGTCTCTGTGGGTCATCTGGTATTGGGAGGACTGCTATACTCTCCTAATATACATTCCTGTAAATGTACCACTTCTAGAAATTACGGTTTATTCCTAAAAAAAATACTCTGTGTGCTTCTTTTTTTCTTTATTAATTACACTTTATTCACTTTGTATCCCCCCTGTGGTTCCCTCCCTCCTCCTTTCCAAATCCCTCCCTTCCTACACCCTCTGCATGCATGCCCCTCCCCAAGTCCACTGATAGGGGAGGACTTCTTTTCCTTCCTTCTGATCCTAGTCAATTAGGTCTCATCAGGAGTAGCTGCAGTGTCTTCTGTGGCCTGGTAATGCTGCTTCCCCCTCAGGGGGAGGTAATTAAAGAGCAGGCCAATCAGTTCATGTCAGAGACAGTCCCTGTTCCTATTGCAATGGAACCCACTTGGATACTGAACTGCCATGGACTACATCTGTGCATGAGTCTTAGATTATCTCCATGCATAGTCCTTGGTTGGAATATTAGTCTTGGGAAAGACCCCTGTGCTCAGATTTTTTGGTTATGTTGCTTTCCTTGTGGAGTTCCTGTCCTCCCCAGATCTTACTGTTTCCCATTTCTTTCCTAAGATTCCCTGCACTCTGCCCAAAGGTTGCCCATAAGTCTCAGCATCTACATTGATAGTCTGCAGGGCAGAGCTTTTCAGAGGTCCTCTGTGTCAGGCTCCTGACTTGTTCCCTCTTTTCTCCTTCTTCTGATGTCCAGCCTCTTTGCCTTTCTGGATAGGAATTGAGCATTTTAGTAAGAGCCCTCCCTCTTGATTAGTTTCTT
Source organism: Meriones unguiculatus (assembly GCF_030254825.1). Lineage (NCBI taxonomy): Eukaryota > Metazoa > Chordata > Mammalia > Rodentia > Muridae > Meriones > Meriones unguiculatus. The sequence goes on from NC_083350.1 coordinate 86,067,383, forward strand.
TAGGTGTTTCTTTAGATTTTAGTAGGTTTATCCTATAGTATAAGTCTATATGAGTGAATATATACTGTGTGTGTCTTTCTGCTTCTGGGATACCTCACTCAGGATGATCTTTTCCAGATCCCACCATTTACCTGCAAATTCCATGATTTCCTTGTTTTTTTTATTGCTGAGTAATATTCCATTGTGTAGATATACCACAATTTGTGCATCCATTCCTCCACTGAGGGGCATCTGGGCTGTTTCCAGCTTCTGGCTATTACAAATAAGGCTGCTACAAACATGGTTGAGCAAATGTCCTTATTGTGTACTTGAGAATATTTTGGATATATGCCTAGGAGTGGTATAGCTGGATCTTGAGGAAGCGTTATTTCTAGTTGTCTGAGAAAGTGCCAGATTGCTTTCCAGAGTGGTTGTACAAGTTTACATTCCCACCAGCAGTGGAGGAGGGTTCCCCTTTCTCCACAACCTCTCCAGCATGTGTTGTCTATTGAGTTTTTGATCTTAGCCATTCTGATGGGTGTAAGGTGAAATCTTAGGGTCGTTTTGATTTGCATTTCCCTGATGGCTAATGAGGTTGAACATTTCTTTAAGTGTTTCTCTGCCATGTGATATTCCTCTGCAGAGAATTCTCTGTTTAGCTCTGTTCCCGATTTTTTTAAATTGGATTACTTGATTTTTTGCTGTTTAACTTCTTTAGTTCTTTGGATATTAGCCCTCTGTCAGATATAGGGTTGGTGAAGATCCTTTCTCAATCTGTAGGCTGTCATTTTGTTCTGAGGACAGTGTCCTTTGCTTTACAGAAGCTTTTCAGTTTCATGAGGTCCCATTTATTGATTGTTGCTCTTAGAGCCTGTGCTGTTGGTGTTCTGTTCAGGAAGTTGTCTCTTGTGCCAATGAGTTCAAGGGTACTCCCCACTTTTTCTTCTAAGCGGTTTAGTGTGTCCAGTTTTATGTTGAGGTCTTTGATCCACTTGAACTTTAGTTTTGTGCATGGTGATAAGTATGGATCTATTTGCATTTTTCTACATGTAGACTTCCAGTCAGACAAGCACCATTTGTTGAAGATGCTATCTTTTTTCCATTGAATGGATTTGGCATCTTTGTCAAAAATCAGGTGTCCATAAGTGTGTGGATTTATATCAGGGTCTTCTATTCGATTCCATTGATCCACCAGTCTGTTTCTATGCCAGTACCATGCAGTTTTTTATAACTGTTGCTCTATAGTACAGCTTGAGATCAGGGATGGAGATACCTCCTGAAGATCTTTTACTGTAGAGAATTGTTTTAGCAATTCTGGGTTTCTTGTCATTCCATATGAAGGTGAGAATTTTTCTTTCACGGTCTGTAAAGAATTGTGTTGGTAATTTGATGGGAATTGCATTGAATCTGTAGATTGCTTTTGGTAAGATGGCCATTTTTACTATATTAATCCTGCCAAGCCATGAGCATGGGAGATCTTTCCATCTTCTGATATCTTCTTCTAATTCTTCAGAGACTGGAAATTTTTTTCATACAAGTCTTTGACTTGCTTGGTTAGGTTCACACCAAGGTACTTTATGTCCTTTGTGGCTATTGTGAAGGGTGTTGTTTCCCTAATTTCTTTCTCGGCCCTTTTGTCTTTTGTATACAGGAAGGCTACTGATTTTTTTGAGTTAATTTTGTATCCGGCCACTTTGCTGAAGGTGTTAATCAGCTGTAGGAGTTCCCTGGTAGAATTTTTGGGGTCAGTCATGTATGCTATCATATCATCTGTGAACAGTGATACTTAGACTTCTTCCTTTCTAATTTGTATCCCCTTGATCTCCTTCAATTGTCTTATTGCTCCAGCTAGGACTTCAAGAACAATGTTGAAGAGATATGGAGAGAGTGGACAGCCTTGCCTTGTCCCTGATTTCAGTGGGAATGATTTAAGTTTCTCTCCATTGAGTTTGATGTTGGCTATAGGCTTGCTGCAGATCGCCTTTACTATGTTCAGGTATGTGCCTTGTATCCCTGATCTCTCCAATACTTTAAACATGAATGGATGTTGGATTTTGTCAAATGCCTTTTCAGCATCTAAGGAGATGATCATGTGGTTTTTCTCCTTCAGTTTGTTTATGTGGTGGATCACATTGATGGATTTACATATATTGAACCACCCCTGTATGCCTGGGATGAAGCCTACTTGGTCATAGTGGATGATGTCTTTGATGTGTTCTTGGATTTGCAAGTATTTTGTTGAGTATTTTTGCATCAATGTTCATGAGGGAGATCGGCCTGAAATTCTCTTTCTTAGTTGAGTCTTTCTGAGGTTTAGTACCAAGGTGACTGTGGCTTCATAGAATGAGTTTGGTAGTGTTCCTTCTTTTTCTATCTTGTGGAATAGTTTGAAGAGTATTGGTGTTAGCTCTTCTTTGAAGGTCTGTTAGAATTCGGCGCTGAAACCATCTGCCCCTGGGCTCTTTTTTGCATGGTAGACTTTTGATGACAGCTTCTATTTCCTTAAGGGATATAGGACTATTTAATTGGTTTATCTGGTCTTGATTCAGCTTTGGCATGTAGAGTCGATCAAGAAAATTGTCCATTTCATTTAGATTTTCAAATTTTGTGGCATATAGACTTTGGAAATAAGACCTAATTATTGTTTGGATTTCTTCAGTGTCTGTGGTTATGTCCCCCTTTTCATTTCTGATTTTGTTGATTTGGATAGTTTCTCTCTGACTTTTAGTTAGTTTGGCTAAGGGTTTGTCTATCTTGTTAATTTTCTCAAAGAACCCGCTCTTGGTTTCTTTGATTTTTTGAATTGTTGTATTTGTTTCTAATTTATTGATTGCAGCCCTGAGTTTGATTATTTCCAGCCGTCTACTTCTCTTTGGTGTGTGTGCTTCTTTTTTCTCTAGGGCTTTTAAGTGAGCCATTAAGTTCCTTGCAATGAGATGTTTCGAATTTCTTCTTGAAGGCACTTAGTGCTATGAACTTTCCTCTTAGCACTGCTTTCATTGTGTCCCATAAGTTTGGCTATGTTGTGCTTTCATTTTCATTGAATTCTAGAAAGTCTTTAATTTCTTTATTTCTTCTCTGACATAGCTGTCATTTAGAAGCAAGTTGTTCAGTTTCCATGTGTGTGTAGGCTTTTGCTATTTTTGTCATTGAGGTTCAGTTTTAGTCCATGGTGATCAGTTTTCTATTTTCCACTCAACCTAGTAAAGCAGGCGACACATATGTGTTTTAGTTTACAACACTGTGCTTTGCGTTTCTGTTCTTTCCTTGGAATCGGGTTTATGTGCTCTACTGCATGAGATACCAGTTTTCTGTTTTCCACTCAACCTAGTTAAGCAGGCGACATATATGTGATTTATTTTACGACACTGTGCTTTGTGTTTTTGTTCTTTGTTGGAAACGGGTTTATGTACTCTACTGCATGAGATATCAGTTTTCTGTTTTCCTCAGAACTTAGTTAAGCAGCGACACATATGTATTAGTTTACAGTGCTCTGTTTTGCGTTTCTGTTCTTTGGTTGGAAATTTGTTTATGTGCTGTGCTGTACTGCACCAGAAATCAGTTTTCTGGTTTCCACTCAACCTAGTTAATCAGGAGACATGTATGTGATTTAGTTTACAATGCTGTACTTAGCTTTTCTGTTCTTCCTTTGGAGATGGGTTTATGTGCTCTTCTCTACTTTATGAGATATCAGTTTTCTGTTTTACACTCAGCCTAGTTAAGCAGGCAACACGTATGAGATTTAGTTTAAAACACTGTGTTTTGCATTTCTGTTCTTTCATTGGAAAAATATTTATTTGCTCTACTGCATGAGATATCAGTTTTCTGTTTTCCACTCAACCTAGTTAAGCAGACAACAGGTATGTGATTCAGTTTACAGCACTGTGCTTTTTGCATTTCTATTCTTTCTTTGGAAATGGGTTTGTGTGCTCTACAGCTCTAGATATCTTTTTTCTTTTTTTCACTCAACCTAGTTAAGCAGACGACATGTATGTGATTTAGTTTACAATGCTGTGTTTGCGTTTCTGTTCTTTCATTGGTAACGGAATTCTGTGCTCTACAATGTGAGATATCACTATTATGTTTTCCACTCAACTTACTTAAGTGGGCGACACATATGTGATTTAGTTTTCAACGCTGTGTTTTGCGTTTCTGTTCTTTCCTTGAAAAAGTATGTATGTGCTCTCTGCACAAGATATTAGTTTTCTCTTTTCCATTCAACCTAGTTAAGCAGGTGACATGTATGTGATTTAGTTTACAGCACTGTGCTTTGCGTTTCTGTTCTTTTGTTGAAAATGTGTTTGTGTGCTCTACTGCACTAGATGACATTGTTCTCTTTTCCACTCAACCTAGTTAAGCAGGTGACACGTATGTGATTTAGTTTACCCCGCTTTGCTTTGCATTTCTTTTTTTTTTTCCGTTGGAATCAGGTTAATGTGCTCTATTGCATGAGATATAAGTTTTCAGTTTTCCACTCAATCGACTTAATCAGGCGACACGTATGTGATTTACTTTACAATGCTGTGTTTAGTGTTTCTATTCTTTAGTTGAAAAATTACTTCTATGCTCTACTGCACAAGATATATGTTTTCTGTTTTCCATTCAATCTAGTCAAGCGAGTGACACGTATGTCTTTTAGTTTACTACACTATACTAAGCTTTTCTGTTCTTCCGTTGGAGATGGTTTTATGTGCTCATCACTACATTGTGAGATTCAGTTTTCTGTTTTCCACTCAACCTTCTTAAGCAGGCAACACTTATGTGATTTAGTTCAAAACGCTGTGTTTTGCGTTTCTGTTCTTTTTTGGAAAAGGATTTCTGTGCTCTACTGCACGAGATACAATATTTTTCCCACTCAACCTATTTAAGCGAGTGACACATATTTCTTTTAGTTTATAGTGCTGTACTTAGCTTTTCTGTTCTTTCCTTGGAGATGGTTGTATGTGCTCTTCTCTACATTGCGAGATATCTGTTTTCTTTTTTCCATTCAAACTAGTTAAGCAGGCGACACGTATGTGCTTTAGTTTACAGCAATGTGCTTTATGTTTCTGTTCTTTTATTGGAAACGTGTTTGTGGGCTCTACTGCACTAGATATTATTTTTGTTTTATCCACTAATCCTAGTAAAGCAGGCAACACATATGTACTTTAGTTTACAACGTTGTGTTTGCGATTCTGTTATATCATTGGTAACAGAATTGGGTGCTTTACAGTGCGAGATATTACTTTTCTATTTTCCACTCTACCTATTTAAGCAGGCAACACATATGTGTTTTACACTACAATGTTTTGCTCTGCGATTCTGTTCTTTCATTGGAAATGGGTTTCTGTGCTCTACTCCATCAGATATTAGTTTTCTGTTTTCTTCTAAATCTTGTTAATCAGGCAACACGTATGTGTTTTAGTTTACAATGCTATGCTTTGCGTTTCTTTTCTTTCGATGGAAACGGGTTTCTGTGCATTACAGTGTGAGATAACACTTTTCTGTTTATTCTTGAGTCATTTCATTGGAAGCGTGTTTTTATGTGCTCTTGAGTCATTTCGTTAGAAGCAGGTTTTTATGTGCTTTTCAGTCTTTTCATTGGAAGCGGGTTTTTATGTGCTTCTCAGTCTTTTCATTGGAAGCAGGTTTTTCTGTGATTCTCAGTCTTTTCGTTGGAAGCGGGTTTTTCTGTGATTCTCAGTCTTTTCATTGGAAACGGGTTTTTCTGTACTTCTGGAGTCATTTCATTGGAAGCTGGTTTTTATGTGCTCTGGAGTCATTTCCTTGAAAGCGGGTTTTTATATACTTTTGAGTATTTTTGTTGGAAACGGGGTTTTTATGTGCTTCTTAGTCTTTTCGTTGGAAGCGGGTTTTTATGTGCTCCGGAGTCATTTTGTTGGAAGCGGGTTTTCATGTGCTCTGGAGTCATGTCTTTGGAAGTGGGTTTTTATGTGCTTCTCAGTCTTTTTGTTGGAAGCGGGTTTTTGGTGTTCTGGAGTCATTTCATTGGATGTGGGTTTTTATGTGCTGTTGAGTCAATTAGTTGGAAGTGGGTTTTTAAGTGCTCTGGTGTCATTTCATTGGAAGCAGGTTTTTATGAACTCTGGAGTCATTTTGTTGGAAGTGGGTTTTCATGTGCTCTGGAGTCATATCTTTGGAAGCGGGTTTTTATGTGCTTCTCAGTGTTTTTGTTGGAAGCGGGTTTTTGGTGCTCTGGAGTCATTTCGTTCGAATCGGGTTTTTATGTGCTGTTTAGTCATTTCTTTGGAAGCGGGTTTTTATGTACTATTGAGTCATTTCTTTTGGAAGCGGGTTTTTATGTGCTCTGGAATCATTGTGTTGGAAGCGGGTTTTTATGTGCTCTGGAGTCAATTTCTTGGAAGCAGGTTTTTATGTGCTCTGGAGCCATTTCATTGGAAGTGGTTTTTTATTGCTCTGGAGTAATTTCGTTGGAACCGGGTTTTTATGTGCTCTGGAGTCATTGAGTTGCAAGCGCATTTTTATGTGATTTTGAGTCATTTCATTGGAAGCGGGTTTTTATGTGCTTTTCAATCATTTCATTGGAAGTGTGTTTTTTAAGGGGTCTGGAGTCATTTCGTTTGAATTGGGTTTTTATGTGCTGTTGAGTCATTTCTTTGGAAGCCGGTTTTTATGTGCTCTGGAATCATTTCCTTGGAAGCAGGTTTTTATGTGCTCTGGAGTCATTTCCTTGGAAGCGGGTTTTTATGTGCTTCTCAGTCATTTCGTTGGAATCGGGTTTTTATGTTTTTTGCAGTCATTTCGTTGGAAGTGTGTTTTTATGTGCTTCTCAGTCATTTCGCTGGAAGCAGGTTTTTATGTGCTTCTAAGTCATTTCGTTGGAAGAGGGTTTTTATGTGCTGTTGAATCATTTCTTTTGGAATCGGGTTTTTATGTGCTTTGGAGTCATTTCCTTGGAAGCAGGCTTCTAAGTGCTCTGGAGTCATTTTGTTGGAAGCGGGTTTTTATGTTGCCGCTTACAACAAAATGACCTCAGAACACATAAAAGCCTGCTTCCAACGAAATGACGGTAGACAACAAGAAACCCGCTACCAAATAAATGATTCCAGAGCACATCAAAAGCCGCTTAAAAGGAAAAGACTCCAGAGCACAGAAAAATCCGCTGCCAACGAAATGACTGCAGGTCACATAAAAACTCGCTTCCAAGGAAAAGACGGAGAAGCATATAAAAACACACTTCCAACGAAAAAACCCCAGACCACAGAAAAACCCGTTTCCAATGAAATGACTCTAGGGCACAGAAAAACCTGATTCCAACAAAATGACCCAGACCACAAAAAAGCAACTCCACCGAAATGACTCCAGAGCACAGAAAAATCCGCTTCCATCGAAATGACTCTAGGGCACATAAACACCAATTTCCAATGAAAAGACTCAGAAGTGAAAAAAACCTGCTTCCAACAAAATGACTCCAGAGAACATAAAATCCCACTTCCAACGAAATGACTCAGAAGCACATAAAAACCCGCTTCATCGAAATGACTCCAGAGCACATAAAATTCAACTTCAAACAAAAAAGACTAAGATGCACACAAAAACTCGCTTCCAAACAAAGGACTCAGGAACACATAAAAACCCACTTCCAACGAAATGTCTCCAGAGCACATAAAAACCCACTTCCAACGAAATGACTCCAGAGCACATAAAAACCCGCTTCCAACGAAGTGACTCCAGAGCACTTAAAAACATACTTCCAACGAAATGACTCAGGAGCACATAAAAAACCGGTTTCAATGAAACGAGTCAAGAGCACTGTAAAATATTCTTCCAAGGAAATGACTCCAGAGCACAGAAAAACCCACTTCCAACGAAAAGAATGAAAAGCACTTAAAAACCCGCTTTCCACGAAATGACTCCAGAGTACAGAAAAACCTGTTTTCAACGAAATGACTCCAGAGCACATAAAAATCCGCTTCCAACGAAATGACTCCAGAGCACAGAAAAACCCGCTACCAAGAAAAGAGTGAAAAGTACTTAAAAACCCGCTTCCAAAGAAATGACTCCAGAGGAGTGAAAAACCCTTTTTCCAATGAAATGACAGCAGAACAGAAAAAAACCCGCTTCCAATGAAATGACTCAGAAGACAATAAAAACCCACTTCTAACGAAATGACTCCAGAGCACATAAAATTCCACATCAAAGGAAAAGCCTAAGAGGCACACAAAAACTCGCTACCAACGATATGACTCAGGAGCACATAAAAACCTGCTTCCAACGTAATGACTCAAGAGCACATAAAACCTGATTTAAAAAAAATGATTCAGAAGCACATTAAAAACTGCTTCAAAAGAAATGACTTCAGAGCACTTAAAAACCTGCTTCCAACGTAATGACTCCAGAGCACTTACAAAACTCATTTAAAACAAAATGACTGAGAAGCACATAAAAAACTGCTTCCAACGAAATGACTCCAGAGCACATAAAAACCCGCTGCCAAATAAAGGACTCCAGAGCACATAAAATCCCTCTTCCATTGAAATGACTCCAGAGCATTTAAAAACCTGCTTCCAATGACATGACTGAGAAGCACATAAAAACACGCTTCCAAGGAAATAACTTATAAAAACCTGCTTTCAATGAAATGACTCCAGAGTACATAAATACCCGCTTCCAAAAAAAATGACTCCAGAACTTAGAAAAACCCGCTTGCAATGAAATTATTCCAGAGCACTTAAAAACCCGCTTCCAACAAAATGCCTGAGAAACACATAAAAAACCGCTTTGATCAAAATGACTCCAGAGCACTTAAAGGCCCACTTCCAACGTAAAGTCTACACAGCACATGAAAACCCGCTTCCAACGAAATGACTCCAAATCACACATAAAAACCTGCTTCCAATGAAATGACTCAAGAGCACTTAAAAACCTGCTTCCAACGAAATGACTCCAGAGCACTTAAAAACCTGCTTCCAATGAAATGTCTACACAGCTCATAAAAACCTGCTTCCAATGAAATGACTCCAGAGCACTTAAAAACCTGCCTCGAACGAAATGTCTACACAGCACCTAAAAACCTGCTTCCAATGAAATTCCTCAGGAGGACATAAAAACCTGCTTCCAACTAAATGAGTCAAGAGCACTTAAAAGCCCGCTTCAAACAAAATGAATCCAGAGGACTTAAAAACTGCTTCCAACAAAGTGACTCCAGAGCACTTAAAAACCCACTTCCAAAGAAATGTCTACACAGCAAATAAAATCTGCTTTTAACGAAATGCCTCAGGAGCATATAAAAACCTGCTTCCAACGAAATGAGTCAAGAGCACTTAAAAGCCCGGTTCCAACAAACTGACTCCAGAGCACTTAAAAAACCGCAACCAACGAAATGACTCCAGAGCACATAAAAAACCTCTTCCAACGAAACGACATAAAAACCCGCTCTCAACTAAATGACTCCAGAGCACTTAAAAACCCGCTTCCAACGAAATGACTAGAAGTACTAAAAAATCCGCTTCCAACAAAATGACTCCAGAGCACTTGAAAACCCGCTTGCAACGAAATGACTCCAGAGCACTTAACAACCTGCTTCCAACGAAATGACTGAGAAGCACATAAACCCGTTTCCAACAAAATAACTCCAGAGCACATAAATACCTGCTTCCAACGAAATTACTCCAGAGCACTTCAGAACCTGCTTCCCAAGAAATTACTCAGGAGTACATAAAAACCCACTTCCAACTAAATGAGTCAAGAGCACTTAAAAGCCCTCTTCCAACGAAATTACTCCAGAACACTTAAAAACCCGCTTCCAACGAAATCACTCCAGAGCACTTAAAAATTTGCTTCCAACAAAGTGACTCCAGAGCACTTAAAAACCTGCTTCCAACATAATGACTGAGAAGTACATAAACCCGTTTCCAACAAAATAACTGCAGAGCACATAAAAACCCGCTTCCAATGAAATGTCTACACAGCAAATAAAAACCTGCTTCCAACGAAATGCCTCAGGAGCACATAAAAACCCGCTTCCAACAAAATGAGTCAACAGCACTTAAAAGCGGATTCCAACGAACTGACTTCAGAGCACTTAAAAACCCGCTTCCAGCGAAATGACTCCAGAACACATAAAAAACCACTTCCAACGAAATGTCTACAGAGCACATAAAAAAACCGCTTCCAACGGAATGTCTATACAGCAATTAAAAACCTGCTTCCAATGAAATGACTCAGGAGCACATAAAAACCTGCTTCCAACGAAATGACTCCAGAGCACTTAAAAACCTGCTTCCAACGAAGTGACTCAGGAGCACATAAAAACCTGCTTCCAATGAAATGAGTCAAGAGCACTTAAAAGCCCGGTTCTAATGAACTGACTCCAGAGCACTTAAAACCCACATCCAACGAAATGACTCCAGAGCACATAAAAAACCGCTTCCAATGAAATGACCCTGGAACTTAGAAGAACCCGCTTCCAACGAAATGATTCCAGAGCACTTCAAAACCTGCTTCCAACGAAATGAATCAAGAGGACTTAAAAACCTGCTTCAAAAGAAATGACTCCAGAGCACATAAAAACCCGCTTCCAACGAAATGTCTACACAGGAAATAAAAACCTGCTTCCAACAAAATTCCTCAGGACCACATAAAAACCTGCTTCCCCCTAAATGAGTCAAGAGCACTTAAAAGCCCGATTCCAACAAACTGGCTTCGGAGCATTTAAAAAGCCGCTTCCAACGAAATGAACGAAAAGCACATAAAAACCCGGCTCCAATGAAATGACTGCAGAGCACTTAAAAACCCGCTTCCAACGTAATGACTGAGAATTACATAAACCCGTTTCCAACAAAATAACTCCAGAGCCCATAAAAACCCGCTTCCAACGAAGTGAATCCAGAGCACTTAAAAACCCCCTTTGATCGAAATGACTCCAGAGCACTTAAAAACCCGATTTGAGGAGGGGCAAGATGGCGGCAGCACAGCAGGATCAGCACAGTGACCAGCAATCAGAACTCTCAGCCATAAAACACAGTCATTGTGTTTCCCAGGTGAGAGGATACCCCACGGTGGGGGATTCAATCAGCTTTTAACTCACCCGGCTAAACCGCAGAAGAGATCCCGGTTCCGCCAGACGCTTGGCTGCCGGCCGCCAGCCCCAGCCCCAGTGCAGAGCCACAAGCCACTGAACCGTGTGCACCACACTATCAGAGACTGGAATTTTCAGTCGAGAGATAACCCCAGGGTACAGGAAACAATTGGGACCGGCCTTAGGTCACCCAGACATCCCCTGGAAAAGACTCGGGCGGGTTCCACGGGCACCCCAGGAGCCAGCCCGGAGCCAGAGCTGGGGACCCAGGTTCCTGCACAGAGCCCTGCCTGCCTGCGCGCCTGATTTGCCGTCGGACATAGAAACGGCGGGTCTGATCTCAGAGCACTCAGCTCACCCCCAACCTGAAAAGGTCCCCGGAAAATTACACATCTGAGGGAGGCACTCATTCTCCCAAAAGCCGCAAAGGCAGACACAGGCAGTTTCTGCGCACCAGACAGCTGGCAGAGACTGAGCCGCCATCACACAGCTGTGCTCCAGGCACAGGCAGTTACTGCGGCCAGCCAGCTGGTGGACACTGAGCGGTGTGCACCAGGGCAAAAAAAGACACTGGGAGTCCGTGTCTCCAGAGAATCCACGGGGAAGGAAGGAAACTACTGACCTAAATCACCCAATCCTTCCCTAGAAAAAGTCTAGCAGTCTAGTGGGGCCGAGGCGCCAGCACTCAGCTGTGCTCCAGACACAGGCACAAACAGTTGAGGCGCGCCTGATGTCCAACTGGGTCACAGCAGCTGATCATTAAATTTACAACAAGAAACCCAGAAACAGGGCAGCTGCCCTCAGGACTTCCCTGGGTGAGAGGAGAACCCTCTCGACTAACAAAGACCACAGTTACCACTCAGGTCTATATCCCTGAGGTGAGCAACTCCTGAAAAAACACCAGCCATCCAGGGACTATACCCAAAAAGCTGAGAAGACATCCTTCAGGAAAAACCAGCTTTCTGCAAAGGGGATTCTCTCCACCACAGGATCCCCAGGAACCACCAGAAAATAACCCCAAACACCTAAGATAACACAATGGGTAGAGGCCAGCGTAAAAGCTCAAGCAACAAAAGACAGAGCAATATGGCATCTCCAGAACCCAGTTACCCAGGGGCAAGTAGCCCTGGATACCCCACCATAACTGAAATCCAAGAAGATGACCTAACAAGTATGCTCATGAAGATGATAACAGAGGAAACAAATAAGATTCGTAAAGACATAGAGGAAGATAAACTCAAACAGAATATTGCCATCCGTAAAGAAATAGAGGAAGCTGCAGCCAAACAGTTTATGGCCTTTAGAAAGGAAATGCTTAAAACACTGAATGAAATGATAGAAACAGAGTCAAAGGAACTAAAAGAAAAACAGGAAAGTACAATCAGACAGGTGAAGGAAGTAAACAAAACAACTCAAGACCTGAAGATAGAATTGGAAAAATTAAAGAAAACACAAATGGAAGAAATAATGGAAAGGAAGAATCTAGGAAAGAAAACAGGAACTACAGAGATAAGCATAACCAACAGACTACAAGAGATGGAAGAAAGAATCTCAGGTGTAGAAGATACAATGGAAGAAATCGATGTATCTGTCAAAGAAAATGTTAAACCCAAACAATTCCTGACACAGACCGTCCAAGAAATGCAAGACAATATGAAAAGACAAAACCTAAGAATAATAGGTATAGAGGAAAAAGAAGACTCCCTTCTCCAAGGCCCAGAAAATATTTTCAACAAAATCATTGAAGAAAATTTCCCCAAGCTAAAGGAGAGGCCAATTAGAATACATGAGGCCTACAGAACACCCAACAAATTTGACCAGAAAAGAAAATCCTCCCGCCACATAATAATCAAAACAGTAAGTATACAGAACAAAGAAAAAATACTAAAAGCTGCAAGGGAAAAAGGCCAAGTAACATATAATGGCAAACCCATTAGAATCACACCTGACTTTTCAACAGAGACTATGAAAGCCAGAAGGGCCTGGACGGATATCATGCAGACCCTAAGAGAACACAGATGTCAGCCAAGGCTACTATACCCCGCAAAACTCTCAGTCCTCATAGATGGAGAAAACAAGATATTCAATGACAAAAACAAATTTCAACAATACCTACAAACAAATCCAGCATTACAGAAGACACTGGAAGGGAAAATACAACCCAAGAAAGCTAGCTACATTCAAGAAAACACAGGAAATAAATAACCTCACTTCAGTAAAACAAAAAGCAACCAAGCACACAACCTGATGACCACTGCCAAGATCAAAATCAAGGGATCTAACAGCCACTGGTCATTAATCTCTCTCAACATCAATGGACTCAACTCTCCAATAAAAAGACACAGATTAACAGAATGGATACGTAAACTAAACCCAGCAATCTGTTGCATACAAGAAACACACCTAAGACACAAAGATAGACATTACCTGAGGGTAAAGGGTTGGAAGACGACTTTCCAAGCAAACGGACCCAAGAAGCAAGCAGGAGTAGCCATTCTAATATCTGATAAAATAGACTTTCAACCAAAATTAATCAAAAGAGATGGGGAAGGACACTTCATACTCATCAAGGGAAAATTCCACCAGGAAGACATCACAATCCTGAACATCTATGCCCCAAATACAAGGGCACCCACATTTGTGAAAGAAACATTGATAAAATTTAAAGCACATATAGATCCCCACACATTAATAGTGGGAGACTTCAACACCCCACTCTCAACAAAGGACAGGTCAACAAAACAGAAATTAAACAAAGAAACAATGTCTCTGACAGAGGTCATGAATCAAATGGACCTAACAGACATTTACAGAACTTTACACCCAAACACAAAAGACTTTACCTTCTTCTCAGCACCTCATGGAACCTTCTCCAAAATAGACCATATAGTGGGTCACAAAGCAAGCCTCAACAGATACAAGAAGATTGAAATAATCCCATGTATCTTGTCTGATCACCATGGAATAAAGCTGGACCTCAACAATAACAGAAATAACAAAAAGCCTACACACACATGGAAACTGAACAACTTGTTACTAAATGACAGCTGGGTCAGGGAAGAAATAAAGAAAGAAATTAAAGTCTTTCTAGAAATCAATGAAAATGAAGACACAACATACCCGAACTTGTGGGACACAGTGAAAGCAGTGCTAAGAGGAAAGTTCATAGCACGAAGTGCCTTCAAGAAGAAATTCGAGACAGCTCATTCAAGCACCCTAATGGCTCACTTAAAAACCCTAGAAAAAGAAGAAGCAGACACACCAAGAAGGAGTAGACGGCTGGAAATAATCAAACTCAGGGCTGAAATCAATCAATTGGAAACAAATAAAACAATTCAAAGAATCAATGAAACCAAGAGCTGGTTCTTTGAGAAAATCAACACGATCGACAATACCCTTAGCCAGGCTAACTAAAAGGCAGAGAGACACCACCCAAATCAACAAAATCAGAAATGAAAAGGGGGATATAACTACAGACACTGAGGAAATCCAAACAATCATTAGGACTTACTTCAAAAGTCTATATGCCACAAAATTTGAAAATCTAAATGAAATGGACAATTTTCTTAATCGATTTGACTTACCAAAGCTGAATCAGGACCAGGTAAATCAACTAAATAGTCCTATATCCCCCAAAGAAATAGAAGCGGTCATCAAAAGTCTCCCATCCAAAAAAAGCCCAGGACCAGATGGCTTCAGTGCAGAATTCTACCAGACCTTCAAAGAAGAGCTAACACCAATTCTCTTCAAACTATTCCACAAAATAGAAACAGAAGGAATATTACCAAATTCATTCTATGAAGCCACAGTCACCTTGGTACCTAAACCTCACAAAGACTCAACAAAGAAAGAGAATTTCCGGCCAATCTCCCTTATGAACATTGATGCAAAAATACTTAATAAAATACTTGCAAACCGAATCCAAGAACACATCAAAGATATTATCCACTATGACCAAGTAGGCTTCATCCCAGGTATGCAGGGGTGGTTCAATATACGGAAATCCATCAATGTGATCCACCATATTAACAAACTGAAAGAAAAAAACCACATGATAATCTCCCTAGATGCTGAAAAAGCCTTTGACAAAATCCA
This sequence comes from Meriones unguiculatus, assembly GCF_030254825.1. NCBI lineage: Eukaryota > Metazoa > Chordata > Mammalia > Rodentia > Muridae > Meriones > Meriones unguiculatus. Next base: position 86,082,498 of record NC_083350.1, read on the forward strand.
ACATCCATTCATGTTCAAAGTATTGGAGAGATCAGGGATACAAGGCACATATCTAAACATAGTAAAGGCGATATACAGCAAGCCTATAGCCAACATCAAACTGAACGGAGAGAAACTTAAAGCAATCCCACTGAAGTCAGGGACAAGACAAGGCTGCCCACTCTCTCCATATCTCTTCAACATAGTACTGGAAGTCCTTGCTAGAGCAATAAGACAGTTGAAGGAGATCAAGGGGATACAAATTGGAAAGGAAGAAGTCAAATTATCACTATTTGCAGATGATATGATAGTATACGTGAGTGACCCCAAAAACTCTACCAGGGAACTCCTACAGCTGATAAACACCTTCAGCAAAGTGGCCGGATACAAAATTAACTCAAAAAAATCAGTAGCCCTCCTGTATACAAAAGACAAAAGGGCTGAGAAAGAAATTAGGGAAACAACACCCTTCACAATAGCCACAAAGGACATAAGGTACCTCGGAGTAACCCTAACCAAGGAAGTCAAAGACTTGTATGAAAAAAAATTCAAATCTCTGAAGAAAGAATTAGAAGAAGATATGAGAAGATGGAAAGATCTCCCATGCTCATGGCTTGGCAAGATTAACATAGTAAAAATGGCCATCTTACCAAAAGCAATCTACAGATTCAATGCAATGCCCATCAAATTACCAACACAATTCTTTACAGACCTGGAAAGAAAAACTCTCAACTTCATCTGGAATAACAAGAAACCCAGAATTGCTAAAACAATCCTCTACAATAAAAGATCTTCCGGAGGTATCTCCATCCCTGATCTTAAGTTGTACTATAGAGCAACAGTTTTAAAAACTGCATGGTACTGGCATAGAAACAGAATGGTGGATCAATGGAACCGAACAGAGGACCCAGAAATAAACCCACACACTTATGGACACCTGATCTTTGACAAAGACGCCAAAACCATACAATGGAAAAAAGATAGCATCTTCAACAAATGGTGCTGGTCTAACTGGATGTCTACATGTAGAAAAATGCAAATAGATCCATACTTCCACCTTCCCGATGGTGAGTGCTCTCTGTCACGAACAATTCCACATTTGGCTAAGGCTGAGGATCTGGCTTGCTTCCATGTATGTGGACCTATCTGCATTGCCCATGTGGCATGCCTGGGTTGGCTACCCAGAGGCTATTTAAGCTGTGGGCTGGCTTTCCCCAAGGTCCGAGGATTGTTCAAGGTTTCTGAATAAACTGCATTGAAAAAAAAAACCCGATTTGATCGAAATGACTCCAGAGCACATAAAAACCCACTTCCAACTTAATGTCTACACAGCACATAAAAATACAGTTTCAACGAAATGTCTATACAGCGCATAAAAACCCGCTTGCAACGAAATGACTCCAGAGCACATAAAAACCCACTTCCAACTTAATGTCTACACAGAACATAAAAACACACTTCCAACGAAATGTCTACACAGCGCATAAAAACCCGCTTTCAACGAAATGACTCCAGAGCACTTAAAAACCCGCTTCCAACGAAATGAATGAGAAGCACATAAAAACCCGCTTCCAACGATATGAGTCAAGAGCACTTAAAAGCCTGATTCCAACAAAGTGACTCCAGAGCACTTAAAAACCCGCATCCAACGAAATGACTACAGAGAACATAAAAAACCACTTTCAACGGAATGACTGAGAATCACATAAAAACCCGCTTCCAACGAAATGACTCCAGAGCACATTTAAAACCGCTTCAAAAGAAATGACTCCAGAACACATAAAAACCCGCTTCCAACGAAATGACTCCAGGACACATAAAAACCTGCTTCCAACGAAATGACTCCAGAGCACATAAAAACCCACATCCAACGAAATATCTACATAGCAAATAAAATCTGCTTCCAATGAAATGCCTCAGGAGCACATAAAAACCAGCTTCCAACGATATGAGTCAAGAGCACTTAAAAGCCTAGTTCCAACGAACTGACTCCAGGGCACATAAAAAAACAATTCGAACGCAATTACTGAGACATACATAAACCTGTTTCCAACAAAATAACTCCAGAGCACATAAAATCCCGCTTCCAACGAAGTGACTCCAGAGTACTTAAAAATGTGCTTTGATCGAAATGACTCCGAGCACTTAAAAACCCAATTACAACGAAATGTCTACACAGCACATAAAAATACGCTTCCAACGAAATGTCTACACAGCGCATAAAATCCCGCTTCCAACGAAATAATTCAGGAGCACTTAAAAACCCGCTTCCGACAAAATGAGTCAAGAGCACTTAAAAGCCGGTTCCAACGAACTGACTCCCGAGCATTTAAGAACCCCCTTCCAACGAAATGACTCCTATGCACTTAAAAACCCGCTTCCAACAAAAAGTCTACACAGCACATAAAAACCCGCTTCCAATGAAATGCCTACACAGCACATAAAAACCCGCTTCCAACGAAATGACTCCAGAGGACATAAAAACCCGCTTCCAATGAAATGACTGAGTAACACAAAAACCGTCTTCTAACGAAATGACTCGGGAGCACATAAAAACCCGCTTCCATCAGAAAGACTCAAGAGCACTTAAAAACCTGCTTCCAACGAAATGACTCGGGAGCACATAAAAACCCGCTTCCAACGAAATGTCTACACATCAAATAAAAACCTGCTTCCAACGAAATTCCTCAGGAGCACCTAAAAACCCGCTTCAAACTAAATGAGTCAAGACTACTTAAAAGCCTGATTCCAAAGAACTGACTCCAGAGCACTTAAAAAACCATTTCCAATGAAATGACTGAGAAGCACATAAAAACCCGCCTCCAATGAAATGACTCCAGAAGACTTAAAAACCCGATTTCAACGTAATGACTGAGAAGTACAAAAACCCGTTTCAACCAAAATAACTCCAGAGCACTTAAAAACCCGCTTTGATTGAAATGACTACAGAGCACATAAAAACCCACTTCCAAAAAAATGTCTACACAGCACATAAAAAGACGCTTCCAACAAAATGTCTACACATCACATAAAAACCCGCTTCCAACGAAATGATTCAGGAACACTTAAAAGCCCGATTCCAACATAATGACTGAGAAGTACATGAAACCATGTACAACAAAATAACTCCAGGGCATAAAAACCCACTTCAATCCAAGTGACTCCAGAGAACTTAAAAACCTGCTTCCAACGAAATGTCTACACAGCACATAAAAATCTGCTACCAACGAAAAGAATCCTGAGCACTTAAAAATGCACTACCAATGAAAAGACTCCAGAACACATAAAAACCCGCTTCCAACGAAATGACTCCAGAGAACATATTAACCCTCTTCCAATGAACTGACTCCAGAGGACTTAAAAACCCGTTTGATCGAAATGACTCCAGAGCACTTAAAAACCTTATTTGATCAAAATGACTCAAAAGTACTTAAAAACCCACTTCCAAAGAAATGTCTACACAGCACATAAAAACCCGCTTCCAACGAAATGTCTACACAGCGCATAAAAACCCACTTTCAACGAAATGATTCAGGAGCACATAAAAACCCACTTGCAACGAAAGACTCCAGAGTACATAAAAACAGGATTCCAACGAAGTGTCTTCAGAGAACTTAAAAACCCCCTTCCAACGAAATGACTAAGAAGCACATAAAAACTCGCTTCCAACAAAATGTGTACACAGCACAAAAAAACCGCTTCCAATGAAATGCCTCAGGAGCACATAAAAATCCGCTTTCAAGGATATGAGTCAAGAGCACTTAAAAGCCCAATTCCAACAACCTGAAACTTGTTCCTGTGCTGTACAGTGCGATATATCACTTATCAGTTTTCCTGTATTCCTAATTGAGTGAGCAACACACATGTGATTTAGTTTACAAAGTATTGCTTTGCGTTTATGTTCTTTCCTTGGAAACTTGTTACTGTTAGGAACAAGTTAGGGTTAGGGTTAGGGTTAGGGTTAGGGTTAGGGTTAGCGTTAGAGTTAGGGTTAGGGTAGGGTTAGGGTTAAGGTTAGGGGGTTAGGGTTAGTGTTAGGGATAGGGTGAGGGTCAGATTCAGGGTCAGGGTCAAGGTCAGGGTAAGGGTTAGGGTTAGGGTTATATCAATTTTCAGTTTCCTGTTATAATAATTGAACAGGCAAAACGTATGTGAATTAGTTTACAAAGTAGTGCTTTGCGTTTCTGTTCTTCTGTTGGAAACTTGTTTCTGTGCTGTACAGTGTGATATGTCACTTTTCAGTTTGCCTGTTATAATAATTGAACCGGCGACACATATATGAATTAGTTTACAAAGTTGTGCTTCGCGTTTCTGTTCTTTCATTGGAAACTTGTTCCTGTGATGTACAGTGTGTTATATCACTTTTCAGTTTTCCTGTATTCCTAATTGAGCGCGTGACACACATGTAATTCAGTTTACAAAGTAGTGCTTTGCATTTACGTTCTTTCGTTGGAAACTTGTTCCTGTTAAGGTTAGGGTTAGGGTTAGGGTTAGGGTTAGGGTTAGGGTTAGGGTTAGAGGTAGGGTTAAGGTTAGGGTTAGGGTTAGGTTATGGTTAGGGTTAGGGTTAGGGTTAGGATTAGGGTTAGGGTAGGGTTAGGGAAGGGTTAGGGTTAGGGAAGGGTTAGGGTTAGGGTTAGGGTTATGGTTAGGGTTAGGGGTTAGGGTTAGGGTTAGGGTAAGGGTTAGGGGGTTAGGGTTAGGGTTAGGGTAAGGGTAATATCACTTTTCAGTTTTCCTGTTCTAATAATTGAACAGGCGACACGTATGTGAATTAGTATACAAAGTTGTGCTTGGCCTTCCTGTTCTTTCGATGGAAACTTGTTTCTGTGCCATACAGTGCGAGATAACACTTTTCAGTTTTCCTGTATTCTTAATTGAGCGAGCGACACACATGTGATTCCGTTTAAAAGTAGTGCTTTGCTTTTCTATTCTTTTGTTAGAAACTTGTTGCTGTGATGTACAGTGTGATATATCACTTTTCAGTTTTCCTGTATTCCTAATTGAGCGCGTGACACACATGTAATTCAGTTTACAAAGTAGTGCTTTGCATTTATGTTCTTTCGTTGGAAACTTGTTCCTGTTAGGAACATTTTAGGGTTAGGGTTAGGGTTGTATCACTTTTCAGTTTTCCTGTTCTAATAATTGAACAGGCGACACGTATGTGAATTAGTATACAAAGTTGTGCTTGGCCTTCCTGTTCTTTAGATGGAAACTTGTTTCTGTGCTGTACAGTGTGAGATAACACTATTCAGGTTTCCTGTATTCCTAATTGAGCGAGAGAAACACATGTGATTCCGTTTAAAAGTAGTGCTTTGCTTTTCTGTTCTTTCGTTGGAAACTTGTTCCTTTGCTCTACAGTGTGATATATCACTTTTCAGTTTTCCTGTATTCCTTATTGAGTGTGTGACACACATGTAATTCACTTTACAAAGTAGTGTTTTGCGTTTACGTTCTTTCATTGGAAAGTTGTTCCTGTTAAGAACAAGATAAGGTTAGGGTTAGGGTTAGGGATAGGGTTAGGTTAGGGATAGGGTTAGGGTAAGTGTTAGGGTTAGCGGTAGGGGTAGGGTTAGGGTTAGGGTTTGGGTTAGGGTTAGGGTTAGGGTTAGGGTTATATTACTTTTCAGTTTTCCTGTTATAATAATTGAACAGGCGACACGTATGTGAATTAGTTTACAAAGTTGTGTTTTGCCTTTCTGTTCTTTCGATGGAAACTTGTTTCTTTGCCCTAGAGTTCTATATATCACTTTTCAGTTTTCTTGTATTCCTAATTGTGCGAGCGACACACATGTGAATTAGTTTACAAAGTAGTGATTTGCGTTTCTGTTCTTCTGTTGGAAACTTGTTTCTGTGCTGTACAGTGTGATATATAACTTTTCAGGTTTCCTGTTATAATAATTGAACAGGCAACATGTATGTGAATTAGTTTACAACGTTGTGCTTTGCCTTTCTGCTCTCTCGATGGAACCTTGTTTCTGTGCCATACAGTGCGAGATAACACTTTTCTGTTTTCCGGTATTCCCAATTGAGCGAGCGACACACATGTGATTCCGTTTAAAAGTTGTGCTTTGCCTTTTTGTTCTTTCGATGGAAACTTGTTTCTTTGCCGTATAGATCGATATATCACTTTTCAGTTTTCCTGTATTCCTAATTGAGCGAGCGACACACGTGTGATTTAGTTTACAAATTAGTGCTTTGTGTTTCTGTTCTTGTGATGGAAACTTGTTTCTCTGCTGTACAGTGTGATATATCACTTTTCAGTTTTCCTGTTATAATAATTGAACGGGTGACATGTATGTGAATTAGTTTACAAAGTAGTGCTTTGCGTTTCTGTTCTTTAGTTGGAAACTTGTTCCTGTGATGTACAGTGTGATATATCACTTTTCAGTTTTCCTGTATTCCTAATTGAGTGAGTGACACACATGTGATTCAGTTTACAAAGTATTGCTTTACGTTTACGTTCTTTCGTTGGAAACTTGTTCCTGTCGGAAGAAGTTAGGGTTAGGGTTAAGGTTAGGGTTAGGGGTTAGGGTTAGGGTTAGGGTTAGGGTTAGGGTTAGGTGGTTAGAGTTAATGTAACAGTTAGGGTTAGGGTTAGGGTTAGGGTTAGGGTTAGGGAAGGGTTAGGGTTAGCGTTAGGGTTAGGTTTATGTTAGGGTTAGGGTTGGGGTTACTATTAGTGTTAGGGTTAGGGTTAGGGGTTAGTTTTAGGGTTAGCGTTAGGGTTAGGGTTATGTTAGGGTTACGGTTAGAGTTAGGATTAGTGTTAGTGTTAGGGTTAGGGTTAGGGTAGGGTTAGGGTTAGGGTTAGGGTTAGGGTGTTAGGGTTAGGGTTAGTGTTAGGGTTATATTACTTTTCAGTTTTCCTGTTATAATAATTGAACAGGTGACTCGTATGTGAATTAGTTTACAAAGTTGTGCTTTGCCTTTCTGTTCTTTCGTTGGAAACTTTTTCCTGTGATGTACAGTGCGATATATCACTTTTCAGTTTTCCTGTATTCTTAATTAAACGAGTGACACACATGTGATTCAGTTTACAAAGTAGTGTTTTGCGTTTACGTTCTTTCATTGGAAAGTTGTTCCTGTTAAGAACAAGATAGGGTTAGGGTTAGGGTTAGGGATAGGGTTAGGTTAGGGTTAGGGTTAGGGTAAGTGTTAGGGTTAGCGTTAGGGGTTAGGGTTAGGGTTAGGGTTATATCACTTTTCAGTTTTCTTGTATTCCTAATTCTGCAAGCGACACACATGTGAATTAGTTTACAAAGTAGTGCTTTGCGTTTCTGTTCTTCTGTTGGAAATTTGTTTCTGTGCTGTACAGTGTGATATATCACTTTTCAGTTTTCCTGTTATAATAATTGAACGGGCGACACATATGTGAATTAGTTTACAAAGTAGTGCTTTGCGTTCTGTTCTTCTGTTGGAAACTTCTTTCTGTGCTTTACAGGGTGATATATTACTTTTCAGTTTTCCTGTTATAATAATTGAACGGGCGACACGTATGTGAATTAGTTTACAAAGTTGTGCTTTGCGTTTCTGTTCTTTCGATGGAAACTTGTTTCTGTGCTGTACAGTGCGAGATAACACTATTCAGGTTTCCTGTATTCCTAATTGAGCGAGAAAAACACATGTGATTCCGTTTAACAGTAGTGCTTTGCTTTTCTGTTCTTTCGTTGGAAACTTGTTCCTGTGATGTACAGTGCGATATATCACTTTTCAGTTTTCCTGTATTCCTAATTGAGTGAGGGACACACATGTGATTCAGTTTACAAAGTAGTGCTTTGCGTTTACGTCCTTTCGTTGGAAACTTGTTCTTGTTAGGAACATGTTAGGGTTATGGTTAGGGTTAGGGTTATATCACTTTTCAGTTTTCCTGTTATAATAATTGAACAGGCGACACGTATGTGAAATAGTTTACGAAGTTGTGCTTTGCCTTTCTGTTCTTTCGATGGAAATTTGTTTCTTTGCCGTATAGTTCGATATATCACTTTTCAGTTTTCCTGTATTCCTAATTTAGTGAGTGACACACGTGTGAATTAGTTTACAAAGTAGTGCTTTGTGTTTCTGTTCTTGTGATGGAAACTTGTTTCTGTGCTGTACAGTGTGATATATCACTTTTCAGTTTTCTGTTTATAATAATTGAACGGGCGACAAGTATGTGAATTAGTTTACAAAGTAGTGCTTTGCATTTCTGTTCTTCTGTTGGAAACTTGTTTCTGTGCTGTACAGTTTGATATGTCACTTTTCAGTTTTCCTGTAATAATAATTAAACGGGCGACATGTATATGAATAAGATTACAAAGTTGTGCTGTGCGTTTCTGTTCTTTAGTTGGAAACTTGTTCCTGTGATATACAGTTCTATATATCACTTTTCAGTTTTCCTGTATTCCTAATTGAGCGAGTAACACACATGTGAATTAGTTTACAAAGTAGTGCTTTGCGTTTCTGTTCTTTTTTTGGAACCTTGTTTCTGTGCTGTACAGTGTGATATATCACTTTTCAGGTTTCCTGTTATAATAATTGAACAGGCGACACGTATGTGAATTAGTTTACAAAGTTGTTCTTTTCATTTCTGTTCTTTCGATGGAAACTTGTTTCTGTGCCATACAGTGCGAGATAACACTTTTCAGTTTTCCTGTATTCTTAATTGAGTGAGCTACACACATGTGATTCTGTTTAAAAGTAGTGCTTTGCTTTTCTGTTCTTTTGTTGGAAACTTGTTCCTGTGATGTACAGTGTGATATATCACTTTTCAGTTTTCCTGTATTCCTTATTGAGTGTGTGACACACATGTAATTCACTTTACAAAGTAGTGCTTTGCGTTTACGTTTTTTCGTTGTTTAGGGTTAGGGTTAGGGTTAGGGTTAGGGTCAGGGTTAGGGTGAGGGTAGGGTTAGGGTTAGGGTTAGGATTAGGGTTAGGGTAGGGTTAGCGTTAGGGGGTTAGGGTTAGGGTTAGGGTTATATCACTTTTCAGTTTTCCTGTTATAATAATTGAACAGGTGACACGTATGTGAATTAGTTTACAAAGTTGTGCTTTGCCTTCCTCTTCTGTGGATGGAAACTTGTTTCTTTGCTGTACAGTTCCATATATCAGTTTATAGTTTTCCTGTATTCCTAATTGAGCGAGCGACACGCATGTGATTCCATTTAAAAGTAGTGCTTTGCTTTTCTGTTCTTTCGTTGGAAACTTGTTCCTGTGCTGTACAGTGCGATATATCACTTTTCAGTTTTCCTGTATTCCTAATTGAGCGAGTAACCACATGTGATTTAGTTTACAAAGTAGTGCTTTGCTTTTCTGTTCATTCTTTCGAAACTTGTTCCTGTGCTGTACAGTGTGATATATCACTTTTCAGTTTTCCTGTTATAATAATTGAACGGGGGACACGTATGTGAATTAGTTTACAAAGTTGTGCTTTGCGTTTCTGTTCTTTCGATGGAAACTTGTTTCTGTGCCATACAGTGCGAGATAACACTTTTCAGTTTTCCTGTATTCTTAATTGAGCGAGCGACACACATGTGATTCCGTTTAAAACTAGTGCTTTGCTTTTCTGTTCTTTTGATGGAAACTTGTTCCTGTGATGTACAGTGTGATATATCACTTTTCAGTTTTCCTGTATTCCTAATTGAGCGAGTGACACACATGTAATTCAGTTTACAAAGTAGTGCTTTGTGTTTACGTTCTTTCGTTGGAAACTTGTTTCTGTTAGGAACAAGTTAGTGTTAGTGTTAGGGTTAGGGTTAGGGCAGGGTTAGTGTTAGGGTTAGGATTAGGGTTAGGGTAGGGTTAGGGTTAGGGTTAGGGTTAGGGAAGGGTTAGGGTTAGGGTTAGGGTTAGGGTTAGGGGTTAGGGTTAGGGTTAGGGTTAGGGGGTTAGGGTTAGGGTTAGGGTTAAGTTTATATCACTTTTCAGTTTTCCTGTATTCCTAATTGAGCGAGTGACACACATGTAATTCAGTTTACAATGTAGTGCTTTGCCTTCCTGTTCTTTCGATGGAAACTTGTTTCTTTTTTTTTTCTTAAATTTTTCATCAATTACACTTTATTCATTCTGCATCCCCCATAAGCCCCTCCCTCCCCTCTTAATCCCACCCTCCCTCCTCCCTCTGCTTGCATGCCACTCTCCAAGTCCACTAATAGGGGAGGTTCTCCTCTCCTTTCTAATCTTATTCTGTCAGTTCACATCAAAAGTGGCTGTATTGTCCTCTACTGTGGCCTGGTAAGGCTGCTCCCCCCCCAGAGGGAGGTGATCCAAGAGCAGGCCAATCAGATTATGTCAGAGGCAGTCCCTCTTCACATTACTATGTAACCCAATTGGACTCTGAACTGCCCTGGGCTACATCTGTGCAGGGGTTCTGGGTTATCTCCATGAATAGTCCTTGGTTGGAGTATGAGTCTCTGGGAAGTTCCCTATGTTCAAATTTTCTTGTTCTGTTGCTCTCCTTGTGGAGACCCTGTCCTCTCCAGCTCTTACTATTTCCCAGTTCTTACCTAAAATTCCGTTCACCTGCCCAACAGTTGCCCATCCGGCTCAGCATCTGCTTTGATAGTCTGAAGGGCAGAGGCTTTCAGAGGTCCTCTGTGGGAGCTTCCAACGTTGTTTCCTGTTTTCTTCTTCTTCTGATGTCCATCCTCTTTGCCTTTCTGGATGGGGATTGGACGTTTTAGTTAGGGTCCTCTCTCTTGCTTAGTTTCTTTAGATGCACAGGTTTTAGTGGGTTTGTCCTATGTTGTATGTCTATATGAGTGAGTATATACCATGTGTGTCTTTTTGCTTCTGGGACAACTCACTCAGGATGATCCTTTCCAGATCCCACCATTTACCTGCAAATTTCATGATTTCCTTATTTTTCATTGCTGAGTAATAATCCATTGTGTAGATGTACCACAATTTCTGCATCCATTCTTCAGATGAGGGGCATCTGGGTTGTTTCCAGCTTCTGGCTATTACAAATAAAGCTGCTACAAACATGGTTGAGCAAATGTCCTTTTTGTGTACTTGAGCCTCTTTTGGATATATGCCCAGTAGTGGTATGGCTGGATCTTGAGGAAGCGCTATTCCTAGTTGTCTGAGAAAGCGCCAGATTGATTTCCAGAGTGGTTGTACAAGTTTACATTCCCACCATCAGTGGAGAAGGGTTCCCCTTTCTCCACAACCTCTCCAGCATGTGTTGTCACTTGAGTTTTTGATCTTGGCCATTCTCATGGTTGTAAGGTGAACCTCAGGGTTGTTTTGATTTGCATTTCCCAAATGGCTAGTGAGGTTGAGCATTTCTTTAAGTGCTTCTCTGCCATTCGGTATTCCTCTACAGAGAATTCTCTGTTTAGCTCTCTTCCCCATTTTTTAAGTGGATTACTTGGTTTGCTGCTTTTCAGCTTCTTTAGTTCTTTATATAAACTGGATATGAGTCCTCTGTCAGATAAAGGGTTGGTGAAGATTCTTTCCCAATCTGTAGGTGGTCGCTTTGTTTTGATGACGGTGTCCTAATTGAGCAAGTGACACACATGTGATACAGTTTACAAAGTAGTGCTTTCCATTACGTTCTTTTGTTGGAAGGTAGGGTTAGGGTTAGGGTTAGGGTTAGGGTTAGGTTAGGGCTGGGTGAGGGATAGGGTTAGGTTTAGGGTTAGGGTTAGAGTTAGGGGTTATGGTTAGGGTTATGGTTAGGGTTAGGGTTAGGCCGTTAGGATTTGGGTTAGGGTAAGGGTTATCTCACTTTTCAGTTTTCCTGTTATAACTATTGAACAGGCGAGACATATGCGAATTAGTTTACAAAGTTGTGCTTTGTGTATCTGTTCTTTCGATGGAAACTTCTTTCTGTGCCGTACACCTCAAGATAACACTTTTCAGTTTTCCTGTATTCCTAATTGAGCAAGCGACACACATGTAATTTAGTTTACAGATTAGTGCTTTTCTTTTCTTTCATTTGAAACTTGTTCCTATGCTGTACAGTGCGTTATATCACTTTTCAGTTTTCCTCTATTCCTAATTGAACGAGCGACACACATGTGATTCCGTTTAAATGTAGTGCTTTGCTTTTCTGTTCTTTCGTTGGAAACTTGTTCCTGTGCTGTACAGTGCGTTATATCACTTTTCAGTTTTCCTGTTATAATAATTGAACAAGCGACACTTCTGTGAATTAGTTTACAAAGTAGTGCTTTGCTTTTCTGTTCTTTCCTTGTAAACTTGTTCCTGTGCTATACAGTGCGTTATATCACTTTTCAGTTTTCCTGTTGTAATAATTCAACAGGCGACACGTATGTGAATTAGTTTACAAAGTTGTGCTTTGCTTTTCTCTTCTTTCATTGGAAACTTGTTCCTGTGCTGTACAGTGCGTTATATCACTTTTCAATTTTCCTGTTATAATAATTGAATAGGCAACACGTATGTGAATTAGTTTACAAAGTTGTGCTTTATTTGGTTCTTTCGTTGGAAACTGGTCCCTGTGCTCTACAATGCGAGAGAACACTTTTCAGTTTTCCTGTATTCCTAAATGAGCGAAGCGACACACATGTGATTCCATTTAAAAGTAGTGCTTTGCTTTTCTGTTCTTTCTTTGTAAACTTGTTCCTGGCTGTACAGTGCGATATATCACTTTTTAGTTTTCCCGTATTCCTAATTGAGTGAGTGACACATATGTGATACAGTTTACAAAATAAAGCTTTGCATTTATGTTCTTTCGTTGGAAGTTAGGGTTAAGGATAGGGTTAGGGTTAGGGTTAGGGTTAGGGTCAGGGTTAGGGTTATATCACTTTTCAGTTTTCCTGTTATAATAATTGAACACACGATACATATGTGAATTAGTTTACAAAGTTGTGCTTTGCGTATCTGTTCTTTCGATGGAAACTTGTTTTTGTGCCGTATAGTGCGAGATAACACTTTTCAGTTTTCCTGTATTCCTAATTGAGCAAGCGACACGCAGGTGATTCCGTTTAAAAGTAGTGCTTTGCTTTTCTGTTCTTTCGTTGGAAACTTGTTCCGGTGCTGTACAGTGCGTTATATCACTTTTCAGTTTTCCTGTTATAATAATTGAACAGGCGACAGTTATGTGAATTAGTTTACAAAGTTGTGCTTTGCTTTTCTGTTCTTTTGTTGGAAACTTGTTCCTGTGCTGTACAGTGCGTTATATCACTTTTCAGTTTTCCTTTTATAATAATTGAATAGGTGACGTGTATGTGAATTAGTTTACAAAGTTGTGCTTTGCATTTCTGTTCTTTTGATGGAAACTTGTTCCTGTGCTGTACACTGCGTTATATCACTTTTCAGTTTTTCTGTTGTAATAAGTGAACGGGCAACACGTATGTCATTTAATTTACAAAGTTGTGCTTTGCGTTTCTGTTCTTTCGATGGAAACTTGTTTCTGTGCCGTACAGTGCGAGATAACACTTTTCAGTTTTCCTGTTATAATAATTGAACAGGCGACACGTATGTGAATTAGTTTACAAAGTAGTGCTTTGCGTTTCTGTTCTTCTGTTGGAAACTTGTTTCTGTGCTGTACAGTGTGATATATCACTTTTCAGTTTTCCTGTTGTAATAATTGAACGGGCGACACGTATGTCATTTAGTTTACAAAGTTGTGCTTTGGGTTTCTGTTCTTTCCATGGAAACTTGTTTCTGTGCCGTATAGTGCGAGAGAACCCTTTTCAGTTTTCCTGTATTCCTAAATGAGCGAAGCGACATACATGTGATTCCTTTTAAAAGTAGTGCTTTGCTTTTCTGTTCTTTCTTTGGAAACTTGTTCCTGTGCTGTACAGTGCGATATATCACTTTTCAGTTTTCCTGTATTCCTAATTGAGCGAGTGACACACATGTGATGCAGTTTACAAAGTAGTGCTTTGCATTTACGTTCTTTCGTTGGAAGTTAGGGTTAGGGTTAGGGTTAGGTTAGGGCTGGGTAAGGATTAGGGTTAGGGTTAGGGTTAGGGTTAGGGGTTAGGGTTAGGGTTAGGGTTAGGGTTAGGGTTAGGGTTAGTGTTAGGCGGTTAGGGTTAGGGTTAGGGTAAGGGTTAGGGTTAGTGTTAGGCGGTTAGGGTTAGGGTTAGGGTAAGGGTTATATCACTTTTCAGTTTTCCTGTTATAATAATTGAACAGGCGACACATATGTGAATTAGTTTACAAGTTTTGCTTTGCGTATCTGTTCTTTCGATGGAAACTTGTTTCTGTGCAGTACAGTGCGAGATAACACTTTTCAGTTTTCCTGTATTCTGAATTGAGCGTGCGACACCCAGGTGATTTAGTTTACAAATTAGTGCTTTGCTTTTCTGTTCTTTCATTTGAAACTTGTTCCTGTGCTGTACAGTGCGTTATATTACTTTTCAGTTTTCCTGTTGTAATAATTGAACGGGCGACACGTATGTCATTAATTTACAAAGTTGTGCTTTGCGTTTCTGTTCTTTCGATGGAAACATGTTTCTGTGCCATACAGTGTGAGATAACATTTTTTGGTTTTCCTGTATTCCTAATTGAGCGAGCGACACACATGTGATTTAGTTTACAAAGTCGTGCTTGGGTTTCTGTTCTTTTGTTGGAAAATTGTTTCTGTGCTGTACAGTGTGATATATCATTTTTCAATTTTCCTGTTGTAATAATTGAACGGGCGACACGTATGTCATTTAGTTTACAAAGTTGTGCTTTGCGTTTCTGTTCTTTCGATGGAAACTTGTTTCTGTGCCGTACATTGCGAGAGAACACTTTTCAATTTTCCTGTATTCCTAAATGAGCGAAGGGACACACATGTGATTCCATTTTAAAGTAGTGCTCTGCTTTTCTGTTCTTTCTTTGAAAAATTGTTCCTGTGCTGTACAGTGTGATCTATCACTTTTCAGTTTTCCTGTATTCCTAATTGAGTGAGCGACACACATGTAATTTAGTTTACAGATTAGTGCTTTTCTTTTCTTTTCTTTCATTTGAAACTTGTTCCTATGCTGTACAGTGTGTTATATCACTTTTTAGTTTTCCTCTATTCCTAATTGAACGAGCGACACACATGTGATTCCGTTTAAAAGTAGTGCTTTGCTTTTCTGTTCTTTCGTTGGAAACTTGTTCCTGTGCTGTACAGTGCGTTATATCACTTTTCAGTTTTCCTGTTACAATAATTGAACAGGTGACACGTATGTGAATTAGCTTACAAAGTAGTGCTTTGCTTTTCTGACCTTTCGTTCGAAACTTGTGCCTGTGTTGTACAGTGCGTTATATCACTTTTCAGTTTTCCGGTTATAATAATTGAATAGGCAACACGTATGTGAATTAGTTTACAAAGTTGTGCTTTGCTTTTCTGTTCTTTCATTGGAATCTTGTTCCTGTGCTGTACAGTGCGTTATATCACTTTTCAGTTTTTCTGTTATAATAATTGAAGAGGTAACACGTATGTGAATTAATTTACAAAGTTGTGCTTTTTTCTGTTCTTTCTTTGGAAACTTGTTCCTGTGCTGTACAGTGCGATATAACACTTTTCAGTTTTCCCGTATTCCTAATTGAGCGAGTGACACATATGTGATACAGATTACAAAGTAGTGCTTTGCATTTACGTTCTCTCGTTGGAAGTTAGGGTTAGGGTTAGGGTTAGGGTTAGGGTTAGGGGTAGGGTTAGGTTAGGGCTGGGTAAGGGATAGGGTTAGGGTTAGGGTTGGGGTTAGGGGATAGGTTTAGGGTTAGGGTTAGGGTTAGGGTTAGGCATTTAGGGTTAGGGTTAGGGTTATATCACTTTTCAGTTTTCCTGTTATAATAATTGAACAGGTGACACATATGTGAATTAGTTTACAAAGTTGTGGTTTGTGTTTCTGTTCTTTCGATGGAAACTTGTTCCTGTGCTGTACAGTGCGTTATATCCCTTTTCAGTTTTCCTGTTGTAATACTTTAACGGGCGACACGTATGTCATTCAGTCTACAAAGTTGTGCTTTGCCTTTCTGTTCTTTCGATGGAAACTTGTTCCTGTGCCATACAGTGCGAGATAACAGTTTTCAGTTTTCCTGTTATAATAATTGAACGGGTGACACGTATGTGAATTAGTTTACAAAGTAGTGCTTTGCGTTTCTGTTCTTCTAGTTGGAAACTTGTTTCTGTGCTGTACAGTGTGATATATCACTTTTCAGTTTGCCTGTTACAATAATTGAACGGGCTACACGTATATGAATAAGTTTACTAAGTTGTGCTTTGCGTTTCTGTTCTTTCGTTGGAAACTTGTTCCTGTGATGTACAGTGTGATATATCACTTTTCAGTTTTCTGTATTCCTAATTGAGCGAGGGACACGCATGTGTTTCCGTATAAAAGTAGTGCTTTGCTTTTGTGTTCTTTCGTTGGAAACTTTTTCCTGTGATGTACAGTGCGATATATCACTTTTCAGTTTTCCTGTATTCTTAATTAAATGAGTGACACACATGTGATTCAGTTTACAAAGTAGTGTTTTTCATTTACGTTCTTTCGTTGGAAAGTTGTTCCTGTTAAGAACAAGATAGGGTTAGGGTTAGGGTTAGGGATAGGGTTAGGTTAGGGTTAGGGTTAGGGTAAGTGTTAGGGTTAGCTTTAGGGGTTAGGGTTAGGGTTAGGGTTAGGGTTAGTGGGTTAGGGTTAGGGTTAGGATTATATTACTTTTCAGTTTTCCTGTTCTAATAATTGAACAGGTGACACGTATGTGAATTAGTTTACAAAGTTGTGCTTTGCCTTTCTGTTCTTTCGATGGAAACTTGTTTCTTTGCCCTAGAGTTCTATATATCACTTTTCAGTTTTCTTTTATTCCCAATTGTGCGAGCCACACACATGTGAAATAGTTTACAAAGTAGTGCTTTGCATTTCTGTTCTTCTGTTGGAAACTTGTTTCTGTGCTGTACAGTGTGCTATATCACTTTTCAGGTTTCCTGTTATAATAATTGAACAGGCGACATGTATGTGAATTAGTTTACAACGTTGTGCTTTGCCTTTCTGTTCTTTCGATGGAAACTTGTTTCTGTGCCATACAGTGCGAGATAACACTTTTCAGTTTTCCTGTATTCCTAATTGAGTGAGCGACACACATGTGATTCCGTTTAAAAGTAGTGCTTTGCTTTTCTGTTCTTTCATTGGAAACTTGTTCCTGTGCTGTACAGTGTGATATATCACTTTTCAGTTTTCCTGTTATAATAATTGAACGGGCGACACTTATGTGAATTAGTTTGCAAACTATTGCTTTGCGTTTCTGTTCTTCTGTTGGAAACCTGTTTCTGTGCTGTACAGTGTGATGAATCACTTTTCATTTTGCCTGTTATAATAATTGAACGGGCGACATGTATATGAATAAGATTACAAAGTTGTGCTTTGCATTTCTGTTCTTTAGTTGGAAACTTGTTCCTGTGATGTACAGTGTGATATATCACTTCTCAGGTTTCCTGTATTCCTAATTGTGCGAGTGACACACATGTGATTCAGTTTACAAAGTAGTGCTTTGCGTTTACGTTCTTTCGTTGGAAACTTGTTCCTGTTAGGAACAATTTAGTGTTAGGTTTAGGGTTAGGGTTAGGGTTAGGGTTAGAGTTAGGGTTAGGGTAGGGTTAGGGTTAGGGTTATTGTTAGGGTTAGGGTTAGGGGTTTGTGTTAGGGTTAGGGTTAGGGTCAGGGGTAGGGTTAGGGAAGGGTTAGGGTTAGGGTTAGGGTTAAGGTTAGGGGGTTAGGGTTAGGGTTATATTACTTTTCAGTTTTCCTGTTATAATAATTGAACAGGTGACACGTATGTGAATTAGTTTACAAAGTTGTGTTTTGCCTTTCTGTTCTTTCGATGGAAACTTTTTTCTTTGCCGTACAGTTCAATATATCACTTTTCAATTTTCCTGTATTCCTAATTGAGCGAGTGACACGCATGTGATTCCGTTTAAAAGTAGTGCTTTGCTTTTCTGTTCTTTCGTTGGAAACTTGTTCATGTGATGTACAGTGCGATATATCACTTTTCAGTTTTCCTGTATTCCTAATTAAGCGAGTGACACACATGTGATTCAGTTTACAAAGTAGTGTTTTGCGTTTAGGTTCTTTCGTTGGAAAGTTGTTCCTGTTAGGAACAAGATAGGGTTAGTGTTAGGGTTAGGGATAGGTTTAGGGTAGGGTTGGGGTTAGGGTTGGTGTTAGGGTTAGGGTTAGGGGTTAGGGTTAGGGTTAGAGTTAGAGTTAGGGTTAGGGTTAGGGTTATGGTTAGGGGGTTAGGGTTAGGATTAGGGGTAGGGTTATATTACTTTTCAGTTTTCCTGTTATAATCATTGAACAGGCAACACGTATGTGAATTAGTTTACAAAGTTGTTTTGCCTCTGTTCTTTCGATGGAAACTTGTTTCTTTGCCCTACAGTTCTATATATCAGTTTTCAGTTTTCCTGTATTTCTTTTTTTTTTTTCGATGCAGTTTATTCAGAAACCTTGAACAATCCTCGGACCCTGGGGAAAGCCAGCCCACAGCTTAAATATCCTCTGGGTAGCCAACCCAGGCATGCCATGTGGGCAATGCAGATAGGTCCACATACATGGAAGCAAGCCAGATCCTCAGCCTTAGCCAAATGTGGAATTGTTCGTGACAGAGAGCACTCACCATCGGGAAGGTGGAAGGCGGAAACCAGCTCCATCTTTAAGGCATAGCATTCCACAGCTCTCTACAGTTCCCCCTTTTTGTTTTAGATGCATCAGGCAAGAGTAGAGGTCTGATCTCTGATATTAGAAATAAATTGGGACTTTGTACAGATGTTCATTTAGGTGTCATCCACCCAAAGAGCATCAGACCCGTCCGATACCTTTTTCTCAGAGGCGGGACCTGGGGCATCAACGCGCATGCAACCAGACATGCTCTTCTCTGGGTCCAAAGCGGCTGACCCTGAGTGCAGTGCTTAGCCTCGCATCCTGAGCGTAACATTTTAGCTTTTTATGGTATCCAACCATGCTTGGGGAGAATGTCCTGCTTCAATGGCTGTAAAGGCCTGAATGATCAAGGCTGCATCACACTGTTGTGAGTCTCTAATCTTGCATATATACCACAGGCAAACCAAGGAGACCAACACCAGAAGGCCTGCTAACGCTCCCATGCCCGCCCATTCCTTCAGATGATTCATGGCTGCAGCAATCCATGATGATAATCCTGTGGCTAGTCCTGCGTCCACTCTGGTAGAATTTACTGTGATAATGGCCACTCTCAGCTGCTCCATCGTAGTATCGAATTCTCCAGTCCAATTACCTAAAATATAGCTCGACAATTGTTTAGACAGATTTGCAGCACAGGAAAAATTCTCATGTTATATGCTAGTGACTCAAAGTCCAGCATATTTTCATTGATAGCCAAGTTGAGCGATTTGCCATAGGGTATCAATTTGCTCCTGCACGAGGTCAATTCTCTGATTGAGCACCATCAAGCTTCCTTTTAGTTGAGCATTAATTCCTTTATGTGCAACTAAGGCATGAGCTACATTGGCTAAATGAATGTTCAGGGTCTGAGCAGTCTGCCCAGTAAGACTCATGACTAGTGCCCCGGTTGTAGCTCCAACAGCCGCCAATGAGATGGCAGTAACAATGGTGGCTGTAGTTCCAAGATCCCTTTTCTGTCTGAAGAGAGTCATAGCGTGAGGGGCATCAACGGGCACAGGCACGCAGTGAGGCATGCGAGTAACCAGAGCATACCTAAATTTACTAGCATTCCAGCATTGGGCAAAAAAGCAAGTATCCTCACCACAGTTACTTGGCTCTATCTGGCTAATAATGAATAAAAATGGGGGATATAGACAAACAGGTGTGGGCTTATAGGAAATATTATGAGAAGCCTTAACCCCCTCGTTGGAACTTCCTGCATTCTGCATTAGTTCTAGAACTAGCAGTGGTGGTGTCCGAGGTCTGAGTAGGTTCAGGAGACCATTGCCCCCAGGGGCAAGACGTGCTCCATGCCAATTGACTAACTCCATATTTTCCTCCACTTTTGAAAGTCATTTAGGGTTCTTAAATTATTTTTTTCCCTTTTTTTCTAAATTTTTCATCAATTACACTTTATTCATTCTGCATCCCCCCATAAGCCCCTCCCTCCTCCCCTCCCAATCACACCCTCCCTCCTCCCTCTGCTTGCATGCCACTCCCCAAGTCCACTAATAGTGGAGGTTCTCCTCTCCTTTCTGATCTTAGTCTGTCAGTTCACATCAATAGTGGCTGCATTGTCCTCTACTATGGCCTGGTGAGGCTGCTCCCCCCCCCCAGAGGGAGGTGATCAAAGAGCAGGCCAATCAGATTATGTCAGAGGCAGTCCCTCTTCACATTACTATGTAACCCAATTGGACTCTGAACTGCCCTGGGCTACATCTGTGCAGGGGTTCTGGGTTATCTCCATGAATAGTCCTTGGTTGGAGTATGAGTCTCTGGGAAGTTCCCTGTGTTCAAATTTTCCTGTTCTGTTGCTCTCCTTGTGGAGACCCTGTCCTCTCCAGCTCTTACTATTTCCCAGTTCTTACCTAAAATTCCGTTCACCTGCCCAACAGTTGCCCATCAGGCTCAGCATCTGCTTTGATAGTCTGAAGGGCAGAGGCTTTCAGAGGCCCTCTGTGGTAGGTTCCTAGGTTGTTTCCTGTTTTCTTCTTCTTCTGATGTCCATCCTCTTTGCCTTTCCCGATGGGGATTGGACATTTTAGTTAGGGTCCTCTCTCTTGCTTAGTTTCTTTAGATGCACAGGTTTTAGTGGGCTTGTCCTATGTTGTATGTCTATATGAGTGAGTATATACCATGTGTGTCTTTTTGCTTCTGGGACAACTCACTCAGGATGATCCTTTCCAGATCCCACCATTTACCTGCGAATTTCATGATTTCCTTATTTTTCATTGCGGAGTAATATTCCATTGTGTAGATGTACCACAATTTCTGCATCCATTCTTCAGTTGAGGGGCATCTGGGTTGTTTCCAGCTTCTGGCTATTACAAATAAAGCTGCTACAAACATGGTTGAGCAAATGTCCTTTTTGTGTACTTGAGCCTCTTTTGGATATATGCCCAGTAGTGGTATGGCTGGAGCGAGCGACACATATGTGAATTAGTTTACAAAGTAGTGCTTTGCGTTTCTGTTCTTCTGTTGGAAACTTGTTTCTGTGCTGTACAGTGTGATACATCACTTTTCAGGTTTCCTGTTATAATAATGGAATAGGCGACACGAATGTGAATTAGTTTACAAAGTTGTGCTTTTCGTTTCAGGTCTTTCGATGGAAACTTGTTTCTGTGCCATACAGTGTGAGAGAACACTTTTCAGTTTTCCTGTATTCTTAAGTGAGCAAGCGACACACATGTGATTCCGTTTAAAAGTAGTGCTTTGCTTTTCTGTTCTTTTGCTGGAAACTTGTTCCTGTGATGTACAGTGTAATATATCACTTTTCAGTTTTCCTGTATTCCTAATTGAGCGCGTGACACACATGTAATTCACTTTACAAAGTAGTGCTTTGCGTTTACGTTCTTTCTTTGGAACAAGTTAGGGTTAGGGTTAGGGTTAGGTTTACGGTAGGGTTAGGGTTAGGGTTAGGGTTTGGATTAGGGTTAGTGTAGGGTTAGGGTTAGGGTTAGGTTAGGGTTAGGGTTAGGGTTAGGGTGAGGGTTAGGTTTAGGGGTTAGGGTTAGGGTTAGGGTTAGGGGTAGAGGGTTACGGATAGTGTTAGAGTTAGGGTCATATCACTTTTCAGTTTTCCGTTTATAATAAGTGAACAGGCGACACGTAGGTGAATTAGTTTACAAAGTTGTGCTTTGCCTTTCTGTTCTTTTGATGGAAACTTGTTTCTTTGCCGTACAGGTCGATATATCACTTTTCAGTTTTCCTGTATTCCTAATTGAGCGAGCGACACGTATGTGATTCCGTTTAAAAGTAGTGCTTTGCTTTTCTGTTCTTTCGTTGGAATCTTGTTCCTGTGCTGTACAGTGTGATATATCACTTTTCAGGTTTCCTGTATTCCTAATTGAGTGAGCAACATACATGTGATTTAGTTTATAAAGTAGTGCTTTGCTTTTCTGTTCTTTCATTCGAAACTTGTTCCTGTGCTGTATAGTGCGTTATATCACTTTTCAGTTTTCCTGTTATAATAATTGAACAGGTGACACACATGTGAATTAGTTTACAAAGTAGTGCTTTGCGTTTCTGTTCTTCTGTGGGAAACTTGTTTCTGTGCTGTACAGTGCGAGATAACACTTTTCAGTTTTCCTGTATTCCTAATTGAGCGAGCGACACACACGTGATTCCGTTTAAAAGTAGGGTTAGGGTTAGGGTTAGGGTAGGGTTAAGGTTAGTGTGAGGGTTAGGGTTGGGTTAGGGTTACGGTTAGGGTTAGGGTTAGGGTTAGGGTTAGTGGTTAGATTTGGGTTAGGGTTAGCGTTAGGGATATGGTTAGGGTTAGGGTCAGAGGGTTAGGGTTAGGGTTAGGGTTAGGGTTAGGGTTAGGGTTATATCACTTTTCAGTTTTCCTATTATAAGAATTGAACAGGCGACACGTGTGTGAATTAGTTCAAAAAGTTGTGCTTTGCTGTTCTGTTCTTTCGATAGAAACTTGTTTCTTTGCCGTCCAGGTCGATATATCACTTTTCCGTTTTCCTTTATTCCTAATTGAGCGAGCGACACATGTGATTTAGTTTACAAAGTATTGCTTTGCGTTTCTGTTCTTCTGTTGGAAACTTGTTTCTGTGCTGTACAGTGTGATATATCACTTTTCAGTTTTCCTGTTGTAATAATTGAACTGGCGACACGTATGTGATTTAGTTTACAAAGTTGTGCTTTGCATTTCTGTTCTTTCGATGGAAACTTGTTTCTGTGCCATACAGTGCGAGATAACACTTTTCAGTTTTCCTGTATTCCTCATTGAGTGAGTGACACAATGTGATTTCGTTTACAAGGTAGTGCTTTGCGTTTCTGTTCTTCTTTTGGAAACTTGTTTCTGTGCTGTACAGTGTGATATATCACCTTTCAGTTTTCCTGTTGTAATAATTGAACGGGCGACACGTATGCCATTTAGTTTACAAAGTTGTGCTTTGCTTTTGTGTTCTTTCGTTGGAGACATGTTCCTGTGTGTGCAGTGCGTTATATCACTTTTTAGTTTTCCTGTTATAATAATTGAACAGACGACACGTATGTGAATTAGTTTAAAACGTAGTGCTTTGCTTTTCTGTTCTTTCGTTGGAAACATGTTCCTGTGTATGCAGTGCGTTATATCACTTTTTAGTTTTCCTGTTATAATAATTGAACAGACGACACGTATGTGAATTAGTTTAAAATGTAGTGCTTTGCTTTTCTCTTCTTTCGTTAGAAACTTGTTCCTCTGCTGTACAGTGCGTTATATCACTTTTCAGTTTTCCTGTTATAATAATTGAACAGGCGACACGTATGTGAATTAGTTTACAAGGTTGTGCTTTGCTTTTCTGTTCTTTCGTTGGAAACTTGTTCCTGTGCTGGACAGTGTGTTATATCACTTTTCAGTTTCACTGTTATAATAATTAAACAGGCGACATGTATGTGAATTAGTTTACAAAGTTGTGCTTTGCTGTTGTGTTCTTTCATTGGAAACTTGTTCCTGTGCTGTACAGTGCGATATATCACTTTTAAGTTTTCCTGTATTCCTAATTGAACGAGTGACACACATGTGATTTAGTTTACAAATTAGTGCTTGCTTTTCTGTTCTTTCATTTGAAACTTGTTCCTGTGTTGTACAGTGCATTATATCACTTTTCAGTTTTCCTGTTATAATAATTGAACAGGCGACTCTTATGTGAATTAGTTTACAAAGTAGTGCTTTGCTTTTCTGTTTTTTCGTTGGAAACTTGTTCCTGTGCTGTACAGTGCTATATATCAGTTTTCAGTTTTCCTGTACTCCTAATTCAGCGAGTGACACACATGTGATTTAATTTACAAAGTAGTTTTTTGCATTTATGTTCTTTTGTTGGAAAATTGTTACTCTTAGGAACAAGTTAGGGTTCGGTTTAGGGTTTTGTAGGGTTAGGGTTAGGGTTAGGGTTAGGTTTAGGGGGTTAGGTTTAGAGTTAGGGTTAGGGTTATATCACTTTTCAGTTTTCCTGTTATATTAATTGAACAGGCAAAACGTATGTGATTTAGTTCACAAAGTTGTGCTTTGCGTTTCTGTTCTTTGGTTGGAAACTTGTTCCTGTGCTCTACAGTGCGTTATATCACTTTTCAATTTTCCTGTTATAATAATTGAACCGGATACATGTATGTGATTTAGTTTACAAAGTTGTGCTTTGCGTTTCTGTTCTTTCGACGGAAACTTGTTTCTGTGCCGTACAGTGCGAGATAACAATTTTCAGTTTTCCTGTTATAATAATTGAATGGGCGACACGTATGAGATTTAGTTTACAAAGTTGTGCTTTGGGTTTTCTGTTCTTTCGATGGAAACTTGTTCCTGTGCCATACAGTGCGAGATAACACTTTTCGGTTTTCCTGTATTCCTAATTGAGCGTGCGACACACATGTAATTTAGTTTACAAAGTAGTGCTTAGGGTTTCTGTTCTTTCGATGGAAACTTGTTTCTGTGCCATACAGTGCGAGATAACACTTTTCGGTTTTCCTGTATTCCAAATTGAGCGAGCGACACACATGTGATTTAGTTTACAGATTAGTGCTTTGCTTTTCTCTAGTTTCATTTGAAACTTGTTCCTGTGCTGTACAGTGCGTTATATCACTTTTCAGCTTTCATGTTATAATAATTGAACAGGCGACACATATGTGAATTATTTTACAAATTTGTGCTTTGCTTTTCTGTTCTTTCGTTGGAAACTTGTTCCTGTGTTATACAGTGTGTTATATCACCTTTCAGTTTTCCTGTTGTAATAATTGAATGGGCGCCACGTATGTGATTTACTTTACAAAGTTGTGATTTGCGTTTCTGTTCTTTCGATGGAAACTTGTTTCTGTGCCGTACAGTTCGAGAGAACACTTTTCAGTTTTCCTGTATTCCTTAAATGAGCGAGCGACACACATGTGATTCCATTTAAAAGTAGTGCTTTGCTTTTCTGTTCTTTCTTTGCACTTGTTCCTGTGCTGTACAGTGCGATATATCACTTTTCAGTTTTCCTGTATTCCTAATTGAGCCAGTGACACCCATGTGATTCAGTTTACAAAGTAGTCCTTTGCATTTATGTTCTTTCGTTGAAAACTTGTTCCTGTTAGGAACAAGTTAGGATTAGGGTTAGGGTTAGGGTTAGGTTAGGGCTGGTTAAGGGATAGGGTCAATGTTAGGATTAGGGTTAGGGGTTAAGGTTAGGGTTAGTTTTAGGGTAAGGGTTAGGGGGTTAGTGTTAGGGTTAGGGTTATATCATTTTTCAGTTTTCCTGTTATAATAACCGAAAGGGGACACATATGTTAATTAGTTTACAAAGTTGTGCTTTGCGTATCTGTTCTTTCGATGGAAACATGTTTCTGTGCCATACAGTGCGTAATATCACTTTTCAGTTTTCCTGTTTTAATAATTCAACAGGTGACACGTATGTGATTTAGTTTACAAAGTTGTGCTTTACATTTCTGTTCTTTCGATGGAAACTTGTTTCTGTTCCATACAGTGCGAGATAACACTTTTCGGTTTTCCTGTATTCCTAATTGAGCGAGCAACACACATGTGATTTAGTTTAAAAAGTTGTGCTTTGGGTTTCTGTTCTTTTGTTGGAAACTGGTTTCCGTGCTGTACTTTGTGATATATCCCTTTTCAGATTTCCTGTTGTAATAATTGAACGGGCGACACGTATGTCATTTAGGTTAAAAAGTTGTGCTTTGTGTTTCTGTTCTTTCGATGGAAACTTGTTTCTGTGACATACAGTGCGAGAGAACAGTTTGCAGTTTTCCTGTATTCCTAAATGAGCGAGCGACACACATGTGATTCCATTTAAAAGTAGTGCTGTGCTTTTCTGTTCTCTCTTTGGAAACTTGTTCCTGTGCTGTACAGTGTGATATATCACATTTCAGTTTTCCTGTATTCCTAATGGAGTGAGCGACACACATGTGATTTAGTTTAAAAAGTTGTGCTTTGTGTTTCTGTTCTTTTGTTGGAAACTGGTTTCCGTGCTGTACTTTGTGATATATCCCTTTTCAGATTTCCTGTTGTAATAATTGAACGGGCGACACGTATGTGATTTAGTTTACAAAGTTGTGCTTTGCTTTTCTGTTCTTTCGATGGAAACTTGTTTCTGTTCCATACAGTGCGAGATAACACTTTTCGGTTTTCCTGTATTCCTAATTGAGGGAGTGACACACATGTGATTCAATTTACAAAGTAGAGCTTTGGATTTACGTTCTTTCGTTGGAAACTTGTTCTTGTTAGGAACAATTTAGGGTTATGGTTAGGGTTAGGGTTAGGGTTTGGGTTAGGGTTAGGTTAGGGCTGGGTTAGTTATAGGGTTACGGTTAGGGTTAGGGTTAGGGGTTACGGTTAGGGTTAGGGTTAGGTATTAGGTTTAGGGTTAGGGTTAGGGGTTAGGGTTAGGTTAGGGTTAGGGTTATATCACTTTTCAGTTTTCCTGTATTCCTAATAGAGCGAGTGAACCACATGTGATTCCTTTTAAAAGTAGTGCTTTGCTTTTCTTTTTTTTCATTGGAAACTTGTTCCTGTGGTGTACAGTGCAATATATCACTTTTCAGTTTTCCTGTTATAATAAATGAACAGGCGACACGTATGTGAATTATTTTACAAAGTAGTGCTTTGGTTTTCTCTTCTTTCGCTGGAAATTTGTTCCTGTGCTGTACAGTGCGTTATATCACTTTTTAGTTTTCTTGTTATAATAATTGAACGGCGACACGTATGTGATTTAGTTTAAAAAGTTGTGCTTTGCGTTTCTATTCTTTCGATGGAAACTTGTTTCTGTGCCAGACAGTGCGAGATAACACTTTTGAGTTTTCCTGTATTCCTAATTGTGCGAGCGACACACATGTGATTCAGTTAACAAAGTAGTGCTTTGCGTTTACATTCTTTCGTTGGACACTTGTTCCTGTTAGGAACAAGTCAGGGCGAGGGTTAGGGTTAGGTTTAGGTTTAAGGTTAGGATTAGGGTTAGGATTAGGGGTTAGGGTTAGTGTTAGGGTTAGTGGGTTAGGGTTAGGGTTAGGTTTAGGGTTAGGGTTAGGGGGTTAGGGTTAGAGTTAGGGTTAGGGTTAGGGTTAGGGTTAGGGTTAGGGTTAGAGTTAGTGTTAGGGTTAGTGTTAGGGTTATATCACTTTTCATTTGTCCTGTTATAATAATTGAACAGGAGACACGTATGTGAATTAGTTTACAAAGTTGTGCTTTGTTTTTCTGTTCTTTCGATGGAAACTTGTTTCTGTGCTCTACAGTGCGAGATAACACTTTTCAGTTTTCCTGTATTCCTAATTGAGCAAGCGACACACATGTGATTCCATTTAAAAGTAGTGCTTTGCTTTTCTGTTCTTTCTTTGGAAACTTGTTCCTGTGCTGTACAGAGCGATATATCACTTTTCAGATTTCCTGTATTCTTAATTGAGCGAGCAACACACATGTGATTCAGTTAATAAAGTAGTGCTTTGCATTTACGTTCTTTCGTTGGAAACTTGTTCCTGTTAGAAACAAGTTATGGTTATTTTTAGGGTTAGGGTTAGGGTTAGGGTTAGGGTTAGGGTAGGGTTAGGGTTAGGGTTAGGGTTAGGGTTAGGGGTTAGGGTTAGGGTTAGGGTTAGAGGGTTAGGGTTAGGGTTATTGTTAGGGTTATATCACTTTTCAGTTTTCCTGTTATAATAATTGAATAGGCAACACGTATGTGAATTAGTTTACAAAGTTGTGCTTTGCGTTTCTGTTCTTTCGATAGAAACTTGTTTCTGTGCCGTATAGTGCGAGATAACACTTTTCAGTTTTCCTGTATTCCAAATTGAGCGAGCAACACACGTGATTCCGTTTAAAAGTAGTCCTTTGCTCTTCTGATCTTTCCTTGGAAACTTGTTCCTGTGCTATACAGTGTGATATATCGTTTTCATTTTTCTTGTATTCCTAATTGAGCGAGCGACGCACTTCTGATTTGGTTTACAAAGTAGTGCTTTGATTTTCTGTTCTTTCATTCGAAACTTGTTCCTTTGCTGTATATTGCGTTATATCACTTTTCAGTTTTCCTGTTACAATAATTGAATAGGCGACATGTACGTGAATTAGTTTACAAAGTTGTGCTTTGAGTTTCTGTTCTTTCGATGGAAACTTATTTCTGTGCTGTACAGTGCGAGATAACACTTCTCAGTTTTCCTGTATTCCTAATTGTGAGAGCGACACACATGTGATTTCATTTAAAAGTAGTGCTTTGCTTTTCTGTTCTTTCATTGGAAACTTGTTCCTGTGCTGTACAGTGCGATATATCACTTTTCAGTTTTTCTGTATTCGTAATTGAGCGAGTAACACACATGTTATTCAGTTTACAAAGTAGTGCTTTGCTTTTACGTTCTTTCGTTAGAAACTTGTTCTTGTTAGGAACATGTTAGTGTTAGGTTTGGGGTTAGGGTTAGGGTTAGGGTAGGGGTAGGGTTAGGGTTAGGGTTAGGGTTAAGGTAAGGGGTTAGGGTTAGGGTTATGGTTAGGGTTAGGGGGTTAGGGTTAGGGTTATGATTAGGGTTAGGGTTAGGGTTAGGGTAGGGTTAGGGTTAGTGTTAGGGTTAGGGTTAGGGTTAGGGGTTAGGGTTAGGGTTAGGGGGTTAGGGTTAGAGTTATTGTTAGGGTTATATCACTTTTCAGTTTTCTTGTTATCATAATTGAATAGGCGACACGTATGTGAATTAGTTTACAAAGTAGTGCTTTGCTTTTCTGTTCTTTCGTTGGAAACTTGTTTCTGTGCTGTACAGTGCGATATATCACTTTTCAGTTTTCCTGTATTCCTAATGGAGCGAGCGATACACATGTGATTTAGTTTACAATGTAGTGCTTTGTGTTTCTGTTCTTCTATTGGAAACTTGTTTCAGCGCTGTACAGTTTGATATATCACTTTTCAGTTTTCCTATTATAATAATTGAACGGGCGACACGTATGTGATTTAGTTTACAAAGTTGTGCTTTGCTTTTCTGTTCTTTCGATGGAAACTTGTTTCTGTGCCGTACAGTGCGAGATAACACTTTTCAGTTTTCCTGTATTCCTAATTGAGTGAGTGACACACATGTGATTCAGTTTACAAAGTAGTGCTTTGAGTTTACGTTCTTTCATTGGAAACTTGTTCCTTTGCTGTACAGTGCAATATATCACTTTTCAGTTTACCTGTATTCCTAATAGAGCGAGTGACCCACATGTGATTCCGTTTAAAAGTAGTGCTTTGCTTTTCTTTTTTTTCATTGGAAACTTGTTCCTGTGGTGTACAGTGCAATATATCACTTTTCAATTTTCCTGTTATAATAATCGAACAGGCGACACGTATGTGAATTATTTTACAAAGTAGTGCTTTGCTTTTCTGTTCTTTTGCTGGAAATTTGTTCCTGTGCTTTACAGTGCGTTATATCACTTTTTACTTTTCTTGTTATAATAATTGAACGGCGACATGTATGTGATTTAGTTTAAAAAGTTGTGCTTTGCGTTTCTGTTCTTTCGATGGAAACTTCTTTCTTTCTGTACAGTGCGAGATAACACTTTTCAGTTTTCCTGTATTCCTAACTGAGCGAGCGACACACATGTAATGTAGTTGACAATGTAATGCTTTGCGTTTCTGTTGTTTCATTGGAAACTTGTTCCTCCGTTCCTCTTAGGAACAAGTTAGGGTTAGGGTTAGGGTTAGGGTAGGGTTAGGCTTAAGGTTAGGTTTAAGATAAGGGGTTAGGGTTAGGGTTAGGGTTAGGGTTACGGTTAGGGTTAGGATTAGGTTTAAGGTAAGGGGTTAGGGTTAGGTTTAGGGTTAGGGGTTAAGGGGTTAGAGTTAGGGTTATGATTATGGTTAGGGTTAGGGTTATATCACTTTTCAGTTTTCCTATTATAATAATTGAACATGCGACACGTATATGAATTAGTTCACAAAGTTGTGGTTTGCGTTTCTGTTCTTTTGATGGAAAGTTGTTTCTGTGCTGTACAGTGCGTTATATCATTTTTCAGTTTTCCTGTTATAATAATTGAACAGGCGATACTTATGTGAATTAGTTTACAAAGTAGTGCTTTCCTTTTCTTTTCTTTCGTTGGAAACTCGTTCCTGTGATGTACAGTGCGATATATCACTTTTCAGTTTTCCTGTATTACTAATTCAGTGAGTGACACACATGTGATTCATTTTACAAAGTAGTACTTTGCGTTTATGTTCTTTCCTTGGAAACTTGTTCCTGTTAGGAACAAGTTAAGGTTAGGGTTAAGGTTAGGGTTAGGGGTTAGGGTTAGGTTTAGGGTTAGGGTTAGGGGGTTAGGGTTAGGGTTAGGGTTAGGGTTATATCACCTTTCAGTTTTT
This sequence comes from Meriones unguiculatus, assembly GCF_030254825.1. Taxonomy (NCBI): domain Eukaryota; kingdom Metazoa; phylum Chordata; class Mammalia; order Rodentia; family Muridae; genus Meriones; species Meriones unguiculatus. The sequence goes on from NC_083350.1 coordinate 86,112,820, forward strand.
CTTTTATAAGAATTGAATAGGCGACGCGTATGTGAATTAGTTTACAAAGTAGTGCTTTCCTTTTCAGTTCTTTCGTTGGAAACTTGTTACTGTCGTGAACAGTGCGTTATATCACTTTTTAGTTTTCCTGTATTCCTAATTCAGCCAGCGATACACATGTGATTTAGTTTACAAAGTAGTGCTTTGCATTTCTGTTCTTCTGTTGGAAACTTGTTTCTGTCCTGTACAGTGTGATATATCACTTTTCAGTTTTCTTGTTATAATAATTGAATGGACGGCACGCATGGGAATTAGTTTACAAAGTTTTGTTTGCGTTTCTGTTCTTTCGATGGAAACTTGTTTCTGTGCTCTACAGTGTGAGATAACATTTCTCAGTTTTCCTGTATTCCTAATTGAGAGAGCGACACACATGTGATTCCGTTTAAAAATAGTGCTTTGCTTTTCTGTTCTTTCATTGGAAAATTGTTCCTGTGCTGTACAGTGCGATATATCACTTTTCAGTTTTCCTGTATTCCTAATTGAGTGATTGACACACATATGATTCAGTTTACAAAGTAGTGCTTTGCGTTTACGTTCTTTTGTTGGAAACTTGTTCCTGTTAAGAAAAGTTAGGGTTAGGGTTAGGGTTTGGGTTAGGGTTAGGGATTAGGGTTAGGGTTAGGGTTAGTGTTTGGGGGTTAGGGTTAGGATTAGGGTTAGGGTTATATCACTTTTCAGTTTTCCTGTTATAATAATTGAACAGGCAACATGTATGTGAATTATTTTACAAAGTTGTGCTTTACATTTCTGTTCTTTCGATGAAAACTTGTTTCTTTGCTGTATAGTTCGATATATCACTTTTCAGTTTTCCTGTATTCCTAATTGAGCGAGTGACACACATGTGATTTAGTTCACAAAGTAGTGCTTTGCGTTTCTGTTCTTCTGTTGGAAACTTGTTTCTGTGCTGTACAGTGTGATATATCACTTTTCAGTTTTCCTGTATTCCTAATTGAGGGAGCGATATACATGTGATTTTTTTCCCAATTAGTGCTTTGCTTTTCTGTTCTTTCATTTGAAACTTGTTCATTTGAAACTGTGCTGTACAGTGCGTTATATCACTTTTCAGTTTTCCTGTTATAATAATTGAACACGCGACACGTATGTGAATTAGTTTACAAAGTAGTGCTTTGCTTTTCTATTCTTTCGTTGGAAACTTGTTCCTGTGCTGTACAGTGCGTTATATCACTTTTCAGTTTTCCTGTTATAATAATTGAACAATCGATTCATTTTTTATTTTGTTGAAAACTTGTTGAGCGAGTGACACACATGTGATTCAGTTTACAAAGTAGTGCTTTGCGTTTACTTTCTTTTGTTTGGAAACTTGTTCCTGTTAGGAACAGTTTAGGGTTAAGATTAGGGTTAGGGTTAGGGTTAGGTTAGGGTTAGGGTTAGGGTTAGGGTTCGCGTTAGGGGTTAGGGTTAGGGTTAGGGTTAGGGTTAGGGTTAGGGTTAGGGTAGGGTTAGGTTTAGGGTTAGGGTAGGGTTAGGGTTAGGGTTAGGTTAGGGTTAGGGTTAGGGTTAGGGTTAGGGGTTAAGGTTAGGGTTAGGGTTAGGGTTAGGGTTAGGGGGTTAGGGTTAGGGTTATATAACTTTTCAGTTTTCCTGGTATAATAATTGAACAGGCGACACGTGTGTGAATTATTTTCCAAATTTGTGCTTTGCGTTTCTGTTCTTTCGATGGAAACATGTTTCTGTGACATACATTTCGAGATAACACTTTTCAGTTTTCCTGTATTCCTAATTGAGCAAGCGACACACATCTGATTCCAATTTAAATTAGTGCTTTGCTTTTCTGTTGTTTCGTTGGAACCTTGTTTCTGTGCTCTACAGTGAGTTATATCACTTTTCAGTTTTCCTGGTATAATAATTGAACAGGTGATTCTTTTGTTCTTTTGTTGGAAACATGTTCCTGTTAGGAACAAGTGAGGGTTAGGGTTAGGTTTAGGGAAGGGTTAGGGTTATGGTAAGGGTAAGGGTTAGGTCTTAGGTTTAGGGTTAGGGTTAGTGTTAGGGTTAAGGGGTTATGGTTAGGATTAGGTTTAGGGTTATATCACTTTTCAGTTTTCCTGTTATAATAATTGAACAGGCGACACGTATGTGAATTATTTTACAATGTTGTGATTTGCATTTCTGTTCTTTCGATGAAAAGTTGTTTCTTTGCCTTACAGGTCGATATATCACTTTTCAGTTTTCCTGTATTCCTAATTGAGCGAGTGACACACATGTGATTTAGTTTACAAAGTAGTGCTTTGTGTTTTTGTTCTTCTGTTGGAAACTTGTTTCTGTGCTGTCCAGTGTGATATATCACTTTTCAGTTTTCCTGTCATAATAATTGAATGGACGACACGTATGTGAATTAGTTTACAAAGTTGTGCTTTGCGTTTCTGTTCTTTCCTTGGAAACTTGTTTCTTTGCCGTACAGTGCGAGATAACAGTTTTCAGTTTTCCTGTATTCCTAATTGAGCGAGCGACACACATGTGATTCCGTTTACAAAGTAGTGCTTTGCGTTTACGTTCTTTCGTTGGAAACTTGTTCCTGTTAGGAACAAGTTAGTGTTAGGGTTATGGTTATGGTTAGGGTTAGGGTACGGTTAGGGTTAGGGTTAGGGTTAGGGTTAGGGTTTAGGGTTAGGGTTAGTGTTAGGGTTAGAGGGTTAGGGTTAGGGTTAGGGTTAGGGTTATATCACTTTTCAGTTTTCCTGTTATAATAATTGAACAGGCGACACGTATATGAGTTAGTTTACAAAGCCATTCTTTGCGTTTCTGTTCTTTCGATGGAACCTTGTTTCTGTGCAGTACAGTGTGAGATAACACTTTTCAGTTTTCCTGTATTCCTAATTGAGCGAGCGACACACATGTGATTCCGTTTAAAAGTAGTGCTTTTCTTTTCTTTTCTTTCGTTAGAAACTTGTTCCTGTGCTGTACAGTGCGATATATCACTTTTCAGTTGTCCTGTTATAGTAATTGAACTGGCGACACGTATGTGAATTATTTTACAATGTTGTGATTTGCATTTCTGTTCTTTCGATGAAAAGGTGTTTCTTTGTCTTACAGTTCGATATAGCACTTTTCAGTTTTCCTGTATTCCTAATTGAGCGAGTGACACAAATGTGATTTAATTTAGAAAGTAGTGCTTCGCGTTTTTTTTCTTTCGTTGGAAACTTGTTCCTGTGCTGTACAGTGCGATATATCACTTTTCAGTTTTCCTGTTATAATAATTGAACAGGCGACACGAATGTGAATTAGTGTACAAAGTAGTGCTTTGCTTTTCCGTTCTTTCGTTGGAAACTATTCCTGTGATGTACAGTGCGTTATATTACTTTTCAGTTTTCCTGTTATAACAATTGAACAGGCGACACGTTTGTGAATTAGTTTACAAAGATGTGCTTTGCTTTTCTGTTCTTTCATTGGAAACTTGTTTCTGTGCTGTACAGTGCGTTATATCACTTTTCCGTTTTCTTGTTATAATAATTGAACGGGCGACACGTATGTGATTTATTTTATAAAGTTGTGCTTTGCGTTTCTGTTCTTTCGATGGAAACTTGTTTCTGTGCCGTACAGTGCGAGATAACACTTTTCAGTTTTCCTGTATTCCTAATTGAGCGAGCGACACACATGTGATTTAGTTTACAAAGTAGTGCTTTGCATTTCTGTTCTTCTGTTTGAATCTTGTTTCTGTGCTGTCCAGTGTGATATATCACTTTTCAGTTTTCCTGTTATAATAATTGAATGGGCAACACGTATGTGAATTAGTTTACAAAGTTGTGCTTTGCGTTTCTGTTCTTTCGATGGGACCACCAGCACTCAGTAATTTTCCAGTTAATTCTCTCTGTCCTAATACATTTCAGTCAGCATAAACCAGTGTTTCCCACCTTGTTTGGGTGATGGTGGTCTTAGGGCATCTTGAAAGACACATTTCTTAAAAAGAGCTGTAGGGGCACATTGGCACTGGCTCACACCTTAATCCCAGGGCTCGGAGGGAAGAGGCAAGCAGATCTCAGAGTCTGAGGCCAGCCTGATTTACAGAGAGGATTCCAGGACATCTAGGGCTCCACAGAGAAATACGATCTTGGGAGAGAAGAAAAAACAAAACAAAACAAAACAAAAAACTTTAGCGAAAGCACTGTATCGCAGAGTTTGTCCCGCTTATGTGTGTATAGCTTTAATTTCCACACAGATTATCTAATGTCTATCACCTTTAAATGATAAAAAGGCATCGTGCTGGCCTTTTAAATAGTAAGCTGTTGTGTAGGAAGCAAGAGTCGGTTTATAAATCTGTACTTAAGATCTTCAAAGTTCTCAGGCCTGTATGGGGAAAAATATGCAAAGTGGACAGACCCTATTTTGAACAGGAAAAACTGATAGTTTATTTTTTCCTAAGTAAAAACCTTCATGAAATGTAGTATAAGAATGAGATGTCATTTATGGAGAAGGAGCAAGAGGGGCTGAAGAAATGACTGACTGGTTAAGATCACTGCTCTTCAGAGGGTAGAGATGGAGTCCCAGCCCACATGGCAGCTCACAGCATTCTCTAACTCTACTTCCAATGGATCTGATGCCCTCTTCTGGCCTTTGTGGTCACCAGGCAAACACTCATGCACATAAATAAAAAATGTTTCAAATAATAAAATAAAAGAGGAGATGGGAATGCTGTTCTCTTGTCAGAAATGGTACTCAAATACCTCAGCAGGACATGATGAAGGACACTGATGTAGTTTACCTTTCCAGCTGAATGACTTATATCATTCCAGCATGTAGACACCGACTGCAGTTTAAAATTATTACCAGAAAAGGTTTTCAGGGTCTCTTATCCTGGTGTAGAAATCTTTCTAAGTAGGATGCTGTTCCTTATCTGCAATCCACAGACAGCACTGCTCAGCTAACCTCCGCTGCCATCAGAGAGCACTGAATGTCTGGTGCTTTATAGGAAGACTCTAAATTCTCTGTTGAAAAGAGTCGCTTTGGTGTCTTTCAGAGAAAACGCCTTGATTCTTAAAATTGTGCCTGGCCTTGGTCGATCCACAGCCCTGTCAATCCAGATGTGACTGTTTCTAAGAGTTTGTTCCTTCAGGATGGAAGGAATGGAGGGAGGGAGGAAGGAGGGAAAGTAAGGAGGAGTGAGGAAAGACCACAAAGAGGAAGGCCACAGTGAGCCTAACAGGGAACAACCTTACTGGGCTTCTGAGTGTCCCAAAGGTCCACATATACCCAGGGACAGCATCCTTCTAACATGACTTAAAAATAGGCTACCTCTGCCAAGTCTTCACTGACATTGCTAAAACTAACATGCGGAAGCAGCTTGGTTTCTCTATGGCTTAATCCCATTAAGTTTAGGGGAAATGGTGATAATAAAAGACATGGTTTGCCTCAGAGCACTGGTTGGGACTGTGTCTTTTCTCTTGAGGCTCTAGAGCCCTAGACTGAAGCTCAACAGTAGTCAGTTTTGGTTGTTCCTGCTCTGGGGAACAGAAGGAAGCCATCATCCCTCCAAGCTAAGCTTGTGAGACTGACACCACTGGGGCCTGAAGCCCCACCCGCCCTATCTTCTCTGTCCTGGGGCCTGAAGTCCCCCCCACACCACTGTCTGTGCACTGCCCTGGGGCCTGAAGCCACCCCTGTCTGCTCTGCCCTGGGGCCAACCACATTACAAACTTGGTTTGGGGAATCACTGCATTCATCCTATTGGCTAATTGATGCACAAAGAACAAATCTAATCTAATTGCCATAACAAAGCCATTATGCTTGGCCAAAGACCAGCCTCTTAAAGGAAACCTAAACATCCAGACATCCAGGTGCCCAGTTTGCAACTGCTACTTATGCATTCTCTTGTGGAGGATTCAGTGACTCTGTTCTTTGTGGGCTGGTGATGTGGCGAGGGAGCTGTTTGTAGAGCCCTCATTTCTCCGAGCCAGTTCTATTCCTTCCTGTTCAGGACCCTGTTGGCTGTTCTCAGCTGTTCTCACAAGCCTCCATCTGTGTCATCACCTGTGTTGTGGTTTAGAACCACAGGCCAACCTGTTGGCCGTAGAGGTAGTCTCCTCTTACGCCCTGTGTTTGCGTCAGCTTTCACGCCTCCACTCTAGCAGAAGTGTTAAAGGACTGACCTCCATACTGCTACTGCTCGTTGTCATCAAAGTCCCAAGAAGGAGGATTCCATTTAGCCCTAGCCTTCCAGGCCCAGGGTTCTTAAAGGGTCAGTGGGTTTCTAAGGGGGCACTAGGGACTGAGAAGAACGGAAGTGAAGGCTTTCATGACAACTACTAAGGCGTTGCCGGTGTGCCTAAGCCCATCTAAACGGTGGTCCCTGGAAAGTGGGATACTTTTGGCAGTGTGGTATCATCCAAGCTCTTTCTAAAGGGCAGATGAGATGTGAGAGGACAAATCCCGCCAACTGCTTTTCTTTGGAAGGCCTGTGCTCTTTTCATGTCTTGCTTCATAGTCAGCCTTCAGGCGGCCTTCCTCAGCCTTCAGGCGGCCTTCCTTTCAGACCCAGAGTCCCACACCTCTTGTCATCATGCCACACAGTCCCTTTGCCCGTCCCACAGTGGGCATCTCATCCTTCTGCCTGCTTCCTGGTAAACCCCTCAGGACAAAGGCAGGGCTGGGCACAGTATCCTGGTGTGTCAGACTCAAGACAGAAAATGACAGTTGAATGAGTGGGCTGGGAAAATGAATGGTAACTGAGACCTGTGGAGGGGATAGTCAGGAGCAGAGGCTTACAGGATTGGGGTGTCGGTGGATATGCTCCTAAATCCGCAGGTCTGCATAGTTGTCTGCAGTGATAGATATGTATCCACAAACATTTGCGCCAAAGGGGGAGGCTGCAGCTGTTGGCAGACTCCGAGAGTGTAGGGAGCTTACAAGAATTAGATTTTATGTATAAATACACATTTACAGAGGGAGAGAGACATGGGAAACAAAGGGTGGGAAACAAAAATTGTGAGACAAAGAGGGAACCTTATATAGAGAAGCAGAGTAAAGGAGAACAGAGGAAGAATATGAGAGCGGGGCTGGAGAGATGGCTCAGTGGCAAAGATTCTCTCTGCTCTTCCAAAGGTTCTGAGTTCAGTTCTCAGCACCCACATGGCAGCTTTCACCTGTCTGATCCCTCTTCTGGTGTACTCATATACATAAAATACACAAATAAATAAATCTTAAAAATGTATATATGAAAGAAGGCAAGTGAGGTGGGGCTCTCACTCTGGAACAAATTCTTTACACTGGTGCTATACAAGACCTTGCAGTTACCACTGCCAGTAGCCTGATGAGTAGCCAGGCATGATTGCCCATCACAAAAGGAGGGTGTCCTGGCCAACTGTAATTTAGGGTAAGTGGAATGAAATGCTCCCAGAGACGTTGCAATAGAGCCATTTGTTTGTGCAGAGGAAGGGAGAGTGCACGCTGAAGAGGAAGGAAGGGAAGGCATAGGTGGCTTCCTGTGGTAGGGTCCCATTTTCTTTTATCCTTAGTACATGGGCCAGGCTTGGGGGTGAGCAGGTGAACACTCAGATAAGAAATGAGTGCGAGTGAAGCCACTGATCTAGGAAAACAGGAGAGCACCTGACTGCAAGACAGTCACAAACACAAACCAGGAAGGAGCTCCCAAGAGGCAAAAAGACTCAGTAGAGAAACAACTGGGTCCAAAAGAGATTGGGGAAAGACAATCACAGTATGCTGAAGTCTTGAGGCAAAAAATAAATGCCTCTGTTGTCTGTAAATATTCCTCAGCTGACACCTCTACGCATCCTGATGGAGCAGTGCTTGCCCTGGACAGAGGCTGTGCTGGAGTGAACCGGTGGGGTCCAGACACTGCACTGCTGTTGCTGTTCTGAGATCCCTGAGATTATGAACTCATAGAACACAAAGAAGCTCGAAGTGTGTGTGTGTGTGTGTGTGTGTGTTGCCTGGTCCCATCTTGCCTTGTTCTGGAGTTAGCAGGAAAGCTTTCCCACTTTTAAAAAGAGCACTACCTCTATGGCCAACAGGTTGGCCTGTGGTTCTAAACCCATAGCACAGGTGGAGACACAGATGGAGGCTTGCGAGAACAGCCGAGAACAGCCGACAGGGTCTGGGAGAAGAATTAATTACAGCCCTATTCTTGCCTGCAGGAACTCTTTAGCAAGCACTTTTCAGGAAAGCTGGATGTGGCTGAGTTTATCCAGTGTTGGCCATCACTCTAAACTGGGCCATGGTGCTGGCCTTGACTGTCTTCCTAGAGTGACTGACCATGGGGTGTCCCTGGAGTTCAGCAAGGGACATGGAAGTCTGCCGCAGGGGTCTCTGAGGGATGGTATCTGCCCAAGGGGACCTCTACTGGGTGAATCCACCTTCATTCTTATTTTGTTGGCTGGGATTAGAACATTTCTACAATATTTTAGGTATTTCTGATAGGATTAATCCTAAACAAGAATGTAAAGCAGGGAAATTTAACCCTTACTATCACCTTCACCTGGCATTTCCTCTTCTCTTTAGTTGTCTTTATTTCCCTGTTTTTCCCAGTTACACTGATGTACCTAGAACTCCAGAAAGTTCCAGAACTTTCTGACAAAATCTATTTTTTTAAACGTTTTCACCATGCTGAAGTGCCCAAAGTAAAATTGATTAACAATGTCATGATCTAAACAATGACTTCATCTTGCTCTTCCTAAATACAAAGTACCTTTGATGAGTGAGGCCCTCGAACCTTTCCTGTGCATCTTCACTTCCACTTACTCAGTCCTTCAGTCAAATCTCTTTTTCTTCTATCATATTTCACAGAAGTCTATCTCAGCCTGAGATTGCAAAGTTATTATAATCCAAAACTCTAACAGCACCTGCCATCCCTCTCAGAGCTACTTGGATCTTCAGAGAATGAGTGAGCCCATAGCCACGCACTGTGGAGAAAACAGTGCTGCACAGGTTGAGAGGACTGATAGGGTCTGCCAGGGGGAAGATAATGACATACACATGGCCACCCTCACCCCAGTTCCTGAAATAATGACTCTGAGACCTTATTATTTATGAATAAATGCTTAGACCAAAAGTTTGGGCTCAATCCTGACCAGCTCAGAACTTATAACTTATTTTACCCATTTATTTTTTCTTTTCTTTTTTTTTTTTGGTTTGTCAAGACAGATTTTGCTGTGTAGCCCTGGCTGTCCTATACTCACTTTGTAGACCAGGCTGGCTTCAAGCTCACAGAGATTCACCGGCTTCTGCCTCCTCAAGAACTGGGATACAACAGGGGCAAAGGCCACTGTGCCCAGCTTGTTTATGCTATTATATGTGTGCGGCATGGCTGGTTACCTCACCTTACAGTCCAGGATGAATCTACCTCTGACTCTATCCTAGCATTCATCTCTCTCTGCCAGAACTCCAACTTCCTGTTTCCTACCTCAGCTTTTTATAGACAGGCAATGCTTTCATGCAGTACATAAGAGATTCTCTCTCCACGTGCATTCACAGGCTGGCGGGTGTCTGTTTTCCTCGAGGGGCCAGGGTTGTAACCACAATAGGCCCTACTTGTCTCTGAGCCTAGGGGTGGTCAGTCATCTAATGTGTGAGAGGTCCTGAGAATAGCAACCATTCCTGGCATGTTAGGAATACAACCTCAGTCCTGCCCCTCCCCCAAGCATGGCTCAAATATTAACACAACTGCTGAGAGCTCCTTTACACGTATAACACATCAGAGGCAGCAGGATGGGCTTTTCTGCCAGTTGGCACTACCGAGGGTGTCGTTGGTGGAGAGCAAGTTCGAGGGCCTGGCTTCTACCACGGACTTCACATCCTGTCCTGTAAAAGGCTCAGGGACAGACAGTGCTCCAGCAGAACAAAGGGCCCTTCCCCTTACTCCAGCATCTGACTCTTGATAGAGCTACTGTTGGCTTGAACTGTTTCCATATCACAACCCGGCTGCTTCTTTCCCTAGGCTATCTACAAAACGGTTTCCTCTGTCATGAAAATTCCTGAAGATGAATCAACCCCAGAAAAAAGGACAGAGAAGATCTTCCACCAGATGGACACCAATAGAGATGGTAAGAGGCTAAAGGACTTTGCTTGGGTCAAGCTTCTGGTGGAGTCCAGGCAGGGTGGCTCTATAAAAGGACCAAATGTCAACCACAGGGACCTTATGCACAGTGATATGTGACAACCACCTATGCTGGGCGGGGAGGAATAGAAGTGGGTAGACCCTGGAGCTGGTCCCAGTCTAGAGCAAAGGCCTTATTTTCTAGGCCCTTCTAGCTTTCTTCTAAGTTAGCCTTCCCCAGAATAGAATGGGTCCTGTGGAGCAGAAATAAAAGGACCCAAGAAGCCACTGAGGTAGGATGGGCCTTTTCTAGAAGTCTGGATCCTTGTGGCCAATAGGCCAGAGTATGGGGATGTGCCTGCTGTTTCTTAAAGACCCCAACAGCTTTTATCCCAGCCTGCCTGAGTGATCTTATGAGCAGACTCTACCATGCTGCATCCAAGTGAAAGCTCAGGTAGTGGGAAGCAGGTTGGAGTGGTCTGCTGGTTCCACTGGGTGAGGGTGCTGCCTGGATGCAGCCAGCAGGTGCACAAACCAAAGAGCGCTTGGTGACACAGGAGGACCACAAGTCTGAAGCTATCTGCAAAATCAAATAAATAGATATGGTTTCTGCATGTTGGGCTACCAAGTAAGATACAGGATCCCCAGGCAATTGAGAAATAATGACTTTTTTATAGCATCTCTCTCTGTGCAATATTTGGGACATACGTATGCTAAGTAATTGATCGTTATTCAACTGAAATTTAAAGTTATTTTAGAATCATTATTTTTATTGCCAAATCTTGAAATGCCATTCAGAAATAGTTCCTGAGTTTACAGTGCTAAGTCAAGGCCTACCATTGATGACCCAATGCTGCCAAAAGCTTCACAGCTCTTTAAACAAACATGTATTTCTTTATTATTTACATGCATGTATGTTTGTACCTGCACACATGTGTGAGTTTATATGCATCACACGCATGCAGAAATCTGCAGAGATCATAAGAGGATATACAATTCCCTGGAACTAGAGCTGCAGGTGGTTGTGATCTACTCAACATGAATGCTGGAAATCAAACTGGTCCTCTGCTCTTGACTGCAGAGCCATCTCTCCAGCCAACTCATTTTTAAAACATAAAACTCATTTTAATATTATAGTGTAGAATTTTGCAAGTATTATTACATGACATGTATGAGTGTGCCATGGTGCACACATGCAGAAGACATGTTTATGAAGTTCGTTTCCCCCCACTTTCCTTTACATAGTTTCCAGGAATCAAATTCAGGTCATCAGGTTTACGCATCACATACTTCTATTCACTGAGACAGCTCACTGGCCCCAGACCCTCACACCTGATGTTTAATAATTCTAGTGAGCTGTGTAGAAATAGACCAGGTCCTTCGTGGTGTGTATGATAGCATGTTCTGCATAGAATAAGCCTCCTTTTCCCCCCATACGTGGGGCGCCAGCTCCCTGAGAATCTTGGTTTGGTGGCACAGCCAGCTTGTTCACTGCTAGAAGTTGCCTCCATGAAGCTGCCTGACATCCTCTGAGAGCTGTTTTCCCTCATGTGCCCTGATTCACAGCACATAGTTTGTTTCACAAGTTTAAACAAACATGGGATTGTTTTTATGATATTGAACCACAGGTTTTGGTCATCTGGGGAACATGATGGCTTTAAGACCCAGCCTCTTCCTTAGAGGAGGACTAAATGATGGGGGGAAAGACACTTCTGGATATCTGGCTCAAGGCAATGGCAGAGCCTCTCCACTGGGACTGTTTCTACGGGATCAAAGAGCTCTGCCTGGGCCCTTGCCCAATGCACAGCCGACTACTACTGCCCTGGGCTTTGATAAGGAAAGATTTGTTTAAACAAGAAAAGCTATGGGGATGGAGGCAGTGAGGGCAGGAGGGCAGGGACTGCTGAGCACCCGAAAAACACACTGCTTCAGCTCAGGGCTTGGCTTCAGTGCTTCGGGCATGAGCCTCCTGTCCTTCCTCACTTGGAGCAGAGCCGGCATGGTGTGAAGCCTGCTGCCACCAGAGTCTCCTTAGATAAGGGTCTTTGCATCCCACTGCTGGCCTCTGCCATGAAAAGTCTGCACCTACAAGCAAGTCAATCTGGGAGTCTGTGCAAGAGGCAGAGTTCATATGGGTACCAAATACTCTGCAGCTTGTGGTGCCCGATGCCTGTGCTTGTGCCTGCAGCTTTAAAGTGTTTAGATGCTGCTTCCAATCCCATCCCCTCATTCTCATCCTCCAGGGGCTGAGCAGGTAGCACGGAAGAGCAGCTAAGGAGGTACTGGAGTGCACAGGCCTGGAGGAGCCTGGCAGCCTCGTATCTGTCTTTGGAAAAACAGATGGGGCTAAGTCTGCAGGGAAGGAGAGAGGGCAAAGTTAGGTAGTTAGGTAACGGCTCCCAACAGTTCTATTTCCAACTATCAGTCAATGAGTCACTTCAATCAAACGGTCACCACGGAAGTGCCAGGAATGAGGAAAGCCACCCCCACCCCCATTTCTCCAAAGTGATAGTGACAGAGACCTTTATTGGCGGGAAGTTGAGGAGGAAGGATACTGAAGATCCAGGAAATTGAGGAGCCTGAAGTAAAAAAAGGAAGCTTGGGCTACACAGTAGAGTCCATATCAAAAAAAAAAAAAAAAGAAAGAAAGCCGTCTGGTGAGAGATCCAGGTTTTTGGCTTCCTTCTCAAGCCGCCTGGGTTGACAGAAGTGTATCACCTTCTGTCTAGAACACACTCCTTTATCCTCCTGACTTTGGATGATGGTGGTGCTATCCTCAAAAGTTGTTAAAAAGAACCTACACTCCTGCTCTGCCCACTGGGAGCGGGGTGGGGGGAGGAGTCTTCTGCAAACCAGAATACAGCAGTACACAGGGGCTGAAGGGCCTGAGCCTGGCACACGCAAACGAGCTAGGGCTACTCAGTCCTCAGAAGCTGAGCATGAGCACAGGGGCTCGAGGAGTGGGGTGAGGCACTAGGGCAAAGATTCAGGTCAGGGTAAGCCAGTACCCTCCCCAGGCCCTGGGTCCTGTCCTGGAGGTCTTGTTAAATGGCCCTGTGCACTGAGCGAGGTGGGGGAATGCCACGGTAAACAGAGAATTGGGGTCCCTGCCTCATGGTCTCCTGGCTTCTGGTGGGTGAAGCTGTGGGCTTCTGCTGTGCCCCGTGTGCAGTGCAAAGAACCACAGGCCGTCACTCACTGGTCCTCTTGCCTTCTAGGAAAACTCTCCCTGGAAGAATACATCCGAGGGGCCAAAAGCGATCCATCCATAGTGCGTCTCCTGCAGTGTGACCCCAGCAGCGCCAGCCAGTTCTGAGCCCCGCACCCTAAGGACGCTACAGCTGCCTGGGTCTCTCCCAGTTGGCTTTTGAACTTATTTTATTTGTATTTTTTGCCAAACAATATTGATGGTGAAGCTGTCCCGTCTTCAGTCAGACGTGCTCTGCTGTGACACCCTTGCCCCTTGCTTCTTTCGTCGTGGACGTGAATGCCCAGAGTGCTTGTGGAGAGCATGAACAGACTTCGTGGTGTTCCCTGTTGGATGACTTTTTAATCATCATTACTTTTTTCCCTTTGATTCTAATGTGTCTGTCTTAAAACCCAAGACTGGTGGGGCCAGAGAAAAGAATTCCATTCTGCCCCTGAGATCCTTCAGCAAGCTTTGAGGGGCTTTGTTTGAAAGACAAAACTCCTAATCTGGGTGTGTTGTCACGCATGCCCTCAGGGCTATGGCAGGCACCTGAGGCTAGGTTTTCTAAGAGCAGGTTACCCTCTGGGGTAAAGCTATTAAAGCCAGCTGGGACATTCCCCTCCACCCCAGCAGGCTGTAGTTTCCAAGCTGTGAACATTACAAGGTAAATTAACAGAGATGGGGAAAGATGACTCAGCGGTTCTCCCACCCCACAGGTTTACAGAGGTGAGCTAATATGAGGCCCTTTGAAAAATCAAACACAGATGGTAACATTCTAAAACCAGACCCATCTTGCTACCTATTTGTGATTTATAAAAAGACTGCTGTATATAAAATATTGGGTATTGTAGACCAAATTAAGTGTTTTGCCTTGTAAATGCATGTTTAGTGAGCGCTAATGCAATCTTACTACAGAAGACTTGTTTTAGCAGTTTATTGTGAAGCCAACTACAACGAATGTCAGTGTCTTGTTTTAAAGTCCTGTCTTTGCACAAATGTACCAGTCAACAAGTGTATTTTATATACTCCATAAAATTACAAAAGAATGATGACAAGGGCCCAGCTTTGATTTCGAATGGTTTTACAGAGTCAAGGTGGCCAGAGGAAGGCAGTTTCCAAGCGTCTTGTCCACCAGCAGCTCTGAGAAGGGGCCATGGTCCAGCAGCGCACCGGCAGGTGCAGGTGTGCTGTCTTTCTAAACAGATGAATGTTCCATAGACTCGGAAAAGCAGATTGGTCCTAACAGTGTAACCTACATCCTCAGTGGGGGAGCCACGCCTAGAATCTTCTTTTTCTGCCCCCGGGTATCTTTCATGTAGTGAGGTGTGGGCCAGCCAGGCAGTTCACCCACCCACTGTAGGTGCCGGCTAGGGAGACTGCAGTGTCTGAGGCCACCGTGGGTCCCAACAGCACTCCCTTTCACCGTGTTATTTGAATCTAGCAAAGCTGAGTTGTTGCTTGGGCTGGTCACCTCATATACACTACTTTGAAATAAGGGTTGGAAGCAAAAACTTCTGGCTACAGGCAACCAAAGCCTCACACACAGTGGCATCAACAAGGCCCAGACACTCAAGGATGTTGGTGGCAGAGCCTGCCTAAGAGGAGTCAGGAAGGTCTCTGCTGCCTGTAGCCACGTCCTGTAGAACAAAGCCGCAAAAAGTTAAACACAGCTATAAGAAATGATGCCCAGGCAATTCTTGCTGGCCGAAGGTCCCCCCCCCCATGGCGATACTCTTAACTGGCAGAAGTTCAAACTTTAATGGTGTCTCCATAGGTTGAAATTTTGTGACCTAGATTTTGTAATCTTAATATTTCCTAGTGTCATTTCCTTACCTTTTGTAGCAAGGCTTGCCAAATCCTGTGAGCCAAATGATAAAGTCTGTTTTTGGAAAGCAAAATTAACCCAAGTTGGGATGGAAACCAGAGGTGGCCTCCAGCTCTTCAGAATTCAAGAGCACAGGTTATGAACCCTGTGGTCCCCAGAAGGTCTGGAGAGCTCCAGACCAGCTAGACACACAGACATAACAGACCTATCTGTATGTTTCCTCCTCTTCTCCACCTCTCCCAGGAAGGCATTGGGTGTCATTTTATGCATGCATGTTTGACCAATGAACTTCACAGCATCAGGAGGGCCGAGTGCCTGAAGACATCTGTCACTCCTGTGGCCAGGCAGTGTTTGTGCTGTGTTCAGGGGCCTCTGGTGGAGGTAGAGCCTGTTTTGTTCCAAGTAAAGGAAGTCTGCGCTGTCCACAGGACTGGAGGACGTTTCAGAGTGCTTGACTGTTCATACCTCGCTCAGGATGGAGAAGGGGCGGTGTGGTACTCCCCAGCGGGACTTTCTGGAAATGGATTTAATTACATATATGTCATATTATGTGAAGTGGTCCCATTCTCAGTTGATTGTATAGCTCTTGCCTGGCATTAAAGCATGTTTATTATTTAATATCATTGTCTGGAGCATGGGATTTTTTTCTTACTAAGCTGCCTCAGCTGACAGTGTCTTGTGTCTTTCAGGTTTGAGGGTAGAAGAGTTTGAAAGCAGTTCTGGTCCATGTGTGGCTTCCTTACTTCCTTCTCAGCTTGGCCTTCACTCCCTTCCACTTTGTGCTTCTCCAAACATGAAGCACCAAAGCAAAACTCAGAAAAACTCCTCAGTAGGATCAGGGAAGCACTCAGGAAGCAAAGCAGGCAGATCTGTAAGTTCAAGGCCAAGCTGGTCTATGTAGTGAGTTCTAGAACACCCAAGGGTACACAAAGAAATCCTGTCTCAAAAACCAACCAAACTAAAAATACAACAGCAATATAATCCTTTCCCTTCCCACTCTGTTGGAGATTTAGTGGGAGAGATAACTAAATGTTCCCCCAAAGCCATCACATCAAGCTTTTCTCGTCTTGTTCCTATCACTGGCCTTGACTACAGCCCCAAAGGCTAATGCTATATGAACAAGAACTACTAACTTGCTCCCTAGATTAGGAGGTACAATAGGCTCCTCACAGGCCAGCTAGACCTTTGGGGTGCAGATGTGGAGGAGACTCTTTTCCTCCTCCACAGTTAGTCTCTGTGTGTAAGCAATATCTGAAACACAACACGTGACGATGAGGTGATGATGGGAATGTGGCCAGAGCCCTGAGGAGCCTGTATACCTACAACTCAACCATTTCCCCACTTTTGTAGCATCAATATGCCTGTTGCCTAGGACTTTCTGTACTGAGTGTTAATGTGTGGTGCATAGTTCCAGACCTTCCTCGGGTGCAGAGATAGTGACCATCAGGAGCTAACTAGGGGGCAGCTTGGAGCACCCAGGCCATGGGAAGGCTTAGCTCTATGAATTTCCAGGGAATATTTGATATTTTAGTATTTCTCTGTGACAAACAGTAAAAACACTCTAAGGTACAATGCAGCTGGACTTGCCAACCCCACTTAGTTAAATATTCCCTCCTATGCCAAAGATTGGGCCCATGGACATTTTAACACGGGTGGGGTTTGGGGTAGGGGGTAGGGACAGGGAAGAGACTCCACCCCTCCCTGAGGAGGAAGGGGAGACATTTTCCTTAGGGGTGTAACTTGGTGTAACAGTGATACTAAGTTGCCCATGCCCATGCTCTAAATAACTTTCTCCCCATGCTCACATAAGCAACTCTAAACTCATTGAGTCTACACACACACACACACACACACACACACACACACGATGCACATGGAAACGTGGGAGACATGTGAAAGGAGCCTGGTTAGGAAAAATGAAGGGATCAGCAAGAGTGGAAGGGGAACAAACCAGAGTAATGAGGTATGAAAATGACCAAATCATACATGTGTGTAAATATCTAAATTAGTATATGCTAATAAAAATTCTCACCAGTACACACCACCTCCAGGAAGACAGGCAAATGGCCAGTCAGACCTCTCGCTGAACCTCAATAGCAACATCTCATCATTTGGCTGGATTCATACTGAGTGTTTGATGGGGCCGCCAGTCAGCATAAGTGTGGCAGGCTTGGAAGTGTATGTGTGAGCTAGAGAGGCCTTGTTAGCAAAGGAGATGGCTGGAGGGGAATACCTAACTCAGGATCAAATACCACTATAAACACTTCATGGCGAATGGGAAATGTTCTTTCCCAAGTACCACGTGATGGATACTGATGCCCAATGAACATGGGTGGTGCTCACCCTTGGTGTCTTTTCACATTTCTCTTCTCTGCCTCTGGCTCATCAGAGGTCCCCACCGTCTTTCCTCAAATGCTTGACTTCCCAGTATTAACCATGGACCCATTTAGAGTTGCTTAGGAGTACAGAGCTGAAGAACCCTTTGGAATAGATGGAATATGTCACCAAAAATCTCCCCCAGTTTGGGGAGCTTGGGGAGGGGGGAGGAGGGGATAAGCACAGTTCACTGATGTCCACAGGGAAAGGAAGATGTGATAACACTCACATCCCCCCAAACGACCCATTCAGGCAGGTATGAAGAACAATCAGACCCAAAGATGAGGAAGGACATGGGTAGCAATAAAAAAAAGACCATGGCCCATTTCTAACTACATGATCTTTCCAGAACTTTCCATAATAAACACTCTCCATCCACCCCAGGCCTGTTTTTCCCTAGCACTGATCTGAGCACAAAGGGCAGGGATCCCATTGGGGGTGAGGCCAGGGAAGGCTTTTTTGAGGCAAGATTTTAGTACTGTGCCTTAGAGAAGGGTGCTGTAGAAAATGCTAGCATTCTGCCTCTTGGAATGGCTGCTCCTGGAGATCATTGACGATACCAGCTGGAGCAGTGTGAATGCTGCATAATGAGGTGGCTAGCACAGGAGCCCCAGTATGGGTTTTCAAGGGTCAGAGAGTGTGGAGACGGAACTGAAGTAGGAGCCGTGCGGTTTCAGCCTCTCCGTAGCGGTTGGCACAGATCTAATGAAGCAGAAATAACCACAAAGTGCCAGAGAGAAGGGAGTGGAAAGAACCCACCTGAGAGGCCAGTCAAGGGCAGCTGTGCTGGCAGCCACCCTGGAGGCCTCTTGTTGCCCTTTGGCCCTCTTCTTTTGCAAGCCTGGTGTAAGGAGGAGGGAGAGCACTGGTAGGCAAGTCTCCACTGTATGAAGGACTGAAGGGGCAGGGACAGCCAAGACCCCAGGCTGGTGACTCTTCCCCACACCAGCAGCCACTGCCCAGAAAGCAGCAGACACAGCTGTTTGACTCATATTGTGAATATTTATTTTTTTTCTTCTTAAAAACGTACAAAAAATAAAATAACATATTTATAGTTTATAGATTCCCCTCTCCCATTTACAAAACTATTAAGTTACATTTACTCTTTTTTTATGTGGGAGTAGATTGTATACAAATCAGTCTCCCCTTGTTTGTCTTTCAGAAAGGGCCATTCTTAGAATTTGGCACAAACCCTCTTTTCCTGTTGCATGAAAAATAAATGTTTTAACTCATTTCATGCTTCCCAGGTTTCTGCTTTGGGACATGCCTTAGTCTTTTAGGAACTGATTTCAAGATGGCAGCCCATTGTATATTTTTGTTGTTGTTGGTTCCAATTTCTAAACACTGAGGAAGTTTCAGTGGGGACATAGAATGAAAACACCTGCTTCATGTGTTCCCCAACCTTTTATGGATTACAAAAAAAAAAAAAGTTTGGGTGCGGTTAATTCGGGGACAAAGGAAAGACAAGCTTTTCTATCTTGCTATTTTTGTTCAGGAAATGATGCTCAGCAAAGCTCTGCTAATGCAGCGAGGGATGGATGCAGAGAAGTCCACCAACAGACACTCCTGGACCTGCCGCTGTACCCCTATTTGTGGTCCTGGCTTCATGTCCCTTGTTCTGGCTACCACAAGGACTGTAGTGACTCAGGACAAAGGCAAAGCCATCTCCAGCTGGTCCTCTGCCTCGGGGGAGATGGGCAGTTTTCCAGAAACCGGAGAGAAGAGCTGGGAGCCTGTCAGATCACTACAGATCTGTCTCCCTGGAATCCTGAGCCACCCTAAGGTCTGCCATTCATGTTTGGAGCTAACCCCAAGTGCTGTAGCATGGGAAGCACATAGAGCATATATTTCCAACACTGAGTTTGTCTGCCTTAGATCAGAGCCCTGCTAGTGCCCTAGAGGGTCCCCAAGCTGCTGGTTCAGCAAGTGATGTGGGGTGGAGCAGAGGACTAAGCAGAGCTGAGCCCAGGATACAAACCTTTGGCAACACAGAGGGATTCGGAGCCCAGTGGGCTCTCAGAAAGGTGCCCCTGCTATTCTTTGGATCCTCTTGGTCATAGCACCTACTCTCCAGCCCATTCCTCTGCAGCTTTGGGTAGCTAGGCTAGAGTCAGCCTCGGCTGCTCGGGCTCTCAGGGGAAGGTGGGGCAAGAAGGCAGGAGCTGGAGAACAGAGCCTCCAGGTAAGACATCAAAGTGCTTCATAGACAAATTTGGACCTTTCCATGGAAGCTGCCCCATTATCCAGGCTTTGGGGTGGGATGTGCCTGACTATCCGAACTAGTGCTCAGCCCACAGTGTAACAAAAAAATCCCCAAACTACCAACCTGTCCTCTCAAAGAGAACTGAGGCCCACCATGGGGCATGCTGTTCAGGAAAGCCTTTTTCTCTTGCCCTCCCAAGGGCCAGGAGAGGAGGAAACAGCCTTAGCTCTCCAGTGTGCCTCTCAAAGCCAGTCTCAGAAGTTCCAGAAATCCCACGCTTTCCACAGCCAGGGTGGACAGCCTCACCTCTTCCCATCTTCAGAAGCCAGAGGAAGCAATGTCTGCTGGTCACAGCCCAGCTGAGCTGCTGGCTCGCTTCGCAAAGCTGCAGCTGGGTTTGCAAAGGGGCCACTTGAGATGAAGGACATGCTTGTAAACTATGAGCCACTACTGTGTCCATCCCTTGTAAGCCAAGCAGTTCTGCAGCAGGCCCCAGGGATAGGACCCCAGTGCAAACCCTTGCGGAAACTTTGCATAAGCTTCAAGGTGTCTCACTCCAGTGCTAAAGAAGGCGCTGACAGCATGATCTTTCCTGAACAGCTCAAAGGACACTCTTAGACAACAGATCACCATGAGACAAAATGTGATGGCCTCAAGGGAGAGTCATGTCTGAGGGGAGAGGGCTCCATCTGGGGAAACAAGTCCTCAGCATGGCTCAGTGGAGAGTCCATCTTGGCATTCACCAGTCACATGATACCTTAAAGGCCTCTTTCCTAGCCTCCTCTCAGATAGAGCAGAATGCTCTGAGTCTCCAGGTATGTCCCCTCCAGGGCAATGGCAGTAAACATGCCCACACACCACAGGTAAAATATATTATTGCAATATTAGGTACAAATTATGTACATGGCTGTCAATCATACTTTGTGCTCCTTATTACTGACATGGTAGCGGAATGTCTTCCTGAACAAGGCCCAGTGGCTATTTGCTGAGATCCCCTGGAGGTATTTAAGCAAAATGACCTTCCTCAGAGCAACCTGAAGGTTCCAGGCCAGAAAATGGGTGTCCTCTTTACCCCACCCATGACGACTGTGCCAAGAAGCAGCTCATCTTGTCCATCCACTCAAGAAATGTGGAGAGGTAAGAAAAAAGGCATCGCAGTTCCCCAGGCTCTTCGAGATGAATGGACTAGCTGTGTTTCCCTTGAAGGGGGAACTCTGGAGGTCTCAGGTGGAGCTATCAGTAACTTGTAGAGTCCTGGAGGGCCTGGACTCCAGGCTCTTGGGGAAAAAATGGACAATAAATAAGGGCCTGACAGGCTTAAAGAACTTAGCCGAGGGATACAGGCTTCAGCTCCAAGCAAGTAGAAGAGTTGACTGTTGGTCTGTTGGTGGGCCTTGGGCCCTGCCCCCTTCCAAGCAGTCTTGTAACAGTCACTTGAGATGGGTGAGATGGGTCTCCAGGTTGTAGGGCAGCGAGCCCACCTCTCCCAGGAAGGAGTGCACCAGAAGCTCCTGTCAAGGGGACTTGGGCCCAGTGCTCAGATCTCCATAAGCGTGATCTTGAAGCCTTCCACCATGCTCTCCATGTTGAGGATGAAGGTGTCCTCATTTGAATAGTGTTCAATGATGTTGTCATCCATGTTCACCAGGATGCTGCCGAAATTGGGTGAGATGGGGTGGGGTAAGAAACAAAGCCAGTGAACAGAGGGCTTTATGCAAGAGCAGCCTTCAAGCTACTGACTAATCACATTCTTAGGCCCCTCTGTATTTTCATTACAAACCTCAACTGCCCTTGGCTGAACACACATGTACAGTAAAAGTTACATATGACTCTACAGCAACTATAAAGGCAAGTTTTATCAGCAGCGCTTTGCAAGTAAGAAACAACTCAGTAAGGTCAATGGCTCTCCAACTTCACCCAGCCAATGAACGCCTGAGCTGGGTCTAAAGCTGGCTTTGCCTCACCCCAAGCTACTTCACCTCTTCCTGGCTGCCTACTCCATGGTGGTTTGGTTTCAAGAAAACCAACTTCCAGAGTCTATCTGTGATTTTTTTTTTATATAAATTTTGTTTTTGTCTTATATTTGAGTGTTTTGCCTGAATGCATCTCTGTGTACGGTACGTGTGCATTGTGCATGGTACCCTCAGAGTTCTGAAGACCAATTTAATCCCCTGGACTAGAATTGCAGGTAGTTGTGAGATGCCATGTAAGTGCTGAGAATGAAACCAGGGTCCTGTGGAAGAGCCACACACGCTCTTAACCAGTAAAGTGTCCCTCCAGCACCTCTATCTGTGACTGAGAAGTGCCTGAGCCTGTCTCACTCTTGTTAGCCAAAGAGATTTCCATTTGAGAAAGAATGACTCCCTGAATCACTTTATAGTGGTGTCATCAGGGATGCTGCCATACCTTCAGTTTGTTCTTTTACGGAATTAAAAGGCACCCACGCTTAGTGGGCTGATGTTGGGATAAAAGCCTTATGCATAGGCCTTCACAGGCCCAGTGCTGAAAGGCAGTGCCATCAGCAGTGTGTTTGTCCACACTGAAGCTCTCTAGCCAGCAAGACTTGAGGCTTCACTCAAAGTGGTATCCCCAGCCTACTGCACTGATCTTGGAAAGAACTGCAGCACACATTCACCGAGTGTCTAACAGGAGTTCAAGTTTGATGCTCCGTCAGCCAAAGACTGCAAAATCAGAAAGCCCGAGAACCCAGGCCATATTTTCTTTATGAAAAGGGTCCAGAAGAGTTTTATGGTACCTACTCCCAAAGAGGAAGCCTTAGAAAGGTCTTAAGAGGGGCAGAGGAGAGGGAAGCACTTGATCCTTGAGGCCATTGAAGCGGCCCACCGCCCTGCAGGCATTGAATATGCTTTCTGTTTACTGAAAGTGAGACCTGGGGCAAATACTTAAGCAGGCCCTGGGCTTCATTCCTCCTCAGTGAGCCTGTGAGGAGGAAATGGAGCAGGGAACCCAGAGGCTCCTCACCACCCAACCAGGAAGGACTAACTGTTCACTGTTCCTTACCATGTGGGCGAGCAGCCTGACGCCCATTTGAGATTTCATTAATGATTACCTTGAAATAATTTCCTTTAGCCTCAGCTAATTTTTGTCCGTACTGTGTCACTCAGAAGCCAATGTGAAGAGCTACATGTAGTTCTGCAACGTCATTTTCCCCGATGTCCCACCACCTCTAGACTACTCCCGCCCATGTGAGGCTGTCAGTAGATGAAAGCACCTCGGGTGACATGTTAGAAATGCATTGTGGGTCTCCCTGCCTGAACTGCTAGCATCGTGGGCCACGGATGTGACAACAGGTAAAGCTATATTAAAAATGTACCTTGCAGACAGGGCAGCTAGCTGAGTTAGCTTTTTTCTTACCCATTTTTGCTCTTCTGATAAAGCTTTGTGATTTTCTCCACTGGCAGCCCATACTTCTCAGACAGCTGAAACATGAATAACAGGAAAGTGGTCAGCAGAGAGCAGGGACACACTGGGAAGCACAGCATTCCAGCTCAGACCTCACATCTGAGCACAGCACAGTCCCCTAATGAGACACGTCAGGAAATTTCATGATGAACACTTTCCCTGCACTAACTGCTGAGACCATTCAGCCCAAGCCACTGGCTTTATAGATTAGCAAAATGAGGCGTAGAGAAGTGAATGGAGCCCCAATCCACGTTAGCAGCCACAGGGTCACAGCTCACTAACTATGGCCCTGACTAGTTTCACCAAGTCATTATTTCCTCTGCCCTTAGAAGGAAGAGAAATGCAGCTCATGCTTCGCAGTGTGTCAGAGCCCATGTCTAGTGCCATCCCAATTTTGATTCTCCCTTTGGATAGATCTTAAATCACTCAGCAAAACAATCTTGATAAAAGTGGCATTTCCGATCCCTTGGAAAAAAAAAACATCTACTCACAATGTTGGATTAAATAGGTAGCCATGCATCAAAACACATTTCAACTGAGCCACTTGCAGTGGTTCACCCCTGTGAGCCCAGCCCTGAGGTCAGCATGAGCGATGGAATGCTCTCCAGACCAACCTCAAGAGGTAGTGAGAGAAAAAGTTCAGGTGGATAAAAGATTTATATATGAAAGATGAGACCACTGAGACCATGAAAGCACAGGAAAAGATAAACATGAGTTCATTCTTCAAATAGCCATCATCCTAAGTACAGTTTTGCGGGAGACATGACACCTGCAAAACAAGCCTGAATAGTAATAACTGTGGAATTCTGAAATATCAGTAGCTCAAACATACCACAAAGAAAAATAATATGCTGGGAAGCATTTTAAAATACAAACAATATATACAGAGCAAACTGCTTCGTTAAAAAGAACTCTATGGGGAACAGGGCAGAGAAGAAAGAAAAAAAAACAGAAAAATTATATACAAGAAGAATATAATCAGGCAATAAGCATATGAAAACTGCACTGAACTTTTACTTAAAATTTCAAATGAAAATAATGATAGGATAGTACTTTTAATTTAACTATCAAAAATGCAAATGAGCCAGGTGCCATGGCACACCCCTATAATCCCAGCACTCTGGAAGGCAGAGGCAGGTGGATCTGTGAATTGGAGGCCAGCCTGGTCTACAAAGTGAGTCCAGGACAGAAATCCTGTCTTGGAAAACCAAGCGGGGGGCAGGGGGAAGGAAGGGAATGAGAGATCCAGCAGGTTTAAACATTTTCTGCTTTTGGTTTACAGCTCTGATGGATCTGATGCCCTCTTTTGGCCTCCATATGTACCTGCACACACGGCAGACAAATGACACATTAAAAATTAATCTAAAAAATCTAAAACGAAACAAAACTGAAGTCATAATCTAATGTTGGTCAGAGCATGAGCAAACAGCAGTGTTCAGATTCTATATAAGGAATAGTGACCCTCAGCCTCCTGGAAAAGAAGTTTGACAGAAGCATAGTTTTTAAAAGTGAATATGAGCCATTGACATCATGTCTAGTAATCGGACATACAGAAATACTCTCATGCTCAAACATGTTTGGAACATACCTGTTCATAACAGAGGAAAGTCATAACAAATATGCATTAAATATCTTGACATTTTCTTCACTTACACTTTAAAAATTGCTAGCATATTAGAGGGGAAAATAAGTGAAAATTTGTCAATATAGTATAATCTTATCTGAATTTTTAACGTTTACATATATTTAAATGTATATAAAATATTTAAATGACATAGCAATCTATTAATGATAGCTACATTGATAAATGGTCAGATTCAAGCTCCCTTTTACTTTGTATAATTCCACAGTGCTTATTTTTATGATTGTGTCATTTTTGTAAGTACAAAATGGCAAGATGTATTCGAGAAAGATCTACTCCAAATATGTGCCATCCCCTCGCTCACAGGTAAGGTTGGGACCCAGACTTAGGAAGTGCAACACAGGCTAGAAAAGGGCTGCAGAACCCTAGGGGAGAGCTGAGATCCTGAGAAAAGTTTGTTCCAGAGAACCCTAGGTTCCTGCCTTTCCATCCCTACCACAGGGCAGAAAGACCTCTTCACCATATGTACACTCAGAAGCAAGACAGAGAGGCAGGGTGATAAAGACAGACTAGACAAGTATCCTCTTGCCTGCGTGGGGCACATCACTGGTGGTCCTGATGAGGTTTCCCCACAGCCACAATAAGGCCCAATGAACAAAAGTTAACAAAACAAAACAACACACTTGTTGGCCAGTGGGATGGCTCAGTGGGTAAAGGCCCTCACCACCAAGGCTGGCCAGGTGAGCTCAACTCCAGAAACACAAGGTGGAAGGCAAGAACCTTGACTCTTGCAAGTTGTTTACTGACTTCCACATGAACGTGCAAATAAATAGAAAAGGCAACATTTCTCACAAGAGCCTGGAGGCAGCAAAGAAAACAGGCCTTGTGTTAGAAGGGCCTGTTTGCAGAAAATGTAAACAAACAAATAGGCAGATAAAATGAGAAGCAGATGAGTAGCAGCTGGAGAGGCAAAAGCTAAGGGAAATGAATGGACACAGGAAGTCTCAAAAACACACACGCATGGTGGAAGACTTAATTCAGAATTGGAGAAATTTAGCAGATAAATTACAATGACACGGTTGGTCTAGTTTATATAATAGTAAATGCATATACACATACATACTGAATTTCCCAAAGATATTCTGTCATATAATGTGTAACAAAGACAATTGAACCATAATTCAATAAAATGAGAAATAAAAAGTTGAGAAGTTAATAAAAATGTTAAGCCTCTCAGGAATACTTTACATTGCCTCTACTCTGTTCTCTCTTCCTCCCATTGAGGCCCCTACACTATTTAGCAAGCCCCTTGGTGTCCTATTTGCATATGCAAATAAAAGGGAGCCACTTCCATTTTAGACAGGTTGATAAGAGTGCTTTCCTAGTATACACAAGGCTAGGTTTGAGCCCCAAGACCACATAAACTGGGTGTGAAGGGTATCTGTACAATCTCAGCACTGCAGGTGGAGCATATGTTCAAGGTCAACCTCCCCTGCATAGCAAGTTTTGAAGGCAGCCTGGGACACATGAGACCCAGAAAGAGATGGAAGAAGGGAGAGGGAGGAGGGAGAGAGAGAGGAACCCGGTATGGTGAGCTAGCTCTGTCTTTTGAGCTCTGAACTGAATTCAGTTCTTGCTGAAATGGCAAGGCTCTCAAGAGTGACCTCACTTCCTTACTCATTCCCTGGGGATCTAGAACCACTCAGTGAACAGAACTAGTTCTCAGAAACTCCTTGAGAGCAGCCTGCTTCCACATTATTTCCTGATTACTTCCTCAGCATAGCTGGCCAGAGCCACAGCAAGACGATGCACAGAACTCGGATAGGACAACATACATACACCCATACTTAAATTAGCCTCAAACCAGAACCTTTCTATGCCTTTCCCACACAGCAACTAGCTTGTTTTTTGGTGGTGGGGATCACGGATATTTTGTGGTGCATTAGCATTCGGCCTGCAGGGTGGAAAGCTGGCTCAGCGGCCAAGAGCACTTGTTCTTCTTGCAAAGGACTCGGGTTCTATTTCCACAAGGATGTTCACTACTTCCTCATCAGTAGGGACAGATGTGCACAGACATACACACAAAATAATGAATCTTTAAAAATTTCTGTATGCATTTCACAGTATGGGCTGCACTCACCCACCGCACTGGGTGCTACTCATCTTATCCCTACATCATATCTGATGCACTATCCTACATCACAGACACTTTCTACCATCTTGGTGACTGCCTTTCATAATGCCATTGCTTTTCTTTGTAATTCTGTTTTAGTTTAGATACTTAAAAGCACTCTCAAAGAGTCAATGGATTTGAAATTGCAAAAGGCACCCATGGCACAAAAAAGTAGGAAGCTCTGGATAGCATTCCTTTCTGTGCATAGTGCTTGCTGCATGTGTACGTGTGCTGGGGGTAGGGGGAGGGGGAGGATGGAGTCCCCAGTATTTTCACCTAATTATTCTCACTCAGTTGCCTTCTAAGATTTGGCTTTGGTTAGTGTCACTTGCAATTTCTTTTTAATTTTCAAGTGAAAAACTTTGCTTACTCAACAGCAGTAGTCTCATGTCTGTTCAGTCGCCCTTTTTTCTAAAAGAAAAAGGAATCGATTCCTGGCTCCTCTTTTCAGTAATTAGGCTCTCCACTCTCCAAAGCATGTACTTGGCAAAGGGCTGAACTGTCTATCCCACCTCTTTCCCAGATGCTTATTATCGATTCTTGCTTTCCCTTTACTCTTTGTGTGACTGGCATTGTTTATTCTTCTTTTATGTAAACATATGGACATCTGCCTACCTAGACTTGAGTTGATGGAGAGCTTAGGGTGGTGCCACCATTTGGGGTAGAGCTTGGTAAAAGAGGCACCTATGCCTTCCAGCCTCATTTTCCCTATCTGTAAAATGGTGATGATGCTATTTCCATGCCATGTTCATAGGAGTACGACAATAATTAAAAGGAGCCTGTAGCACTCAGCATGGTGGGACATACTCTGCGAATAGCAAACATTTGCAACAAACATTGTGCCCAAGGCCTAAGGATATGCAACTGACAGCAAGAGACAAACCCCTCGGGACTGCATATTCTACTGGAGAAAAGAAGGAAGGAACACCCAACCAATATTAGGTATGCCAGGTGGTCTGGCTTCTTTCCTCTTGCAGTAGCAAAACATTCTGACCATCAGCAACTTGAGGACAAAGTTTATTTCCTCTTATACCTCAAATACCAGTCTGTTACTGAGAAGCTAAAAAACTCAAGCAGGAAGTAAAGCAGAAAGGCAGAAAGGAAAGCTGCTTACTGGTTTTCTGACTGGCTCTTGCTCAGCCGTCTAGAGACAGTGCTGACTCAGCAGGCTGGGTCTTCCCATATCATTCATCAGTCAAGACAATTTTTCACAGAAATGGCCAAAAGCCAGTCTGTCTCAGGCAATTCTTCAACTGAGGGTCCCTTGTCCTAGGTGACTCTAGGTCATGTCAAGTTGACAATAAAAACTGATCAAGACACCAGGTTGAAATAAAATAAAGCAGGTGGAGGCACACAGAGAAGAGGTGTTATTTATGTGAGTGGTCTGACAGGCCCCACGAGCTGGGGGTGAGCAGCCCCAACATCGTGATATGAAAGAAGAGCATCCTGGCAGAGGGGACAGCATGTGCAAGAGCCCTGAGGTCTGAGTGGCTTCACTGACCTCCAGAACAAGCTCCGAGGTTCCGTGGTCAAAGTTCACTCTTCATAAGGTTACTATGTGGTGGTTTCAGGAATGGCACCCCTAGACTAGTGTGTGTGAATGCTTGGCCCACAGGAAGTAGCACAGTTAGGAGGTATGATCTTTTGCTTGCTGCTGTGTATGCTTGTGGTAAGAGCCAGGCAAGCTCTGAAACAGTCTCAAGAAACAGCAAGCCCACACACCTCAGTGGTTAAGTGGTTAAAGTGCCTGCCACACAGCATGGGGACCTGAGTCTGGATGTCCAAACTGCACGTTTAGCCAGATGTTGCAGTGCACACCTGCAATGGCCGAGCTCCCATGGACTTGCAGCAGGTGCTACAGCAGAGACTGAGCCTGTCTCAATCAGGGGGAAGCTGAAGTGACCTCAGTGTTGTCCTCTGACCTCCACACATGACACAGCCCATGCTCACTGATGAAAACACATGTGCACACACATACACACAAACACCAGTTTTTTTAAAGTGAGCATACCACCTTCTAGCTAACCGAGCTACTGCACCCATCATGTGGCCTGGCTCACAGGCTGTAGGACATCCATGTGGGCTATAGAAAGTCACCATCTCGGAACTGTTCATGAATCTGTCTGATATGGTACCTTCTGATTCAAATACCAGTTCACACCTGAAGGAAGGGTGGAAACACAGTTGTATTTTTTTTAGGTGACAGAGTCACATTTCATCACTGTCAATAATTATTTTCTTTTTTTAAAAAGTAAAAGACTACTTTAAAAACAAAACCAGAAAAAACGTATGACATGAAAGAAGAAAAGAGACTGAAGGAGGTTGCCAGAGGTTGGGGACAAGAGGTGGGAAGACTGAGGGAGGAGAGTGTACTAAAACTCACTTCGTTCAAAAATGTTTTAATCTAATGTCTTGTATGCTAATGACAAAACTGCAATAAAATAAGTAAAAGGGAACATATATCCAAGTAACAGAGTCATGGCTGAAGACAGGGAATACTGACCACTCTACTGTACTCTTGACACGTTTACATATGTGGATTCATTTCACACAAGCACATATCACCCATATTTATGCCACTAACAATACGGACATCTATACAGTCTGCCCTCGATAACTGCAGGCAGCACCCACAGGGTTAAGTGACTAAAGATCAAAAGTATTTTATAAAAGTTGTGCTTGTGCTGAATATGTATAGACATTTTTTGCCATTACTTCTTAAACAATGCTATCTACATAGCTTTTACATTCATCAGGTAGTGTAACTAGGGATGGTTTAAAGCAGATGGAGGATTGCCGAAGTTGCGTAGGAATATGCTATTTTATATAAAATACATGGACTTGAGTACTCATGAAGTTTAGTATTATGGAAAGTTGTGAAACAAATTCTAGATATGGAGAGATGATGTATAAATTTATGTATTCATTTTATGCATACATATTACAATATATAGGAATACACATACATTACACATGCATATTATATACCCATGTACGTATTTATTATAACATACAAACATGTACTGGTAAATGTGAGTATAATAAAATATCCTGGTTCTCGGCGGATCCACATTCCAGTCAGTTTTCCTACCTCACACAGAGACATAAATCAAC
The DNA here is from genome assembly GCF_030254825.1 of Meriones unguiculatus. NCBI lineage: Eukaryota > Metazoa > Chordata > Mammalia > Rodentia > Muridae > Meriones > Meriones unguiculatus. The sequence goes on from NC_083350.1 coordinate 86,142,751, forward strand.
TCAGGATAGAATTACATTAGCTGGAGAAATGGCTCAGTGGTTAAGAGCACTGCCTGTTCTTCCAGAGGACCTGAGTTCAATTCCCAACACCCACATGGCAGTTTACAACTGACTGTAATCCAGCTCCAAGTGACTTGACACACTTACACAGACATATATACAGGCAAAACACCAATGCACATAAAACAAATAAATCATTTTTAAAAAGAGAACTACATTAGTAAGCTCTAGTGTTCTTCAAAAGACACCATCTCCATCACACGCTGATGGTCCCCTTCGACAGAGCCTGTGGTCTTGACACCCCTAAGGTCAATGAACTTGGTTTGTAGATCACTACCAGCCCACTTGTGGACCCTGAAAAGGCTCTTCTTGACCACCTTTCCCACTTGTAACACTCCAGAAGCAAGCAGGTAGTTTGTGTTAAACGTTAAGGAAACTTTTTTGTTCCAAGTTGAAAGGAAGATGAAGCCAGAATTGCCTGAAGACTATGACTAAAGCCATGGAGGGAACCTGAAGTTTCCAAGGCTTGCAGCTCTCTCTACCCATTCCCCTGCCTCACCCCCATTTACCATCTACCAAAACAACACAGGAGTTGAAGGGAGGCTGAAAAGTTAGAAAAGTTGCTGTTGAGTAGGTGAAGTGACCTTTTGTTCCACAGTGGTCCAGTGTGAACACATCTTCAGGGTACTTATGAAAGTAGACAGAGGTTACAGAAGGAAAAAAAAAAACACCAAGGACCAAAGCAGGATCCCAGCATAGCACAGCAGTTCAAACCTGTTCTAGATCTGTGGTATCCATCCCTCAGGCTGTTCTAGGAGTTGGTTAAATATGGATTCCTACAAGGCCTCGTGGTATATGCTTACAGTCCCATAATCCCTGTGCTCAGAAAGGTGAGGCAAGAATCCAGGTCAGCCTGAATCTTCAGCAACATTGCCTCTTCAGCAGGAAGGACTAAGAATGTGCATTGAAATAACCTCTAGATACTCCTATAAACAATTATTTTATCTGCTCTTAAAAACCAGACTAAGGTATGGAAGTGGACAATGATGTTCAGAGAAATCTGACTATTTTACATTATTTTGTAGACCATTTATCCATCCTTCAGCAATTTCAAGGTCATTAAAAAAAATCTTGGTTCATCCCTTCTAGGCCTTTTGTAGTATCTGTTCTTTCTAATCAGTTTAAAATTCAGAGCCCATGATGGTGGTGACACAGCCTTTAGTCCTGGCACTACCGGGGCAGAAGCAGGTGGATCTCTGAATTATATAGGCCAGCCTTGCTTATACAGTCAGTGAATTGCAGGTCAGCTGGGGCTACACAGTAAGACCCTGTCTCAAAACAAAACAAACAACAAAAATCATAGTTCATTAGAAGTTCCATAGTCTTTCTTGCATTTGCTTCTGGATTTGTTTCTGCTCTGAGTAGAATAGAAATCAATAGTCCCCACAAGTCACGACAAATAAAAAGCTGCCAAGCCTCCTCCTGCGCTTTCTGGAGAGTGACAGTGCTGATCTGCTCAGAATGACCAGGGTCATGAAATGCCAGAGTGGGAGCAGTATGAAACCCACCGTGGCCACATTCTTCTAATTTTTTTCTGATTACTACTCAGAACTGTAGATAGACACTCACAATACATTCACAATATCACACAGCTGTTCTCTCAAGTTCCAAAACATTCTCATCACTTCCACGGGAAATGCACTAGTGTAGATCTTCCTTCTGCTCCCCAACCCATGGCAAACTTGCCTGCTTTCTCTCTCCCAGAAGTCATTGATTCTGGACATTACTGATAAATTGAATCGTGTAATAGAGGGCATTTTGTGTCTTCCTGCCAGTTTTACTCTGTATATACTCCTAAAGAATTGGAAACAGATGTCCAAACAGAAAGTAGCCCATGAGCATTCACAGCAGGGCATTCTCAGGAGCATCCCAAGAAGGAAAAGCACATGGACCTGTCAGCTGAATGAATGAAAAAAAAAATGAAGTATGTTGTGTTCATACAGTGAATGATTACTCTGCCAGTAAAGAGAAGGAAGCGATGGTTTGTAGCATGTTCTAGCATGGACACACACCAGGGAAAAGTACAAATGAAAGTGATCTCAGGCCACTGTGTTGTGTGGTCTACACATAGGAACTTCCTCACGTACTGCAGTGTTCAGCCATAAGCCCAAATATCCCATCCGATGCATTTCTCAGACCAGCAGCCCCCAGGAGAGGTGAGAGGCAGCGCTGGTCCCCATCACTGCCACAGCCTATCCCCTACTGCACAGCTGTCTCAGAAACTGCTCATACTGAGGCACAGTCAAAGCTAGGTGAACAGCGTGTGAATAAAACACAGCTTTCCCTAGGTCGTGCTGCTAACCCTGGCCTAGGGCAGCGGAGAGAAGGGGAGAATCATCTCAAACCACTGCAGTTCTGCAGCAGATCTTTCCCCATAACCAACATGTCCTCTCTCCACTTTGGAATACGCTACCCAACCCAACAAGGCACCATACATTTTTTGGTTTGTGTTTATTTGTACACTATATGCACCTAATTTGGTTTTATTAAAACAGATAAACAAAAGCCCCATGTTATCCTTCCTCCAAAGCATCTGACTGGGATGATTAGTCTGGAACCAATAGGAATTTGGCTGTTATTCCAAAAGTCTGTCTTAACACGCTGATAGGCTGACACAGACATGGATATTTACAAAGAACTCGACTCTTCACTTTCTTTCTGATTCTGGAGCCACCTAAGTTCTGCCCAGGTGGCAGGGCAGGGACTCTGGAGGCTGAGGGGACTGTGGCTTACCGCTTCCATCAGGCCCTTCACTGTGGGCGATCTCAGCATCAGGGCGTCGAACACGTCATCACTCTCCTTCCGCACGTACAAAAGCACTGCAAGAGAAGGGGACAGCCAGCATGACTCCTGTCACATGGGAGTCTCAAGCTGACACCACCTGCTCTGCCAAAAGGCCAATGACTACTGGGATGTACCAGCTCTGACACCTAGATCCACACTTTAGTTTCTCAAGAAAGGCACACAGTCTCCTCATGACTACTGTTCCCTGTGCTCATTCAGTGAATACCACTGAAGGCTCCTGGGTGCCATAGGCTGTATATACCAAGAGCTGAGGTTGAGGCAGAGAGCTAATAGACCCCATTCTCTGCCTTTAGGGAGTTTATGGTCCATTAGGAGAGACAGGCAGGTACCAGATGACCTAGACACCATTGTGAGAGTCATAAAGAAAGAGCCAAAAAGAGGATGCTTTCCAGACAGCTCCTACCATGGTGAGGTGAGGGAGAAGGCTAAGATACTCAAGTATCTCTGAGTTGTGAAGAGCATAGAAGCACCAAATCTAGAAAGGAATGACACCAGGAGAAGAGAAGGTCAGGCAGACATTCTCCTGCACAGGCTTGGAGGGGTACCAGGGTAGCACCTAGGACAGTCCAGGAAGAACTTAGGATGCAGAGAATCACAGATTTGCGTGCAAGTCCAGCTCAGCCCCTGCTGTGACCCTAATGACTTAATCTTTCCCTGTCTGGATAATCTGTGAAGTAGGACACTAGCATCCAGTACATAGGTGCCTGCTGCCAGTTCTGGGAAATAAGGTCCATGTGGTAGGCTTCATCTAGGCCCAGCACACAGAGAGGCTCAGTCTTCAACCTACAGAAGCAACCAGGAAGTAGGTGTGGCCCCTGTGCCCTCCAGCGAGGGCATAGCTTTTCCTTTCACTTCTCTGTAAGAGCTCTGAACTGGGGAGTGTGCAGGCTAAGATGGGCAGGCACTGCCGATCTCAGCAATGTAAATGGACCTCGGGAGGCTAAGATGCACCTGTGGGGTCCCACAAACATGGTCACCCTTGCTTCTGCTTCCCCTGACCACTGAGTCCTCCTCCTGTGCCCACCACTCCAGCAATCATGCTGAAAGGGCAGCTTCCAGAAAACAAAAACAAACAAAACAAACAAACAACAAACAAACAAAAAACTGGCCACTGTCATTCAGGTGCAGTCCGGCATTCCAGAGGGCTACTCTTTTTATCCTCTGGCAGCAGCATAACTTCCCACCCAAGGGAAGAAAAAGCTGAAACCCCTCATCTGTCCACACTAGGGAAAACTGCCCCAGGCAAAAACAATAACAGCAAAACACTGGTGAGCCTACATCTCAACTATCATCTTAAATCCACCTAGCTACCATCACCATCGGCAGAAAAACAAAGGCAGGACTGGGAAATGAAATCAGCCAAATCCAAACTCCATGTCTCCCCTCCCCCTCCGTCCCAAAGGCTTTCTTAAAGCTGTGCATATAAAGGCCACATTGACAGGGGTTCTGCCCAAACTCCCTTCTGTGGCCTGTGAATGTTCAGGTAGATTGCGGTGACTGTGGTAATGGGAGGAGAGGCAGAGGAAGGAGAGAGGCAGACTTGGGCACTGGTGCCTTCTTTATCAAACATCAAAACAGAAGTGCCGAGTAAATATGCAGACTGACTGCATTTCCTACAAGTTTACAACTTTAGTCCCTTGAAGCAGTCCTGCATCACTTCCATGTCAGTTAAGCTGCCTAGAACCCAAAGGCTATCAGAAAAGGAGGCAATGTGAACAGTGTGAGAAAAATACTTAGAATGCGGACCCTGGCTACATCCAGATAAGGAAGAGTAAACTCAAGAGGAAGACATACTGGTAGCTATTACTTGATGGAAATTCTGTAACTTCTTGAAGCTCTCAACAACAGAAAGAGAGGGAAAGAGCAACTTCCATCAGGATGACCCTAGAGAGATTACATTCTATTAAAATTAGCACTACTAATAAATAGCCTCAGCTTGAACCATTGCTTTTCCTGTTGCTCAGGGGTGGCTGGTAAGAGCTCAGGTGCTTCATTTTGTTCTGTTTTGTTGAGCAGGTGGGGCAGTCTCAGCCTTCCCCTGTCAGCCTTGCTGACAGCTAGCCTAGAGGCCATACTGGGCTCCAGACCGTTAGAGGGCTTGCCCACAGAGCCAGTTTTCATTAGATTTATTCTGGGGTGTACCAATGGCAACAATCCTGCCAACCACAACAGGAACCAGCACTGAACATCCCAGACATCACACAGCCAAAGGCAGGCAGCCTCTTGTGGAGCCCCAAAATGACTCTGACCCAGTTACCCTGACAAGTGGCTGCAAAGGAAAAACAACCTGTAACGATGGCTTTGCTGTTAACTGTCACCATTCTTCTTGAGCGACTTCTGACAAGTAGGAGCTGCCACTAACCCTCAATACCCGAGCCAAGCACCTGCTAAGAGCAAGGGCCCAGTGATGTCTCCATCCTTCTCCAAAGAGAAGCTCTTGGAGGTAGCGTGGAGGTGGTTCTTACCGCTGGTAGGTTACAGCGCCCTCTGTGTCTGAATTCAAAGTTTCAGAAGCCATACCTTAACTTTTACTTATAGGCCAATACAATTTGTAGTGGCAATTTTGGTGGCAGTTTCACAAGCTTTGAAAAATAGTTATTGGACCAGCTACCAGGCTGTAAATATAATTCCACACACCAGTGTGACTCCTGGTTTCCCTATGACTCTGCCCTATTCCTAAGTAAAGTCAGGGAGGAAAAGACACCAAGGAATGGAGGTGAAAACAAGTGATGGTGAACTGGGAGCCACCATCTCATATGGCCGTGCCCAACCTTTTGTTGTTAATTGTTTTATCTATTGAATATCTCTGAATCACTGGTTCATGAGACGCACTCACAGAGCCAATGTCCTCTGAACTATGTATTTCCCTGCTGGAGGAGTTGGGAGCCACATAACCGTTCCTCCAAGGCCTGTAATGGAAAAGCCTGTAACCTCCCATATGAGGGAAAGCCCACCAGGACTGGGAATGGTTCAGTCTCAGGGAGTGAGTTCTTGACAAGACACTCCCTAACCTTCACACCAGTGGCACACAGGAAGGAGAGATACCTCGCTTTACGTTTTCTTCTTTAATCTGCTTAGACGGTGTCGGACCAAACTCCTCTTCCATGGGCCTGAACATCCGTTTAACAAGGACGCTGCTGCTGGAGAAGACAGGCAGAAATGGTTAAATACATCAGAGAGTGTCACACCACAGGGTACTAACCTGTCCTCCCCTGCAGGCTCTACACCACCATCCCCACTGAGGGAGAAAGATGGAGCCACAAAAGGGAGGTTGCTGAGCCTGCCTCTCCTTTTCTGTTCAGAAGGTCAGGACCACGGAAAAGCTGATGGCACCCAAGTTGCAGCAGCCTCTCACATCCACGGTGAGCTCCCGACAGGAGACAACACAGGCCACTTCAACAGACCTCTCTTGAAGACTGTCCTGGCTTCCTACAGTTCTCCCTTTCCTGGTTGCCACAGTGAAGGTTCAACCCACTCCACTGAGACCAGAACATTCTCTCTGGAGTCAGTTCTGCATTTGCTTTCAAAGTTCTTATGCTTTCCAGACAGACTAAGGGAATTAGAAGAGAAATCAGAAAAGTGGAGATTTACAATTCTTTAGTCTCAGGCATAGATGCAGACTTGTAGAAAATGATCATTTCTCTGAAGACTAGCCCATGAGGCAGTGTCTAGCAATCACTTAGCAGAATGGTTAGGACAGGACTTCAGCAGTCAGACCACCTCGATGGATTTAAAATCCCTGCTTTGTAGTTTATTACTGTACAAATTTGGCATGTTGCTCAACTTCCCTGCTCCTCAGTCTCCTAAAAGGAGGCTGTTGACTTAGAAATGATAATATTTGAGGAACTAGAAGTATTAATTACACCAAATTGATCAGTATACACTATTTACACTGTCAAGTGATCGTACCACACCAGATAAATAAGTACAAATATTATGTGCAAATAAAAATTAATTACTTTAATACAATTTAAAAGGAGGCTGGGGAGGTGGTTCAGCAATAAAGGCTGTACACTGCTCTTGTAGAGGACCAGAGTTAGGTTCCTAGCACCATGGCAGGGGGCTAAGCTTTCTGTCCTCCAGCTCCGAGGGATCCAATGCATCTGACCTCCACTAACACCTGCACATACGTGTACATACCCACATGCAATGCACACATGGTTTAAAAAATAATAAAAATGCTAAATTTACAGGAGGCTCCCGGGAGAATTCCATGAGTGTTGGGGACTGAGGGGAAGCACCACCAAAGTGCTAGATGAAGACAATGAAGATGCTGATGATCACAGGCTGAGGGCAAGAACAGAGAAGACTAGATTTTCCACCCAGAGCAAACAGCTCACTACCTCCTGGTCTCACATAGGAGATGGACACAGTAATTAACCCCAGTCCTGTGGGTAACACAAAACTGTGACTCCTGCCTGAGTGAGCTTCCTGCCACCAGAGAGCCATTCAACACTTCCCAAGTCGGGTTGGTAGGGACCCAGCTTATAAAAGCACATGCACACTACCTGGGACAGTCTGAAAACATTCCTATCCATGTTGGAAGCTTATATCACTAAAACCAGTGGTACTTAATTTACCTCCAAAGGGAGCATCAGCCAACTGAGTTTCTTAACACACATCTCCGCCTTGCTCACTTACGTCCCGAGCACTCTGAGGCAGCTGAATAAGAACAATCTTAGCCCTTGTGTCCACAATGACAGAAGGCTCAAATGTGTTATCAGCCTTCCACACTGTGATTCAGCTAATAGGAAAAAAGGCTATTCGCATGTGCCACCTTCAAGGGAACCATCTCATGAAAGAGCTACCCAAGAAATCTGAGATGCTTTTGAGGATAGCCTATCAAGAGCCATCTTATTTTATTTCCTCTATGTCAAACAGTAGAAACAGCTAAGGAAAAAACTACAACTCAGGTCTCACCTGAAGGCAGTAAAGAACTTTTAGAACACTGCTGCCTCTGCCTTGCCCTTGCTGCTTCGTCATAAAAGCAGGCATGATACTGTCTCCTCTTGGAACTGACCAAGAACTTAGAACTGTAATAGTAGTGACCATGAACTAGTGACCATGAACTTAGAACTAGAAGATTAAAAAAAAAAAATCCATACACATAGCAGCCAGGCACTATTAGGTTAATAACTGGTAAATTGCCTGAAATGTTATCAGATACCTTCTCATGCTGTGTGAGTCAAGCTGCTTCACAAAGTAAGATTCATTTATATTTTTTCCAGTTCAGTTGACTTTTGAGAACAACTTAATCCAAGCCACAGCAGGCTTTGTCATTAAAATAGTATCTCAGATAAACCACATTTCTCTTGGGAGGCCAAACACTTTCAAATCTATAAACCCAGTAGGAGTCAGTAAGTTTTATATGTTATGAATCCAGTAGTTTCATTTATTTTTCAAAGCAAAACCAAACAAGGCAGCTATGACTTGCCCGCATTCTAATGAGAAGAATGCAGGCTGAAGGCCTTCTTGTGCCCAGCTCAGTGACACTATATAATCATTTTCAAAGGATCAGAGAGCAACAGAGCAGAGCTTTCCCTGACATCATCTCCATCACGAGGCCATCAGTTAGAAAAACCCAGGGCCAGCAGCATACTCAGCCATAGGCTTGTGGGGTTAATCACAAGGAAAACAAGACCCTTGGAAGCAACAAACAATATTAAGATTCATCCAAAAAATCCTGAGAAATGTTAGGTCTGATACAAGAGCAAGGATGGAGAGGGCTACAAAGCTACAAGGACTTATGGTGAAACTTCTGGAGAGCACAAGGCACAGACACGCTCTGCGGGTTATTCTCCAGCCTCTTTAACTACCGCAAACAGTGAAGCTAACTCAAAATCACAAGCTTGGCCTGATCCATTGTCCTGATGGCTGCTGTGACAATGCCACTGATGTTAGTACCTCCTCAGGGCTAGATGAGCACACACGGTGTCCTCAGAGCTCTGAGATCTGTCTGCCCTGCCAGGAGAGCTCATGAGATGAAACAAGGTTAGGCCTTGGTAAAGACCAGAAAGCTTACACAATAGGATATGCCCAGCCCCCACCCCTGTGCCTTCCCCTCAGCCATGCATGGGTCTAGAATTGAGGAAACGGGGCAATGGAGGCACATTGGTGAGTGCTGGGAATTATGGGTAGGCACTGGCTCAACCTGTGCTTCTATCATGTACCAGCTAGACAACTTTGAAGAAGTTTCCAAATTTCTCAAGGCCTTTTTCCTCACTGTTAATGGCAGATAATAGAAAATCTGGGAGATAATAGGAAATCTCCCAGATTTCCTATTATGAAAAGAATACACATAAAAGCATTCAGAACCTAGCCAAGGTATCCAGGGAGTGCTATTACTTTAACATATAGCAATAGCCAAGGACCCAGCATGTATTAACACAGAGGCACTAACCTGCCCACATTGCTCAATCAGAGATGTATGGAAGTACAGGACTTGGCTGTCCTTGGAATGGATGACTACGCAACAACACAGGCAATTCTTATGGAGAGACCAGTGGAGTTACAGGTAGGTCACTGGCCACTTAGCTTGCAAAAGACAGGATGATGGGTCTGCACAATCACTTCACACTCTCCTAAAGTTTCCCTTTATAACACTCCCTGTGAACTTTATCTCAGGAATACCACTAAGCAAAATGCCAAATGCTGGGGATGTAAGAGAGAGAGCCTTCTACAGCACCCTCAGTATAGACCTGAGGACATGGAGGTTGGGGACAGGAAGGCTGGATGAGGCTTCATGTGGATAAACAACAGTCCAGAGGATGGACTTGGCTTCCTGAGCTCAAGCCAACATTCTTTTCATGACGCCATGCTGTCTCTTTATAAAATATGTGATTTAAAGATTAGAATTCATAGGTCTAATCACTTGTTTGTTCCAACCAACTGAAATTTGATTATTTCTGTCCCAAGATAAAAAGAACAAACAAACTACCCATTTCTGTTTTTGAAATGGGAGTTTTTATTTTCTAGACAGACTGGGCTAGCCAAAACGTTTGATCCTCCTGCCTCAGATCCCTGATTTCTGGGACTAGAGGCATGAGCCACTATGCTTGTCTTTCTAATCAATACTTAAAGGATTTACAACTGATTTTAGAGATTTGGTCCTGGACAAGTTCCAGTCCTAAGCAGCCTGGGGGTTATTTAATTTAATTCCTTTGAGAGTGTCTTCCTCTGAGACGGAAGGTGGCAAACTTTGTCTAAAAAGGGCCCAGCAGGAAAGGTTTTTCAGATTCTTACTGTAACACTCAATTCTGCTGCTGTATCACCAAAGAAACCATAGAGAACACATGAAGGAACTAATACAGCTGTGTTCCAGAAAAACATTCCTTGCAGAGGCTCGGGTGTACTTCATATCACTGATCATGTAATGCCAGTCTTCACTGGAGGTTTTTAAACTATTGAAACCATCTTAGTCTGTAGACCATTCAAAATGGGTGATTGAGGCTGTGTGGCGTACACACCTTTAATCCCAGCACTCAGGAGGAAGATCTCTGTGAGCTCAAGGCCAGCCTGGCCTACATGGTGTGTTCCAGGCAGCTAGGGCTACAGACTGAGACCCTGCCCACCCCCACCCCCACCCCCACCAAAAGAAGATCTGGCCCTTGGTCTGTCACTTGAAAACTTCTGCTTCAGGAATAAAGCCAGCAATATCAGCTATACTTCCTTCACCAATTATGAAGTGTTTTACATAGGAATGGGAAAGTTTGACTATGGTTTGTAGGAAATTTATCTTGGGATGTTAGGTATACACAACTAATGCAAACAATAAGCATAAAATACGTATTAAGGAATGAATGTGGTTTTAGCCTGCTTTAAGAGAAAAATATAGCCTTTGGATTATAAGAGAGTTCCCAACATAATCTGCAATTCAGGAGGTTCTAAACACATGTATTCAGAAAACAAAAGCAAATAAAAAGAAAACAAAACCAACTTAGTGGTCAGGCTGGAGAACTATGAGGTTAAAAGCACTGGCTGCTCTTCCAGAGGACCTGGGTTTAATTCCCAGCATCCATAGCACAGTTCATAATCATCTGTAACTCCAGTTCCAGGGATTCAATGCCATTTTCTGGCCTTCATGGGCAATAGGCATGCAACTGGTACACAAACCTACACAGAGGCAAAATGCTCCTTTTTTGCTGTTGTTGTATAAATTTAGTAGTCTCCCATGAGAGAAATTAAGATATTAAAAGATAAAATTATATTTTAACTAAGAACAGTTTCAGGGAAGAATAGAAGTTTGAATGTTGAGGGTGGAAAAGGCTTATCCAGAGAACAGAGCAGGAGTGAATGGACAGAAGTTGAACACTGTTATCAGAGAGAACGTGCTATGATAATCTCAACTGTTAACCAATATGAAATGAGAGACCCTAAGAAGATTTGTAAAACACACTCTTGGGTATGTTTGTCAGGATGTTTCCAAAAAGAATTAATTAACCAGAGAAGATCATACTAAACATAGGCAGTGTCATTCAAGAGACTGGAAGCCTAAATGACATTCTCTAACTGGCAGAGGCCACAGAGGAACAGCTCTGGCATCTGCCCCTGCCTCTGCCCTATGTTGTTCCAAAAGAATAAGCCAAAGTACAGTTTTCCTCCTTTAAACTCTAAAAGCTGAAACCACCCAGCTCTTAGAAATAATATAATGAGCTTCCTCATATGCAGAGAGCATTCGTCACTGGCAATATTCAAATAGAAGGCAGCTCAACACCTACCCCGTGAGAATGTGCTACCAACATTACTGTGTCCTAGAAGAGTCATCTCATGACCTTAAAACAGCCCTTTCATACCTGCAAGCTTCTGAGTATATAAAATGAGTTAAGGAAAGAAACTACACTGAAGAGTTAGCTGCCCCTAAACATTTATAGGTGGGCATATATTCTCTGCAAAGATGGGGCCAGAGAGACACATCTGGAAGATACAGAAGACAACTTCCTACCCCAAACCCACAGGGCAGTGAACAGGTTCTCAATCTACTCAGGCCCCATTCAACACCTTGAGTAAGGCTTCAGGAGCTGTTTGTGTCTCGGGCAGTTTTGAAAGCAGGAAAGGCTTTTACACTCTCAACCAGATCTTGTGCTGAGATGAAACGATGGGAAGCAAGAGCTATCAGAAAGATTTCAACAAACAGTGCACTAGAAGGGATGGGCCACATTTGCAAAATTACCATTTAGTCAAAGGCAGATCACAGGGAGAAAGGGAAGGCACAGAAGATGGGCTTGCAGGAAAAGGTGACCACCTGTTGCCCCTCTCTCCGTTCTAGGTCACAGCACACGGGAAGGTCCCATCTCCTGCCCAGGGCGGCCCAGGCTGGGAAGGTGCATTGCCACCCCACAAACAAACATTATGTGCTTAGAATGAAGGACTGCTCTTACCCTTCTCGTTTGTCATCTGTGTTGTAATACACCTGTGGGGAAAACAAGACAAGAAGCTCATGTCAGACAGGATAAAACAGAAATCTGAATGAGTTGTCTGACTGTACAAACTATCTGTGAAGAGGAAAAAAGATACATTTGATTAGCAATGGTGTGTGTGTTAGATTTTATAAAGTAAATTCAGAAATGTGACTATTTCTAGCTTAAGCTGGTCTGATCTGATCAGGTTACTCTGGCTCTCTGCCAAATGTTGCTCCTGACAATAAGAAAATCTGTTGGTAAGATCTAAACACATTCTTTAGAAAGGCTGTGCTGGCTCCCGGGTGTTTGTTCGTCAAAGGGGGCTTACCCTGGTTTCCCATCACCACAGAAATGTAAGGGTAAACTGTCAGCAAAGAAACTGGTGGACAAATATTTAACTGGGATGCCTATTTCACATATCAAATCGGGCCAGCATCCCTCAGGACCTGTGGCTCCTCTCAACATACCTCACCCCAACCCCTCCCCTACACTCCTCTCTTGGCTGGACTTCCTGTTCCAACAGCATGTAACTCAGCCATTTTGGCTTTCTTTGCCTCTTGAACCTGGTGGCAGCTCTTGGCTTCTCTCTTACTTCTCTCTCCTTGCCCGTTTAGTCAGCTGGCCATGTTCAGCCTGGACTCCTCCCTCTGCCTGCTTTGTCCTTTACATATACAATAAAAATCTCCACACTTTAAGGGTAGTCACATCCTCCTCTTTTTATTTCAGTTTTTCATTCATTAACTCTCTTCATGCTCTAAAGGTCATGTGGCAAAAGGAAGATCTCCAAGGACAAGTGTCATTAGGAACGAGCAGTGGCAAGCACAATCAGAATTAGAGAAACTGAAGTATCCTGCAGACAGTGCCAGACAGTGGTGCCACATGCAGGCAACCATCTCTCTCTCTCACACACAGCCTTGCTGGCTGTCTTTTCTGGAAAAGATACAATATTCATATTCTTTCCTCTTATATATTGGTTCCTATGTAATAAGACAAGATAGAAATGTTAAAATGAATTTTAGTAGAAATGTACTCCATGCAAAAAGTATGAATATATTTATTATCATATTATATCATGAACCGAGAAACAAATAAACACACACACTCATGCATATGCACACATGCAACCCCCCACACACACCATGATCCTCTGCTTGTACAGCTGCCTTGTCACTATATAAAACATTCTCCAGAAAAAGGAGAAGCTGCAAGATTGAGAAATCAGGCTGATGTCAAGTCCCAGCACTTAGAATGTGAGGGGACTTGAGTTTGTCATAATGCTCCTATTTCTCAAAACAATCCTTTCAGCTAAGGATTCTGGATTCAAAAGAAAACAAAACGAGGCAAAATTAAAGTCCCAATTAGTATGGCCAAAACAAACTCGGGCTGATGCTAAGAAACATCTTTTCTTTCTTCTCCAGTTTTCATTTCTCCCTTGGGAGAAGTAACCTTAAAGAGTAAAGGAAATAACATCAGCATCACCCGAGAATTCTGTAAACCTTCCCTTATAGAGGACCAGTCTTCAGTTAGCACAGGAAAAACCCTGAGCAAGCTCCAGTTCAGCTCTGTCAGCACTGGAGTGCTAGACCCAGCACACCAGTACCCTTTTAGTTTTTATTGAACAAAATCATAATTAATTCTCCTGTGGATGCATAGTTTTCATCATTAAATTTCAGTGTCTGCATAATCTTCCACAAAACTAAGCTGTCATAATGATTTAATTATTGAATATTTATTTGATTTCCAATCCTTCATTTCATTTGTAGATATAACCATAGGACTTGGCTATTGTGTTTTTGAAGGAAGATCTAACACTCTTTTTCCCTCAGATGACTAATGATTTATCCACTCAATGAGAACTACTAATTTGCTAAGGAAAAAATTGTTGACAAGATCTTAATTTCTCTCCTCTGGGCAAATGTATTTATGAAATGTATGAAACAGTTTTACCTCTCACCACTAGGTGGCGATATGTGCACTGACCGAGTCTGCTTCACAGACACCACAACTTGAACAGGCAGATGAGGAGCTTTCTCCTGTCCTGTTGTCAACAATGCTCTAATAACAGCTCACACCTTTCTTTGCCTTAGCATGCCAGTATTTCCTCCCAAGACAATGTTTTCTGTAAAAACCTACTTTTTGTGTTGCCATTCCCCTGCTGCTTGAGTTTATTTTTGTGGCCTGTTCTGCGTACACACCAGCACACCCTGAGGAGGGCAGTAGGAGGCTGTGAGCAAAAGTAGTACCTGTCCAGTCCTCTGCAGGTTGGCAAAGTGAACATCTGGTATGAAGAGCACGGGCTGCGAGTGCAGGTCAGGCATGGTTTTGAAGTACGTGATGTCACTTTTCTTCTGTAAAGGTATGGCGGCCAGCTTCCCGTCAGAGGCTGCACGAAACCACAACAACCACAGAACAGGGCTATGCACACATGAACACTGTCAGCCAAGTCCATGATCCTCCCCCAAAGCTTTCCCAGCAGCCTAGATTATGCTTCAAATGCCCTTCCCCAGGCCCAAATAAACAAAAAGAGCATGGGATTCTGGGAAGTACAATGAGGGTAGAAGGCTCCTCCACTTCCAGCTGTCCTGTGTGTACCGTGGAGGACTTCTGTTTGCTTTCCATGTCAACGCTGCCCCTGTCTGCACTGTAGGGGCAAAGCAGGCCACACCTGGAGCCTTCGTACCTTCCCCTGTAGCCAGCTTCTTCTGTCTCTTCAAAGGACCCTGCTGGCTACAATCAGCATTGGGGAGGGGTTGACTTACAGTTGTTGCACTGGGTTTGGGAGGCCTGGCCCTTCCCTTTCTTCCTATTCTGCTTTCTCTCTTCATCTCAGATTTTTCTTTCTGCTCCCTGATGGGGAAAACAGAGACCAAGCAAGGTATGTTTTCAGAGCATAAAAGAATATTCTCATTTTCTTTCTCTCTCACACACAGCATGAAGATGGGAAGAGGAAGCCAGGAAGCCTCCTGCCTCAGCAAAATGAGAACACTCACAGATCTTCATGCTACATTCTGACCTGTAAGGCCAGCTCATCGGATTGCTGCCTCTTCCTGTCTCATGCCTACTCCATGAACTTGGCTTTTGAATCCATGGGGAAAGAACAGGCTGAGTTCTCTGGCCCAGTGTCACCTGCTGGGTAGCTCAGTGCTATTAATAGAACAGCCTAAGCACTGGCCCATGGCGTCCGCTCCTAGGCACAGACAGCTTTCAGGCAAGTGCCACTTCCCAGGGCAAGTTTTCCTCTGCCTATGGTTATGAATTTTTTCAAAAATCATCACAGGAAGAAATAAAGGGGGCATTTTTGTAGCCACACAAAGATGCGGGATCACTCTGCACATGAAATTATCGTATTTCCCTGTATGCTTAGAGATGGTGCTCACTCTACCACGTAGGAGAAACATGCATTCACTCACTTCTGTGCTCCTGTTCTTTGTAATTTGACTTCTTATTAGCCAAATTCAAGGCCTTCTCCTGCTCCACTACCTGATCAGCTGCCCCTGGTGTCAGCATCATTTGCTGTTCATATTTCTTTTGGGCCATTTCTTAACCTATTTTCCTCTCCTGATCCCAGAAAGGCATCCAGCACAGCTTCCTCCATTCTGGCTTCAGCAGAATTCAAGTACACCATGAATTCACAATTCACAGGTGACATTCACAGGACACCAAGCCAAACCTGCTTCCTAGGTCCATGTTAACAGTCTCTTTCCTTGCAGTCTGTTTAGGAAACAGTGACACACACCACATAAAGCACCCAGTAATCTGCACCCTTCAGACAAACCAAATACACTTTTGGTCACACTGACTCTTACTGGTCTTACTGACTTAGAGCAGAAAGCCAGACAAGACTAGGATACAGTGAGGACTTGGGTTCAGCAAGAGCACCATGGCTTTGGAGGGAGTTCTTGAAGGATGGGCCACTGCTGTTTTCCATAGATGGGACTCAGACAATCACAATGCACCTTTCATACCAAAAACTACCAAAGAAATAGCGGTTCTTATGCTATTTTACATTAAATTTTGAGGTGTCATTGATACTTACAGGCCATGGAAATCCACAGCAAGAGGGACAACATAGAGAAATATAGATACACCGGCTACAAAAAACTCATCAAAATAACACAGATTTTTGTAGAGCCTTTGTGTTTAAACAAAGAGAAATCAATTCTAAATGCCCCCAATAACACCTTGCTCAAACCAACTTCAAGTTTGGAGTGGGAAATGGCAACATTTTTTCTTAGATACATACAGAGCACTTTGCCATGTGTTGGAAGCTATGTGTAATTCAGTATTCCATACAAATATGTATTATCTACCCCTATAAATTATAGTTCACTCAAGACACATCCCAAAATTATACAAATTATTTTTTCATTGTCAAATTTTGTGTTATTTTTAAGTATTAGTGTCATGTGAAAAACACTCATCATGCTGAATATTGCCCTGGTTAGTTTGCTGTGTTTTTGTTTTGTTTTATTTGTTTGTTGATCAACTTGACACAAGCTAAAGTCATAGGAGAGAATCTCAACTGAGAAAATGCCTGCGGAGCATTTTCTTGATGGATGAGAAAAGGCCCAGCCTGCTGGCAGTGGTGTCGGCCATGGCACAGGCTCCTGGATCTAAGAAAGCAAGCTGAGCAAGCCGGGGAGAGGGGGTGTGCAGGAGCAGGGCAAGTCAGTAAGCAGCTCTCCTCCATAACCACTGCCTCAGTTCCTGCCTCCAGGTTCCTGCTGTGAGCTCCTTCCCTGCCTTCACTCTGTGATGTGCCCTGGAAGAATAAGACGAAACAAGCCCACTCTCCCACCTGCTGCTTTTGGTCATGGGCTTTATCCCAGTGCTAGACGGCTAACTCAGACAGATAGTGCAATGACCTGAATGAGAACATTCTCCAGAACCTGGTATGCAAACACTTGGTCCCCAGTTGGTGGTGATGCCTGGGAAGCTGGCATCATTGGAGAAAGGCTCATTGGAGAAAGTGCATCACTGGGGCTGGGCTTAAGAGAGTTTAAAACCTCACTCCACTTTCTCTCTCTGCACTATGCCTGCATCTCATCTTCCTGTTCCTACTTTCATGCTTACTTTCACACTGCTATGCCTCACCTGCCCTGATAAACTCAACCCCCTGGACCCATATGGCATTTTATCTTAGCACGAGAAAAGTAACCAATAAAAATGGGTACAGCCCAAGAAATTTTACTTTTAAAGAATGGTTTTATTTGTGCTATTTCTGAGAATAGCCAAGAAAGAATTGTTTAAGAATTATCTATATCATCCTCCTCTTCAGGAAAACAGCAAACAGTGGATGATGCAGAATACCTCTGGTCCAGGCTTGGAAGGCCACAACAGCTTCTGCAGAGGACTTGGCAGTAGCCTTGGGGACTGAGGTTATAATAGAAGCTGTGAGGCTTCTGGAGGTAAAGCCAAAGACAAGGAGTGGATCCCTGTCACCAAGCTGGGCCACCTGGTCAAGGACTTGAAAATAGAATTCCTGGAGACAATTTACCTCTTCTCCCCACCCATTAAGGAATCCTAGACCATCAGCTTTTTCCTGAGAGCATCCCCAAAAGATGAGATTCTGAAGATCTTGCCAGGGTAGATGCTGCAATGAGGACCCAGTTCAAGGCTTTAGTTGCTATTGGGGACTAGAATAGTTATGTTGGCCCTGGTATTAAGTGGTCCAAGGATATAGCCAATCAAAACCCGAGGGGCTATCATCTTGGCCAAGCTTTCCACTCTTTCTGTATGGAAAGGCTAGTTGGGGAACAAGATTGGCAAGCCCCACATTGTTCCATGCAGAGTGACAGGAAGCTGTGGTTCCACACTGCTGAGTCCCCCCCAACCGAGAGGCACTGGCATCATCTCTGCTCCTGTGTCCAGAAAGCTGCTAAGTATGGCCAGTATTAATGACCGCCAACATAAGACAGGGCTGCACTGCCACCCTGGGCAACTCCATCAAGGCCACCTTTCATGCCATCTCCAAATCCTACAGCTTCTTGATCCTGGAACCTCTGGGAAAGACTGTGTTCATCAAATAACCTCATCAGGAATTCATGGACCACCTTGAGAAAACCCTCACCAGAGTTCAGAGGACCTAGGCTCCAGCTGTGGCTACCACATATGGGGTTTTATACAAGATCATAAAATGAATTAAGCGTATTTTTGGAAAAAATTATATATGTGCAGTATAGTTTTCAGGAGCTAGAAACACATTATACACTCTTGGGGAACTGTTATTCTCATTTCTAAATAAAGCTGTGATTTCAGTAAGACCCAAAAAAGCACTACACATTCAGTACAGACAGATCTGCCTCCACCAAGATCTTGCATCACTTTATTTCCTAGGAGTACTTGTCGCCAAAACTTCCAGAAAACATTACTTCTACACTTAGGGAAGAAGTCCATTTCATTTAAGAGGGCAAATTTGATGCAGCTGATGCAATTACAGTTAACCCATCCACAAGGTCCTAAGACTCTTCTTCATGTGAGTTTCTTGACATTCCCCACTCCTTAACACTGCAATATACAGAAACCTATGTCATCACTCACTGCTTGAAAAAAAAAATGCCAATCCATCATGCTTCATTAGGGCATTTAAAACAGGAACTATTAGGAATGTGACCTTTCTTATTGGCAAAGCGTACATGAGAGTGATCCATTCTGGGTTTTCAATGTTTAAAATCATAGCCATACAAGTAAATGGTTTTTCCAACCACCTTTTCCTAGCCTACGGCCCCGCCATGTGACTTCAAAAACAAAGCTTTGGGGCAGGTAGGGAACGTACACATTCCCCTTCTCATCCTTTCTCACTGAAAGGAAAAATAACTGAATGAAAATAGGTTTGTTTTTTTTTTAATTGGCAAACAACTGGTATAATGAGCCCATTTTATCCCTTAAAGCCTCTTTTCCTCTAGGACATAGGCTCACAACCACAGTGCAATACTCTCCTCCCTACAAGTTTGGGGTTTTGTGTGTGTGTTTGTTTAGTTTTGGGTTTTTTGAATGATCAGTAGTCACTCTCACATTCAGTGTATAAAGTTAGCTATTGATTCAAGGAGTCTGAACTGAGACAGATCTATGTCTGGACCCAGCTCCTCTGCTGCGTGAGTCCAGCCAAGTGCCTTTGACCCATGTGTATGTACTCACTGAGTGTTTCGTCAAATGGCCTCTGGGCTCTGGAGGCTACCTAACTGTCCCTCGGTTCTATAAGGGCTATACAGCTGTGCCTACAGTGCAATTCCAGTGGCTTTTATTATCTTCTCTTAACCATTTCCTCTCTGCTGTCACTTCTCTTGGCTCACAGGGACACATTCCTCCCTGTGCTATTTCATTGCTATAACAGGCAATTTAAAACAGACTGGTGTAGCTTTAAGAATGAAGGGTAGCATGGAATTAGCTATGGGCCTCTTTTCATTTCTCTTCTCCATCATCTAATCTGAAGTAGTCACCAGTGTATACCTATAAGCAGCCAGTGAGATTACACTGTCTTTGTTACCTCACTTGTATGTATGTGTGTTGTGTGCAAGTGTCCTTCAGTGTGTTCTGAGGCCAGAGAAGCATTTGGAATGTCCTCCTCTATTATGCCCTGACTTATTGCCTTGAGACAGGTCTCTCATTGAACCTAAAGTTTGACATTTAAGCTACAGTGAGTGGCTGGACACCCACATGCCTCAGAAACAATCCCAATGTTACAGGCACATGCAATACGCCCAGATTTTTATACTAGTGGTAAGGATTAAAATTTAGGGCCTTGTGCTTACATAAAAAGTACTCTTATCCACTGAGCCATTTCCCTGCAGTTTATTGAGCTTTTCAGTAGTTATCCTATGACTAAGTAGTAGTAGTAGGCCACACTGATGGCTACATGATGGCTACATGTCTGCACTCTCCGATTTACAGATAACTGTGTGCCCTCCATCAGCATATCACCTGTGCTTTCACATTCCATGTCTAGAGTTTATTCTCTACTAGATTTAGGGAGAAGGAATATTCACCAGAATTGGGATGTTATATTGTCGTTTATGTTTTATTTGAAGTTTGTGTTTTTCTATATTCTTTACATTGGAGTTAATTGGGTAGAAAAAAAGTCCTTGGTTTACTTTATTCTATTCAGATAACTATTTTCTCCTGATATAGTATTACTGTTGAAATTTTTGATGATAAAAATATCCCTATTCACTTCTAATTATTTATTTTCCTTTAATTAAATGCCCAAAGAATAGTTTTCATCTTTTCAAAGTCTGATAGCTATGCTTTCTTTTTTTAACCCCCTGAGACAGAGTCTCACTGGCTGTCTTGGAACACACTACATAGACACGGCTGGTCAAACTTACAGACACACACCTGCCTCTGCCTCCCTAGTGCTGGGTTAAAAGGTGTGTGCCACTCTGCCCATCTGATAGCTGTTGTTTCATATTGTTTTCCTGAGCCAGTTCCCCCAGCACGGTATAAACACTTTCCCATGGTTCTGATGTACCATTTTTGCATTTGTTGTATTCTGTTGCTTGGGAGTTTATTGTTTTTTTTTTTCTTGGTTTGTTCTTCTCAATGACCACTGTTCTACAAATATTCAGTCATCTCTAGCTCTTGTATGTGGTATGTTCACTCCTCTCTTTTATAATTTCCTTCTATTCTGCGCTGTTTTCCCACCTGCACCTCCTTATGACCTGTCACTGGCCTAGCCACTAGCTGCTTCTCGTACATTATGGAATACTTCTGCTTCTATTGCAAGTTCTTGCCTGAGCTCAAGCATAGGTCTATTCTTCATATACATGGTTTTCAAGCTTCCTGTTAGCGAGATTCATTGGCTCACTTTGAGATATTGGGCTGTTTTTCATCTGCTGGGTGGTAGTAGCTTCATGATGTTCATTCACTGTTCATAAGGAATTTGGTCTGACCTTAATCTTGTTTTTAATGAAATGCGTTTTTTTTTTGGGGGGGGGCTATTTTCGGAGTCACTTTGGGCAACATGAGAAGCCAGGACAGTTCTCCCCTGAGGCTTGTAACCTACAATCCCTCTTCTTAAATGTTCACACAGTAATACAAAGCGCACTGTTATTGTTGCTTTAAGGTTTATTCATTTTATTTTGGGGAGTGTTTTGTTTGCACATGTGTACATGCACCACATGAGTGCCTGGTGCCCACAGAGGCCAGAAGAGGGTACCAGATCCCTTGAAACTGGAGTTGCCAATGGCTGTAAAGCTGTCAGTTACTGGAAACTGAACCTGAGTCCTTTTCAAGAGCAGCAAGTGTTCTTTAGGACTGAGCCAGCCCCTAGTCTTCTGTTTTATAAGATGGCCTACTCTGTATATAAATACAGAGTATAGATAGACATTTCTGTGTGCTTTCTATTGTTACAATAAAGACCACGGCAAAAGCAACCTGGAGAGCAAAGGGCTTACTTCCTCTTACAGGTGCAGGCCATCACTGAGGGAGAAAAACTCAAGGCAGGAACCTGGAGGCAGGAACAGAATCAGAGACCATGAAGAAATGTCTCGTACTGGCTTGCTCTTCAAGATTTGCTCAGTTTGCTTTCTTATATACCCAGGATCTCCTGCCCAGGGCTAGCAAGCTAAGCCCTTAGTAAGCTAAGCCCTTCCACATCACCCATCAATCAAGAAAATGCTCCTTAGACTTACACACATGCTAATCTGCTAGAGGAATTTTCTCGGTTGGCCCTTCTCTTACGAGAAAACTCTCCAGCTGTGTGGCAAAAACTAACCAGGAGAGTGTCCCTTCCTATCTTAATTTTCTTTTGTGCTTTTCTTTCCCGGCCACCTGTTTGCCCACTCCAGCAGCTGATTTTACTCTTACCAGTTTTGCCCAGAACAGGGTTTTCCCTTTAGATCAGGGCTTTACATTGTAACTTCTCATGCAAAACAACATAGCAATGTCAGTCCCTTTGCACACACCAGCCAGCTAGGGTCTTTAGAATTTTTTCCCCCAGCCCACCTCACACCCTGTCCTCAGAAGGCCCCTTGGTGCTTTCCAACGAGTACCTTAGGCTCCGTTACTTGCCCTCACAGAGGCCGACCTCACACAGGCTGTCAAATGATCAGTACACGTGCTCACACCTGTGACCATCTCTTGTACCTGACCTGCAGGGTTGAAGCTTTCTTATTCTAACTATTCTGTTAAAGTTTATAGTAGCAATCATGGAGATGAAAGCACTGTGTGCTGTGTAAGAAATGATGAACTTATTTTGTAGGCAAGGTTTCTAGTCCTGAAAGTTCTAGGTGAGGCCCCATGCAACTCAACAAATGGCCAAGATTGCAATGTGTGTTCTACAGTAGTGTCTACACCCAGCGAATATTCCAGATCTGTCATCTCAGCTGCACGCTCGGACCAAAGCACAGTATGCTACAAACTGAAGGTTCCCTCATTTCACCCGACATGTGCTGAAGCGAAGCCCTTAACGCTGGTGAGGTGATGAGGCTGATCCCTGATGTGACAGGGTCCCGTGAAAAGACACAGGAGAGCTCTTCTCTTTTTCTTCCATGTGAGCACAAGGAAAGAACATGCCTACCGGCAGCCAGGAAGTCCCTCACAGGGACTGAACTCATAGCGCTGAGGTTTCCGTAGAAAGTACATTTCTATTGCTCACACCACCTAGCCTCAGGTATTTTGTTTTATCAGCCTGAGAGAACTAAGCCCCAGGGCAATGCCAGTCATTAAATTAATGGTAAAAATACTGAAAACAGCAAGAGCCAAGACAAAGGACAGTGGATTGGTGACTCCCTAAATATCTAACAGGACTTGAGAATAAAAGACTGCCATGTCTCTGTGGTTGGCCGAGAACAGCGACAAGGGAGAAATGTCATTAAAAAGAACATCTAACCATAACAGAACCTTTCTGACAAATTTGTCTTTACTCACCTTGTCGCAGAAGACCTTGATCTGGCAGTACGCTCTGTGGACGGGTTTATTGCTGCGGTTATTGTAACTGTATGTGTCAATCTGAATCATCAAAGGAAGTCCTTTCACGCCCTTCTGGGAGGAGAAATCTGTACTCAAGCAATTCACTGTGATGAAAATCTGAAGGAGGCAGAAAAAGAAGAAAGTTCACAAACTGCCATGCAGAGGACCTTCAAAGAGGGAGGCAGGCAGGCATGTGAAGTGAAAATCCTACACAAACCTATAAGGACAACTGATAACTGTTCAATACTCTCCCATAGAATCCTGCCAGATGCACAAAACATTATATGGCTGTAAACTTCTAAACAATTTGCTTTGATATTTGAACTTGAAATAGACAATTTAAATGACTGTCTAGAAAGCACATCACTATAAATGAGTTAACTAGGTTATTTTCTTGGTATATTAAAATCGCCACTTCTGGGGCTACAGAAATGTGTCAGCAGTTAAGAGCACTTGCTACTCTTGCAGAGGACTAGGGTTTGATTTCCAGGACCCACACGGTGGTGCACAACTGTTGTAACTCCAGTTCCAGCGGATCTGAGACCGTCTTCTGGCTTCTATATGCTCCTGGATGCATGTGGCACACATACATACACTCAGGCACACCCACATACTAAATTAGTCAATTAATCTAAGAAGTTGACACTTCTAGTTATAACTTTCCCTAACCTCTGACCTGCAGGATAAAAAATAATAATAATTAGATAACTATTCTTTTTTAATAGAATAGCATTGAAACCCAGTTATGTTTTGTAAAACTTCCTTCCTTGACTGTGGAGCGTGAGGTCTGTCTGGAATAATTTCTTATTATTTAATATGACCTGGCACCTAATACAATGCCTAGCAAAGAACTCACTAAGCATTAGATAACTGAATTTACAGGAATCCCACTAGATTGCAAGTCAAAAGCCCCTACTTCAGCTTCTAGTAGCATTAACCAGCTAAGGGGCCTCATACATGTCACTCAATACTTGCCATGTTCAATGGTCCCATTAAAGTGCCTGCAAGCCCTCTCCCTGAAAAAGAAACTCTAAATGCTAACCTACTCCACATTAGTGAAGAAGAGGAGCTGGCAAAGGCAAGAAACGAAACAGGAGGGATTAAATAACAGCATAAACATCCTCCTGTTAACAGGAAGTGGTGGCACACACCTGTAATCCAGCAGTCAGGGAGCTGAGTCAGGAGGATCATGAGGACCAGTGCAACCTGGGAATTATAGCAAGATTCTGAACAAACTAAATCCTCATCTTATAACATGTGGCATCAGGAAATGCAATAGAAAAACTTTTAAAACCTTCAAGCTAACAAACAAACAAACAAACAAAAAATATACAATAGAAATGACATGATGCCAACAGGACAGAAACTCTAATCAGTTTTTGAGAGTTCTATTTGATTAACAGAATAAAAAACAAGTTTCACTGTAAAGGATTGGTAAAGACAGAGGATGAGTGTAAATGAGCTAAAAATGACCCTGTTCTACATAATGGTGGGTCACAGCCAAAAGATGGCATTTTCATAGTTTGCATCTACAATTCCCCCAGAGATGAGTGCTGTTAGAGGCTATGAAAGCTTTAGGAAGTGGCCTGGCTGGGAACTCTGTCTCTGGGTCCTATGTTATATAGCCAGCCCCTGGCTCTTGGCATGCTCTCTGCCTTCAGGTCCACCTTGATCTGAACAGCCTCTGCCACACACTCCTACCATGATGCCTCCCACCCACAATGCACTGGGACCTTCTGAAACTCTGGGAAAAGAAAGAAAAACAAAACACCTTTCTTCCACTAAACTGTTTCTAACAGGTGCTCTGCTCATTGTGACACAAACTAATATAGACACTATGTAATAGTGATTTTTATTGGAATGAGCAAAGAACACTGACAAGAACTAGGAGGAAGGGTAGCAGGGACAGGGGTGGACTGGGACATATATTATTATGTGTAACACAAAGTTTCAAAAGTGTTATCCCATCAAAAGTGGGCTTTTGATGGATGTCAAAACCTTTGTGCCTCTGTGAAAGTGCCTAGAGTTGCCCTGAAGGAAAATGAAGGCCACAGAGTTCTTCCTAGGTACCGGGCTGATCTGTTTGATACCCTGTAGACTTTTAGTAATTTACACCACCAGGCATCTAATTGTCAGTGCTTCACCTCTTCACACATCCTTTTACCTGTGAGCTCCTCCTTCTGCCCATCAGGGGTGTCTAAGGACATTTGACAAGTTTCAATGATGTGCTAATTACAACAACTTTGCCAGCTGTGCCACTAGCTCCCACCTTTCTAGCCAAAACCCGAAAACAAATACTAAAGGTACTCTGTCTCACTGTACGTCTAGAGATCTAATGTGTGGGTACTCTGAGAGACATTGGATTTGTGTTAAAGAAATGTTTTCCCATCTGTTTGTCTTTGAGACAGGGTCCCCTTGGCAGCTCAAGGTCACCTGAAACTTGAAGCTCCCTCTTTAGCCCAGGCTAGTATTAAACTTGTGGTGATCCTCCTGATTAAGGCTCTCTAGAGCTGGAATTACAGGCATGGTGTACAATAAATTTTAGCGGCTTTGTACACAGACACAGGCATAGGTGCGTGCGCACAGGAAGGGAAAGAATAACTGTATAATACATAGTTTAATTTCCCTACTTTGCTCTTTATATACCCTGTAATATCATGTTATATATTATAAAAATAAAGAAAAGATACTTTTAAATATATACATTCATTTCACTCATTCATTCTTTTCATTCATTTATTCAGTCTATAAGTATCCATGGAAGCACACAGTGAAGCACACAATGCATTAAATGGTGTAGGATCTTAGAAAGAGACAGAAGCTAACAATTCAAGGAGAATGCAACCAGTGTTCAGCAATGACCATCATACAGTGGTCGAGTACAAGAGAGGTGTGAGCAGAGGTCCCGCAGAACAAAGTCCTCAGCCTGGAGGAAACTAGTGAAACATAAGCCACAGATACTCTAGATTTGAGCAGGGGCCTCACAGAATCTAAAGAAGCCTGGGGGCATGGGGGTGAGATCAACTGAAGATGCAAATGCCTGAGTAATGAAGACTATGGCAGGCAGGATGCATCTTCCAAACTTCCAGCGTAGAAATATTCTGTCCATAACAGTCACAGTAACAGAAAATGCTACCTTGGAGAGTCCCTAAATGACAGAGAAATTTTATTTAACATTCACTTAAGCAGCAAATGTTTTCAAACATCTTAAGTTTCCTGAGGCTGCAGCAACACAAATATGCAAGCTCTGTGCCCTGCAACCACAGAAGGCAGGGGTGAGATGGGGTGAGAGATACGTGCTGGTGTCTTAAAGATTACAGTAGCAACGTGACCACTGATGTGATGGTCAGGAAGGAGGCGTCCTTTTCTAGGCACACTTGACTTGTTCTATTGCTGCCAATGGGATGATCTAGGCCAGAATGCAGTTTTGTATCAGCAAACAAAGTGCTCACTCTGCTGAACTAGTGGTTGTCCCTAATTCTGGCCCTGCATTTCACAAAGATCTCCCTGATGTAATCCACCATCACTCCAGACTCCATCTATAGGTCTGCCTAGTAGAAGAGAAGACAATGTTCTGGTGGATATTTCCTACATGACTGGCTTGCTAATTTGCATGTCATTCACTGAGGGTCAATGATAGCTAGGAAGAAAAGCTAATTATGGTCTGTCATCTCCAAGTCTGACCTAAGAGAGCTAGAGCAACAGATCATGACTATTTACAAGGACCACTTAAGTAGCCTAGTCATCTAGAGCCAATGAGATAACGGATGCTCACTGGCAATAAATAGACTCAGTCATCCTTGGAGGAGCCATAAAAGTCAATCACCCTGTACACAAGGTCCTTAAAAGCCAATAGAGTTCAACAGGGAGATATTTAGATTTAATGCTCTTAAAAGAGAAAGGTCTCCACAGAAGGCCCAGAGTGGCTCAGACTCAAGGCAGCCTGATCCCATAAAAGGAGCTTGCCTTCTGTGCTGGCATCTCTCGGGTCAGCCCAGCATGCAGGGTGCTGTGCTGGGCTCAGCAGCGCTTCCTTCTCCTGGCCACCTCCTGGAAAGCAGTTTCAGGGTCTGATGGCATCAATCACATCCTGGCTGTGCCACACTCAAAATCCAAATGGTTGAACTTTAACGGAAGTGGGGGTGGGGCGGCACAGAAGGCTGTTAACTGAAACCTTGGCCGAGGAGCTGATAAGCATTTGCTTCTTTTTGCAAACCCAACCATGTCCCACAGCTCCACCAGCAGTAGGCAAACACAAGAGCAACTTTCCCCTAAGTTGACCTACAAAGAACCCAACGTAAATGTGTTGCAGAGCTGAGGACAAAGCATGATTTCACCCCCTGAATGTTCATCTAAATGTCAAGCACAGAAAGTTATTTCTAGCTTCAACAGGAGCTCAGGCTATGCAAAGAGCAGATGGACTCGGTACATAGCTGACCTGTCTCTGAGTTACACACAATTGTGCGGCCTCTGCTTACATCCTTCCCAAACCTCAGGTGGATTCCTCTAATTCTAGAAGCACACTTTTCCTTCTTCAGGAAGACTAATTAAATCTTGTGCAGTCAGGCAAATAATAGACACCATTTCAATTTCCTCACATGTTCAGAGTGAAGCAGATAATTTTTTAGACACCTTCCCCAGAAAAAGCAGTCTAAAGCATGTGACTTTTTAAAAATAAAATCACTTGTTACATGTGAGTGACAATTCCCCTTTTGTGGCTTCGAACATAAAAGTGACTTTGCAGAGGTCTCAACCCCAGCTGCACACCAGGCAAATAAGACAGTTTATTAAAATAAACACAGCAGGGAGCTTCAGAGCCAACCCATGATCTCATTGTTAATTTCCACTGTTTCTTGGGCTTTCCAATAGAAACAGTCAACCCTATCTTTAATTGATTTAATTTAGAAAGCAATTTAAGATTTAAAACTAAATCCTCACAACCATGATTCAGTGTCATGGATTTATTTGACTTCATACAAATTGAATTTTGTACTTGTACTATCTTTCTGGCTAAAGGCTATTTATATATTAATGTATTTCCTAATACTCAGGATCCTAAAGAACTCATCTAAAGAATCACACAGGTTTATTGCAATAACCACAGGTAGGGTGTGCACCAAGAAATAAGTTTAACACTAGAACCCATTCTCCCTTCATAAATATTATATAAATAAGTAAGTGTGTTGGTGCCAATTTCTCTCCTCTTTTTTCTTCTTCCTCCCTCTCTTCCCCCTCCTTCTTTCCCTTTCTCCCTCTCTCCTCCTCCCACCCCTCCTCCTTCTTCTCTCCCCTTCTCCTTCCTTAGACAGGATCACACTATGTGGCTCTAGCTGTCCTGAACTCAGAGATCCTCCTGCCTCTGCCTCTGCCTCTGCCTCTGCCTCTGCCTCTGCCTCTGCCTCTGCCTCTGCCTCTGCCTCTGCCTCTGCCTCTGCCTCTGCCTCTGCCTCTGCCTCTGCCTCTGCCTCTGCCTCTGCCTCTGCCTCTGCCTCTGCCTCTGCCTCTGCCTCCCAGGTGCTGGGATTAGTTCTTGGTTCTTATTAAAGACCTTTAGATAGCTTCCTTACATTTTGTCATTTTTCTTCCACATGAGTGCAGATGGAATGACAAATGAAACAGGCAAAAAAAGTAAGAGTAAACTCTAGCCAAGCAAGAACATAATAAAATGTGAGCTATCGCTCACTTCACGCTGTGACTCACCCAGCAGTGACAAGCATCCTCCTGTGCTGGCAGTGTGCTCAGAGGTGAGGATAGCAAGGCAAGACCAGCCCCCACACCTGCTCTCAGGCCCCTTTGCTGTTTTGTTCAGGATTTCCTGAAGCCTCCGATTATACAGCACTTGTAGATATGATTACTGTATTTCTTTTTTTTTTTGTTTTATCTTTCATTCTTACAATGTATTTATTTTTTACACATGCTACAAGTGCGTCTGAATACACACAGATGAACATTTGAGTTGCTCTCACATTCTACCCTGCCATGGTTTTTCTGTTTTTCCACCACCAGTGTGTTTTCTGTTGTTGTTTTCAGAGCACGTCAAATCTGGTCCATTTCAGGGCACTTCGGTCTGCTGTCTCTGCAGATCCACGCTGGACGACTGGACGACTACCCCGCCCCCTTTGAGACTTCAGTTCAATACTAACTCTTCAGACACACAAGCCAGAGTTACTTTTCTCTCCTTCCCATCCAGAGGCATACTTGACTGCATTTCTCTTTTCTGTTTTCTTCATACACTGAATAGTATTTGAATTTAATGTGTTTAGTTACCTGTTCCATGAGGGCAAAAGCCCAAAAGGCCATTTCTCTGTCTCAGGTCAGCTTCATTCTCCCAGGCTCCTCATCAAGTATTCCTTATCAAGTTCCTCATCAAGTTCCTCATCAGGTTCCTCATCAAGTATTTACTCAATGAGTTAAGAAACATAATTTTTTTCCAAATATGCATTTTTCCTTTATGCACAATCGTGCTTTCATAATAGTACCTAGAAGCTGAGACTGACAGAGTAGCTGAAGTTGTCAAGACAACACAGCGGGTCACTGCTGACCGGATATACCCTCTGAAACTACCTGACAGCGTGTCTGCGTGTCCATTTACCTACCTAGTGACTGAGGTAGCAGTATAGCTACGATAAGACCAACAACATACTCAGCATGATTGTCTGTCTGTCCGTCCAGCTAACCACCTCCCTATCCACACATGCTCACACCCTTGGAAGGGCTACAGATGAGAAGCACAGAGGCTCTCTAACAGCAGGCCCTGCTCCCGGGACAAGAGCACTGCTCATGCCCAGTTCTAGTCAGTGTTGTGGAACAAGCATAATTAGTTGAACAATACAAACCATACTTGCTATGAGAACTTGCAAAGAAGTAAAGAGCTTAACTGGGAAGGCTTCCTGTAGGAATCAGGGGTGAGAACAAAGGCTGCGGGATGCGGAGATCCCTGGAATCAGCATCGAAGCTGCCCTGGGGCCCGTGTGTCATGCGTCAAGTGGGACAAGTAGGTGTGGGCCACAGTACCCAGTAAGAGGCCCAGTGAGACCTGAGAAAAGCAGTGGGGCTCCGGAGTGGCAGGGTTCACACCCTTCCAGAGTAGGTGAGAGAAACATTAAAAATGTAAGACGAACCTGGGCCAGGCAGGCTAGTAGTGAAAGGGCACAGGGCTCCCCAGGGAGCCAGAGGCTTCGGCTACAGCCTCCAATGCAAGTGGTAAGTGGGGTCACCTGCAGTAAGGGGGTTAGAAGATGTCAGCTTTCTCTACAGCTGAGAGCAGGGTGAAAGTCTTGAACAAAAACAGAGAGAGAGAATGAAAGAATGAAAAAAAGAAAGAAAGAGAAGGGGAGAGGGAGGGAGGGAAGGAAGGAAGGAAGGAAGGAAGGAAGGAAGGAAGGAAGGAGCAGAAGGAAGCTCCTTCAGCCAGCCCTCCTTCTTGCAGACCCTGTCTTTTGAGAGGCTCTAATAATCCCCACTTTGGTGCTATGGTATTTAAATGAGGCCATACTTTTCAACCGGAAAGGAGCCATACAAGCAAAAGTAAGGAGCTTCCCCAACCTCGCCACCCACCACACAGCCCACAGCCAACCTCCATGATGCTCATCTTTGTAACTGTTCTTCCTCAGAGCCAGAGCAGTCAAGTAGGCCACCCCTGTGCACTGCTCAGGTAGCTCTAATGCACCACAGGGGCCCCCAACCCTGCTCTTTCAGGGGGACACTACCCTATCCTGGCCAGATTTTTCCTCAGGGAGTTTGTAAAGCCAACCTCAGATGACTCCAGTTTATAAGCCTCAATGATTAAACAAACATTAAATCAAGGTAAATTTATTTTTAAAATATCAAATCGGCTGACTGGTGGTGCATGCCTTTAATCCCAGCACTGGGACGCAGAGGAAGGTGGGATTTTTAGTTCAAGGACATCCCAGTCTAAATAGTGAGTTCCAAGACAGCCAGAACAACACAGAGAAACCCTGTCTCACCAAAAAAAAAAAAATAAATAAATAAAAAAAATAAAATGATTAAGTCTACTTCTCCACAGAACTTAGCAGGAGGGATGTCTAGGCCAGAGAGTCCATTCATCTCCAATTTTCACTGTTCAGCTCTGCCACCCCATTGGATCTTACACAGCAGCATACTAGGATGAGGAGGGCCTTGGACACTGCCTAACAGTGACTGCTTCACACATTGACAAGCTCCCTGTTGTGGGAATTTAAGTGTAAATTCAGTCAACTTTTTGGTGGTTTTGCTTTCTTGTCCTCTCTTTCTCTCTATCACACCCTCTCTGGATAGGGCCTCATATATTCCTGGTATGTGTGTGGCTGGTGATCAAAACCTGGGCTTTGCACATACTAGGTGAGCAGCCTAGCAACTTAGCCACATCCCCAGATCTAAAAACTTTGTAATGCTCTAATCCAATACAAAACTCAAAAGGCACCAAAAGCAAAACTGCAAACACTCTCCCGCCCTTGCTCCCCAGTCAAGTACCTCAGTGTACTATGCAAATGTGAGTTCTGTCCTATTCTGCAAAGGGCAGAAGAGAACACATATTCCCAATTCTCACTTTTCCCACATAATGATGAAATCTGATAGCTGTGTCTCTTTAAAAATGCTTACATATAGAATGAGAAATCCCCCCCCCCCAATTAGGCTGTTTCCAGCTTTTAGTTTATAACCAATGCCACTGTGAATGTCTGTGTGGTTTTTGTATACAACTGTACACAGGAACATAAATTTGCTGCTTAAGTTGTTTTCTCCAGCTGAAAGTGGAGAAGAAAAAGCCATGCCTCAGTGGTTCCTGCCTGTGATACCAGTGCTGGGAGGTGGAGGCAAGAGTCTTGGAAGTTCACCTTAGTTCCAGGCCTGTCTTAGCTTCTCTGAGAGCAGGACCTGTGCCTGGCCAGGAATCCCATCTCTCAAAACTGGTATCTCATCTGCTGCCTCAAATACACCCTTGTCTCCCTGGCCGTGAGAGTGGAGATGTCCCTTCACAGTCCTCCCAACATAGACCAGCACTATGGAAGGACTGTGCTCAGCCTAGACTTGCTTGGCTCTGTTGTGCATTTGCTGTGTTACTGAGGTAAGCTACTAACTTCAACTCACTCCTCAGATGAAATCTGTCACCTGCTTAGAAACACGAATAATTGGATAATACGTATAAAGGCCTAGCAGGGTGCCTGATATATAGCAATTGCTGAACAAATATTAGTCATTGTGCACACAGGCACACACCATTATGTCATGAAATCCAAGTGTGTAATCCAATTCTCTGCACAACACAATAGCTTATAGCTGTGAAGTTCAGAGCCGTAAGTAGAATGCAAGGCAGAGACCATGGCTGCTCCACACTAACAAAAGATCAACTGATATCTTCGGTGAGATGCCATCCAAAGATTACTCCTTGTTCACAAGCATTAGCTCCAGTTTTCCTGTCAGCCCTTACCTTATAAAAGAGGAACAAAGGCAAGGCTTTGTTTAAGTTCAATACCACAGACTCCAGCAAATGTTTGTCTTTCCCTTTTAAAGCTCCCTCTGCCCACACCACGCCCCAGCAAACACATAAAAACGCCATTTGCCCTGCTCGGCTGTGTGTAACTCAATCCTTCTGAGACCTCTCCCAGGAGCCTCTCCCAGTGCTCTCTTTACTTTTGAGACCATGGGATGCCCTATAATATTCTCTATCAGATAACCTGCTTAAAATCGGCCTAAGTTAAGCAAAATACTAACTTAGTCTAAGTGAATGGTAACTTCTGCACAAACGGCTTTATCTTTTAACTGCCGTAGAAGCTCCCTAAGAAAAGGCATCAACTTCCTGTTGATGCTGTGGGGTAGGGAACCAGCAAAGTTATGAACCTTGCGCACCCGGAACTATGGCATCCTTTAGGCAGTCCATTCGCTCTCTCTGTGCATTCTAAAAACCAATGTTTGCACATCTTGTCCCCTCCTCTGGTGTCCAGGAGTTCAAGGAAGAGTTCAAGGGAGAGTCCATTTAGAAGCATGCCCTAGGAAGGTACACCATGACTACCAAATTTAGATTTTTGTAAATTACTTTTCAGATTTATGCATTTTATTCTATGAACAGAAGTGTTTTGCGTGTGTGTGCGTGGTGTGTGTATGTGGTATGTGTGTGTATGTATGTATGTATGTATACCATTTGCATGGCCCAGGCTCTATGAGTTTAGAAGCATCAGACCCTTCAAAGCTGGAGTCACAGATGGTTGTGAGCCACCATGTGAGTGCTGGAAATAGAACTTGGGTCCTCTACAAGACTAGTGCTTTTAACCACTAAGTCATCTCCAGACCCAGAAGTTTAGCTTTCTAAGAGCGCTGTACTTGACACAGAGCACCAATAAAGCAGGGTGTGATTGCACAAGCCTGTAATTCCAGCACTGGGCAATGGTGGCAGGATTATCAAGAGATCACAGCCAGCCTCTGCTACATGGAAGCTTGACTCAACAACAGCACCTGTTAGACATCTCAGATGAAAAAAGAAATACTGGAAAAGAGACAGCTAGATGAGGCTGGAAAAATGATTCAGCAAGTAAGTGCATTCAGTGCTCTTCCAGAGGATCCAAACTTGGTTCCTAGCACCCATGTTTGGAAGTTTACAACTGCCTATAACTCCAGTTCAAGGGGAATCTGACAGCCTCTTTTGGCCTCTATGGGAAATGCATACAAACACACACACCCAAATAAAAATTAAAATGAAAAAGTGAAAGAGGAGGAGGAAGAAAAGAAATAGCAAACCTGAGACATGATAGGTACTGAGTTTAAGGATAGCTTTTAATTAGCATAATCTCACTCACCTAAAGTAACTATAAAGTTGTACAAGATTAAAAAATTCTGTTCTCCCCAATTCACTGCTTTCTTGTAGTGAAATGTCACTGCCATCACAGACCTGCTCTGTTAACAAGCTGTCTCTTAAACTCAGAAGGACTGTACTGTCCATTCCTGGCTCACATGCAGGGACTGGGCGGGGCTTGCTCACCACTAGCTGCACCTTGAGAGAGGAGCACCTGAAGGAAGAAACCAACACACAGGAGGAGAGACAAGGGAAGTTGCTCTACAGGACACAGGTCCTCAGATCTCTACACACTGACTCTGCCTACTTGCCCTATAGTACAGGTGCTGCTAGGCACTGCTTCCCATTGGCTTTTGTCTTCCTCAGAGACAGATTTACAGATGGATGAAGACCTCTTATCTTCAGTTGTCATCAGCCAGCCATCTCAACAACCACTCCTCAAAAAACAGCCTCAGGTTTAGATGACATCTTTTAAATATTAGAGCAAACTCAGATACTTAACATTAATTAGAAGTAGACTAGTAAGGAAGCAGGGCTCAGGGGAAATGTCAGCACGCCATGGCCACAATCACCTGATGGGTTTCTACAGGTACAAGCTTACAGACAACTTTTTATTCTAAATCCTCTCTCTCTCTCCATTCCTCCTCCTCCTCTCTCTCCTGTGGGGTGTGTGTGAAGGTCAGAACAACTTGCAGTGTGTTTGCTTATTTGATTGCTTAAGTTGCACATACCTTCATCTTCTCTGAAAATAATCTCCATCTTAGTTTTGTTTGTGTGTTACATGCTGGGCCTCTTGCATGGTTTTGAACAAAAGGAAAAGAACAAAAAGTCTCTACTATTCATGACAGGAAAAAAGTATAAAAGAAAAACACAAGCCCATAAATGTGAAAATAAATTTCAGGATACCAGAGAAAGAGCTAGAGAGGTGAGTAGATAGAGAATAAATGTGTAAAGGTAGAAAGAACCCAGTTAAATACCTCAGAACTGCAGTCTTGGGAAATGCTGCTCTTTAGTGTGTACAGAGTAGAAAGACCCGCTAATGTTAGGCTATTCAGAGCACGCATGTGTGAGTGGGCACGTACACACACATTCAGCAGAGATTGTTGATGTCAAGTTAGTCTACACACATACAAGCACTCAGCTGAAGAGAGCAAAATATCTGAAGTAGTAGCTACGTCCATTCTGGTCAATGGTTTGGGGTTTTGTTATTGTTGGTGGTGGTAGTTCTTTTTGGTTTTTCAAGACAGGGTTTCTCTGTGTAGTCCTGGCTATCCTGAAACTCACTATGTGGACCAGACTGGACTCAAACCACAGAGATCCACCTGGCCTCTGCCTCCTGAGTGATGGGATTAACAATGGTTTTTATGATACAAACAAGTAATGCTCCAGGGCATAAGGATAAGGAAAGCTCTGGGCTCTGAAGTGTTAAAACAGCACACCAGCTTTTCTGGGGGCCAGCTGCTGTGGGGCTGAGGATGTTAAACATGGGGCCTGTGGCCAAGCAGGAAGAGTCATTTAATCCGCTTTGCTGAGGAGGCGAAGCTGATGCCCATCTTCCCTCCTGGGCCCATGTAAGTTGCACTCTGCAATTATTGGAAAAGGAAAATTATAGCACTTTTTTTTTGGTCTCATTGTAATGGATGATTTGCTTCCATGAGGATGGGTAGGACAGGAGCCTGAGGGTAGCATCCGCCCTTCCATCTACCTAATCTTGCAGGACTGGGATGCAAATTGGAAGTTGAGATGCAGAGAAATGTCCTCCATGACATCTCTTAGCCCTGTACATCCAGTTGCATCCTAAACATCTGTTGATACAGACATGTTTCTGAAACTCTCTTCCTGAGACTGGAAGAACATTCACTGGTAATCTAATAATAAAAGGATGAATGGGACACATAAAGTCCTTAATTGCAGCTAGTGGAAGGTATTCAGGCAAACAGGACAGACAGCATCAAACAGGAAGCCTTGTTCTACCCTGACAGGCAGAGACGCTAAATCCAAAGGCAGCAAGGAATACCCTACTATGCCAGCTTAATATTACTGAATTATTTTAGGTTGCTTTTGTTTGTTTGTTTCAAGATGGGGTTTCACCATTTAGCCCTGGCTCTCCTGGAACTAGCTCTGTCCTCAAACTCATAAATATATCGGTCTGCCTCTACCTCCCCAGTACTGGGATTAAAGGCATGTACCACCACAGCCTGGCAGGTTTTTCTTTAAGACTTGTCAAAAGAAAGGCCAACAAGATGTCTTAGTGGGCAAAAGTACTTGCCACACAAGCTTGGCAATCTGAGACCTGTTCCCACAACCTAGATAGGGAGTTAGGGATGCTGGAGTGTCTGTAATCCCACAGTCCTCCTGAGAGATGGGACGCAGAGACAGGAAGTTTATGTCCTCCTGCCTGGACTGTGGAGGGTGACAGAGACAAGAGACCCTGACTCAGAGCAAGGTACAAAGAGAGATACAACTCTGGGAAAGTGTCCTCTGAGCTCTACATGCATGTCCTCACTCCTGTGCACCCAGGCTCACACAGAGAGACACATTAATAATAATAATAGACAGTAAACAAAAATTTTTCTAAAGAAAGATGTAATAGACTCGTCTTTAGTGGTGGTGAAGGAGAAATATTTTTTAATTCTTTATTAATTACACTTTATTTATTTTGTATCCCCCCTGTGGTTCCCTCCCTCCTTCTGTCCCAATCCCTCCCTTCCTCCCCCCTCTGCATGCATGCCCCTCCCCAAGTCCACTCTTAGGGGAGGTCTTCTTTTCCTTCCTTCTGATCCTATTCTATTAGGTCTCATCAGGAGTGACTGCATTGTCTTCTTCTGTGGCCTGGTAAGGCTGCTCCCCACTCAGGAGGAGATGATCAAAGAGCAGGCCAATCAGTTCATGTCAGAGACAGTCCCTGTTCCTATTACTATGGAACTCCACTTGGACACTGAACTGCCATGGGCTATTATCTGTGTAGGGGTCTTAGGTAATCTCCATGCATGGTCCTTGGTTGGAGTATGTCTCAGGAAAGACCTCTGTGCTCAGATTTTTTGGTTCTGTTGCTCTCCTTGTGGAGCTCCTGTCCTCTCCAGATCTTACTGTCTCCCACTTCCTTCATAAGATTCCCTGCACTCTGCCCAAAGGTTGGCAATAAGTCTCAGTATCTGCTTTGATAGTGTACAGGGCAGAGCCTTTCAGAGGTCTCTTTTCTCCTTCTTCTGATGTTCATCCTCTTTGCCTTTCTGGATAGGGATTGCACTCATATAGACATATAATATAGGATAAACCTACTAAAATCTGTACACCTAAAGAAACTAATCAAGAGGGAGGACTTTTGCTATGCTCAATCCCTATTGAGAAATATTTTTTACTGAATTAAGATTCTTCCAAAATATTGGCTGAAGAGGGATTTTTTTTAAAGACTGGGGAGGGGGTGACCTCCCTCATCCTAGCATTTGCTAGAGTAGGAAGGCGCAAACACAAAACAAAGGGTGTAGTGTGCTGGTCTCCTAATATGGTAACAAGGCAAAGAGTGCAAGGAATTCTGCAGCACTCTAATGCTCACGCTGGTCTCCTGTATGGTCTCCATGACAGACATCCTAGCACTCAGGGACTAGGTTAACCTTGGAATCACTATGGAAGAGAGAGCAACACTGAAGAGGCATGGGGCATTTGAACTCTCCCTGAAAACCTGAGAAAGAGCTGCAGGTAGGGCTGCACCGTGTGGGTGATGTCACCGTCGCAGAGATGCTCTGAACCAGTACTCCAAGCTCACTACTCTTGAATGACTCAACAGTCTTGTGTGAAAAATCACCATCTTGGAGATTTGTGCTTGGCAAACCTGCTTTCTAGTACCAGTGTTTGACTTTAAAGAGAAACTTAAAATCGGAATGCCCTGCAGGTGAGAGTCATGTGAGAAAGTAAGGCTCAGAAGCTGTCCTATCATAACCCTCTGGGTGGGACCTCAGGCATCTGTGGAGTGTTTACCCTGACTCCCCACCATTCCACAGCTCAGCAAATAAAACTGAGGAAGGGGACATGAGATGCTGGAAGCCGGCAATGCCTGTAATACCAGCATTTGGAAGGCTGAGACAGGAGGATTGCTGTGAGTTCTGAGCCAGTCTGGGCCACACAGCTTGGCTTAAAAACCACCCCTGTCCCCAGAAAAAATAAACACAAATGCTGGAAACTCTGGTGCCAGGTCTAGGCCACAGCTGTACCTCACTGCAGGTGCCTTCTGCTGCACTGGCCAGGACCCATGCCCACCTGTGGGGACAGTGGGGACACTCAGAACTCCACCATCTACACACCAAGAACCTGAGACAATGCACAGTGCATGGTCCTCCAGACTGCACAGACCCCGAGGGGAACAGGTCCTGTCCAAGACTGTTTAGCCTGCTTGAGTCACCTAACAGAAAGCCACTGTGGCACAACCGGAAAAACCGGCTCTGAGAGGTGGAACCTTGCAGCCACTAGGCCTGAAGCAGGCAGCCAGCTTGGGACCATGGCCAGAGCCTGGGACCACCACAGAACTTGAGCACATTCCTGGCCAAATGTTGTTCATTACTAAAGGAAGCTAAATAACTCAGTGTTGGTGTCCTCTCCTTTCTCCTGCTTGCTCCAGAGGAAAGATAGATGCAGGGCTAAGAGGCAGGGCTGCGTAAGGTCCTCAGAAGCAGAGCACTTGCCTAGCACATGGGAAGTCCTGGGGTCAATTTTAAGGACCACACAGGAGTGTGCGCACACACAAACAATAAACACAACATTAGAAGAGGGGCTAAGGAGAAGGCCCAGTGGGTAAAGTACTTGGCACATACACATGAGAAACATTTTAAATCTCATTGTGTTGCTACCTCCCAACAGTGGTAGCTAGCAAAGACCTGAACCTCGGGTGGATGCCATAGTGTGTAAAAATTCAAATGTATACCCAGGGCTGGGCAGAGAAAGTTCCAGAACAGAGTAGCACTAAGGATAATGTCACTCATCATGAAAGCCACTTACAACCTTGCAAACTTAGGCCCAGTGCCTCTAGAATTCTTAATTATCAAAATAATTCAAAAACCTGCATCTAATAATAATAATAATAATAACAATAATAATAATGATAACAACAACAATAGTGATGATGATGATAATGATGAAGCCTGGTATTATAGTTTAGGCCTATAATCCCACACCCCAGAAGGTAGCACAGGGAGACCCTATCTCCAAAAAAAATGTTACAAACAAACTAAAAACTCTTTATTTTTAAACATGGGTGAAAATGTTAAAATTTATAATAATTCATAAATGCACAATATTAACACATGTGCTTTGTGGACCATAGGTCT
Organism: Meriones unguiculatus; assembly: GCF_030254825.1. Classification (NCBI taxonomy): domain Eukaryota; kingdom Metazoa; phylum Chordata; class Mammalia; order Rodentia; family Muridae; genus Meriones; species Meriones unguiculatus. The sequence goes on from NC_083350.1 coordinate 86,182,029, forward strand.
GTGTTTTCTGGCCACCAAAAAAAAAATCCCAAACATCCTGTGATATAGACTGAGCTGCTGAGACCCCCTCCTGAAGCCTGCAGATATCTGTTGGGTATAAACGTAACAGCAACCCCTGAAAAGAAAACATTTTCTGTATGATATCACCAATCCTCCCTGTTTAGCTGACAGTCTTTCCCACAACTGCTATCCTAGTGTTTCTTTTGCAGTCTACTTACTATAAAATCAGTAATAACCATTTGTAACATTAAAAAGCTTACTTATCACTTAAAACAAAAGACATTCACTAAAAATAGGTATTAAGGAAATAAAACAAACACTACTGCAGGAAGTATCATAAAATATTGTCCAAGACCATTTGCCAATGTCTACAGAAAACCAGTATGTGTGCCTAGAAGTATACCTGTGCACATATGTGCAAACTCACATACAGACAGGCACACATGTGCACACTCATGCACACAGACATACATGTATCCATCCATGCATACATAAAGTGAGCACTTGTATATGGCAAGTGAGTGGTGTAGAATGAACTGGCTGCAAGATCAGCTAGTGTAGCCCCAAATCAACTATTCCATCAGCTTCCATGGAGCCTGTCTCTTGGGATGTCCACTTCTCTTTCAAAGGTCCCTACTGAAACAGCCCTTAACTCACTTGTCTCTACCATCCATTACAGCAGACTGTAATACTGAAAATACGGAGAGGACTGTGGTGCATGTTTAGAGCTAGCTTTAACACTCTAGGACATCTTCTGTGGCAAAATCCCATTTTTCTTCTCAGTAACCATGAAGTGGATATGGCCTCCCCCTGGTCACACTGCTGATTGGTTACTGGATCCCTTGCTGGATCGATATCCCCCAAAGCCTAGTAAGATGCCTGTAGAGACATTTGTTTTGACTGCCAGAGATTCCAGCACATCCCAGTACTGTGCCCTAACACAAACCCCTTTTGTGCAATAGTCTAGCCTCAAAGAGAAACATAAAGAGCAGGGGCCAGCACAGGCTAAAGAAAGATAGGTGGCAGGAGCCGTGGAATGGCGCAGACAACCTCAGTAAGCTGTGACAGTCTCAGGAGTAGGGAGAGAGTTGGAGAGGTCTCAGGCAGCCAAGAGCACATGGTGTGTGCAGGCATGCCAGAGACACATTTTGCCTGAAGTTCTGTGTGAAGCATTTTGTAGTAGGGCCTGTTCCCTTCTCTGGAACATTCTCCAGGCTGCACGGCTGACTTGTCACTGAATGCCCATTTGGGTCAGCTTTCTTGGGCCTAAAGCCAGTTTCACCTACATTGTTTTATACATGAGCGGAATGAGACACTGAGCAATTCATTTTCTTCTGGAAAGCCTGCTTGCAAACTCCCAGCCAGTTTCCTCTCTCACCCAGCCTTCCCGCTGAGGACAATGAAGCATTGACAGCCTTGTTTACATTGACCTCCTCCTGAGATGAAAGACAAAGTCTTCTAACACTCTCCAGCCGGTACACAGGTACACAACTGAAGCAGAAAACAAGCTTAGGTTTTATCTGAAACATCCTTTAAGTGCAAAATGAGGCTGAAGAATAAGACACTGAGACCCAGAATGAGCTTTGGGGTCTTCAAAACAGACCTGTGGCTAGAGAGCAAACAGGGCTATCTGTGGAAACACTTCCTTATCCAAACCAAGGTAGGGCAGGCATCTGTCCTTGATGCCTGTTTGTCAGAGACATTACTTACCCCTGCATGTCTCAGCTACACTTACACCCAAAGAAACAGAAGAGGGTCAGTCAACAAAGAAGTGTTTCAAAGTCAACGTGGTGAAGGTGATTGGAAGCCCTACTTCTGGAGCTCTGCTCCTTCAACTACTGAAGCTGTATGTCGCTACTGTGAAGATACAAGCTTCCTGATGGTGGCATAGAGAAGCCGGGGGCTTACGAGACTCCAAGTGTTAGATGCAAGTTCTAGACTGGAACATGTGGCCTGAAGAACTGAGGAGGGGCAACATGGCGGCTCATCACATTTTTTCAGAGCAGAAGCTCACACCCCACAACAAAAGGACAAAGGCATGAATCCTCTAAAAGGGAATATAGCAGGGCCCCAGTGCTTGGGAGGAAGATGCAGTTGAATCTTTGTGAATTCAAGGCTGGCCTGGTCTACAAAGAGAGTTCCAGGAGAACCAAGGCTGTTACACAGAGAAACTCAGTCTTTAAAAACCAAAATAGACAGACAGATACATACATACATACAGATACATAGATAGATACACAGATGATAGATAAACAAATAACTAAATAAATAAATAAAATAAGAAAGGGACCATGCTCGTTTTCTTCTTTTTGACTCAAGTTTCTAGGAAAACACTACACAGGGTTTTGAACAAGTCTTCATTCATTAAGAGCCATGGTAGGTTTCACTAACCTTTGCCTCTTCATTCACATCCCAGGTGAAGGAAACAGCATTGTACGCGATCTCTTCAATGTTTCCAATGGTGTTGAAGCTCTCCTTGTAGTCAGCTATGACAGTGAAAGAGAAAAAGGGCTTAGCAGGGTGGTAGCCAGGAGGAGAGGCACAGGCCTCTAATCCCTGCACTTGGGAGGTAAAGACAAGAGAATCTAGAGTTCTGGGTCATCCTTGTAACAGAGACCAGCCTTGGCCAGTACATGAGACCCTGGCTCAAAACACTCACACGCCACACACATACATATGCACCCATGCACGCACACATGCTTGTACACTAAAGTAAGAGTCCCTCGATGACACATTATTTGTCAATGGTAAAGTTTTGGATTTGCCTATTTTGCAGTGTGACAAGCTACATATTTCTGCTTACAGAATTCTACGGCTGAAAAAAAATTTACTCACGTCTTTTTATTAAGAGTAAATCTATGTGAACCATGTCTTTATCTGATTTGATTATTAGGTCTTTTTTTTCTGTTCACCTTCCTACTTCCCACTTTTTTGACAGCCATCCCCTGCTCCCCCCATACACACACAGGGACAATTTTTAGAAGCAAAATATTCTGCCAGTCAGGTGATGTCACTAAAGGAACTGCAGTAGAGTGAAGGCTTTCCATGAGCAGTGATGGTGATAGAGATCAAACACACACTAAGCACACACTACACTGAGGCACCCCCATGCCAAAGAAGGACATTTCTAAAACTTATCTTAGTACTCCAGAGCGTTGCGTTAATCTCACTTGGCTGTCATCACCTGACCACTTTGGGCTCTGTCCTATGGTCACTCCTTACACAATATGTTATCTATTCCCTTATAGTATGTGTCTATTCCCTCATACAGTATGTAGTGATTCCCTTATAGAGTAGGTATCTATTCCCTTATGGTATGTAGCTATTCCCTGTCATCCCGTTAGACTCCCCATGGAGTCAATAGAGATCAGCATGGGTGCTGTGTACTGTTATGGGCATGTTGGGCTACACAGAAAAGCCCAATTTGCTTATCTCCAATGATGAAACTGGTACCTCAGCACTGCAGGAAGATTCCTTATTGCTGGGAGCGGAATGGTGCAGGAAAACCCACCTCATGCTCTCCAGACTCCCTGGGATAGGCTGGCTGGTCTAGCCTCAGTCTGAATTCTATTTCCCCCTCTTTCTCGGATCACCTCTGCTTTCTATGATCCCTGAGGGGTTCAAAGCAGTTTGCTGAATGCTGTGTCTTCATTTCATCTACCCTACATGCAAATATCTGCCCACATGCACCTAGCCAGCCTAGAATCTTCTTGTGGAGAGTGCTAACTTATTTCCTTTTCACTCACTCCAGTGGTCTTGCCTAGAGAACCTCAAAGCAAGATGTTTCTTTTCTTTTTTGGCATTGTTTTGTTTCTCTGTGCCTTGAGACACAGTTCCACAAGTATAACCCAAGCTGGTTAAACTTGTCCTGAATGCTGAGATTACAGGTTTGAGCTGTCATATCCAACTCCAAACCTTTATATTTTAAACAAAGCACATAAACTTTTAGCATAAAAGTGTGTATATTCAACATAGGAAAGTCAGAGACCATGAATAAATAAAAAAAATTAAGGACAACCACAGTCTACTAACCCACAATTAACTGCCTTTAAACTTTATCTATGTGCTCTTATCTCTCATCTAGCTCCTTTTCTCCAAACATGTAGATATTTTTATACAGTGATTAATAAACATCTTTTTCATTGCTATATTGTTTTGCTTGGCTCATCTCTGGTGTCTTCCATATGTAAAACCTTCTGTAAAATTATACGATTGTATCAGACCATGTGTCATGGCTTTATTCTTATTGGTCACTCAGCTGACAGCTGACAGTCTGCTGCCCTACCCCAGTGTTTCACTTCTTTTTACAGCTAAATTTCATTTAAATTTAATTATATTTTATTAAAGTAAATTCTCAGGGGCAGAAGTATAGCTTGCTGGTAGAGCAAGGGCTAGGAGAACTTGGGTTCAACAGCTAGCATTAAAACAAAAGACATTTTAAAAAAGCATATTTCCGGAAATAAGTTTTTTTGTTTCTTACTTTGTTTTGTTCTGTTGAAACAAGGTCTCACTGTGTATTCCTGGCTACCCTGGAACTCACAGAGATTGCCTGCTGCTACCTCTCAAGTGCTGAGGTTAGGGATCTGAGCCACTAGACCCAGCTATAATTTTAAGGCTGATTAATTTTGCCACACTGGTCCAGGGAGGAACAATTTACACTTAGGGCAATTATGTCTTTTCTTCTCAGATTGTCTTTTTTCCAAACTAATATTCAAAACATTATTTTAATCTGAAATTCCTTGATTGCTAAAGGCGTTGAATAGTCATTCTTGTTCTCTGGCTATTTGCATTTCTTCTTATTATTTTTATTTTTGTAAGTTCATTCATTTATTTTGGCTTTTCTAATTTTATTCTTGATACACTTTTCTCTTAGGGTAGTCATGATTTTAAAATAAATACTCAAAGGCAAATGAGGGGGAAAATCAAAAGAAAAGAACATTACCCCTTACAGTTTCTAAAAAGGCTTTATGTTTGGGACGATCACAAATGCACACCTGTGCTTTCTGCAGGCTTCCTCTATGAGAGAGAGAAGAAAGCCAAATTTAAATTTGAATTCCATGATTTCTTCACTAATCCCTTGCAAGATAATCTTATAGTTGTTTGAGAAAAGAGCAGGTAAGATCAGCTGTAAAGAAGAAATGTCACATCTAGAAGTTAAGACAAGAAAGGTGCTTAGATTGACACTGTGGAGTCCTACATCACAAGGCTTCATTTTTCCAGTTTTAATTTCCCCCAAAAAGGGCTGAAAAAAAGAAAAAGAATTTCATACCACTTGTCATATAGAAACACACCAGAGTCTTCTAATATGGCACTCAACCAATAAATATGGCAACCAAAATGCTCATTCTGTGCCAGGAAATGTCCTCACTAGGCCCCTAGTCTTATAGTTCTTGCAATATAGAAAATAGAACACAACTAAATACATAAACATAAACAAACAAGATAATTATTCTAAATCTGCCTGATTTTTCAAAGAAGTCTTGAATGTCCTTTTCTCTATTTCTTACCCAACAAAAACAGAAAAATAGGATGAAGGCAGTTCTTATTAATTATGATAATTTACACTCAAAAGGACAATCACTAAATGCTCAGCTAGTAAATCATGTCGAAATAAGTGGAATCACGGGGAGGAGTAATTCTAATGAAACTAATCCCATTGATGCCATGGTGCCAGCCATAAAGCCACATCTCCAGTCTGAGGTTATCATGTCCTGAACATCCAAGTCAGGCCAAGTAGTATGGAAATACACAGCCACAGACATCATCCAGGGTGTGTCAGGATGCCCCAGAGCAGTATGGTAATTCATGGATTCTCGGGGTTTAAAGACTATCTGAGAAGCACATTTTCAAATGTTGGAGGCCAGCATAGGGCTTTGGTGAGACATAGGCCACTGCCAGATATTCTCAGTCATGAGCATGGAGTGAGGCCAAGACTACATTTCTGCCAACTCTCATGTGGGGCTGGTGGGGTTCCTACACTTGAGAAGTCTTGACTCTGTTGTAAAATGGAATGGATCTTTTGGGTACTTCTGGTTTTCACCACCATGATCTTAGAAAGCACATTAGTTGGTGGTGCACGCCTATAATCCCAGCACTCAGGGAGACAGAAGCAGGTGGATCTCTAGGCGATCAAGCCCAGCCTGGTCTACAAAGAGTCCAGGACAGCCAACGATACACAGAAAAACCCTGTTTGGGAAAAAGTAAAAAGAAAAAAAATATACATTAGTCTTTATTCATGAGGTCCATGTAATGGTCTATTCTTCCCCACCAAAAAAAAAAAAAAAAACCAACAACTTTTTTTTCTTGATGAACAGACACAAGGCTATACAATGGCGGAGGACTTATCTAACCAGGAACACTTAGACTCACTCCAAGAGGTCTATCCTTGTACCTAGAGTGGACTCAAAGATATTGTTTCCTTCTGATAAAACCACTGTCATCTCTTGGCAGTCAGACCCAAAGACTCCTGGAATGATAACTGTGGTCTAGTTAAGAACATACATGTTCATGCTGGACAGGCCTTGTGCCAATGATGAGGTCTGTTTTTGGAATAATTCCTGAGGTAGCAATCAGTATGTTTTCTCATAGGGAGAAGCCAAACTGTTTATGGAAGTCAAAAAATCTGGTAACTAATTAACTATGATTTGAATTCAGTTCTGTCTGATACCAACAGCCGCATTTTTAACTGCAATTTCAACCACAAATCATCAGCAGATATTGAAGCACATACTTCAATGGCAACTGCTTTATGAGGTGCTGAGGGAATGTATGGTGAAGGAGGAAAGGAAACTGGGCATTTGGGGACTGTGGGAAGTTACTTACAAAGGAAGGCAGGAATAGGGTACTTTGGCAGGGAATGCTGAAATGTTTTCTTCAACAAGAAAATATTTTTAGAACTTGCTAGCATGAGAAGGCTGAGTGAGAAGGTCAAGCTAGCCCATCTAAGAAAACCAAAGGCACTGGTGCTGTGGAAAAATGATGAGTATGCCCACATATTTGCTTTCTTTACTCATTTCTTGCAAGTTATATTTCACATAGAAATTATGGGATGCAACTATTTTTAATTTTGAAGGAGGTATGATGGTGAGTGAATCCTTTTGCTATCTTTTGCTTTTATCTTTTGCAGATAATCAGTGGTCTGTTAATTGGGTGTCTTGTTTTAATTCAGACTTTTGAAGGCTGAGGCTCCTGCACCTTAATTAAGCCTCATGTGCTTGGAGAATTATAACTACCGCTTTTAATTATTATATGTATATTGTTGGAGATTAAACAGTGTGGTATAATTAATACAGAAGATGGCACTCTTCTAGAAGCTGTAGATTCTGTCTGGACTAGTGAAATAATGAAGGTGGAATGCTAGAGATGAATCTAGGAACTGTGCCAATTCTGTGCACAGCCACATCAGCTTCATCAGACGCTGTGAGAATGTGGCATAGTTGATATGTTTGGGAGCTATGATTCAACAGGCCCATGCTCAGGGTGATAGATACAGGAAGGAAGCTTTTAGCTGGGCATATGACCTCTTCTCCATGACCCTCAGTGAGTTACCTCTGACATCAGAGACAGTATCTAAAGAATGTACAGCTGCTTCTCCATTGTGGACAACAGTCATACCGACCCACCTGTCCTGAAACCTCTGTGTGCCACATCTGCAAGCCTGGGCAGGTCAACTCACAAAGGAGAGGGGCTTGTCTGAGCAACACTCAACTCTGATTTGAAAAAGATGGAAGAAACACAAACCTTTCTAAACGTGTTGAGATTTTTCTCCTTGTTCTTCTAAATCAAAAAGCAGCATTTGAAAGCCTGTGTGACTCATGTAAGAATTTTCTAACAAGCTCATTATCTTCTTCAGAGCACTCTAACAAGTCATGAGTAACTTGGGTGTCCTTGAGTACGTTGACACTTGAGCTGGCTCTTGACAATCACCGAATCATTTCATCACTTGCTCATGGTCCCTTAAAAGCCATGTGTGAGGTAGGCCCAGGGTTGAATACACACAATACTGCAGAAACCCCTAAACCTTTGTCTGTAAGCCGTGCCTCTCAGAGTAAGAAACACATAAGCACATTACATACCTCTCCAATTCTACCACTTGGTGTGCGTCTTAGTCTGTTTTCTGTTAGTGTAACTAAATACCACATGCTTTAGTACATTGCTTAAAAGCTTGTGGCTTTCAAGGCTGAGAAACCCAAAAGAAGAGCCTGTAAGAGCCTCCTTACTACATCATCATAGGGTGGATGACACATGGTAACAGAGGGAAGAAGGCAGCTCAGAGGCTTTATTGTCTTACAGCATCAGAGAAGCACTCATGACCTCATCTAACTATCCCTACCTCAAACACAATAGCACAGAGGTCAGAGGCTGGGTTTCTAAAGCATGAGCCTACAACCCAAAACACTACCACCTTACTAGGTGACAAAGAGCCAAGCTGTGACCAGCACATACAAAGGTCTGTCTACACACCAATCCAAACCCCTTTGGCTTTTTGTGACATGAAATCTTTCAAGTGTGCACCTTTTCAATACACACTCTAAATTGTTTATGGGTAAAATTATGAATATATAATGTGACCAACACTGAGTGACTCTCTGAAGTTTAAATTTTAAAGATTTTATTTATTTATTGTATATGAGTGCTCTATTTGCATGTATATGGGCATGCCAGAAGAAGGCATCAGATTCCAGTATATAGATGGTTGTGAGCCACCATGTGGTTGCTGGGAATTGAACTTAGGACCTCTGGAAGAGCAGACATGCTTTTAACAGCTGAGCCATCACACCAGCCCCTTCCGCACACCCCCCAGTGTTCTTAAACTGTAGCAATCAATTATGTCATTGCTATCTACTCTCCATAACTTATTATAATAGCCTTCCTGGTATGATTGAAAATTACATCCTTTCTAGGATTCTCTTTGCACTAAACCTAAAGTTTATCTTGTGTTTGGTCTCATTTTTTAGGGCAGGAACTATATAGGACAAAGTTACAGATTTCAGACAATAACAATATTAAAAGAAAAAACATTTTATATTATAGACTATTATTATCTTCCATGCTTTCTTTTTTTTAATATCATTTGAAGCTCTAGTCCTGGGGCCAGAGAGTGGGCGCAGTATATAAAGCAGAAAGACTGATTTTGGATCATACAAGCATGCATGCACACACGAGTACACACACACACACATATACACACACACACACACATCTTTACCTGCAAACTTGAACATCAGTGAAGGTTCACATCTTGTGTGCAAACATATAACTGCAAATACATATGAGCCTTTTATATACCATGGGTTACAAGAACACACCTAAACTTGGCTGGACATAAAACTTCCCACTGGTCTCTATGACTCAGAGAGTTTTAAATTTATAACTACTTTGTTGCTAGTCTACAACATTAAGCTACGGACCACACAAAAGAACCTGGTACCTTTGAGTGTTTTCTGAAAGAATAAAGATAAAAATTGTGCATTGGTGATAATTTATACTTCTACATGATGGGAACTGATTGTTCTTTCGATGGAAACTTGTTTCTGTGCCGTACACTGTGAGATAATACTTTTCAGTTTTCCTGTATTCCTAATTGAGTGAGCGACACACATGTGATTTAAAAGTAGTGCTTTGCTTTTCTTTTCTTTCGATGGAAACTTGTTCCTGTGCTGTACAGTGTGATATATCACTTTTCAGTTTTCCTGTATTCTTAATTGAGCGAGCAACACACATGTGATTTAGTTTACAAAGTAGTGCTTTGCGTTTATGTTCTTTCATTGGAAACTTGTTCCTGGGAACAAGTTAGGGTTAGGGTTAGGGTAAGGGATAGTGTAAGGGTTAGGGTATGGTTAGGGTTAGGGTTAGGGTTAGAGTTAGGGTTAGGGTTAGGGGTTTAGGGTTAGGGTTAGGGTTAGGGGGTTAGGGTTAGGGTTAGGGTTAGGGTTAGGGTCAGTGTCAGGGTCAGGGTCAGGGTCAGTGTCATGGACAGGGTCAGGATTCTTTCATTTGAAACTTGTTCCTGTGCTGTACAGTGTGTTATATCACTTCTCAGTTTTCCTGTTATAATAATTGAACAGGCGACACATATGTGAATTAGTTTACAAAGTAGTGCTTTGCTTTTCTGTTCTTTCGTTGGAAACTTGTTCCTGTGCTGTACAGTTCATTATATCATTTTTCAGTTTTCGTGTAATAATAATTGAACAGGTGACACATCTGTGAATTAGTTTACAAAGTTGTGCTTTGCTTTTCTGTTCTTTCGTTGGAAACTTGTCCCTGTGCTGTACAGTGCGTTATATCACTTTTCAGTTTTCCTGTTATAATAATTGAACAGGCGACACGTATGTCATTTAGTTTAAAAAGTTGTGCTTTGCGTTTCTGTTCTTTCTTTGGAAACTTGTTTCTGTGCCATACAGTGCGAGATAACACTTTTCGGTTTCCCTTTATTCCTAATTGAGCGAGCGACACACATGTGATTTAGTTTACAAAGTAGTGCTTTGGATTTCTGTTCTTCGGTTGGAAACTTGTTTCTGTGCTGCAGAGTGTGGTATATCACTTTTCAGTTTTCCTGTTGTAATAATTGAACGGGCGACACGTATGTGATTTAGTTTACAAAGTTGTGCTTTGCTTTCTGTTCTTTCGATGGAAACTTGTTTCTGTGCCGTACAATGCGAGATAACACTTTTCAGTTTTCCTGTATTCCTAATTAAGTGAGTGACACACATGTGATTCAGTTTACAAAGTAGTGCTTTTCATTTACGTTCTTTCTTTGGAAACTTGTTCCTGTTAGGAACAAGTTAGGGTTAGGGTTAGGGTTAGGGTTAGGGTTAGGGTTAGGGTTAGGGTTAGGTTAGGGCTGTGTAAGGGATAGGGTTAGGGTTAGAGTTAGGGTTAGGGTTAGGGTTAGGGTTAGGGTTAGGGGATAGGGTTAGGGTTAGGGTTAGGGGTTAGGGTTCGGGTTAGGGTTAGGGGTAGGGGCTTAGGGTTAGGGTTAGGGTTATATCACTTTTCAGTTTTCCTGTTATAATAATTGAACAGGCGACACATATGTGAATTAGTTTACTAAGTTGTGCTTTACATTTCTGTTCTTTCAATGGAAACTTGTTTCTGTGCCGTACAGTGCAAGATAACACTTTTCAGTTTTCCTGTATTCCTAATTGAGCGAGTGACACACAGGAGATTCCGTTTAAAATTAGTGCTTTGCTTTTCTGTTCTTTCGTTGGAAACTTGTTCTTGGGCTGTACAGTGAGATATATCACTTTTCAGTTTTCCTGTATTCCTAATGGAGCGAGCGACACACATGTGATTTAGTTTACAAATTAGTCCTTTTCTTTTTTGTTCTTTCATTTGAAACTTGTTCCTGTGCTGTACAATGTGATATATCACTTTTCAGTTTTCCTGTTATAATAATTGAACAGGGGACAAGTATGTGAGTTAGTTTACAAAGTTGTGCTTTGCGTTTGTGTTCTCTCGATGGAAACTTGTTCCTGTGCTCTACAGTGCGTAATATCACTTTTCAGTTTTCCTGTTATAAAAATTGAACAGGCGACACATATGTGAATTAGTTTACAAAGTAGTGCTTTGCTTTTCTGTTCTTTCGTTGGAAACTTGTTCCTGTGTTGTACAGTGCCTTATATCACTTTTGAGTTTTCCTGGTAAAATAATTGAACAAGTGACACGTCTGTGAATTAGTTTACAAAGTTGTGCTTTGCTTTTCTGTTCTTTCGATGGAAACTTGTCCCTGTGCTGTACAGTGTGTTATATCACTTTTCAGGTTTCCTGTTATAATAATTTAACAGGCGACACGTATGTGAATTAGTTTACAAAGTTGTGCTTTGCATTTCTCTTCTTTCTTTGGAAACTTGTTTGTGTGCCATACAGTGCGAGATAACACTTTTCAGTGTTCCTGTATTCCTAATTGAGTGAGCGACACATCTGTGATTTAGTTTACAAAGTAGTGCTTTGGATTTCTGTTCTTCGGTTGGAAACTTGTTTCTGTGCTGTACACTGTGATATATCACTTTTCAGTTTTCCTGCTGTAATAATTGAAAGGGCGTCACGTATGTGATTTAGTTTACAAAGTTGTGCTTTGCGTTTCTGTTCTTTCGATGGAAAATTGTTTCTGTGCGGTACAGTGCGAGATAACACTTTTCGGTTTTCCAGTATTCCTAATTGAGCGAATGACACACATGTGATTCAGTTTACACAGTAGTGCTTTTCATTTACGTTCTTTCTTTGGAAACTTGTTCCTGATTAGGAACAAGTTAGGGTTAGGGTTAGGGTTAGTGTTAGGGTTAGGTTAGGGCTGGGTAAAGGATAGGGTTAGGGTTAGGGTTAGGGTTATGGTTAGGGTTAGGGTTAGGGGGTTAGGGTCAAGGTTACGGTTAGGGTTAGGGGGTTCGGTTAGGCTTAGGATTAGGGTTATATCACTTTTCAGTTTTCCTGTTATAATAATTGAACAGGCGACACATACGTGAATTAGTTTACAAAGTTGTGCTTTGCGTATCTGTTCTTTCAATGGAAACTTGTTTCTGTGCCATACAGTGCGAGATAACACTTTTCAGTTTTCCTGTATTCCTAATTGAGCGAGCGACACACAGGTGATTCCGTTTAAAAGTAGTGCTTTGCTTTTCTGTTCTTTCATTGGAAACTTGTTCCTGTGCTGTACAGTGCGTTATATCACTTTTCAGTTTTCCTGTTATAATAATTGAACAGGCAACACGTATGTGAATTAGTTTACAAAGTAGTGCTTTGCTTTTTTGGTCTTTCGTTGGAAACTTGTACCTGTGCTGTACAGGGCGTTATATCACTTTTCAATTTTCCTGTTATAGTAATTCAACAGGTGACACGTATGTGAATTAGTTTACAAAGTTGTGCTTTGCTTTTCTGTTCTTTCGTTGGAAACTTGATCTTGTGCTGTACAGTGAGATATATAACTTTTCAGTTTTCCTGTATTCCTAATTGAGCGAGCGACACAAATGTGATTTAGAATACAAATTAGTGCTTTTCTTTTTTGTTCTTTCATTTGAAACTTGTTCCTGTGCTGTGCAGTGTGATATATCACTTTTCAGTTTTCCTGTGATAATAATTGAAAAGGTGACACTTATGTGAATTAGTTTACAAAGTTGTGCTTTGCGTTTCTGTTCTTTCGATAGAAACTTGTTCCTGTGCTGTACAGTGCGTTATATCACTTTTCAGTTTTCCTGTTATAATAATTCAACAGGCAACACGTATGTGAATTAGTTTACAAAGTAGTGCTTCGCTTTTTTGATCTTTCGTTGGAAAATTGTACCTGTGCTGTACAGTGCGTTATATCACTTTTCTATTTTCCTGGTATAATAATTGAACAGGTGACACGTATGTGAATTAGTTTACAAAGTTGTGCTTTGCCTTTCTGTTCTTTCGTTGGAAACTTGTCCCTGTGCTCTACGGTGCGTTATATCGCTTTTCAGTTTTCCTGTTATAAGAATTGAACAGGCAACACCTCTGTCATTTAGTTTACAATGTTGTGCTTTGAGTTTCTGTTCTTTCTTTCGAAACTTGTTTCTGTGCCATACAGTGCGAGATAACACATTTCGGTTTCCCTGTATTCCTAATTGAGCGAGTGACACACATGTGATTTAGTTTACAAAGTAGTGCTTTGGGTTTCTGTTCTTCTTGGAAACTTGTTTCTGTGCTGTACAGTGTGATATATCACTTTTCAGTTTTCCTGTTGTAATAAATGAACGGGCGACACGTATGTGATTTAGTTTTCAAAGTTGTGCTTTGTGTTTCTGTTCTTTCGATGGAAACTTGTTTCTGTGCCGTACAGTGCGAGATAACACTTTTCGGTTTTCCTGTATTCCTAATTGAGCGAGTGACACACATGTGATTCAGTTTACAAAGTAGTGCTTTTCATTTACGTTCTTTCGATGGAAACTTGTTCCTGTTAGGAACAAGTTAGGGTTAGGGTTAGGGTTAGGGTTAGGGTTAGGGTTAGGGTTAGGGTTAGGTTAGGGCTGGGTAAGGGATATGGTAAGGGTTAGGGGTTAGGGTTAGGGTTAGGGTTATATCACTTTTCAGTTTTCCTGTTATAGTAATTGAACAGGCGACACATATGTGAATTAGTTTACAAATTTGTGATTTGCGTTTCTGTTCTTTCGATGCAAACTTGTTCCTGCTCTGTACAGTGCGTTATATCACTTTTCAGTTTTCCTGTTATAATAATTGAACAGGCGACACGTATGTCATTTAGTTTACAAAGTTGTGCTTTGCGTTTCTGTTCTTTCTTTGGAAACTTGTTTCTGTGCCATACAGTGTTAGATAACACTTTTAGGTTTCCCCGTACTCCTAATTGAGCGAGCGACACACAGGTGATTTAGTTTACAAAGTAGTGCTTTGGGTTTCTGTTCTTCTTAGAAACTTGTTTCTGTGCTGTACAGTGTGATATATCACTTTTCAGTTTTCCTGTTGTAATAATTGAACAGGCGAAACGTATGTGATTTAGTTTACAAAGTTGTGCTTTGCGTTTCTGTTCTTTCGATGGAAACTTGTTTCTGTGCCATACAGTGCGAGATAACACTTTGCGGTTTTCCTGTATTCCTCATTGAGCGAGTGACAAACATGTGATTCAGTTTACAAAATAGTGCTTTTCATTTACGTTCTTTCGTTGGAAACTTGTTCCTGTTAGGAACAAGTTAGGGTTAGGGTTAGGGTTAGGGTTAGGGTGAGGGTGAGGTTAGGGCTGGGTAAGGGATAGGGTTAGGGTTAGGGTTAGGGTTAGTGTTAGGGTTAGGGGTTAGGGTTAGGGTTAGGGTTAGGGTTAGGGTGAGGGGTTAGGGTTAGGGTTAGGGTTAGGGGCTTAGGGTTAGGGTTGGGTTAGGGTTATATCACTTTTCAGTTTTCCTGTTACAATAATTGAACAGGCGACACATATGTGAATTAGTTTACAAAGTTGTGCTTTGCGTGTCTGTTCTTTCAATGGAAACTTTTTTCTGTGCCTTACAGTGCGAGATAACACTTTTCAGTTTTCCTGTTATAATAATTGAACAGGCGACACGTATGTCATTTAGTTTACAAAGCTGTGCTTTGCGTTTCTGTTCTTTCGATGGAAACATGTTTCTGTGCTGTACAGTGTGTTATATCACTTTTCAGTTTTCCTGTTATAATAATTGAACAGGCGACACCTCTGTCATTTAGTTTACAAAGTTGTGCTTTGCGTTTCTGTTCTTTCGATGGAAACTTGTTTCTATGCCGTACAGTGCGAGATAACACTTTTCAGTTTTCCTGTATTCCTAATAGAGCGAGCGACACAAAGGGGATTCCGTTTAAAAGTAGTGCTTTGCTTTTCTGTCCTTTCGTTGGAAACTTGTTTCTGTGCTGTACAGTGTGATATATCACTTTTCAGTTTTCCTGTTGTAATAATTGAACGGGCGACACGTATGTGATTTAGTTTACAAAGTTGTGCTTTGCTTTTCTGTTCTTTCGATGGAAACTTTTTTCTGTGCCGTACAGTGCGAGATAACACTTTGCGGTTTTCCTGTATTCCTCATTGAGCGAGTGACACACATGTGATTCAGTTTACAAAGTAGTGCTTTTTATTTACGTTCTTTCGTTGGAGAATTGTTCCTGTTA
This sequence comes from Meriones unguiculatus, assembly GCF_030254825.1. Taxonomy (NCBI): domain Eukaryota; kingdom Metazoa; phylum Chordata; class Mammalia; order Rodentia; family Muridae; genus Meriones; species Meriones unguiculatus. Next base: position 86,197,629 of record NC_083350.1, read on the forward strand.
GGAACAAGTTAGGGTTAGGTTTAGGGTTAGGGTTAGGGTAAGGTTAGGGCTGGGTAAGGGATAGGGTTAGGGTTAGGGTTAGGGTTAGGTTTAAGGGTTAGGGTTAGGGTTAGGGTTAGGGTTAGGGTTAGGGTGAGGGGTTAGGGTTAGGGTTAGGGTTAGGGGCTTAGGGTTAGGGTTAGGGTTAGGGTTATATCACTTTTCAGTTTTCCTGTTACAATAATTGAACAGGCGACACATATGTGAATTAGTTTACAAAGTTGTGCTTTGCGTTTCTGTTCTTTCAATGGAAACTTGTTTCTGTGCCATACAGTGCGAGATAACACTTTTCAGTTTTCCTGTTATAAAAACTGAACAGGCGACACGTATGTCATTTAGTTTACAAAGCTGTGCTTTGCGTTTCTGTTCTTTCGATGCAAACATGTTTCTGTGCTCTACAGTGTGTTATATCACTTTTCAGTTTTCCTGTTATAATAATTGAACAGGCGACACATATGTCATTTAGTTTACAAAGTTGTGCTTTGCGTTTCTGTTCTTTTGTTGGACACTTGTTTCTATGCCGTACAGTGCGAGATAACACTTTTCAGTTTTCCTGTATTCCTAAATGAGCGAGTGACACACATGTGATTCAGTTTACAAAGTAGTGCTTTTCATTTACGTTCTTTCCTTGGAAACTTGTTCCTGTTAGGTTTAGGGTTAGGGTTAGGGTTAGGGTTAGGGTTAGGGTTAGGGTTAGGGTTAGGGTTAGGGGTTAGGGTTAGGGTTAGGGTTAGGGTTAGGGTGAGGGGTTAGGGTTAGGGTTAGGGTTAGGGGCTTAGGGTTAGGGTTAGGGTTAGGGTTATATCACTTTTCAGTTTTCCTGTTACAATAATTGAACAGGCGACACATATGTGAATTAGTTTAAAAAGTTGTGCTTTGCGTTTCTGTTCTTTCAATGGAAACTTGTTTATGTGCCTTACAGTGCGAGATAACACTTTTCAGTTTTCTTGTTATAATAACTGAACAGGCGACACGTATGTCATTTAGTTTACAAAGCTGTGCTTTGCGTTTCTGTTCTTTCAATGGAAACATGTTTCTGTGCTGTACAGTGTGTTATATCACTTTTCAGTTTTCCTGTTATAATAATTGAACAGGCGACACTTATGTCATTTAGTTTACAAAGTTGTGCTTTGCGTTTCTGTTCTTTCGATGGACACTTGTTTCTATGCCGTACAGTGCGAGATAACACTTTTCAGTTTTCCTGTATTCCTAATTGAGCGAGTGACACACATGTGATTCAGTTTACAAAGTAGTGCTTTTCATTTACGTTCTTTCCTTGGAAACTTGTTCCTGTTAGGAATAAGTTAAGGTTAGGGTTAGGGTTAGGGTTAGGTTAAGGCTGGGTAAGGGATAGGGTTAGCTTTAGGGTTAGGGTTAGGGTTAGGGTTAGGGGTTAGGGTTAGGGTTAGTGTTAGGGTTAGGGTTAGGGGCTTAGGGATAGGGTTAGGGTTAGGGTTATATCACTTTTCAGTTTTCCTGTTACAATAATTGAACAGGCGACACATATGTGAATTAGTTTACAAAGTTGTGCTTTGCGTTTCTGTTCTTTCAATGGAAACTTCTTTCTGTGCCATACAGTGCGAGATAACACTTTTCAGTTTTCCTGTATTCCTAATTGAACGAGCGACACACAGGGGATTCCGTTTAAAAGTAGTGCTTTGCTTTTCTGTTCTTTCGTTGGAAACTTGTTTCAGTGCTGTACAGTGTGATATATCACTGTTCAGTTTTCCTGTTGTAATAATTGAGCGGGCGACACGTATGTGATTTAGTTTACAAAGTTGTGCTTTGCGTTTCTGTTCTTTCGATGGAAACTTGTTTCTGTGCCGTACAGTGCGAGATAACACTTTTCGGTTTTCTTGTATTCCGAATTGAGCGAGTGACACACATGTGATTCAGTTTACAAAGTAGTGCTTTTCTTTTAGGTTCTTTCATTGGAAACTTTCTGTTAGGAACACGTTAGGGTTAGGTTTAGGGTTAGGGTTAGTTTAGGGCTGGGTAAGGGATATGGTTAGGGTTACGGTTAGGGTTAGGGTTAGGTTTAGGGGTTAGGGTTAGGGTTAGGGGTTAGGGTTAGGTTTAGGGTTAGGGGCTTAGGGTTAGTGTTAGGGTTATATCACTTTTCAGTTTTCCTGTTGTAATAATTGAACGGGCGACACGTATGTGATTTAGTTTACAAAGTTGTGCTTTGCTTTTCTGTTCTTTCGATGGAAACTTGTTTCTGTTCCGTACAGTGCGAGATAACACTTTGCGGTTTTCCTGTATTCCTCATTGAGTGATTGACACACATGTGATTCAGTTTACAAAGTAGTGCTTTTCATTTTCGTTCTTTCGTTGGAAAATTTTTCCTGTGAGGAACAAGTTAGGGTTAGGTTTAGGGTTAGGGTTAGGGTAAGGTTAGGGCTGGGTAAGGAATAGGGTTAGGGTTAGGGTTAGGGTGAGGGGTTAGGTTTAGGGTTCGGGTTAGGGGCTTAGGGTTCGGGTTAGGGTTAGGGTTATATCACTTTTCAGTTTTCCTGTTACAATAATTGAACAGGCGACACATATGTGAATTAGTTTACAAAGTTGTGCTTTGCGTTTGTGTTCTTTCAATGGAAACTTGTTTCTGTGCCATACAGTGCGAGATAACACTTTTCAGTTTTCCTGTATTCCTAATTGAGCGAGCGACACACAGGGGATTCCGTTTAAAAGTAATTCTTTGCTTTTCTGTTCTTTATATAATAATAATCACTTTTCAGGTAGGGTTAGGGTTAGAATTAGGGTTAGGGTTAGCGTTATGGGTTAGGGTTAGGGTTAGGGTTAGGGTTAGGGTGAGGGTTAGGGTGAGGAGTTAGGGTTAGGGTTAGGGTTAGGGTTAGGGGCTTATGGTTAGGGTTAGTGATAGGGTTAGGGTTAGGGTTATATCACTTTTCAGTTTTCCTGTTATAATAATTGAACAGGCGACACATATGTGAATTAGTTTACAAAGTTGTGCTTTGCGTTTCTGTTCTTTCAATGGAAACTTGTTTCTGTGCCTTACATTTCGAGATAACACTTTTCAGTTTTCCTGTATTCCTAATTGTGCGAGCGACACACATGTGATTTAGTTTACAAATTAGTGATTTTCTTTTTTGTTCTTTCATTTGAACCTTGTTCCTGTGCTGTACAGTGCGTCATATCACTTTTCAGTTTTCCTGTTATAAAAATTGAACAGGCGACACGTATGTCATTTCGTTTACAAAGTTATGCTTTTTGTTTCTGTTTTTTCTTTGGAAACTTGTTTCTGTTCCATACAGTGCTAGATAACACTTTTCGGTTTCGCCGTATTCCTAATTGAGCGAGCAACACACATGTGATTTAGTTTACAAAGTAGTGCTTTAGGTTTCTGTTCTTCTTGGAAACTTGGTTCTGTGCTGTAGAGTGTGATATATGTCTTTTCAGTTTTCCTGTTGTAATAATTGAACGGGCGACACGTATGTGATTTAGTTTACAAAGTTGTGCTTTGCTTTTCTGTCCTTTCGATGGAAACTTGTTTCTATGCCATACAGTGCTAGATAACACTTTTCAGTTTTCCTGTATTCCTAATTGATCGAGTGACACACATGTGATTCAGTTTACAAAGTAGTGCTTTTCATTTACGTTCTTTCCTTGGAAACTTGTTCCTGTTAGGAATAAGTTAAGGTTAGGGTTAGGGTTAGGGTTAGGGTTAGGGGCTTAGGGTTAGGTTAGGGTTAGGGTTACAAAGTTGTGCTTTGCGTTTCTGTTCTTTCAATGGAAACTTGTTTCTGTGCCATACAGTGCGAGATAACACTTTTCAGTTTTCCTGTATTTCTAATTGAGCGAGCAACACACAGGGGATTCCGTTTAAAAGTAGTGCTTTGCTTTTCTGTTCTTTATAGAATAATAATCACTTTTCAGTTTTCCTGTTGTAATAATTGAACTGGCTACACGTATGTGATTTAGTTTACAAAGTTGTGCTTTGCGTTTCTGTTCTTTCGATGGAAACATGTTCCTGTGCTGTACAGTGCGTTATATCACTTTTCAGTTTTCCTGTTATAATAATTGAACAGGCGACACGTATGTCATTCAGTTTACAATGTTGTGCTTTGCGTTTCTCTTCTTTCTTTGGAAACTTGTTTCTGTGCCATACAGTGCGAGATAACACTTTTTGGTTTCCCTGTATTCCTAATTAAGCGAGCGACACACATGTGATTGAGTTTACAAAGTAGTGCTTTTCATTTACGTTCTTTCGTTGAAAAATTGTTCCTGTTAGGAACAAGTTAGGGTTAGTTTTAGGCTTAGGGTTAGGGTAAGGTTAGCGCTGGGTAAGGGATAGGGTTAGGGTTAGGGCTAGGGTTAGGGTTAGGGTGAGGGGTTAGGGTTAGGGTTAGGGTTATATTACTTTTCAGTTTTCCTGTTGTAATAATTGAAGAGGCGACACGTATGTCATTTAGTTTACAAAGTTGTGCTTTGCCTTTCTGTTTTTTCTTTGGAAACTTGTTTCTGTGCCATACATTGCGAGATAACACTTTTCGGTTTCCCTGTATTCCTAATTGAGCGAGCGACACACATGTGATTTAGTTTACAAAGTAGTGCTTTGGATTTCTGTTATTTGGTTGCAAACTTGTTTCTGTGCTGTACAGCGTGATATATAACTTTTCAGTTTTCCTGTTGTAATAATTGAACGGGTGACACGTATGTGATTTAGTTTACAAAGTTGTGCTTTGTGTTTCTGTTCTTTTGATGGAAACTTGTTTCTTTGCTGTACAGTGCGAAATAACACTTTTCGGTTTTCCTGTATTCCTAATTGAGCGAGCAACACACAGGTGATTCCGTTTACAAGTAGTGCTTTGCTTTTCTGTTCTTTCGTTGGAAACTTGTTCTTGTGCTGTACAGTTAGATATATCACTTTTCAGTTTTCCTGTATTCCTAATGGATCGAGCGACACACAAGTGATTTAGTTTACAAATTAGTGATTTTTTTTTTGTTCTTTCATTTGAACCTTGTTCCTGTGCTGTACAATGTGATACATCACTTTTCAGTTTTCCTGTTATAATAATTGAAAAGGCGACACGTATGTCATTTAGTTTACAAAGTTGTGCTTTGCGTTTCTGTTCTTTCTTTGGAAACTTGTTTCTGTGCCATACAGTGTGAGATAAAACTTTTCGGTTTCCCTGTATTCCTAATTGAGCGAGCGACACACATGTGATTTAGTTTACAAAGTAGTGCTTTGGGTGTTTGTTCTTCTTGGAAACTTGGTTCTGTGCTGTACAGTGTGAAATATCACTTTTTAGTTTTCCTGTTGTAATAATTGAACGGGAGACACGTATGTGATTTAGTTTACAAAGTTGTGCTTTGCTTTTCTGTTTTTTCGATGGAAACTTGTTTCTGTGCTGTACAGTGCGAGATAACACTTTGCGGTTTTCCTGTAGTCCTCTTTGAGCGAGTGACAAACATGTGATTCAGTTTACAAAGTAGTGCTTTTCATTTACGTTCTTTCGTTGGAAATTTGTTCCTGTTAGGAACAAGTTAGGGTTAGGGTCAGGGTTAGGGTTAGGGTTAGGGTTAGGGTTAGGGTTAGGGTTAGGGTTAGGGTTAGGGTAATGTTAGGGCTGGGTAAGGGATAGGGTCAGGGTTAGGGTTAAGGTTAGGGTTAGTGTTAGGTTTAGGGGTTAGGGTTATGGTTATGGTTAGGGTTAGGGTTATATCACATTTCAGTTTTCCTGTTACAATAATTGAACAGTCGACACATATGTGAATTAGTTTACAAAGTTGTGATTTGCGTTTCTGTTCTTTCAATGGAAACTTGTTCTTGTGCTGTACAGTGAGATATATCACTTTTCAGTTTTCCAGTATTCCTAATGGAGCGAGCGACGCACATGTGATTTAGTTTACAAATTAGTGATTTTCTTTTTTGTTCTTTCATTTGAAACTTATTCCTGTGCTGTACAATGTCATATATCACTTTTCAGTTTTCCTGTTATAATAATTGAACAGGCGACACGTATGTCATTTAGTTTACAAAGTTGTGCTTTGCTTTTCTGTTCTTTCGATGGAAACTTGTTCCTGTGCTGTACAGTGCGTTATATCACTTTTCAGTTTTCCTGTTATAATAATTGAACAGGCGACACGTATGTCATTTAATTTACAAAGTTGTGCTTCGCGTTTCTGTTCTTTCTTTGGAAATTTGTTTCTGTGCCATACAGTGCGAGATAACACTTTTCGGTTTCCCTGTATTCCTATTTGAGCGAGGGACGCACATGTGATTCAGTTTACAAAGTAGTGCTTTTCATTTACGTTCTTTCCTTGGAAACTTGTTCCTGTTAGGAACAAGTTAGGGTTAGGGTTAGGGTTAGGGTTAGGGTTAGGGTTAGGGTTAGGTTAGGGCAGGGTAAGGGATATGGTTAGGGTTACGGTTAGGGTTAGGGTTAGGTGTTAGGGTTAGGGTTAGGGTTAGGGTTAGGGGTTGGGGTTTGGTTAGGGTTAGGGTTAGGGTTTAGTGTTACGGTTAGGGTTAGGGTTAGGGTTAGGGGCTTAGGGTTAGGGTTAGGGTTAGGGTTATATCACTTTTCATTTTTCTGTTATAATAATTGAACAGGAGACACATATGTGAATTAGTTTACCAAGTTTTGCTTTGTGTATCTGTTCTTTCAATGGAAACTTGTTTCTGTGCCCTACAGTGCGAGATAACACTTTTCAGTTTTCCTGTATTCCTAATTGAGCGAGCGACACACAGGTGATTCCGTTTAAAAGTAGTGCTTTGCTTTTCTGTTCTTTCGTTGGAAACTTGTTCTTGTGCTGTACAGTGAGATATATCACTTTTCAGGTTTCCTGTATTCCTAATGGAGCGAGCGACACACAAGTGATTTAGTTTACAAATTAGTGATTTTTTTTTTGTTCTTTCATTTGAACCTTGTTCCTGTGCTGTACAATGTGATACATCACTTTTCAGTTTTCCTGTTATAATAATTGAAAAGGCGACACGTATGTCATTTAGTTTACAAAGTTGTGCTTTGCGTTTCTGTTCTTTCTTTGGAAACTTGTTTCTGTGCCATACAGTGTGAGATAAAACTTTTCGGTTTCCCTGTATTCCTAATTGAGCGAGCGACACACATGTGATTTAGTTTACAAAGTAGTGCTTTGGGTGTTTGTTCTTCTTGGAAACTTGGTTCTGTGCTGTACAGTGTGAAATATCACTTTTTAGTTTTCCTGTTGTAATAATTGAACGGGAGACACGTATGTGATTTAGTTTACAAAGTTGTGCTTTGCTTTTCTGTTTTTTCGATGGAAACTTGTTTCTGTGCTGTACAGTGCGAGATAACACTTTGCGGTTTTCCTGTAGTCCTCTTTGAGCGAGTGACAAACATGTGATTCAGTTTACAAAGTAGTGCTTTTCATTTACGTTCTTTCGTTGGAAATTTGTTCCTGTTAGGAACAAGTTAGGGTTAGGGTCAGGGTTAGGGTTAGGGTTAGGGTTAGGGTTAGGGTTAGGGTTAGGGTTAGGGTTAGGGTAATGTTAGGGCTGGGTAAGGGATAGGGTCAGGGTTAGGGTTAAGGTTAGGGTTAGTGTTAGGTTTAGGGGTTAGGGTTATGGTTATGGTTATGGTTAGGGTTATATCACATTTCAGTTTTCCTGTTACAATAATTGAACAGTCGACACATATGTGAATTAGTTTACAAAGTTGTGATTTGCGTTTCTGTTCTTTCAATGGAAACTTGTTCTTGTGCTGTACAGTGAGATATATCACTTTTCAGTTTTCCAGTATTCCTAATGGAGCGAGCGACGCACATGTGATTTAGTTTACAAATTAGTGATTTTCTTTTTTGTTCTTTCATTTGAAACTTATTCCTGTGCTGTACAATGTCATATATCACTTTTCAGTTTTCCTGTTATAATAATTGAACAGGCGACACGTATGTCATTTAGTTTACAAAGTTGTGCTTTGCTTTTCTGTTCTTTCGATGGAAACTTGTTCCTGTGCTGTACAGTGCGTTATATCACTTTTCAGTTTTCCTGTTATAATAATTGAACAGGCGACACGTATGTCATTTAATTTACAAAGTTGTGCTTCGCGTTTCTGTTCTTTCTTTGGAAATTTGTTTCTGTGCCATACAGTGCGAGATAACACTTTTCGGTTTCCCTGTATTCCTATTTGAGCGAGGGACGCACATGTGATTCAGTTTACAAAGTAGTGCTTTTCATTTACGTTCTTTCCTTGGAAACTTGTTCCTGTTAGGAACAAGTTAGGGTTAGGGTTAGGGTTAGGGTTAGGGTTAGGGTTAGGGTTAGGTTAGGGCAGGGTAAGGGATATGGTTATGGTTACGGTTAGGGTTAGGGTTAGGTGTTAGGGTTAGGGTTAGGGTTAGGGTTAGGGGTTGGGGTTTGGTTAGGGTTAGGGTTAGGGTTTAGTGTTACGGTTAGGGTTAGGGTTAGGGTTAGGGGCTTAGGGTTAGGGTTAGGGTTAGGGTTAGGGTTATATCACTTTTCATTTTTCTGTTATAATAATTGAACAGGAGACACATATGTGAATTAGTTTACCAAGTTTTGCTTTGTGTATCTGTTCTTTCAATGGAAACTTGTTTCTGTGCCCTACAGTGCGAGATAACACTTTTCAGTTTTCCTGTATTCCTAATTGAGCGAGCGACACACAGGTGATTCCGTTTAAAAGTAGTGCTTTGCTTTTCTGTTCTTTCGTTGGAAACTTGTTCTTGTGCTGTACAGTGAGATATATCACTTTTCAGGTTTCCTGTATTCCTAATGGAGCGAGCGACGCACATGTGATTTAGTTTACAAATTAGTGATTTTCTTTTTTGTTCTTTCATTTGAAACTTGTTCCTGTGCTGTACAGTGTCATATATCACTTTTCAGTTTTCCTGTTATAATAATTGAACAGGTGACACGTATGTGAATTCGTTTAAAAAGTTGTGCTTTGCTTTTCTGTTCTTTCGATGGAAACTTGTTCCTGTGCTGTACAGTGCGTTATATCACTTTTCAGTTTTCCTGTTATAATAATTGAACGGGCGACACGTATGTCATTTAATTTACAAAGTTGTGCTTTGCGTTTCTGTTCTTTCTTTGGAAATTTGTTTCTGTGCCATACAGTGCGAGATAAAACTTTTCGGTTTCCCTGTATTCCTAATTGAGCGAGCGACACACATGTGATTTAGTTTACAAAGTAGTGCTTTGGATTTCTGTTCTTCGGTTGGAAACTTGTTTCTGTGCTGTACAGTGTGATATATCACTTTTCAGTTTTTCTGTTGTAATAATTGAACGGGCGACACATATGTGATTTAGTTTACAAAGTTGTGCTTTGTGTTTGTGTTCTTTCGATGGAAACTTGTTTTTGTGCCGTACAGTGTGAGATAACACTTTTCGGTTTTCCTGTATTCCTAATTGAGCGAGTGACACACATGTGATTCAGTTTACAAAATAGTGCTTTTCATTTACCTTCTTTACTTGGAAACTTGTTCCTGCTAGGAACAAGTTAGGGTTAGGGTTAGGGTTGGGGTTAGAGGTTAGGGTTACGGTTAGGGTTAGGGTTAATGTTAGGGGTTAGGGTTAGGGTTAGGGTTAGGGTTAAGGTTAGGGGTTAGGGTTAGGGTTAGGGTTACGGTTAGGGTTAGGGTTAAGGTTAGGGGTTAGGGTTAGGGTTAGGGTTAGGGTTAGTGGTTATGGTTAGGGTTAGGGTGAGGGTTAGGTTTAGGGGTTAGGGTTAGCGTTAGGGTTAGAGGTTAGGGTTAGGGTTAGGGTTAGGGTTAGGGGCTTAGGGTTAGGGTTAGGGTTAGGGTTATGTCACTTTTCAGTTTTCCTGTTATAATAATTGAACAGGCGGCACATATGTAAATTAGTTTACAAAGTTGTGCTTTGGGTTTCTGTTCTTTCGATGGAAACTTGTTTCTGTGCCGTACAATGCGAGATAACACTTTTCGGTTTCCCTGTATTCCTAATTGAGCGAGCGACACACATGTGATTCAGTTTACAAAGTAGTGCTTTTCATTTACGTTCTTTCCTTGTAAACTTGTTCCTGTTAGGAACAAGTTAGGGTTAGGGTTAGGGTTAGGGTTAGGTTAGGGCAGGGTAAGGGATATGGTTAGGGTTACGGTTAGGGTTAGGGTTAGGGTTAGGGGTTAGGGTTAGGGTTAGGGTTAGGGTTAGGGTTAGGGTTTGGGGTTAGTGTTAGGGTTAGGGGTTAGGGTTAGGGTTGGGGTTAGAGGTTAGGGTTAGGGTTAGGGTTAGGGTTAGGGTTAGGGTTAGGGGCTTAGGGTTAGGGTTAGGGTTAGGGTTATATCACTTTTCAGTTTTCCTGTTATAATAATTGAACAGGCGACACATATGTGAATTAGTTTACAAAGTTTTGCTTTGTGTATCTGTTCTTTCAATGGAAACTTGTTTCTGTGCCGTACAGTGCGAGATAATACTTTTTAGTTTTCCTGTATTCCTAATTGAGCGAGCGACACACAGGTGATTCAGTTTACATAGTAGTGCTTTTCATTTACGTTCTTTCCTTGTTAACTTGTTCCTAGTAGAAACATGTTAAGGGTTAGGGTTAGGGTTAGGGTTAGGGGTTAGGGTTACGGTTAGGGTTAGGGTTAGGGGTTAGGGTTAGGGTTATGGGTTAGGGTTAGGGTTAGGGTTAGGGTTAAGGGCTTAGGGTTAGGGTTAGGGTTAGGGTTATATCACTTTTCAGTTTTCCTGTTATAATAATTGAACAGGCGACACATATGTGAATTGGTTTACAAAGTTTTGCTTTGAGTTTCTGTTCTTTCAATGGAAACTTGTTTCTGTGCCATACAGTGCGAGATAACACTTTTCAGTTTTCCTGTATTCCTAATTGAGCGAGCAACACACAGGTGATTCCGTTTACAAGTAGTGCTTTGCTTTTCTGTTCTTTCGTTGGAAACTTGTTCTTGTGCTGTACAGTGAGATATATCACTTTTCAGTTTTCTTGTATTCCTAATGGAGCGAGCGACGCACATGTGATTTAGTTTACAAATTAGTGATTTTCTTTTTTTTTTTTCAATGCAGTTTATTCAGGAACATTGAACAATCCTCGGACCCCGGGGAAAGCCAGCCTACAGCTTAAATAGCCTCTGGGTAGCCAGCCCAGGCATGCCACGGGGGCAATGCAGATAGGTCCACATACATGGAAGCAAGCCAGATCCTCGGCCTTAGCCAAATGTGGAGTTGTTCGTGACAGAGAGCCCTCACCATCGGGAAGGTGGAAGGCGGAAACCAGCTCCATCTTTAAGGCATAGCATTCCGCAGCTCTCTATAGTTCCCCCTTTTTGTTTTAGACGCATCAGGCAAGAGTAGAGGTCTGATCTCTGATATTATAAATAAATTGGGACTTTGTACAGATGTTCATTTAGGTGTCATCCACCCAAAGAGCATCAGACCCGTCCAATACCTTTTTCTCAGAGGCGGGACCTGGGGCATCAACCCGCATGCAATCAGACATGCTTTTCTCTGGGTCCAAAGCGGCTGACCCTGAGTGCAGTGCTTAGCCTCGCATCCTGAGCGTATCATTTTAGCTTTTTATGGTATCCAACCATGCTTGGGGAGAATGTCCTGCTTCAATGGCTGTAAAGGCCTGAATGATCATGGCTGCATCACACTGTTGTGAGACTCTAATCTTGCATATATACCACAGGCAAACCAAGGAGACCAACACCAGAAGGCCTGCTAACACTCCCATGCCCACCCATTCCTTCAGATGATTCATGGCTGCAGCAATCCATGTTGATAATCCTGTGGCTAGTCCTGCGTCCACTCCAGTAGAATTTACAGTGACAATGGCCACTCTCAGTTGCTCCATCGTTGTATCGAATTCTCCAGTCCAATTACCTAAAATATAGCTCAACAATTGTTTAGACAGATTTGCAGCGCAGGAAAAATTCTCATGTTGCATGCTAGTGACACAAAGTCCAGCATACTTTCATTGACAGCCAGGTTGAGCGATTTGCCATAGGGTATCAATTTGCTCCTGCAAGAGGTCAATCCTCTGATTGAACACCATCAAGCTTCCTTTTAGTTGAGCATTAATTCCTTTATGTACAATTAAGGCATGAGCTACATTGGCTAAATGATTATTCAGGGTCTGAGCAGTCTGCCCAGTATGACTCATGGCTAATGCCCTGGTGGTAGCTCCAACAGCCGTCAATGAGATGGTAGTAACAATGGTGGCTGTAGTTCCAAGATCCCTTTTCTGTCTGAAGAGAGTCATAGCGTGAGGGGCATCAATGGGCATAGGCACCCAGTGAGGCATGCGAGTAACCAGGGCATACCTAACTTTACTAGCATTCCATCATTGGGCAAAAAAGCAAGTATCATTACCACAATTACTTGGCTCTATCTGGCTAATAATGAATAAAAATGGGGGATATAGACAAACAGGTGTGGGCTTATAGGAAATATTATGAGAAGCCTTAACCCCTCGTTGGAACATCCTGCGTCAGTTCTAGAACTAGCAGTGGTGGTGTCCGAGGTCTGAGTAGGTTCAGGAGACCATTGGCCCCAGGGGCGAAACGTGCTTTGCTTTTCTGTTCTTTCGATGGAAACTTGTTCCTGTGCTGTACAGTGCGTTATATCACTTTTCAATTTTCCGGTTATAATAATTGAACATGCGACACGTATGTCATTTAATTTACAAAGTTGTGCTTTGCGTTTCTGTTCTTTCTTTGGAAATTTGTTTCTGTGCCATACAGTGCGAGATAACACATTTCGGTTTCCCTGTATTCCTAATTGAGCGAGCGACACACATGTGATTTAGTTTACAAAGTAGTGCTTTGGATTTCTGTTCTTCGGTTGGAAACTTGTTTCTGTGCTGTACAGTGTGATATATCACTTTTCAGTTTTCCTGTTGTAATAATTGAACGGGCGACACATATGTGATTTAGTTTACAAAGTTGTGCTTTGCGTTTCTGTTCTTTTGATGGAAACTTGTTTCTGTGCCGTATAGTGCGAGATAACACTTTTCGGTTTTCCTGTATTCCTAATTGAGCGAGTGACACACATGTGATTCAGTTTTCAAAGTAGTGCTTTTCATTTACGTTCTTTCCTTGGAATCTTGTTCCTGTTAGGAACAAGTTAGGGTTAGGGTTAGGGTTAGGGGTTAGGGTTAGGGTTAGTGTTAGGGTTAGGGTTTAGGGTTAGGGTTAGTGTTAAGGGTTAGGGTTAGGGTTAGGGTTAGGGTTAGGGTTAGGGTTAGGGGCTTAGGGTTAGGGTTAGGGTTAGGGTTATATCACTTTTCAGTTTTCCTGTTATAATAATTGAACAGGCGACACATATGTGAATTAGTTTACAAAGTTGTGCTTTGAGTTTCTGTTCTTTCAATGGAAACTTGTTTCTGTGCCGTACAGTGCGAGATAACACTTTTCAGTTTTCCTGTATTCCTAATTAAGCGAGCGACACACAGGTGATTCCATTTAAAAGTAGTGCTTTGCTTTTCTGTTCTTTCATTGGAAACTTGTTCCTGTGCTGTACAATGTCATATATCACTTTTCAGTATTCCTGTTATAATAATATAACAGGCGACACGTATGTGAATTCGTTTAAAAAGTTGTGCTTTGCTTTTCTGTTCGTTCGATGGAAACTTGTTCCTGTGCCATACAGTGCGTTATATCACTTTTCAGTTTTCCTGTTATAATAATTGAACAGGCGACACGTATGTGAATTCGTTTAAAAAGTTGTGCTTTGCTTTCCTGTTCTTTCGATGTAAACTTGTTCCTGTGCTGTACAGTGCGTTATGTCACTATTCAGTTTTCCTGTTATAATAATTGAACAGGCGACACGTATGTGAATTAGTTTACAAAGTTGTGCTTTGCGTTTCTGTTCTTTCGATGGAAACATGTTTCTGTGCCATACAGTGCGTTATATCACTTTTCAGTTTTCCTGTTATAATAATTGAACAGGCGACACGTATGTCATTTAATTTACAAAGTTGTGCTTTGTGTTTCTGTTCTTTCTTTGGAAATTTGTTTCTGTGCCATACAGTGCGAGATAACACTTTTCGGTTTTCCTGTATTCCTAATTGAGCGAGTGACACACATGTGATTCAGTTTACAAAGTATTGCTTTTCATTTACGTTCTTTCCTTGGAAACTTGTTCCTTTTAGGAACAAGTTAGGGTTAGGGTTAGGGTTAGGGTTAGGGTTAGGGATGGGTAAGGGATATGGTTAGGGTTACGGTTAGGGTTAGGGTTAGGGTTAGAGGTTAGGGTTAGGGTTAGGGTTAGGGGTTAGGGTTAGGGTTAGGGTTAGGGTTAGGGTTAGGGGCTTATGGTTAGGGTTAGGATTAGGGTTATATCACTTTTCAGTTTTCCTGTTATAATAATTGAACAGGCGACACATATGTGAATTAGTTTACAAAGTTGTGCTTTGAGTTTCTCTTCTTTCAATACAAACTTGTTTCTGTGCCATACAGTGTGAGATAACACTTTTCGGTTTCCCTGTATTCCTAATAGAGCGAGCGACACAAACATGTGATTTAGTTTACAAAGTAGTGCTTTGGATTTCTGTTCTTCGGTTGGAAACTTGTTTCTGTGCTGTACAGTGTGATATATCACTTTTCAGTTTTCCTGTTGTAATAATTGAACGGGCGACACATATGTGATTTAGTTTACAAAGTTGTGCTTTGCGTTTCTGTTCTTTCGATGGAAACTTGTTTCTGTGCCGTACAGTGCGAGATAACACTTTTCGGTTTCCCTGTATTCCTAATTGAGCGAACGACACACATGTGATTTAGTTTACAAAGTAGTGCTTTGGATTTCTGTTCTTCGGTTGGAAACTTGTTTCTGTGCTGTACAGTGCGTTATATCACTTTTCAGTTTTCCTGTTATAATAACTGAACAGGCAACACGTATGTGAATTCGTTTACAAAGTTTTGCTTTGCGTTTCTGTTCTTTCGATGGAATCTTGTTCCTGTGCTGTACAGTGCGTTATATCACTTTTCAGTTTTCCTGTTGTAATAATTGAACGGGCGACACGTATGTCATTTAGTTTACAAAGTTGTGCTTTGCGTTTCTGTTCTTTCGATGGAAAATTCTTTCTCTGCCATACAGTGCGAGATAACACTTTTCGGTTTTCCTGTATTCCTAATTGAGCGAGTGACACACATGTGATTCAGTTTACAAAGTAGTGCTTTTCATTTACGTTCCTTCCTTGGAAACTTGTTCCTGTTAGGAACAAGTTAGGGTTAGGGTTAGGGTTCGGGTTCGGGTTAGGGTTAGGGTTGGGTTAGGGCAGGGTAAGGGATATGGTTAGGGTTACGGTTAGGGTTAGGGTTAGGGGTTAGTGTTAGGGTTTGGGTTAGGGTTAGGGGTTAGGGTTAGTGTTAGGGTTAGGGTTAGGGGTTAGGGTTAGGGTTAGGGTTAGAGGTTAGGGTTAGGGTTAGGGTTAGGGTTAGGGTTATATCACTTTTCAGTTTTCCTGTTATAATAATTGAACAGGCGACACATATGTGAATTAGTTAACAAAGTTTTGCTTTGTGTATCTGTTCTTTCAATGGAAACTTGTTTCTGTGCCGTACAGTGCGAGATAACACTTTTCAGTTTTCCTGTATTCCTAATTGAGCGAGCGACACACAGGTGATTACGTTTAAAAGTAGTGCTTTGCTTTTCTGTTCTTTCGTTGGAAACTTGTTCTTGTGCTGTACAGTGAGATATATCACTTTTCAGTTTTCCTGTATTCCTAATGGAGCGAGCGACGCACATGTGATTTAGTTTACAAATTAGTGATTTTCTTTTTTGCTCTTTCATTTGAAACTTGTTCCTGTGCTGTACAATGTCATATATCACTTTTCAGTTTTCCTGTTATAATTGAACAGGCGACACGTATGTGAATTCGTTTAAAAAGTTGTGCTTTGCTTTTCTGTTCTTTCGATGGAAACTTGTTCCTGTGCTGTACAGTGCGTTATATCACTTTTCAGTTTTCCTGTCATAATAACTGAACAGGCGACACGTATGTGAATTTGTTTACAAAGTTGTGCTTTGCGTTTCTGTTCTTTCGATGGAAACTTGTTCCTGTGCTGTACAGTGCGTTATATCACTTTTCAGTTTTCCTGTTATAATAATTGAACAGGCGACACATATGTGATTTAGTTTACAAAGTTGTGCTTTGCGTTTCTCTTCTTTCGATGGAAATTTGTTTCTGTGCCATACAGTGCGAGATAACACTTTTCGGTTTCCCTGTATACCTAATTGAGCGAGTGACACACATGTGATTCAGTTTACAAAGTAGTGCTTTTCATTTACGTTCTTTCCTTGGAAACTTGTTCCTGTTAGGAACAAGTTAGGGTTAGGGTTAGGGTTAGGTTTAGGATGAGGGTTAGGGTTAGGTTAGGGCAGGGTAAGTGATATGGTTAGGGTTACGGGTAGGGTTAGGGTTGGGGTTAGGGGTTAGGGTTAGCGTTAGGGATAGGGGTTAGGGTTAGGGTTAGGGGTAGGGTTAGGGTTAGGGTTAGGGGTTAGGGTTAGGGTTAGGGTTAGAGGTTAGGGTTAGGGTTAGGGTTAGGGTTAGGGTTAGGGGCTTAGGGTTAGGGTTAGGGTTAGGGTTATATCACCTTTCAGTTTTCCTGTTATAATAATTGAACAGGCGACAAATATGTGAGTTAGTTTACAAAGTTTTGCTTTGTGTATCTGTTCTTTCAATGGAAACTTGTTTCTGTGCAGTACAGTGCGAGATAACACTTTTCAGTTTTCCTGTATTCCTAATGGAGCGAGCGACACACATGAGATTTAGTTTACAAATTAGTGATTTTCTTTTTTGTTCTTTCATTTGAAACTTGTTCCTGTGCTGTACAATGTCATATATCACTTTTCAGTTTTCCTGTTATAATAATTGAACAGGCGACACGTATGTCATTTAAATTACAAAGTTGTCCTTTGCGTTTCTGTTCTTTCTTTGGAAATTTGTTCCTGTGCCATACAGTGCGAGATAACAATTTTCGGTTTCCCTTTATTCCTAATTGAGCGAGCGACACACATGTGATTTAGTTTACAAAGTAGTGCTTTGGATTTCTGTTCTTTGGTTGGAAACTTGTTTCTGTGCTGTACAGTGTGATATATCACTTTTCAGTTTTCCTGTTGTAATAATTGAATGGACAACACATATGTGATTTAGTTTACAAAGTTGTGCTTTGTGTTTCTGTTCTTTCGATGGAAACTTGTTTCTGTGCCATACAGTGCGAGATAACACTTTTCGGTTTTCCTGTATTCCTAACTGAGAGAATGACACACATGTGATTCAGTTTACGAAGTAGTGCTTTTCATTTATGTTCTTTCCTTGGAAACTTGTTCCTGTAAGGAACAAGTTAGGGTTAGGGTTAGGGTTAGTTTTAGGGTTAGGGGTTAGGGTTAGGATTAGGGTTAGGGTTAGGGTTAGGGTTAGGGTTAGAGGTTAGGGTTAGTGGTAGCGTTAGGGTTAGGGTTAGGCTTATGGTTAGGTTAGGGCAGGGTAAGGGATATGGTTAGGGTTACGGTAAGGGTTAGGGTTAGGGTTAGGGGTTAGTGTTAGGGTTAGGGGTTAGGGTTAGGGTTAGGGTTAGGGTTAGGGGTTAGGGTTACGGTTAGGTTTAGGGTTAGGGTTAGGGGTTAGGGATAGGGTTAGGGTTAGAGGTTAGGGTTAGGGTTAGGGTTAGGGTTAGGGTAGGGTTTGGGTTAGGGTTAGGGGCTTAGGGTTAGGGTTAGGGTTACGGTCATATCACTTTTCAGTTTTCCTGTAATAATAATTGAACAGGCGACACATATGTGAATTAGTTTACAAAGTTTTGCTTTGTGTATGTGTTCTTTCAATGGATTCTTGTTTCTGTGCAGTACAGTGTGAGATAACACTTTTCAGTTTTCCTGTATTCCTAATTGAGCAAGTGACACACAGGTGATTCTGTTTAAAAGTAGTGCTTTGCTTTTCTGTTCTTTCATTGGAAACTTGTTCTTGTGCTGTACAGTGAGATATATTACTGTTCAGTTTTCCTGTATTCCTAATGGAGCGAGCGACAAACATGTGATTTAGTTTACAAATTAGTGATTTTCTTTTTTGTTCTTTCATTTGAAATTTGTTCCTGTGCTGTACAATGTGATATATCACTTTTCAGTTTTCCTGTTGTAATAATTGAACGGGCGACACGTATGTGATTTAGTTTACAAAGTTGTGCTTTGCTTTTCTGTTCTTTCGATGGAAACTAGTTTCTGTGCCATACAGTGCGAGATAACACTTTTCGGTTTTCCTGTATTCCTAATTGAGCGAGTGACACACATGTGATTCACTTTACAAAGTAGTGCTTTTCATTTACGTTCTTTCGTTGGAAACTTGTTCCGGTTAGGAACAAGTTAGGGTTAGGGTTAGGGTTAGAGTTAGGGTTAGGGTTAGGGTTAGGGTTGGGTTAGGGCTGGGTAAGGGATAGGGTTAGCGTTAGTGTTAGGGTTAGGGTTAGGGTTAGGGTTAGTGGTTAGGGTTAGGGTTAGGGTTAGGGTTAGAGTTAGGGGTTAGGGTTAGGGTTAGGGCCTTAGGGTTAGGGTTAGGGTTAGCGTTATATCACTTTTCAGTTTTCCTGTTATAATAATTGAACAGGCGACACGTATGTGAATTAGTTTACAAAGTTGTGCTTTGCGTTTCTGTTCTTTCGATGGAAACATGTTCCTGTGCTGTACAGTGTGATATATCACTTTTCAGTTTTCCTCTTATAATAATTGAACAGGCGACACGTATTTCATTTAGTTTACAAAGTTGTGCTTTCCGTTTCTGTTCTTTCTTTGGAAAATTGTTTTTGTGCCATACACTGTGAGATAACACTTTTCGGTTTCCCTGTATTCCTAATTGAGCGAGCGACACACATGTGATTTAGTTTACAAAGTAGTGCTTTGGGTTTCTGTTCTTCTTGGAAACTTGTTCCTGTGCTGTACAGTGTGATATATCACTTTTCAGTTTTCCTGTTGTAATAATTGAATGGGCGACACGTATGTGATTTAGTTTACACAGTTGTGCTTTGCTTTTCTGTTCTTTCGATGGAAACTAGTTACTGTGCCGTACAGTGCGAGATAACACTTTTTGGTTTTCCTGTATTCCTAATAGAGCAAGTGACACACATGTGATTCAGTTTACAAAGTAGTGCTTTTCATTTACGTTCTTTCGGTGGAAACTTGTTCCTGTTAGGAACAAGTTAGGGTTAGGGTTAGGGTTAGGGTTAGGGTTAGGGTTAGGGTTAGGTTAGGGCTGGGTAAGGGATAGGGTTAGCGTTAGGGTTAGGGTTATGGTTAGGGTTAGGGTTAGCGTTAGGGTTAGGGGTTAGGGTTAGGGTTAGGGTTAGGGTTAGGGCCTTAGGTTTAGGGTTAGGGTTAGGGTTATATCACTTTTCAGTTTTCCTGTTATAATAATTGAACAGGCGACACATATGTGAATTAGTTTATAAAGTTGTGCTTTGCGTTTCTGTTCTTTCAATGGAAACTAGTTTCTGTGCCATACAGTGCGAGATAACACTTTTCGGTTTTCCTGTATTCCTAATTGAGCGAGTGACACACATGTGATTCAGTTTACAAAGTAGTGCTTTTCATTTACGTTCTTTCTTTGGAAACTTGTTCCTGAAACTTGTTCCTGTTAGGAACAAGTTAGGGTTAGGGTTAGGGTTAGGGTTAGGCTTAGGGTTAGGGTTAGGGTTATATCACTTTTCAGTTTTCCTGTTATAATAATTGAACAGGCGACACATATGTGAATTAATTTACAAAGTTGTGCTTTGCGTTTCTGTTCTTTCAATGGAAACTTGTTTCTGTGCCGTACAGTGCGAGATAACACTTTTCAGTTTTCCTGTATTATTAATTGAGCGAGCGACACACAGGTGATTCTGTTTAAAAGTAGTGCTTTGCTTTTCTGTTCTTTCGTTGGAAACTTGTTCTTGTGCTTTACAGTGAGATATATTACTGTTCAGTTTTCCTGTATTCCTAATGGAGGGAGCGACACACATGTGATTTAGTTTACAAATTATTGATATTCTTTTCTGTTCTTTCATTTGAAATTTGTTCCTGTGCTGTACAATGTCATATATCACTTTTCAGTTTTCCTGTTATAATAATTGAACAGGCGACACGTATGTGAATTAGTTTACAAAGTTGTGCTTTGCGTTTCTGTTCTTTCGATGGAAATATGTTCCTGTGCTGTACAGTGTGTTATATCACTTTTCAGTTTTCCTCTTATAACAATTGAACAGGCGACACGTATGTCATTTAGTTTACAAAGTTGTGCTTTGCCTTTCTGTTTTTTCTTTGGAAACTTGTTTCTGTGCCATACACTGTGAGATAACACTTTTCGTTTTGCCTGTATTCCTAATTGAGCAAGTGACACACATGTGATTTAGATTACAAAGTAGTGCTTTGGGTTTCTGTTCTTCTTGGAAACTTGTTTCTGTGCTGTACAGTGTGATATATCACTTTTCAGTTTTCCTGTTGTAATAATTGAACGGGTGACACGTATGTGATTTAGTTTACAAAGTTGTGCTTTGCTTTTCTGTTCTTTCGATGGAAACTAGTTTCTGTGCCGTACAGTGCGAGATAACACTTTTCGGTTTTCCTGTATTCCTAATTGAGCGAGTGACACACATGTGATTCAGTTTACAAAGTAGTGCTTTTCATGTACGTTCTTTCGTTGGAAACTTGTTCCTGTTAGGAACAAGTGAGGGTTAGGTTTAGGGTTAGGGTTAGGGTTAGGTTTAGGGTTGGGTTAGGGCTGGGTAAGGGATAGGGTTAGCGTTAGGGTTAGGGTTAGGGTTAGGGTTAGGGGTTAGGGTTAGGGTTAGGGTTAGGGTTAGGGTTAGGGTTAGGGTTAGGGGTTAGGGTTAGGGTAAGGGCCTTAGGGTTAGGGTTAGGGTTAGGGTTATATCATGTTTCAGTTTTCCTGTTATAATAATTGAACAGGCGACACGTACGTGAATTAGTTTACAAAGTTTTGCTTTGCGTTTCTGTTCTTTCGATGGAAACATGTTCCTGTGCTGTCCAGTGTGTTATATCACTTTTCAGTTTTCCTCTTATAATAATTGAACAGGCGACACGTATGTCATTTAGTTTACAAAGTTGTGCTTTCCGTTTCTGTTCTTTCTTTGGAAACTTGTTTCTGTGCCATACAGTGTGAGATAACACTTTTCGGTTTCCCTGTATTCCTATTTGAGCGAGCGACACACATGTGATTTAGTTTACAAAGTAGTGCTTTGGGTTTCTGTTCTTCTTGGAAAATTGTTTCTGTGCTGTACAGTGTGATATATCACTTTTCAGTTTTCCTGTTGTAATAATTGAACGGGCGACACGTATGTGATTTAGTTTACAAAGTTGTGCTTTGCTTTTATGTTCTTTCGATGGAAACTAGTTTCTGTGCCGTACAGTGCGAGATAACACATTGCGGTTTTCCTGTATTCCTAATTGAGCGAGTGACACACATGTGATTCAGTTTACAAAGCAGTGCTTTTCATTTACGTTCTTTCGTTGGAAACTTGTTCCTGTTAGGAACAAGTTAGGGTTAGGGTTAGGGTTAGGGTTAGGGTTAGGGTTAGGTTAGGGCTGGGTAAGGGATAGGGTTAGCGTTAGGGTTAGGGTTAGGGTTAGGGTTAGGGTTATGGTTAGGGTTAGGGGTAGGGGTTAGGGTTAGGGTTAGGGTTAGGGTTAGGGGTTAGGGTTAGGGTTAGGGTTAGAGCCTTAGGGTTAGGGTTAGGGTTAGGGTTATATCACTTTTCAGTTTTCCAGTAATAATAATTGAACAGGCGACACATATGTGAATTAGTTTACAAAGTTGTGCTTTGCGTTTCTGTTCTTTCAATGGAAACTTGTTTCTGTGCCGTACAGTGCGAGATAACACTTTTCAGTTTTCCTGTATTCCTAATTGAGCGAGCGACACACAGGTGATTCTGTTTAAAAGTAGTGCTTTGCTTTTCTGTTCTTTCGTTGGAAACTTGTTCTTGTGCTGTACAGTGAGATATATCACTTTTCAGTTTTCCTGTAATCCTAATGGAGTGAGCGACACACATGTGATTTAGTTTACAAATTAGTGATTTTCTTTTTTGTTCTTTCATTTGAAACTTGTTCCTGTGCTGTACAATGTGATATATCACTTTTCAGTTTTCCTGTTATAATAATTGAACAGGCGACACGTATGTGAATTAGTTTACAAAGTTGTGCTTTGCGTTTCTGTTCTTTCGATGGAAACATGTTCCTGTGTTGTACAGTGTGTTATATCACTTTTCAGTTTTCCTCTTATAATAATTGAACAGGCGACACGTATGTCATTTAGTTTACAAAGTTGTGCTTTGCGTTTCTGTTCTTTCAATGGAAACTTGTTTCTGTGCCGTACAGTGCGAGATAACACTTTCCGGTTTCCCTGTATTCCTAATTGAGCAAGCGACACACATGTGATTTAGTTTACAAAGTAGTGCTTTGGGTTTCTGTTCTTCTTGGAAACTTGTTTCTGTGCTGTACAGTGTGATATATCACTTTTCAGTTTTCCTGTTGTAATAATTGAACGGGCGACACGTATATGATTTAGTTTACAAAGTTGTGCTTTGCTTTTTTGTTCTTTCGATGGAAACTAGTTTCTGTGCCATACATTGCGAGATAACACTTTTCGGTTTTCCTGTATTCCTAATTGAGCGAGTGACACACATGTGATTCAGTTTACAAAGTAGTGCTTTTCATTTACGTTCTTTCGTTGGAAACTTGTTCCTGTTAGGAACAAGTTAGGGTCAGGGTTAGGGTTAGTGTTAGGGTTAGGGTTAGGTTAGGGCTGGGTAAGCGATAGGGTTAGGGTTAGGGTTAGGGTTAGGGTTAGGGTTAGGGGTTAGGGTTAGGGTTAGGGTTAGGGCCTTAGGGTTAGGGTTAGGGTTAGGGTTATATCACTTTTCAGTTTTCCTGTTATAATAATTGAACAGGCGACACACATGTGAATTAGTTTACAAAGTTGTGCTTTGCGTTTCTATTCTTTCAATGGAAACTTGATTCTGTGCCGTACAGTGCCAGATAACACTTTTCAGTTTTCCTGTATTCCTAATAGAGCGAGCGACACACAGGTGATTCTGTTTAAAAGTAGTGCTTTGCTTTTCTGTTCTTTCGTTGGAAACTTGTTCTTGTGCTGTACAGTGAAATATATTACGGTTCAGTTTTCCTGTATTCCTAATGGAGAATAGGAATGTAATTTAGTTTACAAATTAGTGATTTTCTTTTTTGTTCTTTCATTTGAAACTTGTTCCTGTGCTGTACAATGTGATATATCACTTTTCAGTTTTCCTGGTATAATAATTGAACAGGCGACACGTATGTGAATTAGTTTACAAAGTTGTGTTTTGATTTTCTGTTCTTTCGATGGAAACATGTTCCTGTGCTGTACAGTGTGTTATATCTATTTTCAGTTTTCCTCTTATAATAATTGAACAGGCGACACGTATGTCATTTATTTTACAAAGTTGTGCTTTCCGTTTCAGTTCTTTCTTTGGAAACTTGTTTCTGTGCCATACAGTGTGAGATAACACTTTTCGGTTTCCCTATATTCCTAATTGAGCGAGCGACACACATGTGATTTAGTTTACAAAGTAGTGCTTTGGGTTTCTGTTCTTCTTGGAAACTTGTTTCTGTGCTGTACAGTGTGATATATCACTTTTCAGTTTTCCTGTTTTAATAATTGAACGGGCGACACGTATGTGATTTAGTTTACAAAGTTGTGCTTTGCTTTTCTGTTCTTTCGATGGAAACTAGTTTCTGTGCCGTACAGTGCGAGATAACACTTTTCGGTTTTCCTGTATTCCTAATTGAGCGAGTGACACACATGTGATTCAGTTTACAATGTAGTGCTTTTCATTTACGTTCTTTCTTTGGAAACTTGTTCCTGTTAGGAACAAGTTAGGGTTAGGGTTAGGGTTAGGGTTAGGGTTAGGGTTAGGTTAGGGCTGAGTAAGGGATAGGGTTAGGGTTAGGGTTAGGGTTAGGTTTAGGGTTAGGGTTAGAGGTTAGGGTTAGGTTTAGGGTTAGGGTTAAGGTTAGGGTTAGGGACTTAGGGTTAGGGTTAGGGTTAGGGTTATATCACTTTTCAGTTTTCCTGTTATAATAATAGAACAGGCGACACATATGTGAATTAGTTTACAAAGTTGTGCTTTGCGTTTCTGTTCTTTCAATGGAAACTTGTTTCTGTGCCGTACAGTGCGAGATAACACTTTTCAGTTTTCCTGTATTCCTAATTGAGCGAGCGACACACAGGTGATTCTGTTTAAAAGTAGTGCTTTGCTTTTCTGTTCTTTCCTTGGAAACTTGTTCTTGTGCTGTACAGTGAAATATATTACGGTTCAGTTTTCCTGTATTCCTAATGGAGCGAGCTACACACATGTTATTTAGTTTACAAATTAGTGATTTTCTTTTTTGTTCTTTCATTTGAAACTTGTTCCTGTGCTGTACAATGTGATATATCACTTTTCAGTTTTCCTGTTATAATAATTGAACAGGCAACACGTATGTGAATTAGTTTACAAAGTTGTGCTTTGCGTTTCTGTTCTTTCGATGGAAACATGTTCCTGTGCTGTACAGTGTGTTATATCTCTTTTCAGTTTTCCTCTTATAATAATTGAACAGGCGACACGTATGTCATTTATTTTATAAAGTTGTGCTTTCCGTTTCTGTTCTTTCATTGGAAACTTGTTTCTGTGCCATACAGTGTGAGATAACACTTTTCGGGTTCCCTGTATTCCTAATTGAGCGAGTGACACACATGTGATTCAGTTTACAAAGTAGTACTTTTCATTTACGTTCTTTTGTTGGAAACTTGTTTACGGTTAGGGTTAGGGTTAGGGTTAGGGTTAGGTTAGGGCTGGGTAAGGGATAGGGTTAGCATTAGGGTTAGGGTTAGGGTTAGGGTTAGGGTTAGGGGTTAGGGTTAGGGTTAGGGTTAGGGTTAGGGTTAGGGTTAGGTGCTAGGTTTAGGGTTAGGGTTAGGGCCTTAGGGGTAGGGTTAGGGTTATGGTTGTATCACTTTTCAGTTTTCCTGTTATAATAATTGAACAGGCGACACGTATGTGAATTAGTTTACAAAGTTGTGCTTTGCGTTTCTGTTCTTTCGATGGAAACATGTTCCTGTGCTGTACAGTGTGTTATATCACTTTTCAGTTTTCCTCTTATAATAATTGAACAGGCGACACGTATGTCATTTATTTTACAAAGTTGTGCTTTCTGTTTCTGTTCTTTCTTTGGAAACTTGTTTCTGTGCCATACAGTGTGAGATAACACTTTTCGGTTTCCCTGTATTCCTAATTGAGCGAGCGACACACATGTGATTTAGTTTAAAAAGTAGTGCTTTGGGTTTCTGTTCTTCTTGGAAACTTGTTTCTGTGCTGTACAGTGTGATATATCACTTTTCAGTTTTCCTGTTTTAATAATTGAACGGGCGACACGTATGTGATTTAGTTTACAAAGTTGTGCTTTGCTTTTCTGTTCTTTCGATGGAAACTAGTTTCTGTGCCGTACAGTGTGAGATAACACTTTTCGGTTTTCCTGTATTCCTAATTGAGCGAATGAAACACATGTGATTCACTTTACAAAGTAGTGCTTTTCATTTAAGTTCTTTCGTTGGAAACTTGTTCCTGTTAGGAACAAGTTAGGGTTAGGGTTAGGGTTAGGGTTAGGGTTAGGGTTAGGGTTAGGGCTGGGTAAGCGATAGGGTTAGGGTTAGGGTTAGGGTTAGGGTTAGGGTTAGGGGTTAGGGTTAGGGTTAGGGTTAGGGCCTTAGGGTTAGGGTTAGTGTTAGGGTTATATCACTTTTCAGTTTTCCTGTTATAATAATAGAACAGGCGACACATATGTGAATTAGTTTACAAAGTTGTGCTTTGCGTTTCTGTTCTTTCAATGGAAACTTGTTTCTGTGCCGTACAGTGCGAGATAACACTTTTCAGTTTTCCTGCATTCCTAATTGAGCGAGCGACACACAGGTGATTCTGTTTAAAAGTAGTGCTTTGCTTTTCTGTTCTTTCGTTGGAAACTTGTTCTTGTGCTGTACAGTGAAATATATTACGGTTCAGTTTTCCTGTATTCCTAATGGAGCGAGCTACACACATGTTATTTAGTTTACAAATTAGTGATTTTCTTTTTTGTTCTTTCATTTGAAACTTGTTCCTGTGCTGTACAATGTGATATATCACTTTTCAGTTTTCCTGTTATAATAATTGAACAGGCAACACGTATGTGAATTAGTTTACAAAGTTGTGCTTTGCGTTTCTGTTCTTTCGATGGAAACATGTTCCTGTGCTGTACAGTGTGTTATATCTCTTTTCAGTTTTCCTCTTATAATAATTGAACAGGCGACACGTATGTCATTTATTTTATAAAGTTGTGCTTTCCGTTTCTGTTCTTTCTTTGGAAACTTGTTTCTGTGCCATACAGTGTGAGATAACACTTTTCGGTTTCCCTGTATTCCTAATTGAGCGAGCGACACACATGTGATTAATTTACAAAGTAGTGCTTTGGGTTTCTGTTCTTCTTGGAAACTTGTTTCTGTGCCGTACAGTGTGATATATCACTTTTCAGTTTTCCTATTTTAATAATTGAACGGGCGACACGTATGTGATTTAGTTTACAAAGTTGTGCTTTGCTTTTCTGTTCTTTCGATGGAAACTAGTTTCTGTGCCGTACAGTGCGAGATAACACTTTTCGGTTTTCCTGTATTCCTAATTGAGCGAGTGACACACATGTGATTCAGTTTACAAAGTAGTGCTTTTCATTTACGTTCTTTCGTTGGAAACTTGTTCCTGTTAGGAACAATTTAGGGTTAGGGTTAGGGTTAGGGTTAGGGTTAGGGTTAGGTTAGGGCTGAGTAAGGGATAGGGTTAGGGTTAGGGTTAGGGTTAGGTTTAGGGTTAGGGTTAGGGGTTAGGGTTAGGGTTAAGGTTAGGGTTAGGGCCTTAGGGTTAGGGTTAGGGTTAGGGTTATATCACTTTTCAGTTTTCCTGTTATAATAATTGAACAGGCGACACATATGTGAATTAGTTTACAAAGTTGTGCTTTGCGTTTCTGTTCTTTCAATGGAAACTTGTTTCTGTGCCGTACAGTGCGAGATAACACTTTTCAGTTTTCCTGTATTCCTAATTGAGCGAGCGACACACAGGTGATTGTGTTTAAAAGTAGTGCTTTGCTTTGCTGTTCTTTGGTTGGAAACTTGTTCTTGTGCTGTACAGTGAGATATATTACTGTTCAGTTTTTCTGTAATCCTAATGGAGCGAGCGACACACATGTGATTTAGTTTACAAATTAGTGATTTTCTTTTTTGTTCTTTCATTTGAAACTTGTTCCTGTGCTGTACAATGTGATATATCACTTTTCAGTTTTCCTGTTATAATAATTGAACAGGCGACACGTATGTGAATTAGTTTACAAAGTTGTGCTTTGCGTTTCTGTTCTTTCGATGGAAACATGTTCCTGTGCTGTACAGTGTGTTATATCTCTTTTCAGTTTTCCTCTTATAATAATTGAACAGGCGACACGTATGTCATTTATTTTATAAAGTTGTGCTTTCCGTTTCTGTTCTTTCTTTGGAAACTTGTTTCTGTGCCATACAGTGTGAGATAACACTTTCCGGTTTCCCTGTATTCCTAATTGAGCGAGCGACACACATGTGATTTAGTTTACAAAGTAGTGCTTTGCGTTTCTGTTCTTTTGATGGAAACATGTTCCTGTGCTGTACAGTGTGTTATATCACTTTTCAGTTTTCCTCTTAAATAATTGAACAGGCGACACGTATGTCATTTATTTTACAAAGTTGTGCTTTGCGTTTCTGTTCTTTCTTTGGAAACTTGTTTCTGTGCCATACACTGTGAGATAACACTTTCCGGTTTCCCTGTATTCCTAATTGAGCGAGCGACACACATGTGATTTAGTTTACAAAGTAGTGCTTTCGGTTTCTGTTCTTCTTGGAAACTTGTTTCTGTTCTGTACAGTGTGATATATCACTTTTCAGTTTTCCTGTTGTAATAATTGAACGGGCGACACGTATATGATTTAGTTTACAAAGTTGTGCTTTGCTTTTCTGTTCTTTCGATGGAAACTAGTTTCTGTGCCATACATTGCGAGATAACACTTTTCGGTTTTCCTGTATTCCTAATTGAGCGAGTGACACACATGTGATTCAGTTTACAAAGTAGTGCTTTTCATTTACGTTCTTTCGTTGGAAACTTGTTCCTGTTAGGAACAAGTTAGGGTTAGGGTTAGGGTTAGGGTTAGGGTTAGGGTTAGGTTAGTGCTGGGTAAGGGATAGGGTTAGCGTTAGGGTTAGGGTTAGGGTTAGGTTTAGGTAAGGGATAGGATTAGGGTTAGGGTTAGGGTTAGTGTTAGGGTTAGGGTTAGGGTTAGGGTTAGGGTTAGGGCTGGGTAAGCGATAGGGTTAGGGTTAGGGTTAGGGTTAGGGTTAGGGTTAGGGTTAGGGGTTAGGGTTAGGGTTAGGGTTAGGGCCTTAGGGTTAGGGTTAGTGTTAGGGTTATATCACTTTTCAGTTTTCCTGTTATAATAATAGAACAGGCGACACATATGTGAATTAGTTTACAAAGTTGTGCTTTGCGTTTCTGTTCTTTCAATGGAAACTTGTTTCTGTGCCGTACAGTGCGAGATAACACTTTTCAGTTTTCCTGTATTCCTAATTGAGCGAGCGACACACAGGTGATTCTGTTTAAAAGTAGTGCTTTGTTTTTCTGTACTTTCGTTGGAAACTTGTTCTTGTGCTGTACAGTGAGATATATTACCGTTCAGTTTTCCTGTATTCCTAATGGAGCGAGCGACACACATGTGATTTAGTTTACAAATTAGTGATTTTCTTTTTTGTTCTTTCATTTGAAACTTGTTCCTGTACTGTACAATGTGATATATCACTTTTCAGTTTTCCTGTTATAATAATTGAACAGGCGACACGTATGTCATTTAGTTTACAAAGTTGTGCTTTGCGTTTCTGTTCTTTCAATGGAAACTTGTTTCTGTGCCGTACAGTGCGAGATAACACTTTCCGGTTTCCCTGTATTCCTAATTGAGCAAGCGACACACATGTGATTTAGTTTACAAAGTAGTGCTTTGGGTTTCTGTTCTTCTTGGAGACTTGTTTCTGTGCTGTACAGTGTGATATATCACTTTTCAGTTTTCCTGTTGTAATAATTGAACGGGCGACACGTATATGATTTAGTTTACAAAGTTGTGCTTTGCTTTTCTGTTCTTTCGATGGAAACTAGTTTCTGTGCCATACATTGCGAGATAACACTTTTCGGTTTTCCTGTATTCCTAATTGAGCGAGTGACACACATGTGATTCAGTTTACAAAGTAGTGCTTTTCATTTACGTTCTTTCGTTGGAAACTTGTTCCTGTTAGGAACAAGTTAGGGTTAGGGTTAGGGTTAGGGTTAGGGTTAGGGTTAGGGTTAGGGTTAGGTTAGTGCTGGGTAAGGGATAGGGTTAGCGTTAGGGTTAGGGTTAGGGTTAGGTTTAGGTAAGGGATAGGATTAGGGTTAGGGTTAGGGTTAGGGTTAGGGTTAGGGTTAGGGTTAGGGTTAGGGGTTAGGGTTAGCCTTAGGGTTAGGGTTAGGGTTAGGGTTTTATCACTTTTCAGTTTTCCTGTTATAATAATTGAACAGGCCACACATATGTGAATTAGTTTACAAAGTTGTGCTTTGCGTTTCTTTTCTTTATATGGAAAGTTGTTTCTGTGCCGTACAGTGCGAGATAACACTTTTCAGTTTTCCTGTATTCCTAATTGAGCGAGCGACACACAGGTGATTCTGTTTAAAAGTAGTGCTTTGCTTTTCTGTACTTTCGTTGGAAACTTGTTCTTGTGCTGTACAGTGAGATATATTACCGTTCAGTTTTCCTGTATTCCTAATGGAGCAAGCGACACACATGTGATTTAGTTTACAAATTAGTGATTTTCTTTTTTGTTCTTTCATTTGAAACTTGTTCCTGTGCTGTACAATGTGATATATCACTTTTCCGTTTTCCTGTTATAATAATTGAACAGGCAACACGTATGTGAATTAGTTTACAAAGTTGTGCTTTGCATTTCTGTTCTTTCTTTGGAAACTTGTTTCTGTGCCATACAGTGTGAGATAACACTTTCCGGTTTCCCTGTATTCCTAATTGAGCGAGCGACACACATGTGATTTAGTTTACATAGTAGTGCTTTGGGTTTCTGTTCTTCTTGGAAACTTGTTTCTGTGCTGTACAGTGTGATATATCACTTTTCAGTTTTCCTGTTGTAATAATTGAACGGGCGACACGTATGTGATTTAGTTTACAAAGTTGTGCTTTGCTTTTCTGTTCTTTCGATGGAAACTAGTTTCTGTGCCATATAGTGCGAGATAAGACTTTTCGGTTTTCCTGTATTCCTAATTGAGCGAGTGACACACATGTGATTCAGTTTACAAAGTAGTGCTTTTCATTTACGTTCTTTCGTTGGAAACTTGTTCCTGTTAGGAACATGTTAGGGTTAGGGTTAGGGTTAGGGTTAGGGTTAGGTTAGGGCTGGGTAAGGGATAGGGTTAGCGTTAGGGTTAGGGTTAGGGTTAGGGTTAGGGTTAGGGGTTAGGGTTAGGGTTAGGGTTAGGGTTAGGGTTAGGGTTAGGTGCTAGGTTTAGGGTTAGGGTTAGGGCCTTAGGGTTAGGGTTAGGGTTATGGTTATATCACTTTTCAGTTTTCCTGTCATAATAATTGAACAGGCGACACGTATGTGAATTAGTTTACAAAGTTGTGCTTTGCGTTTCTGTTCTTTCGATGGAAACATGTTCCTGTGCTGTACAGTGTGTTATATCACTTTTCAGTTTTCCTCTTATAATAATTGAACAGGCGACACGTATGTCATTTATTTTACAAAGTTGTGCTTTCCGTTTCTGTTCTTTCTTTGGAAACTTGTTTCTGTGCCATACAGTGTGAGATAACACTTTTCGGTTTCCCTGTATTCCTAATTGAGCGAGCGACACACATGTGATTTAGTTTACAAAGTAGTGCTTTGGGTTTCTGTTCTTCTTGGAAACTTGTTTCTGTGCTATACAGTGTGATATATCACTTTTCAGTTTTCCTGTTTTAAAAATTGAACGGGCGACACGTATGTGATTTAGTTTACAAAGTTGTGCTTTGCTTTTCTGTTCTTTCGATGGAAACTAGTTTCTGTGCCGTACAGTGTGAGATAACACTTTTCCGTTTTCCTGTATTCCTGATGGAGCGAATGAAACACATGTGATTCACTTTACAAAGTAGTGCTTTTCATTTACGTTCTTTCGTTGGAAACTTGTTCCTGTTAGGAACAAGTTAGGGTTAGGGTTAGGGTTAGTGTTAGGGTTAGGGTTAGGTTAGGGCTCGGTAAGCGATAGGGTTAGGGTTAGGGTTAGGGTTAGGGTTAGGGGTTAGGGTTAGGGTTAGGGTTAGGGCCTTAGGGTTAGGGTTAGGGTTAGGGTTATATCACTTTTCAGTTTTCCTGTTATAATAATTGAACAGGCGACACATATGTGAATTAGTTTACAAAGTTGTGCTTTGCGTTTCTGTTCTTTCGATGGAAACTTGTTTCTGTGCCGTACAGTGCGAGATAACACTTTTCGGTTTCCCTGTATTCCTAATTGAGCGAACGACACACAGGTGATTCTGTTTAAAAGTAGTGCTTTGCTTTTCTGTTCGTTCGTTGGAAACTTGTTCTTGTGCTGTACAGTGAAATATATTACGGTTCAGTTTTCCTGTATTCCTAATGGAGCGAGCTACACACATGTAATTTAGTTCACAAATTAGTGATTTTCTTTTTTGTTCTTTCATTTGAAACTTGTTCCTGTGCTGTACAATGTTATATATCACTTTTCAGTTTTCCTGGTATAATAATTGAACAGGCGACACGTATGTGAATTAGTTTACAAAGTTGTGCTTTGATTTGCTGTTCTTTCGATGGAAACATGTTCCTGTGCTATACAGTGTGTTATATCTCTTTTCAGTTTTCCTCTTATAATAATTGAACAGGCGACACGTATGTCATTTATTTTACAAAGTTGTGCTTTCCGTTTCAGTTCTTTCTTTGGAAACTTGTTTCTGTGCCATACAGTGTGAGATAACACTTTTCGGTTTCCCTGTATTCCTAATTGAGCGAGCGACACACATGTGATTTAGTTTACAAAGTAGTGCTTTGGGTTTCTGTTCTTCTTGGAAACTTGTTTCTGTGCTGTACAGTGTGATATATCACTTTTCAGTTTTCCTGTTTTAATAATTGAACGGGCGACACGTATGTGATTTAGTTTACAAAGTTGTGCTTTGCTTTTCTGTTCTTTCGATGGAAACTAGTTTCTGTGCCGTACAGTGCGAGATAACACTTTTCGGTTTTCCTGTATTCCTAATTGAGCGAATGAAACACATGTGATTCAATTTACAAAGTAGTGCTTTTCATTTACGTTCTTTCGTTGGAAACTTGTTCCTGTTAGGAACAAGTTAGGGTTAGGGTTAGGGTTAGTGTTAGGGTTAGGGTTAGGTTAGGGCTGGGTAAGCGATAGGGTTAGGGTTAGGGTTAGGGTTAGGGTTAGGGTTAGGGTTAGGGGTTAGGGTTAGGGTTAGGGTTAGGGCCTTAGGGTTAGGGTTAGGGTTAGGGTTATATCACTTTTCAGTTTTCCTGTTATAATAATTGAACAGGCGACACATATGTGAATTAGTTTACAAAGTTGTGCTTTGCGTTTCTATTCTTTCAATGGAAACTTGTTTCTGTGCCGTACAGTGCGAGATAACACTTTTCAGTTTTCCTGTATTCCTAATAGAGCGAGCGACACACAGGTGATTCTGTTTAAAAGTAGTGCTTTGCTTTTCTGTTCGTTCGTTGGAAACTTGTTCTTGTGCTGTACAGTGAAATATATTACGGTTCAGTTTTCCTGTATTCCTAATGGAGCGAGCTACACACATGTAATTTAGTTTACAAATTAGTGATTTTCTTTTTTGTTCTTTCATTTGAAACTTGTTCCTGTGCTGTACAATGTGATATATCACTTTTCAGTTTTCCTGGTATAATAATTGAACAGGCGACACGTATGTGAATTAGTTTACAAAGTTGTGCTTTGATTTTCTGTTCTTTCGATGGAAACATGTTCCTGTGCTGTACAGTGTGTTATATCTCTTTTCAGTTTTCCTCTTATAATATTTGAACAGGCGACACGTATGTCATTTATTTTACAAAGTTGTGCTTTCCGTTTCAGTTCTTTCTTTGGAAACTTGTTTCTGTGCCATACAGTGTGAGATAACACTTTTCGGTTTCCCTATATTCCTAATTGAGCGAGCGACACACATGTGATTTAGTTTACAAAGTAGTGCTTTGGGTTTCTGTTCTTCTTGGAAACTTGTTTCTGTGCTGTACAGTGTGATATATCACTTTTCAGTTTTCCTGTTTTAATAATTGAACGGGCGACACGTATGTGATTTAGTTTACAAAGTTGTGCTTTGCTTTTCTGTTCTTTCGATGGAAACTAGTTACTGTGCCGTACAGTGCGAGATAACACTTTTCGGTTTTCCTGTATTCCTAATTGAGCGAGTGACACACATGTGATTCAGTTTACAATGTAGTGCTTTTCATTTACGTTCTTTCTTTGGAAACTTGTTCCTGTTAGGAACAAGTTAGGGTTAGGGTTAGGGTTAGGGTTAGGGTTAGGGTTAGGTTAGGGCTGAGTAAGGGATAGGGTTAGGGTTAGGGTTAGGGTTAGGTTTAGGGTTAGGGTTAGAGGTTAGGGTTAGGTTTAGGGTTAGGGTTAAGGTTAGGGTTAGGGCCTTAGGGTTAGGGTTAGGGTTAGGGTTATATCACTTTTCAGTTTTCCTGTTATAATAATTGAACAGGCGACACATATGTGAATTAGTTTACAAAGTTGTGCTTTGCGTTTCTGTTCTTTATATGGAAACTTGTTTCTGTGCCGTACAGTGCGAGATAACACTTTTCAGTTTTCCTGTATTCCTAATTGAGCGAGCGACACACAGGTGATTCTGTTTAAAAGTAGTGCTTTGCTTTTCTGTACTTTCGTTGGAAACTTGTTCTTGTGCTGTACAGTGAGATATATTACCGTTCAGTTTTCCTGTATTCCTAATGGAGCGAGCGACACACATGTGATTTAGTTTACAAATTAGTGATTTTCTTTTTTGTTCTTTCATTTGAAACTTGTTCCTGTGCTGTACAATGTGATATATCACTTTTCAGTTTTCCTGTTATAATAATTGAACAGGCAACACGTATGTGAATTAGTTTACAAAGTTGTGCTTTCCGTTTCAGTTCTTTCTTTGGAAACTTGTTTCTGTGCCATACAGTGTGAGATAACACTTTCTGGTTTCCCTGTATTCCTAATTGAGCGAGCGACACACATGTGATTTAGTTTACAAAGTAGTGCTTTGGGTTTCTGTTCTTCTTGGAAACTTGTTTCTGTGCTGTACAGTGTGATATATCACTTTTCAGTTTTCCTGTTTTAATAATTGAACGGGCGACACGTATGTGATTTAGTTTACAAAGTTGTGCTTTGCTTTTCTGTTCTTTCGGTGGAAACTAGTTTCTGTGCCGTACTGTGCGAGATAACACTTTTCGGTTTTCCTGTATTCCTAATTGAGCGAGTGACACACGTTATTCAGTTTACAATGTAGTGCTTTTCATTTACGTTCTTTCTTTGGAAACTTGTTCCTGTTAGGAACAAGTTAGGGTTAGGGTTAGGGTTAGGGTTAGGGTTAGGGTTAGGGTTAGGGTTAGGTTAGGGCTGAGTAAGGGATAGGGTTAGGGTTAGGGTTAGGGTTAGGTTTAGGGTTAGGGTTAGGGGTTAGGGTTAGGTTTAGGGTTAGGGTTAAGGTTAGGGTTAGGGCCTTAGGGTTAGGGTTAGGGTGAGGGTTATATCACTTTTCAGTTTTCCTGTTATAATAATTGAACAGGCGACACATATGTGAATTAGTTTACAAAGTTGTGCTTTGCGTTTCTGTTCTTTATATGGAAAGTTGTTTCTGTGCCGTACAGTGCGAGATAACACTTTTCAGTTTTCCTGTATTCCTAATTGAGCGAGCGACACACAGGTGATTCTGTTTAAAAGTAGTGCTTTGCTTTTCTGTACTTTCGTTGGAAACTTGTTCTTGTGCTGTACAGTGAGATATATTACCGTTCAGTTTTCCTGTATTCCTAATGGAGCGAGCGACACACATGTGATTTAGTTTACAAATTAGTGATTTTCTTTTTTGTTCTTTCATTTGAAACTTGTTCCTGTGCTGTACAATGTGATATATCACTTTTCAGTTTTCCTGTTATAATAATTGAACAGGCAACACGTATGTGAATTAGTTTACAAAGTTGTGCTTTGCGTTTCTGTTCTTTCGATGGAAACATGTTCCTGTGCTGTCCAGTGTGTTATATCACTTTTCAGTTTTCCTCTTATAATAATTGAACAGGCGACACGTATGTCATTTAGTTTACATAGTTGTGCTTTCCGTTTCTGTTCTTTCTTTGGAAACTTGTTTCTGTGCCATACAGTGTGAGATAACACTTTTCGGTTTCCCTGTATTCCTAATTGAGAGAGCGACACACATGTGATTTAGTTTACAAAGTAGTGCTTTTCATTTACATTCTTTCGTTGGAAACTTGTTCCTGTTAGGAACAAGTTAGGGTTAGGGTTAGGGTTAGGGTTAGGGTTAGGGTTAGGGTTAGGGTTAGGGTTAGGTTACGGCTGGGTAAGCGATAGGGTTAGGGTTAGGGTTAGGGTTAGGGTTAGGGTTAGGGTTAGGGGTTAGGGTTAGGGTTAGGGTTAGGGCCTTAGGGTTAGCGTTAGGGTTAGGGTTATATCACTTTTCGGTTTTCCTGTATTCCTAATTGAGCGAGTGACACAAATGTGATTCAGTTTACAAAGTAGTGCTTTTCATTTACGTTCTTTCTTTGGAAACTTGTTCCTGTTAGGAACACGTTAGGGTTAGGGTTAGGGTTAGGGTTAGGGTTAGGTTTAGGTTAGGGCTGGGTAAGGGATAGGGTTAGCGTTAGGGTTAGGGTTAGGGTTAGGGTTAGGGTTAGGGGTTAGGGTTAGGGTTAGGGTTAGGGTTAGGTGTTAGGGTTAGGGTTAGGGTTAGGGACTTAGAGTTAGGGTTAGGGTTATGGTTATATCACTTTTCAGTTTTCCTGTTATAATAATTGAACAGTCGACACGTATGTGAATTAGTTTACAAAGTTGTGCTTTGCGTTTCTGTTCTTTCTTTGGAAACTTGTTTTTGTGCCGTACAGTACGAGATAACACTTTTCGGTTTTCCTGTATTCCTAATTGAGCGAGTGACACACATGTGATTCAGTTTACAAAGTAGTGCTTTTCATTTACGTTCTTTCGTTGGAAACTTGTTCCTGTTAGGAACAAGTTAGGGTTAGGGTTAGGGTTAGGGTTAGGGTTAGGGTTAGGGTTAGGTTAGGGCTGGGTAAGGGATAGGGTTAGCGTTAGGGTTAGGTTTAGGGTTAAGGTTAGGGTTAGGGTTAGGGTTAGGGTTCGGGGTTAGGGTTAGGGTTAGGGTTAGGGTTAGGGTTAGGGTTAGGGTTAGGGTTAGGGGTTAGGGTTAGGGTTAGGGCCTTAGGGTTAGGGTTAGGGTTAGGGTTAGGGTTAGGGTTAGGTTAGGGCTGGGTAAGGGATAGGGTTAGCGTTAGGGTTAGGGTTAGTGTTAGGGTTAGGGGTTAGGGTTAGGGTTAGGGTTAGTGTTAGGGGTTAGGGTTAGGGTTAGGGTTAGGCCCTTAGGGTTAGGGTTAGGGTTAGGGTTAGGGTTAGGGTTAGGTTAGGGCTGGGTAAGGGATAGGGTTAGCGTTAGGGTTAGGGTTAGGGTTAGGGTTAGGTTTAGGTTTAGGGGTTAGGGTTAGGGTTAGGGTTAGTGTTAGGGGTTAGGGTTAGGGTTAGGGTTAGGGCCTTAGGGTTAGGGTTAGGGTTAGGGTTATATCACTTTTCAGTTTTCCTGTTATAATAATTGAACAGGCGACACATATGTGAATTAGTTTACAAAGTTGTGCTTTGCGTTTCTGTTCTTTCGATGGAAACTAGTTTCTGTGCCGTACAGTGCGAGATAACACTTTTCGGTTTTTCCTGTATTCCTAATTGAGCAAGTGACACACATGTGATTCAGTTTACAAAGTAGTGCTTTTCATTTACGTTCTTTGGTTGGAAACTTGTTCCTGTTAGGAACAAGTTAGGGTTAGGGTTAGTGTTAGGGTTAGGGTTAGGGTTAGGGTTAGGGTTAGGGTTAGGTTAGGGCTGGGTAAGGGATAGGGTTAGCGTTAGGGTTAGGGTTAGGGGTTAGGGTTAGGGTTAGGGTTAGAGTTAGGAGTTAGTGTTAGGGTTAGGGTTAGGGTTAGGTGTTAGGGTTAGGGTTAGGGTTAGGGCCTTAGAGTTAGGGTTAGAGTTATGTTTATATCACTTTTCAGTTTTCCTCTTATAATAATTGAACAGGCGACACGTATGTCATTTAGTTTACAAAGTTGTGCTTTGCGTTTATGTTCTTTCTTTGGAAACTTGTTTCTGTGCCATACAGTGTGAGATAACACTTTCCGGTTTCCCTGCATTCCTAATTGAGTGAGCGACACACATGTGATTTAGTTTACAAAGTAGTGCTTTGGGTTTCTGTTCTTCTTGGAAACTTGTTTCTGTGCTGTACAGTGTGATATATCACTTTTCAGTTTTCCTGTTGTAATAATTGAACGGGCGACACGTATGTGATTTAGTTTACAATGTTGTGCTTTGCTGTTCTGTTCTTTCGATGGAAACTAGTTTCTGTGCCGTACAGTGCGAGATAACACTTTTCGGTTTTCCTGTATTCCTAATTGAGCGAGTGACACACATGTGATTCAGTTTACAAAGTAGTGCTTTTCATTTACGTTCTTTCGTTGGAAACTTGTTCCTGTTAGGAACACGTTAGGGTTAGGGTTAGGGTTAGGGTTAGGGTTAGGTTTAGGTTAGGGCTGGGTAAGGGATAGGGTTAGCGTTAGGGTTAGGGTTAGGGTTAGGGTTAGGGTTAGGGGTTAGGGTTAGGGTTAGGGTTAGGGTTAGGTGTTAGGGTTAGGGTTAGGGTTAGGGTTAGGGCCTTAGAGTTAGGGTTAGGGTTATGGTTATATCACTTTTCAGTTTTCCTGTTATAATAATTGAACAGGCGACACGTATGTGAATTAGTTTACAAAGTTGTGCTTTGCGTTTCTGTTCTTTCTTTGGAAACTTGTTTCTGTGCCGTACAGTACGAGATAACACTTTTCAGTTTTCCTGTATTCCTAATTGAGCGAGTGACACACATGTGATTCAGTTTACAAAGTAGTGCTTTTCATTTACGTTCTTTCGTTGGAAACTTGTTCCTGTTAGGAACAAGTTAGGGTTAGGGTTAGGGTTAGGGTTAGGGTTAGGGTTAGGGTTAGGTTAGGGCTGGGTAAGGGATAGGGTTAGCGTTAGGGTTTGGTTTAGGGTTAAGGTTAGGGATAGGGTTAGGGTTAGGGTTCGGGGTTAGGGTTAGGGTTAGGGTTAGGGTTAGGGTTAGGGTTAGGGGTTAGGGTTAGGGTTAGGGCCTTAGGGTTAGGGTTAGGGTTAGGGTTAGGGTTAGGTTAGGGCTGGGTAAGGGATAGGGTTAGCGTTAGGGTTAGGGTTAGTGTTAGGGTTAGGGGTTAGGGTTAGGGTTAGGGTTAGTGTTAGGGGTTAGGGTTAGGGTTAGGGTTAGGCCCTTAGCGTTAGGGTTAGGGTTAGGGTTAGGGTTAGGTTAGGGCTGGGTAAGGGATAGGGTTAGCGTTAGGGTTAGGGTTAGGGTTAGGGTTAGGTTTAGGTTTAGGGGTTAGGGTTAGGGTTAGGGTTAGTGTTAGGGGTTAGGGTTAGGGTTAGGGTTAGGGCCTTAGGGTTATGGTTAGGGTTTTTATATCACTTTTCAGTTTTCCTGTTATAATAATTGAACAGGCGACACATATGTGAATTAGTTTACAAAGTTGTGCTTTGCGTTTCTGTTCTTTCGATGTAAACTAGTTTCTGTGCCATACAGTGCAAGATAACACTTTTCGGTTTTTCCTGTATTCCTAATTGAGCAAGTGACACACATGTGATTCAGTTTACAAAGTAGTGCTTTTCATTTACGTTCTTTGGTTGGAAACTTGTTCCTGTTAGGAACAAGTTAGGGTTAGGGTTAGGGTTAGGGTTAGGGTTAGGGTTAGGTTAGGGCTGGGTAAGGGATAGGGTTAGCGTTAGGGTTAGGGTTAGGGGTTAGGGTTAGGGTTAGGGTTAGGGTTAGGAGTTAGGGTTAGGGTTAGGGTTAGGGTTAGGTGTTAAGGTTAGGGTTAGGGTTAGGGCCTTAGAGTTAGGGTTAGAGTTATGTTTATATCACTTTTCAGTTTTCCTCTTATAATAATTGAACAGGCGACACGTATGTCATTTAGTTTACAAAGTTGTGCTTTGCGTTTCTGTTCTTTCTTTGGAAACTTGTTTCTGTGCCATACAGTGTGAGATAACACTTTCCGGTTTCCCTGCATTCCTAATTGAGTGAGCGACACACATGTGATTTAGTTTACAAAGTAGTGCTTTGGGTTTCTGTTCTTCTTGGAAACTTGTTTCTGTGCTGTACAGTGTGATATATCACTTTTCAGTTTTCCTGTTGTAATAATTGAACGGGAGACACGTATGTGATTTAGTTTACAAAGTTGTGCTTTGCGTTTCTGTTCTTTCGATGGAAATATGTTCCTGTGCTGTACAGTGTGTTATATCACTTTTCAGTTTTCCTCTTATAATAAGTGAACAGGCGACATGTATGTCATTTAGTTTACAAAGTTGTGCTTTGCGTTTCTGTTCTTTCTTTGGAAAGTTGTTTCTGTGCCATACAGTGTGAGATAACACTTTCCGGTTTCCCTGTATTCCTAATTGAGCGAGCGACACACATGTGATTTAGTTTACAAAGTAGTTCTTTGGGTTTCTGTTCTTCTTGGAAACTTGTTTCTGTGCTGTACAGTGTGATATATCACTTTTCAGTTTTCC
Source organism: Meriones unguiculatus (assembly GCF_030254825.1). Lineage (NCBI taxonomy): Eukaryota > Metazoa > Chordata > Mammalia > Rodentia > Muridae > Meriones > Meriones unguiculatus. Next base: position 86,237,589 of record NC_083350.1, read on the forward strand.
TGTTGTAATAATTGAACGGGCGACACGTATGTGATTTAGTTTACAAAGTTGTGCTTTGCTTTTCTGTTCTTTCGATGGAAACTAGTTTCTGTGCCATATAGTGCGAGATAAGACTTTTCGGTTTTCCTGTATTCCTAATTGAGCGAGTGACACACATGTGATTCAGTTTACAAAGTAGTGCTTTTCATTTACGTTCTTTCGTTGGAAACTTGTTCCTGTTAGGAACAAGTTAGGGTTAGGGTTAGGGTTAGGTTAGGGCTGGGTAAGGGATAGGGTTAGCGTTAGGGTTAGGGTTAGGGTTAGGGTTAGGGTTAGGGTTAGGGTTAGGGGTTAGGGTTAGGGTTAGGGTTAGGGTTAGGGTTAGGTGCTAGGTTTAGGGTTAGGGTTAGGGCCTAAGGGTTAGGGTTAGGGTTATGGTTATATCACTTGTCAGTTTTCCTGTCATAATAATTGAACAGGCGACACGTATGTGAATTAGTTTACAAAGTTGTGCTTTGCGTTTTTGTTCTTTCGATGGAAACATGTTCCTGTGCTGTACAGTGTGTTATATCACTTTTCAGTTTTCCTCTTATAATAATTGAACAGGCGACACGTATGTCATTTATTTTACAAAGTTGTGCTTTCCGTTTCTGTTCTTTCTTTGGAAACTTGTTTCTGTGCCATACAGTGTGAGATAACACTTTCCGGTTTCCCTGTATTCCTAATTGAGCGAGCGACACACATGTGATTTAGTTTACAAAGTAGTGCTTTGGGTTTCTGTTCTTCTTGGAAACTTGTTTCTGTGCTGTACAGTGTGATATATCACTTTTCAGTTTTCCTGTTTTAAAAATTGAACGGGCGACACGTATGTGATTTAGTTTACAAAGTTGTGCTTTGCTTTTCTGTTCTTTCGATGGAAACTAGTTTCTGTGCCGTACAGTGTGAGATAACACTTTTCCGTTTTCCTGTATTCCTAATTGAGCGAATGAAACACATGTGATTCACTTTACAAAGTAGTGCTTTTCATTTACGTTCTTTCGTTGGAAACTTGTTCCTGTTAGGAACAAGTTAGGGTTAGGGTTAGGGTTAGGGTTAGGGTTAGGGTTAGGGTTAGGTTACGGCTGGGTAAGCGATAGGGTTAGGGTTAGGGTTAGGGTTAGGGTTAGGGGTTAGGGTTAGGGTTAGGGTTAGGGCCTTAGGGTTAGCGTTAGGGTTAGGGTTATATCACTTTTCAGTTTTCCTGTTATAATAATTGAACAGGCGACACATATGTGAATTAGTTTACAAAGTTGTGCTTTGCGTGTCTGTTCTTTCAATGGAAACTTGTTTCTGTGCCATACAGTGCGAGATAACACTTTTCAGTTTTCCTGTATTCCTAATAGAGCGAGCGACACACAGGTGATTCTGTTTAAAAGTAGTGCTTTGCTTTTCTGTTCTTTCGTTGGAAACTTGTTCTTGTGCTGTACAGTGAGATATATTACTGTTCAGTTTTCCTGTAATCCTAATGGAGCGAGCGACACACATGTGATTTAGTTTACAAATTAGTGATTTTCTTTTTTGTTCTTTCATTTGAAACTTGTTCCTGTGCTGTACAATGTGATATATCACTTTTCAGTTTTCCTGTTATACTAATTGAACAGGCGACACGTATGTGAATTAGTTTACAAAGTTGTGCTTTGCGTTTCTGTTCTTTCGATGGAAACAGGTTCCTGTGCTGTACAGTGTGTTATATCACTTTTCAGTTTTCCTCTTATAATAATTGAACAGGCGACACGTATGTCATTTAGTTTACAAAGTTGTGCTTTGCGTTTCTGTTCTTTCTTTGGAAACTTGTTTCTGTGCCAAACAGTGTGAGATAACACTTTCCGGTTTCCCTGCATTCCTAATTGAGTGAGCGACACACATGTGATTTAGTTTACAAAGTAGTGCTTTGGGTTTCTGTTCTTCTTGGAAACTTGTTTCTGTGCTGTACAGTGTGATATATCACTTTTCAGTTTTCCTGTTGTAATAATTGAACGGGCGACACATATGTGAATTAGTTTACAAAGTTGTGCTTTGCCTTTCTGTTCTTTCAATGGAAACTAGTTTCTGTGCCGTACAGTGCGAGATAACACTTTTCGGTTTTCCTGTATTCCTAATTGAGCGAGTGACACACATGTGATTCAGTTTACAAAGTAGTGCTTTTCATTTACGTTCTTTCGTTGGAAACTTGTTCCTGTTAGGAACACGTTAGGGTTAGGGTTAGGGTTAGGGTTAGGGTTAGGGTTAGGTTTAGGTTAGGGCTGGGTAAGGGATAGGGTTAGCGTTAGGGTTAGGGTTAGGGTTAGGGTTAGGGTTAGGGTTAGGGTTAGGGTTAGTGTTAGGGGTTACGGTTAGGGTTAGGGTTAGGCCCTTAGGGTTAGGGTTAGGGTTAGGGTTAGGGTTAGGGTTAGGTTAGGGCTGGGTAAGGGATAGGGTTAGCGTTAGGGTTAGGGTTAGGGTTAGGGTTAGGTTTAGGTTTAGGGGTTAGAGTTAGGATTAGGGTTAGTGTTAGGGGTTAGGGTTAGGGTTAGGGTTAGGGCCTTAGGGTTAGGGTTAGGGTTAAGGTTATATCACTTTTCAGTTTTCCTGTTATAATAATTGAACAGGCGACACATATGTGAATTAGTTTACAAAGTTGTGCTTTGCGTTTCTGTTCTTTCGATGGAAACTAGTTTCTGTGCCGTACAGTGCGAGATAAAACTTTCCGGTTTCCCTGTATTCCTAATTGAGCGAGCGACACACATGTGATTCAGTTTACAAAGTAGTGCTTTTCATTTACGTTCTTTGGTTGGAAACTTGTTCCTGTTAGGAACAAGTTAGGGTTAGGGTTAGGGTTAGGGTTAGGGTTAGGGTTCGGTTAGGGCTGGGTAAGGGATAGGGTTAGCGTTAGGGTTAGGGTTAGGGGTTAGGGTTAGGGTTAGGGTTAGGGTTAGGAGTTAGGGTTAGGGTTAGGGTTAGGGTTAGGTCTTAGGGTTAGGGTTAGGGTTAGGGCCTTAGAGTTAGGGTTAGAGTTATGTTTATATCACTTTTCAGTTTTCCTCTTATAATAACTGAACAGGCGACATGTATGTCATTTAGTTTACAAAGTTGTGCTTTGCGTTTCTGTTCTTTCTTTGGAAAGTTGTTTCTGTGCCATACAGTGTGAGATAACACTTTCCGGTTTCCCTGTATTCCTAATTGAGCGAGCGACACACATGTGATTTAGTTTACAAAGTAGTGCTTTGGGTTTCTGTTCTTCTTGGAAACTTGTTTCTGTGCTGTACAGTGTGATATATCACTTTTCAGTTTTCCTGTTGTAATAATTGAACGGGCGACACGTATGTGATTTAGTTTACAAAGTTGTGCTTTGCTTTTCTGTTCTTTCGATGGAAACTAGTTTCTGTGCCGTACAGTGCGAGATAACACTTTTCGGTTTTCCTGTATTCCTAATTGAGCTAGTGACACACGTGATTCACTTTACAAAGTAGTGCTTTTCATTTACGTTCTTTCGTTGGAAACTTGTTCCTGTTAGGAACAAGTTAGGGTTAGGGTTAGGGTTAGGGTTAGGGTTAGGGTTAGGGTTAGGTTAGGGATGGGTAAGGGATAGGGTTAGCGTTAGGGTTAGGGTTAGGGTTAGGGTTAGGGTTAGGGGTTAGGGTTAGGGTTAGGGTTAGGGTTAGGGTTAGTGCCTTAGAGTTAGGGTTAGGGTTATGGTTATATCACTTTTCAGTTTTCCTGTTATAATAATTGAACAGGCGACACGTATGTGAATTAGTTTAGAAAGTTGTGCTTTGCGTTTCTGTTCTTTCGATGGAAACATGTTCCTGTGCTTTACAGTGTGTTATATCACTTTTCAGTTTTCCTCTTATAATAATTGAACAGGCGACACGTATGTGATTTAGTTTACAAAGTTGTGCTTTGCGTTTCTGTTCTTTCTTTGGAAACTTGTTTCTGTGCCATACAGTGTGAGATAACACTTTCCGGTTTCCCTGTATTCCTAATTGTGAGAGTGACACACATGTGATTCACTTTACAAAGTAGTGCTTTTCATTTACGTCCTTTCGTTGGAAACTTGTTCCTGTTAGGAACAAGTTAGGGTTAGGGTTAGGGTTAGGGTTAGGGTTAGGGTTAGGGTTAGGTTAGGGTTGGGTAAGGGATAGGGTTAGTGTTAGGGTTAGAGTTAGGGTTAGGGTTAGGGTTAGGGTTAGGGTTAGTGTTAGGGTTAGGGTTAGGGCCTTAGTTTTAGGGTTAGGGTTAGGGTTATATCACATTTCAGTTTTACTGTTATAATAATTGAACAGGCGACACATATGTGAATTAGTTTACAAAGTTGTGCTTTGCGTTTCTGTTCTTTATATGGAAACTTGTTTCTGTGCCGTACAATGCGAGATAACACTTTTCAGTTTTCCTGTATTCCTAATTGAGGGAGCGACACACAGGAGATTCTGTTTAAAAGTAGTGCTTTGCTTTTCTGTTCTTTCGTTGGAAACTTGTTCTTGTGCTGTACAGTGAGTTTTATTACTTTTCAGTTTTCTTGTAATCCTAATGGAGCGAGCGACACACATGTGATTTAGTTTACAAAGTAGTTCTTTGGGTTTCTGTTCTTCTTGGAAACTTGTTTCTGTGCTGTACAGTGTGATATATCACTTTTCAGTTTTCCTGTTGTAATAATTGAACGGGCGACACGTATGTGATTTAGTTTACAAAGTTGTGCTTTGCTTTTCTGTTCTTTCGATGGAAACTAGTTTCTGTGCCATATAGTGCGAGATAAGACTTTTCGGTTTTCCTGTATTCCTAATTGTGCGAGTGACACACATGTGATTCAGTTTACAAAGTAGTGCTTTTCATTTACGTTCTTTCGTTGGAAACTTGTTCCTGTTAGGAACAAGTTAGGGTTAGGGTTAGGGTTAGGTTAGGGCTGGGTAAGGGATAGGGTTAGCGTTAGGGTTAGGGTTAGGGTTAGGGTTAGGGTTAGGGTTAGGATTAGGGTTAGGGGTTAGGGTTAGGGTTAGGGTTAGGGTTAGGGTTAGGGTTAGGTGCTAGGTTTAGGGTTAGGGTTAGGGCCTAAGGGTTAGGGTTAGGGTTATGGTTATATCACTTTTCAGTTTTCCTGTCATAATAATTGAACAGGCGACACGTATGTGAATTAGTTTACAAAGTTGTGCTTTGCGTTTTTGTTCTTTCGATGGAAACATGTTCCTGTGCTGTACAGTGTGTTATATCACTTTTCAGTTTTCCTCTTATAATAATTGAACAGGCGACACGTATGTCATTTATTTTACAAAGTTGTGCTTTCCGTTTCTGTTCTTTCTTTGGAAACTTGTTTCTGTGCCATACAGTGTGAGATAACACTTTTCGGTTTCCCTGTATTCCTAATTGAGCGAGCGACACACATGTGATTTAGTTTACAAAGTAGTGCTTTGGGTTTCTGTTCTTCTTGGAAACTTGTTTCTGTGCTGTACAGTGTGATATATCACTTTTCAGTTTTCCTGTTGTAATAATTGAACGGGCGACACGTATGTGATTTAGTTTACAAAGTTGTGCTTTGCTTTTCTGTTCTTTCGATGGAAACTAGTTTCTGTGTCATATAGTGCGAGATAAGACTTTTCGGTTTTCCTGTATTCCTAATTGTGCGAGTGACACACATGTGATTCAGTTTACAAAGTAGTGCTTTTCATTTACGTTCTTTCGTTGGAAACTTGTTCCTGTTAGGAACAAGTTAGGGTTAGGGTTAGGGTTAGGTTAGGGCTGGGTAAGGGATAGGGTTAGCGTTAGGGTTAGGGTTAGGGTTAGGGTTAGGGTTAGGGTTAGGATTAGGGTTAGGGGTTAGGGTTAGGGTTAGGGTTAGGGTTAGGGTTAGGGTTAGGTGCTAGGTTTAGGGTTAGGGTTAGGGCCTAAGGGTTAGGGTTAGGGTTATGGTTATATCACTTTTCAGTTTTCCTGTCATAATAATTGAACAGGCGACACGTATGTGAATTAGTTTACAAAGTTGTGCTTTGCGTTTTTGTTCTTTCGATGGAAACATGTTCCTGTGCTGTACAGTGTGTTATATCACTTTTCAGTTTTCCTCTTATAATAATTGAACAGGCGACACGTATGTCATTTATTTTACAAAGTTGTGCTTTCCGTTTCTGTTCTTTCTTTGGAAACTTGTTTCTGTGCCATACAGTGTGAGATAACACTTTCCGGTTTCCCTGTATTCCTAATTGAGCGAGCGACACACATGTGATTTAGTTTACAAAGTAGTGCTTTGGGTTTCTGTTCTTCTTGGAAACTTGTTTCTGTGCTGTACAGTGTGATATATCACTTTTCAGTTTTCCTGTTTTAAAAATTGAACGGGCGACACGTATGTGATTTAGTTTACAAAGTTGTGCTTTGCTTTTCTGTTCTTTCGATGGAAACTAGTTTCTGTGCCGTACAGTGTGAGATAACACTTTTCCGTTTTCCTGTATTCCTAATTGAGCGAATGAAACACATGTGATTCACTTTACAAAGTAGTGCTTTTCATTTACGTTCTTTCGTTGGAAACTTGTTCCTGTTAGGAACAAGTTAGGGTTAGGGTTAGGGTTAGGGTTAGGGTTAGGGTTAGGGTTAGGTTACGGCTGGGTAAGCGATAGGGTTAGGGTTAGGGTTAGGGTTAGGGTTAGGGGTTAGGGTTAGGGTTAGGGTTAGGGCCTTAGGGTTAGCGTTAGGGTTAGGGTTATATCACTTTTCAGTTTTCCTGTTATAATAATTGAACAGGCGACACATATGTGAATTAGTTTACAAAGTTGTGCTTTGCGTGTCTGTTCTTTCAATGGAAACTTGTTTCTGTGCCATACAGTGCGAGATAACACTTTTCAGTTTTCCTGTATTCCTAATAGAGCGAGCGACACACAGGTGATTCTGTTTAAAAGTAGTGCTTTGCTTTTCTGTTCTTTCGTTGGAAACTTGTTCTTGTGCTGTACAGTGAGATATATTACTGTTCAGTTTTCCTGTAATCCTAATGGAGCGAGCGACACACATGTGATTTAGTTTACAAATTAGTGATTTTCTTTTTTGTTCTTTCATTTGAAACTTGTTCCTGTGCTGTACAATGTGATATATCACTTTTCAGTTTTCCTGTTATACTAATTGAACAGGCGACACGTATGTGAATTAGTTTACAAAGTTGTGCTTTGCGTTTCTGTTCTTTCGATGGAAACAGGTTCCTGTGCTGTACAGTGTGTTATATCACTTTTCAGTTTTCCTCTTATAATAATTGAACAGGCGACACGTATGTCATTTAGTTTACAAAGTTGTGCTTTGCGTTTCTGTTCTTTCTTTGGAAACTTGTTTCTGTGCCAAACAGTGTGAGATAACACTTTCCGGTTTCCCTGCATTCCTAATTGAGTGAGCGACACACATGTGATTTAGTTTACAAAGTAGTGCTTTGGGTTTCTGTTCTTCTTGGAAACTTGTTTCTGTGCTGTACAGTGTGATATATCACTTTTCAGTTTTCCTGTTGTAATAATTGAACGGGCGACACATATGTGAATTAGTTTACAAAGTTGTGCTTTGCCTTTCTGTTCTTTCAATGGAAACTAGTTTCTGTGCCGTACAGTGCGAGATAACACTTTTCAGTTTTCCTGTATTCCTAATTGAGCGAGTGACACACATGTGATTCAGTTTACAAAGTAGTGCTTTTCATTTACGTTCTTTCGTTGGAAACTTGTTCCTGTTAGGAACACGTTAGGGTTAGGGTTAGGGTTAGGGTTAGGGTTAGGGTTAGGGTTAGGGTTAGGTTTAGGTTAGGGCTGGGTAAGGGATAGGGTTAGCGTTAGGGTTAGGGTTAGGGTTAGGGTTAGGGTTAGGGTTAGGGTTAGTGTTAGGGGTTAGGGTTAGGGTTAGGGTTAGGCCCTTAGGGTTAGGGTTAGGGTTAGGGTTAGGGTTAGGGTTAGGTTAGGGCTGGGTAAGGGATAGGGTTAGCGTTAGGGTTAGGGTTAGGGTTAGGGTTAGGTTTAGGTTTAGGGGTTAGAGTTAGGATTAGGGTTAGTGTTAGGGGTTAGGGTTAGGGTTAGGGTTAGGGCCTTAGGGTTAGGGTTAGGGTTAAGGTTATATCACTTTTCAGTTTTCCTGTTATAATAATTGAACAGGCGACACATATGTGAATTAGTTTACAAAGTTGTGCTTTGCGTTTCTGTTCTTTCGATGGAAACTAGTTTCTGTGCCGTACAGTGCGAGATAACACTTTCCGGTTTCCCTGTATTCCTAATTGAGCGAGCGACACACATGTGATTCAGTTTACAAAGTAGTGCTTTTCATTTACGTTCTTTGGTTGGAAACTTGTTCCTGTTAGGAACAAGTTAGGGTTAGGGTTAGGGTTAGGGTTAGGGTTAGGGTTCGGTTAGGGCTGGGTAAGGGATAGGGTTAGCGTTAGGGTTAGGGTTAGGGGTTAGGGTTAGGGTTAGGGTTAGGGTTAGGAGTTAGGGTTAGGGTTAGGGTTAGGGTTAGGTCTTAGGGTTAGGGTTAGGGTTAGGGCCTTAGAGTTAGGGTTAGAGTTATGTTTATATCACTTTTCAGTTTTCCTCTTATAATAACTGAACAGGCGACATGTATGTCATTTAGTTTACAAAGTTGTGCTTTGCGTTTCTGTTCTTTCTTTGGAAAGTTGTTTCTGTGCCATACAGTGTGAGATAACACTTTCCGGTTTCCCTGTATTCCTAATTGAGCGAGCGACACACATGTGATTTAGTTTACAAAGTAGTGCTTTGGGTTTCTGTTCTTCTTGGAAACTTGTTTCTGTGCTGTACAGTGTGATATATCACTTTTCAGTTTTCCTGTTGTAATAATTGAACGGGCGACACGTATGTGATTTAGTTTACAAAGTTGTGCTTTGCTTTTCTGTTCTTTCGATGGAAACTAGTTTCTGTGCCGTACAGTGCGAGATAACACTTTTCGGTTTTCCTGTATTCCTAATTGAGCTAGTGACACACGTGATTCACTTTACAAAGTAGTGCTTTTCATTTACGTTCTTTCGTTGGAAACTTGTTCCTGTTAGGAACAAGTTAGGGTTAGGGTTAGGGTTAGGGTTAGGGTTAGGGTTAGGTTAGGGATGGGTAAGGGATAGGGTTAGCGTTAGGGTTAGGGTTAGGGTTAGGGTTAGGGTTAGGGGTTAGGGTTAGGGTTAGGGTTAGGGTTAGGGTTAGTGCCTTAGAGTTAGGGTTAGGGTTATGGTTATATCACTTTTCAGTTTTCCTGTTATAATAATTGAACAGGCGACACGTATGTGAATTAGTTTAGAAAGTTGTGCTTTGCGTTTCTGTTCTTTCGATGGAAACATGTTCCTGTGCTTTACAGTGTGTTATATCACTTTTCAGTTTTCCTCTTATAATAATTGAACAGGCGACACGTATGTGATTTAGTTTACAAAGTTGTGCTTTGCGTTTCTGTTCTTTCTTTGGAAACTTGTTTCTGTGCCATACAGTGTGAGATAACACTTTCCGGTTTCCCTGTATTCCTAATTGTGAGAGTGACACACATGTGATTCACTTTACAAAGTAGTGCTTTTCATTTACGTCCTTTCGTTGGAAACTTGTTCCTGTTAGGAACAAGTTAGGGTTAGGGTTAGGGTTAGGGTTAGGGTTAGGGTTAGGGTTAGGTTAGGGTTGGGTAAGGGATAGGGTTAGTGTTAGGGTTAGAGTTAGGGTTAGGGTTAGGGTTAGGGTTAGGGTTAGTGTTAGGGTTAGGGTTAGGGCCTTAGTTTTAGGGTTAGGGTTAGGGTTATATCACATTTCAGTTTTACTGTTATAATAATTGAACAGGCGACACATATGTGAATTAGTTTACAAAGTTGTGCTTTGCGTTTCTGTTCTTTATATGGAAACTTGTTTCTGTGCCATACAGTGCGAGATAACACTTTTCAGTTTTCCTGTATTCCTAATTGAGGGAGCGACACACAGGAGATTCTGTTTAAAAGTAGTGCTTTGCTTTTCTGTTCTTTCGTTGGAAACTTGTTCTTGTGCTGTACAGTGAGTTTTATTACTTTTCAGTTTTCTTGTAATCCTAATGGAGCGAGCGACACACATGTGATTTAGTTTACAAAGTAGTTCTTTGGGTTTCTGTTCTTCTTGGAAACTTGTTTCTGTGCTGTACAGTGTGATATATCACTTTTCAGTTTTCCTGTTGTAATAATTGAACGGGCGACACGTATGTGATTTAGTTTACAAAGTTGTGCTTTGCTTTTCTGTTCTTTCGATGGAAACTAGTTTCTGTGCCATATAGTGCGAGATAAGACTTTTCGGTTTTCCTGTATTCCTAATTGTGCGAGTGACACACATGTGATTCAGTTTACAAAGTAGTGCTTTTCATTTACGTTCTTTCGTTGGAAACTTGTTCCTGTTAGGAACAAGTTAGGGTTAGGGTTAGGGTTAGGTTAGGGCTGGGTAAGGGATAGGGTTAGCGTTAGGGTTAGGGTTAGGGTTAGGGTTAGGGTTAGGGTTAGGATTAGGGTTAGGGGTTAGGGTTAGGGTTAGGGTTAGGGTTAGGGTTAGGGTTAGGTGCTAGGTTTAGGGTTAGGGTTAGGGCCTAAGGGTTAGGGTTAGGGTTATGGTTATATCACTTTTCAGTTTTCCTGTCATAATAATTGAACAGGCGACACGTATGTGAATTAGTTTACAAAGTTGTGCTTTGCGTTTTTGTTCTTTCGATGGAAACATGTTCCTGTGCTGTACAGTGTGTTATATCACTTTTCAGTTTTCCTCTTATAATAATTGAACAGGCGACACGTATGTCATTTATTTTACAAAGTTGTGCTTTCCGTTTCTGTTCTTTCTTTGGAAACTTGTTTCTGTGCCATACAGTGTGAGATAACACTTTTCGGTTTCCCTGTATTCCTAATTGAGCGAGCGACACACATGTGATTTAGTTTACAAAGTAGTGCTTTGGGTTTCTGTTCTTCTTGGAAACTTGTTTCTGTGCTGTACAGTGTGATATATCACTTTTCAGTTTTCCTGTTGTAATAATTGAACGGGCGACACGTATGTGATTTAGTTTACAAAGTTGTGCTTTGCTTTTCTGTTCTTTCGATGGAAACTAGTTTCTGTGTCATATAGTGCGAGATAAGACTTTTCGGTTTTCCTGTATTCCTAATTGTGCGAGTGACACACATGTGATTCAGTTTACAAAGTAGTGCTTTTCATTTACGTTCTTTCGTTGGAAACTTGTTCCTGTTAGGAACAAGTTAGGGTTAGGGTTAGGGTTAGGTTAGGGCTGGGTAAGGGATAGGGTTAGCGTTAGGGTTAGGGTTAGGGTTAGGGTTAGGGTTAGGGTTAGGATTAGGGTTAGGGGTTAGGGTTAGGGTTAGGGTTAGGGTTAGGGTTAGGGTTAGGTGCTAGGTTTAGGGTTAGGGTTAGGGCCTAAGGGTTAGGGTTAGGGTTATGGTTATATCACTTTTCAGTTTTCCTGTCATAATAATTGAACAGGCGACACGTATGTGAATTAGTTTACAAAGTTGTGCTTTGCGTTTTTGTTCTTTCGATGGAAACATGTTCCTGTGCTGTACAGTGTGTTATATCACTTTTCAGTTTTCCTCTTATAATAATTGAACAGGCGACACGTATGTCATTTATTTTACAAAGTTGTGCTTTCCGTTTCTGTTCTTTCTTTGGAAACTTGTTTCTGTGCCATACAGTGTGAGATAACACTTTTCGGTTTCCCTGTATTCCTAATTGAGCGAGCGACACACATGTGATTTAGTTTACAAAGTAGTGCTTTGGGTTTCTGTTCTTCTTGGAAACTTGTTTCTGTGCTGTACAGTGTGATATATCACTTTTCAGTTTTCCTGTTTTAAAAATTGAACGGGCGACACGTATGTGATTTAGTTTACAAAGTTGTGCTTTGCTTTTCTGTTCTTTCGATGGAAACTAGTTTCTGTGCCGTACAGTGTGAGATAACACTTTTCCGTTTTCCTGTATTCCTAATTGAGCGAATGAAACACATGTGATTCACTTTACAAAGTAGTGCTTTTCATTTACGTTCTTTCGTTGGAAACTTGTTCCTGTTAGGAACAAGTTAGGGTTAGGGTTAGGGTTAGGGTTAGGGTTAGGGTTAGGGTTAGGTTACGGCTGGGTAAGCGATAGGGTTAGGGTTAGGGTTAGGGTTAGGTTTAGGGTTAGGGTTAGGGGTTTGGGTTAGGGTTAGGGTTAGGGCCTTAGGGTTAGCGTTAGGGTTAGGGTTATATCACTTTTCAGTTTTCCTGTTATAATAATTGAACAGGCGACACATATGTGAATTAGTTTACAAAGTTGTGCTTTGCGTGTCTGTTCTTTCAATGGAAACTTGTTTCTGTGCCATACAGTGCGAGATAACACTTTTCAGTTTTCCTGTATTCCTAATAGAGCGAGCGACACACAGGTGATTCTGTTTAAAAGTAGTGCTTTGCTTTTCTGTTCTTTCGTTGGAAACTTGTTCTTGTGCTGTACAGTGAGATATATTACTGTTCAGTTTTCCTGTAATCCTAATGGAGCGAGCGACACACATGTGATTTAGTTTACAAATTAGTGATTTTCTTTTTTGTTCTTTCATTTGAAACTTGTTCCTGTGCTGTACAATGTGATATATCACTTTTCAGTTTTCCTGTTATACTAATTGAACAGGCGACACGTATGTGAATTAGTTTACAAAGTTGTGCTTTGCGTTTCTGTTCTTTCGATGGAAACAGGTTCCTGTGCTGTACAGTGTGTTATATCACTTTTCAGTTTTCCTCTTATAATAATTGAACAGGCGACACGTATGTCATTTAGTTTACAAAGTTGTGCTTTGCGTTTCTGTTCTTTCTTTGGAAACTTGTTTCTGTGCCATACAGTGTGAGATAACACTTTCCGGTTTCCCTGTATTCCTAATTGTGAGAGTGACACACATGTGATTCACTTTACAAAGTAGTGCTTTTCATTTACGTCCTTTCGTTGGAAACTTGTTCCTGTTAGGAACAAGTTAGGGTTAGGGTTAGGGTTAGGGTTAGGGTTAGGGTTAGGGTTAGGGTTAGGGTTAGGTTAGGGTTGGGTAAGGGATAGGGTTAGTGTTAGGGTTAGAGTTAGGGTTAGGGTTAGCGTTAGGGTTAGGGTTAGTGTTAGGGTTAGGGTTAGGGCCTTAGGGTTAGGGTTAGGGTTAGGGTTATATCACACTTCAGTTTTACTGTTATAATAATTGAACAGGCGACACATATGTGAATTAGTTTACAAAGTTGTGCTTTGCGTTTCTGTTCTTTATATGGAAACTTGTTTCTGTGCCGTACAGTGCGAGATAACACTTTTCAGTTTTCCTGTATTCCTAATTGAGCGAGCGACACACAGGAGATTCTGTTTAAAAGTAGTGCTTTGCTTTTCTGTTCTTTCGTTGGAAACTTGTTCTTGTGCTGTACAGTGAGTTTTATTACTTTTCAGTTTTCTTGTAATCCTAATGGAGCGAGCGACACACATGTGATTTAGTTTACAAATTAGTGATTTTCTTTTTTGTTCTTTCATTTGAAACTTGTTCCTGTGCTGTACAATGTGATATATCACTTTTCAGTTTTCCTGTTATAATAATTGAACAGGCGACACGTATGTGAATTAGTTTACAAAGTTGTGCTTTGCGTTTCTGTTCTTTCGATGGAAACATGTTCCTGTGCTGTACCGTGTGTTATATCACTTTTGAATTTTCCTCTTATAATAATTGAACAGGCGACACGTATGTCATTTAGTTTACAAAGTAGTGCTTTGCGTTTCTGTTCTTTCTTTGGAAACTTGTTTCTGTGCCATACAGTGTGAGATAACACGTTCCGGTTTCCCTGTATTCCTAATTGAGCGAGCGACACACATGTGATTTAGTTTACAAAGTAGTGCTTTGGGTTTCTGTTCTTCTTGGAAACTTGTTTCTGTGCTGTACAGTGTGATATATCACTTTTCAGTTTTCATGTTGTAATAATTGAACGGGCGACACGTATGTGATTTAGTTTACAAAGTTGTGCTTTGCTTTTCTGCTCTTTCGATGGAAACTAGTTTCTGTGCCGTACAGTGCGAGATAACACTTTTCGGTTTTCCTGTATTCCTAATTGAGCGAGTGACACACATGTGATTCAGTTTACAAAGTAGTGCTTTTCATTTACGTTCTTTCGTTGGAAACTTGTTCCTGTTAGGAACAAGTTAGGGTTAGGGTTAGGGTTAGGGTTAGGGTTAAGGTTAGGGTTAGGGTTAGGTTAGGGCTTGGTCAGGGAAAGGGTTAGCGTGAGGGTTAGGGTTAGGGTTAGAGTTAGGTAAGGGATGGGATTAGGGTTAGGGTTAGGGTTAGGGTTAGGGGTTAGGGTTAGCCTTAGGGTTAGGGTTAGGGTTAGGGTTTTATCACTTTTCAGTTTTCCTGTTATAATAATTGAACAGGCGACACATATGTGAATTAGTTTACAAAGTTGTGCTTTGTGTTTCTGTTCTTTCAATGGAAAGTTGTTTCTGTGCCGTACAGTGCGAGATAACACTTTTCAGTTTTCCTGTATTCCTAATTGAGCGAGCGACACACAGGTGATTCTGTTTAAAAGTAGTGCTTTGCTTTTCTGTTCTTTCGTTGGAAACTTGTTTTTGTGCTGTACAGTGAGATATATTACTGTTCAGTTTTCCTATATTCCTAATGGAGCGAGCGACACACATGTGATTTAGTTTACAAATTAGTGATTTTCTTTTTTGTTCTTTCATTTGAAACTTGTTCCTGTGCTGTACAATGTGATATATCACTTTTCAGTTTTCCTGTTATAATAATTGAACAGGCGACACGTATGTCATTTAGTTTACAAAGTTGTGCTTTGCGTTTCTGTTCTTTCTTTGGAAACTTGTTTCTGTGCCATACAGTGTGAGATAACACTTTTCAGTTTCCCTGTATTCCTAATTGAGCGAGCGACACACATGTGATTTAGTTTACAAAGTAGTGCTTTGGGTTTCTGTTCTTCTTGGAAACTTGTTTCTGTGCTGTACAGTGTGATATATCACTTTTCAGTTTTCCTGTTTTAATAATTGAACAGGCGACACATATGTGATTTAGTTTACAAAGTTGTGCTTTGCTTTTCTATTCTTTCGATGGAAACTAGTTTTTGTGCCGTACAGTGCGAGATAACACTTTTCGGTTTTCCTGTATTCCTAATTGAGCGAGTGACACACATGTGATTCAGTTTACAAAGTAGTGCTTTTCATTTACGTTCTTTCGTTGGAAACTTGTTCCTGTTAGGAACAAGTTAGGGTTAGGGTTAGGGTTAGGTTAGGGCTGGGTAAGGGATAGGGTTAGCGTTAGGGTTAGGGTTAGGGTTAGGGTTAGGGTTAGGGTTAGGTTAGGGCTGGGTAAGGGATAGGGTTAGCGTTAGGGTTAGGGTTAGGGTTAGGGTTAGGGTTAGGGTTAGGGGTTAGGGTTAGGGTTAGGGTTAGGGCCTTAGGGTTAGGGTTAGTGTTATGGTTATATCACTTTTCAGTTTTCCTGTTATGATAATTGAACAGGCGACACGTATGTCATTTAGTTTACAAAGTTGTGCTTTGCGTTTCTGTTCTTTCTTTGGAAACTTGTTTCTGTGCCATACAGTGTGAGATAACACTTTTCGGTTTCCCTGTATTCCTAATTGAGCAAGCGACACACATATGATTTAGTTTACAAAGTAGTGCTTTGGGTTTCTGTTCTTCTAAGAAACTTGTTTCTGTGCTGTACAGTGTGATATATCACTTTTCAGTTTTCCTGTATTCCTAATTGAGTGAGCGACACACAGGTGATTCTGTTTAAAAGTAGTGCTTTGCTTTTCTGTTCTTTCGTTTGAACCTTGTTCTTGTGCTGTACAGTGAGATATATTACAGTTCAGTTTTTCCTGTATTCCTAATGGAGCGAGCGACACACATGTGATTTAGTTTACAAATTAGTGATTTTCTTTTTTGTTCTTTCATTTGAAACTTGTTCCTGTGCTGTACAATGTGATATATCACATTTCAGTTTTCCTGTTATAATAATAGAACAGGCGACACGTATGTGAATTAGTTTACAAAGTTGTGCTTTGCGTATCTGTTCTATCGATGGAAACATGTTCCTGTGCTGTACAGTGTGCTATATCACTTTTCAGTTTTCTTCTTACAATAATTGAACAGGCGACACGTATGTCATTTAGTTTACAAAGTTGTGCTTTGCGTTTCTGTTCTTTCTTTGGAAACTTGTTTCTGTGCCATAGAGTGTGAGATAACACTTTCCGGTTTCCCTGTATTCCTAATTGAGCGAGTGACACACAAGTGATTCAGTTTACAAAGTAGTGCTTTTCATTTACGTTCTTTCGTTGGAAACTTGTTCCTGTTAGGAACAAGTTAGGGTTAGGGTTAGGGTTAGGGTTAGGGTTAGGTTAGGGCTGTGTAAGGGATAGGGTTAGCGTTAGGGTTAGGGTTAGGGTTAGGGTTAGGGTTAGGGTTAGGGGTTAGTGTTAGGGTTAGGGTTAGGGTTAGGGGTTATGGTTAGGGTTAGGGTTAGGGCCTTAGGGTTAGGGTTAGGGTTAGGGTTTTATCACTTTTCAGTTTTCCTGTTATAATAATTGAACATGCGACACATATGTGAATTAGTTTACAAAGTTGTCCTTTGCGTTTCTGTTCTTTCAATGGAAAGTTGTTTCTGTGCCGTACAGTGCGAGATAACACTTTTCAGTTTTCCTGTATTCCTAATTGAGCGAGCGACACACAGGTGATTCTTTTTAAAAGTAGTGCTTTGCTTTTCTGTTCTTTCGTTGGAAACTTGTTCTTGTGCTGTACAGTGAGATATATTACTGTTCAGTTTTCCTGTATTCCTAATGGAGTGAGCGACACACATGTGATTTAGTTTACAAATTAGTGATTTTCTTTTTTGTTCTTTCATTTGAAACTTGTTCCTGTGCTATACAATGTGATATATCACTTTTCAGTTTTCCTGTTATAATAATTGAACAGGCGACACGTATGTCATTTAGTTTACAAAGTTGTGCTTTGCGTTTCTGTTCTTTCTTTGGAAACTTGTTTCTGTGCCATACAGTGTGAGATAACACTTTCCGGTTTCCCTGTATTCCTAATTGAGCGAGCAACACACATGTGATTTAGTTTACAAAGTAGTGCTTTGGGTTTCTGTTCTTCTTGGAAACTTGTTTCTGTGCTGTACAGTGTGATATATCACTTTTCAGTTTTCCTGTTTTAATAATTGAACGGGCGACACGTATGTGATTTAGTTTACAAAGTTGTGCTTTGCTTTTCTGTTCTTTCGATGGAAACTAGTTTCTGTGCCGTACAGTGCGAGATAACACTTTTCGGTTTTCCTGTATTCCTAATTGAGCGAGTGACACACATGTGATTCAGTTTACAAAGTAGTGCTTTTCATTTACGTTCTTTCGTTGGAAACTTGTTCCTGTTAGGAAACAAGTTCCTGTTAGAAACTTGTTCCCGTTAGGAACAAGTTAGGGTTAGGGTTAGGGTTAGGGTTAGGGTTAGGGTTAGGGTTAGGGTTAGGGTTAGGTTAGGGCTGGGTAAGGGATAGGGTTAGCGTTAGAGTTAGGGTTAGGGTTAGGGTTAGGGTTAGGGGTTAGGGTTAGGGTTAGGGTTAGGGCCGTAGCTTTAGGGTTAGGGTTAGGGTTATATCACTTTTCAGTTTTCCTGTTATAATAATTGAACAGGCGACACGTATGTGAATTAGTTTACAAAGAGGTGCTTTGCGTTTCTGTTCTTTCGACGGAAACATGTTCCTGTGCTGTACAGTGAGATATATTACTGTTCAGTTTTCCTGTATTCCTAATGGAGCGAGCGACACACATGTGATTTAGTTTACAAATTAGTGATTTTCTTTTTTGTTCTTTCATTTGAAACTTTGTTCCTGTGCTGTACAATGTGATATATCACTTTTCAGTTTTCCTGTTATAATAATTGAACAGGCGACACGTATGTGAATTAGTTTACAAAGTTGTGCTTTGCGTTTTTGTTCTTTCGACGGAAACATGTTCCTGTGCTGTACAGTGTGTTATATCACTTTTCAGTTTTCCTCTTACAATAATTGAACAGGCGACACGTATGTCATTTAGTTTACAAAGTTGTGCTTTGCGTTTCTGTTCTTTCTTTGGAAACTTGTTTCTGTGCCATACAGTGTGAGATAACACTTTCCGGTTTCCCTGTATTCCTAATTGAGCGAGCGACACACATGTGATTTAGTTTACAAAGTAGTGCTTTGGGTTTCTGTTCTTCTTGGATTCTTGTTTCTGTGCTGTACAGTGTGATATATCACTTTTCAGTTTTCCTGTTGTAATAATTGTACGGGCGACACGTATGTGATTTAGTTTACAAAGTTGTGCTTTGCTTTTCTGTTCTTTCGATGGAAACTAGTTTCTGTGCCGTACAGTGCGAGATAACACTTTTCGGTTTTCCTGTATTCCTAATTGAGCGAGTGACACACAAGTGATTCAGTTTACAGAGTAGTGCTTTTCATTTACGTTCTTTCGTTGGAAACTTGTTCCTAACAGAAACAAGTTAGGGTTAGGGTTAGGGTTAGGGTTAGGGTTAGGGTTAGGGTTAGGTTAGGGCTGGGTAAGGGATAGGGTTAGCGTTAGGGTTAGGGTTAGGGTTAGGGTTAGGGTTAGGGTTAGGGGTTAGCGTTAGGGTTAGGGTTAGGGTTAGGGTTAGGTGTTAGGGTTAGGGTTAGGGTTAGGGTTAGGGTTAAGGGTTAGGGTTAGGGTTAGGGTTAGGGGTTAGGGTTAGGGTTAGGGTTAGGGTTAGGGTTAGGGTTAGGTTAGGGCTGGGTAAGGGATAGGGTTAGCGTTAGGGTTAGGGTTAGGGTTAGGGTTAGGGTTAGGGTTAGGTCAGGGCTGGGTAAGGGATAGGGTTAGCGTTAGGGTTAGGGTTAGGGTTAGGGTTAGGGTTAGGGGTTAGGGTTAGGGTTAGGATTAGGGTTAGGGTTAGGTGCTAGGTTTAGGGTTAGGGTTAGGGCCTTAGGGTTAGGGTTAGGGTTATGGTTATATCACTTTTCAGTTTTCCTGTCATAGTAATTGAACAGGCGACACGTATGTGAATTAGTTTACAAAGTTGTGCTTTGCGTTTCTGTTCTTTCGATGGAAACATGTTCCTGTGCTGTACAGTGTGTTATATCACTTTTCAGTTTTCCTCTTATAATAATTGAACAGGCGACACGTATGTCATTTAGTTTACAAAGTTGTGCTTTCCGTTTCTGTTCATTCTTTGGAAACTTGTTTCTGTGCCATACAGTGTGAGATAACACTTTTCGGTTTCCCTGTATTCCTAATTGAGCGAGCGACACACATGTGATTTAGTTTACAAAGTAGTGCTTTGGGTTTCTGTTCTTCTTGGAAACTTGTTTCTGTGCTGTACAGTGTGATATATCACTTTTCAGTTTTCCTGTTTTAATAATTGAACGGGCGACACGTATGTGATTTAGTTTACAAAGTTGTGCTTTGCTTTTCTGTTCTTTCGATGGAAACTAGTTTCTGTGCCGTACAGTGTGAGATAACACTTTTCGGTTTTCCTGTATTCCTAATTGAGCGAATGAAACACATGTGATTCACTTTACAAAGTAGTGCTTTTCATTTACGTTCTTTCGTTGGAAACTTGTTTCTGTTAGGAACAAGTTAGGGTTTGGGTTAGGGTTAGGGTTAGGGTTAGGGTTAGGGCTAGGTTACGGCTGGGTAAGTGATAGGGTTAGGGTTAGGGTTAGGGTTAGGGTTAGGGTTAGGGGTTAGGGTTAGGGTTAGGGTTAGGGCCTTAGGGTTAGGGTTAGGGTTAGGGTTATATCACTTTTCAGTTTTCCTGTTATAATAATTGAACAGGCGACACATATGTGAATTAGTTTACAAAGTTGTGCTTTGCGTGTCTGTTCTTTCAATGGAAACTTGTTTCTGTGCCATACAGTGCGAGATAACACTTTTCAGTTTTCCTGTATTCCTAATTGAGCGAGCGACACACAGGTGATTCTGTTTAAAAGTAGTGCTTTGCTTTTCTGTTCTTTCGTTGGAAACTTGTTCTTGTGCTGTACAATGAGATATATTACTGTTCAGTTTTCCTGTAATCCTAATGGAGCGAGCAACACACATGTGATTTAGTTTACAAATTAGTGATTTTCTTTTTTGTTCTTTCATTTGAAACTTGTTCCTGTGCTGTACAATGTGATATATCACTTTTCAGTTTTCCTGTTATACTAATTGAACAGGCGACACGTATGTGAATTAGTTTACAAAGTTGTGCTTTGCGTTTCTGTTCTTTCGATGGAAACATGTTCCTGTGCTGTACAGTGTGTTATATCACTTTTCAGTTTTCCTCTTATAATAATTGAACAGGCGACACGTATGTCATTTAGTTTACAAAGTTGTGCTTTGCGTTTCTGTTCTTTCTTTGGAAACTTGTTTCTGTGCCATACAGTGTGAGATAACACTTTCCGGTTCCCTGCATTCTTAATTGAGTGAGCGACACACATGTGATTTAGTTTACAAAGTAGTGCTTTGGGTTTCTGTTCTTCTTGGAAACTTGTTTCTGTGCTGTACAGTGTGATATATCACTTTTCAGTTTTCCTGTTGTAATAATTGAACGGGCGACACGTATGTGATTTAGTTTACAAAGTTGTGCTTTGCTTTTCTGTTCTTTCGATGGAAACTAGTTTCTGTGCCGTACAGTGCGAGATAACACTTTTCGGTTTTCCCGTATTCCTAATTGAGCGAGAGACACACATGTGATTCAGTTTACAAAGTAGTGCTTTTCATTTACGTTCTTTCGTTGGAAACTTGTTCCTGTTAGGAACAAGTTAGGGTTAGGGTTAGGGTTAGGGTTAGGGTTAGGGTTAGGGTTAGGGTTAGGTTAGGGCTGGGTAAGGGATAGGGTTAGCGTTAGGGTTAGGGTTAGGGTTAGGGTTAGGGTTAGGGTTAGGGGTTAGGGTTAGGGTTAGGGTTAGGTGTTAGGGTTAGGGTTTGGGTTAGGGCCTTAGAGTTAGGGTTAGGGTTATGGTTATATCACTTTTCAGTTTTCCTGTTATAATAATTGAACAGGCGACACATATGTGAATTAGTTTACAAAGTTGTGCTTTGCGTTTCTGTTCTTTCTTTGGAAACTTGTTTCTGTGCCGTACAGTAAGAGATAACACTTTTCGGTTATCCTGTATTCCTAATTGAGCGAGTGACACACATGTGATTCAGTTTACAAAGTAGTGCTTTTCATTTACGTTCTTTCGTTGGAAACTTGTTCCTGTTAGGAACAAGTTAGGGTTAGGGTTAGGGTTAGGGTTAGGGTTAGGGTTAGGTTAGGGCTGGGTAAGGGATAGGGTTAGCGTTAGGGTTAGGTTTAGGGTTAAGGTTAGGGTTAGGGTTAGGGTTAGGGTTCGGGGTTAGGGTTAGGGTTAGGGTTAGGGTTAGGGGTTAGGGTTAGGGTTAGGGCCTTAGGGTTAGGGTTAGGGTTAGGTTAGGGCTGGGTAAGGGATAGGGTTAGCGTTAGGGTTAGGGTTAGTGTTAGGGTTAGGGGTTAGGGTTAGGGTTAGGGTTAGTGTTAGGGGTTAGGGTTAGGGTTAGGGTTAGGCCATTAGGGTTAGGGTTAGGGTTAGGGTTAGGGTTAGGTTTAGGTTTAGGGGTTAGGGTTAGGGTTAGGGTTAGTGTTAGGGTTTAGGGTTAGGGTTAGGGTTAGGGCCTTAGGGTTAGGTTAGGGTTAGGGTTATATCACTTTTCAGTTTTCCTGTTATAATAGTTGAACAGGCGACACATATGTGAATTAGTTTACAAAGTTGTGCTTTGCGTTTCTGTTCTTTCGATGGAAACTAGTTTCTGTGCCGTACAGTGCGAGATAACACTTTTCGGTTTTTCTGTATTCCTTATTGAGCGAGTGACACACATGTGATTCAGTTTACAAAGTAGTGCTTTTCATTTACGTTCTTTCGTTGGAAACTTGTTCCTGTTAGGAACAAGTTAGGGTTAGGGTTAGGGTTAGGGTTAGGGTTAGGTTAGGGCTGGGTAAGGGATAGGGTTAGCGTTAGGGTTAGGGTTAGGGGTTAGGGTTACGGTTAGGGTTAGTGTTAGGAGTTAGGGTAAGGGTTAGGGTTAGGGTTAGGTGTTAGGATTAGGGTTAGGGTTAGGGCCTTAGAGTTAGGGCTAGGGTTATGTTTATAGCACTTTTCAGTTTTCCTCTTATAATAATTGAACAGGCGACACGTATGTCATTTAGTTTACAAAGTTGTGCTTTGCGTTTCTGTTCTTTCGATGGAAATATGTTCCTGTGCTGTACAGTGTGTTATATCACTTTTCAGTTTTCCTCTTATAATAATTGAACAGGCGACATGTATGTCATTTAGTTTACAAAGTTGTGCTTTGCGTTTCTGTTCTTTCTTTGGAAAGTTGTTTCTGTGCCATACAGTGTGAGATAACACTTTCCGGTTTCCCTGTATTCCTAATTGAGCGAGCGACACACATGTGATTTAGTTTACAAAGTAGTGCTTTGGGTTTCTGTTCTTCTTGGAAACTTGTTTCTGTGCTGTACAGTGTGATATATCACTTTTCAGTTTTCCTGTTGTAATAATTGAACGGGCGACACGTATGTGATTTAGTTTACAAAGTTGTGCTTTCCTTTTCTGTTCTTTCGATGGAAACTAGTTTCTGTGCCGTACAGTGCGAGATAACACTTTTCGGTTTTCCTGTATTCCTAATTGAGCGAGTGACACACATGTGATCCACTTTACAAAGTAGTGCTTTTCATTTACGTTCTTTCGTTGGAAACTTGTTCCTGTTAGGAACAAGTTAGGGTTAGGGTTAGGGTTAGGGTTAGGGTTAGGGTTAGGGTTAGGTTAGGGCTGGGTAAGGGATAGGGTTAGCGTTAGGGTTAGGGTTAGGGATAGGCTTAGGTTTAGGGGTTAGGGTTAGGGTTAGGATTAGGGTTAGGGTTAGGGTTAGGTGTTAGGGTTAGGGTTAGGGTTAGGGCCTTAGAGTTAGGGTTAGGGTTATGGTTATATCACTTTTCAGTTTTCCTGTTATAATAATTGAACAGGCGACACGTATGTGAATTAGTTTAGAAAGTTGTGCTTTGCGTTTCTGTTCTTTCGATGGAAACATGTTCCTGTGCTGTACAGTGTGCTATATCACTTTTCAGTTTTCCTCTTACAATAATTGAACAGGCGACACGTATGTCATTTAGTTTACAAAGTTGTGCTTTGCGTTTCTGTTCTTTCTTTGGAAACTTGTTTCTGTGCCATACAGTGTGAGATAACACTTTCCGGTTTCCCTGTATTCCTAATTGAGCGAGCGACACACATGTGATTTAGTTTACAAAGTAGTGCTTTGGGTTTCTGTTCTTCTTGGATTCTTGTTTCTGTGCTGTACAGTGTGATATATCACTTTTCAGTTTTCCTGTTGTAATAATTGAACGGGCGACACGTATGTGATTTAGTTTACAAAGTTGTGCTTTGCGTTTCTGTTCTTTCTTTGGAAACTTGTTTCTGTGCCATACAGTGTGAGATAACACTTTCTGGTTTTCCTGTATTCCTAATTGAGCGAGTGACACACATGTGATTCACTTTACAAAGTAGTGCTTTTCATTTACGTCCTTTCGTTGGAAACTTGTTCCTGTTAGGAACAAGTTAGGGTTAGGGTTAGGGTTAGGGTTAGGGTTAGGTTAGGGTTGGGTAAGGGATAGGGTTAGTGTTATGGTTAGAGTTAGGGTTAGGGTTAGGGTTAGGGTTAGTGTTAGGGTTAGGGTTAGGGCCTTAGGGTTAGGGTTAGGGTTAGGGTTATATCACTTTTCAGTTTTCCTGTTATAATAATTGAACAGGCGACACATATGTGAATTAGTTTACAAAGTTGTGCTTTGCGTTTCTGTTCTTTCGATGGAAACATGTTCCTGTGCTGTACCGTGTGTTATATCACTTTTGAGTTTTCCTCTTATAATAATTGAACAGGCGACACGTATGTCATTTAGTTTACAAAGTTGTGCTTTGCGTTTCTGTTCTTTCTTTGGAAAGTTGTTTCTGTGCCATACAGTGTGAGATAACACTTTCCGGTTTTCCTGTATTCCTAATTGAGCGAGCGACACACATGTGATTTAGTTTACAAAGTAGTGCTTTGGGTTTCTGTTCTTCTTGGAAACTTGTTTCTGTGCTGTACAGTGTGATATATCACTTTTCAGTTTTCCTGTTGTAATAATTGAACGGGCGACACGTATGTGATTTAATTTACAAAGTTGTGCTTTGCTTTTCTGTTCTTTCGATGGAAACATGTTTCTGTGCCGTACAGTGCGAGATAACACTTTTCGGTTTTCCTGTATTCCTAATTAAGCGAGTGACACACATGTGATTCACTTTACAAAGTACTGCTTTTCATTTACGTTCTTTCGTTGGAAACTTGTTCCTGTTAGGAACAAGTTAGGGTTAGGGTTAGGGTTAGGGTTAGGTTAGGGCTGTGTAAGGGATAGGGTTAGCGTTAGGGTTAGGGTTAGGGTTAGGGTTAGGGGTTAGGGTTAGGGTTAGGGTTAGGGTTAGGGGTTAGGGTTAGGGTTAGGGTTATGGTTAGGGTTAGGTTAGGGCTGGGTAAGGGATAGGGTTAGCGTTAGGGTTAGGGTTAGGGTTTGGGTTAGGGTTAGGGGTTAGGGTTAGGGTTAGGGTTAGGGTTAGGTGATAGGGTTAGGGTTAGGGTTAGGGCCTTAGAGTTTGGGTTAGGGTTATGGTTATATCACTTTTCAGTTTTCCTGTTATAATAATTGAACAGGCGACACGTATCTGAATTAGTTTACAAAGTTGTGCTTTTCGTTTCTGTTCTTTCGATGGAAACATGTTCCTGTGCTGTACAGTGTGTTATATCACTTTTCAGTTTTCCTCTTATAATAATTGAACAGGCGACACGTATGTCATTTAGTTTACAAAGTTGTGCTTTGCGTTTCTGTTCTTTCTTTGGAAACTTGTTTCTGTGCCATACAGTGTGAGATAACACTTTCTGGTTTCCCTGTATTCCTAATTGAGCGAGCGACACACATGTGATTTAGTTTACAAAGTATTGCTTTGGGTTTTTCTTCTTCTTGGAAACTTGTTTCTGTGCTGTACAGTGTGATATATCACTTTTCAATTTTCCTGTTGTAATAATTGAACGGGCGACACGTATGTGATTTAGTTTACAAAGTTGTGCTTTGCTTTTCTGTTCTTTCGATGGAAACTAGTTTCTGTGCCGTACAGTGCGAGATAACACTTTTCGGTTTTCCTGTATTCCTAATTGAGCGAGTGACACACATGTGATTCACTTTACAAAGTAGTGCTTTTCATTTACGTCCTTTCGTTGGAAACTTGTTCCTGTTAGGAACAAGTTAGGGTTAGGGTTAGGGTTAGGGTTAGGGTTAGGGTTAGGGTTAGGGTTAGGGTTAGGTTAGGGTTGGGTAAGGGATAGGGTTAGTGTTAGGGTTAGGGTTAGGGTTAGGGTTAGGGGTTAGGGTTAGGGTTAGGGTTAGGGTTAGGGTTAGGGTTAGGGCCTTAGGGTTAGGGTTAGGGATAGGGTTAGGGTTATATCACTTTTCAGTTTTCCTGTTATAATAATTGAACAGGCGCCACATATGTGAATTAGTTTAAAAAGTTGTGCTTTGCGTTTCTGTTCTTTCAATGGAAACTTGTTTCTGTACCGTACAGTGCGAGATAACACTTTTCAGTTTTCCTGTATTCCTAATAGAGCGAGCGACACACAGGTGATTCTGTTTAAAAGTAGTGCTTTGCTTTTCTGTTCTTTCGTTGGAAACTTGTTCTTGTGCTGTACAGTGAGATATATTACTTTTCAGTTTTCCTGTAATCATAATGGAGCGAGCGACACACATGTGATTTAGTTTACAAATTAGTGATTTTCTTTTTGTTCTTTCATTTGAAACTTGTTCCTGTGCTGTACAATGTGATATATCACTTTTCAGTTTTCCTGTTATAATAATTGAACAGGCGACACGTATGTGAATTACTTTACAAAGTTGTGCTTTGCGTTTCTGTTCTTTCTTTGGAAACTTGTTTCTGTGCCATACAGTGTGAGATAACACTTTCCGGGTTCCCTGTATTCCTAATTGAGCGAGCGACACACATGTGATTTAGTTTACAAAGTAGTGCTTTGGGTTTCTGTTCTTCTTGGAAACTTGTTTCTGGGCTGTACAGTGTGATATATCACTTTTCAGTTTTCCTGTTGTAATAATTGAACGGGCGACACGTATGTGATTTAGTTTACAAAGTTGTGCTTTGCTTTTCTGTTCTTTCGATGGAAACTAGTTTCTGTGCCGTAAAGTGCGAGATAACACTTTTCGGTTTTCCTGTATTCCTAATTGAGCGAATGACACACATGTGATTCACTTTACAAAGTAGTGCTTTTCATTTACGTTCTTTCGTTGGAAACTTGTTCCTGTTAGGAACAAGTTAGGGTTAGGGTTAGGGTTAGGGTTAGGGTTAGGGTTAGGGTTAGGTTATGGCTGGGTAAGCGATAGGGTTAGGGTTAGGGTTAGGGTTAGGGTTAGGGGTTAGGGGTTAGGGATAAGTTTAGGATTAGGGCATAAGGGTTAGGGTTAAGGTTAGGGTTATATCACTTTTCAGTTTTCCGGTTATAATAATTGAACAGGCGACACATATGTGAATTAGTTTACAAAGTTGTTCTTTGCGTTTCTGTTCTTTCAATGGAAACTTGTTTCTGTGCCGTACAGTGCGAGATAACACTTTTCAGTTTTCCTGTATTCCTAATTGAGCGAGCGACACACAGGTGATTCTGTTTAAAAGTAGTGCTTTGCTTTTCTGTTCTTTCTTTGGAAACTTGTTTCTGTGCCGTACAGTGTGAGATAACACTTTCCGGTTTCCCTGTATTCCTAATTGAGCAAGCGACACACATGTGATTTAGTTTACAAAGTAGTGCTTTGCGTTTCTGTTCTTCTTGGAAACTTGTTTCTGTGCTGTACAGTGTGATATATCACTTTTCAGTTTTCCTGTTGTAATAATTGAACGGGCGACACGTATGTGATTTAGTTTACAAAGTTGTGCTTTGCTTTTCTGTTCTTTCGATGGAAACTAGTTTCTGTGCCGTACAGTGCGAGATAACACTTTTCGGTTTTCCTGTATTCCTAATTGAGCGAGTGACACACATGTGATTCACTTTACAAAGTAGTGCTTTTCATTTACGTTCTTTCGTTGGAAACTTGTTCCTGTTAGGAACAAGTTAGGGTTAGGGTTAGGGTTAGGGTTAGGGTTAGGGTTAGGGTTAGGTTAGGGCTGGGTGAGGGATAGGGTTAGCGTTAGGGTTAGGGTTAGGGTTAGGGTTAGGGTTAGGGGTTAGGGTTAGGGTTAGGGTTAGGGTTAGGTGTTAGGGTTAGGGTTAGGGTTAGGGCCTTAGAGTTAGGGGTAGGGTTATGGTTATATCACTTTTCATTTTTCCTGTTATAATAATTGAACAGGCGACACGTATGTGAATTAGTTTACAAAGTTGTGCTTTGCGTTTCTGTTCTTTCAATGGAAACTTGTTTCTGTGCCGTACAGTGCGAGATAATACTTTTCAGTTTTCCTGTATTCCTAATTGAGCGAGCGACACAAATGTGATTTAGTTTACAAATTAGTGATTTTCTTTTTTGTTCTTTCATATGAAACTTGTTCCTGTGCTGTACAATGTGATATATCACTTTTCAGTTTTCCTGTTATAATAATTGAACAGGCGACACGTATGTGAATTAGTTTACAAAGTTGTGCTTTGCGTTTCTGTTCTTTCGATGGAAACATGTTCCTGTGCTGTACAGTGTGTTATATCACTTTTCAGTTTTCCTCTTATAATAATTGAACAGGCGACACGTATGTCATTTAGTTTACAAAGTTGTGCTTTCCATTTCTGTTCTTTCTTTGGAAACTTGTCTGTGCCATACAGTGTGAGATAACACTTTTCGGTTTCCCTGTATTCCTAATTGAGCGAGCGACACACATGTGATTTAGTTTAGAAAGTAGTGCTTTGGGTTTCTGTTCTTCGGTAGGAAACTTGTTTCTCTGCTGTACAGTGTGATATATCACTTTTCAGTTTTCCTGTTGTAATAATTGAACGGGCGACACGTATGTGATTTAGTTTACAAAGTTGTGCTTTGCTTTTCTGTTCTTTCGATGGAAACTAGTTTCTGTGCCGTACAGTGCGAGATAACACTTTTCGGTTTTCCTGTATTCCTAATTGAGCGAGTGACACACATGTGATTCAGTTTACAAAGTAGTGCTTTTCATTTACGTTCTTTCGTTGGAAACTTGTTCCTGTTAGGAACAAGTTAGGGTTAGGGTTAGGGTTAGGGTTAGGGTTAGGGTTAGGTTAGGCCAGGGTAAGGGATAGGGTTAGCGTTAGGGTTAGGGTTAGGGTTAGGGTTAGGGTTAGGGTTAAGGTTAGGGTTAGGGTTAGGGTTAGGGGTTAGGGTTAGGGTAAGGGTTAGGGTTAGGGGTTAGGGTTAGGGTTAGGGCCTTAGGGTTAGGGTTAGGGTTAGGGTTATATCACTTTTCAGTTTTCCTCTTATAATAATTGAACAGGCGACACGTATGTCATTTAGTTTACAAAGTTGTGCTTTGCGTTTCTGTTCTTTCAATGGAAACTTGTTTCTGTGCGGTACAGTGCGAGATAATACTTTTCAGTTTTCCTGTATTCCTAATTGAGCGAGCGATACACAGGTGATTCTGTTCAAAAGTAGTGCTTTGCTTCTCTGTTCTTTCGTTGGAAACTTGTTCTTGTGCTGTACAGTGAGATATATTACTTTTCAGTTTTCCTGTAATCCTAATGGAGCGAGCGACACACATGTGATTTAGTTTACAAATTAGTGATTTTCTTTTTTGTTCTTTCATATGAAACTTGTTCCTGTGCTGTACAATGTGATATATCACTTTTCAGTTTTCCTGTTATAATAATTGAACAGGCGACACGTATGTGAATTAGTTTACAATGTTGTGCTTTGCGTTTCTGTTCTTTCGATGGAAACATGTTCCTGTGCTGTACAGTGTGTTATATCACTTTTCAGTTTTCCTCTTATAATAATTGAACAGGCGACACGTATGTCATTTAGTTTACAAAGTTGTGCTTTGCGTTTCTGTTCTTTCTTTGGAAACTTGTTTCTGTGCCGTACAGTGTGAGATAACACTTTCCGGTTTCCCTGTATTCCTAATTGAGCAAGCGACACACATGTGATTTAGTTTACAAAGTAGTGCTTTGCTTTTCTGTTCTTCTTGGAAACTTGTTTCTGTGCTGTACAGTGTGATATATCACTTTTCAGTTTTCCTGTTTTAATAATTGAACGGGCGACACGTATGTGATTTAGTTTACAAAGTTGTGCTTTGCTTTTCTGTTCTTTCGATGGAAACTAGTTTCTGTGCCGTACAGTGTGAGATAACACTTTTCGGTTTTCCTGTATTCCTAATTGAGCGAATGAAACACATGTGATTCACTTTACAAAGTAGTGCTTTTCATTTACGTTCTTTCGTTGGAAACTTGTTTCTGTTAGGAACAAGTTAGGGTTTGGGTTAGGGTTAGGGTTAGGGTTAGGGTTAGGGCTAGGTTACGGCTGGGTAAGTGATAGGGTTAGGGTTAGGGTTAGGGTTAGGGTTAGGGTTAGGGGTTAGGGTTAGGGTTAGGGTTAGGGCCTTAGGGTTAGGGTTAGGGTTAGGGTTATATCACTTTTCAGTTTTCCTGTTATAATAATTGAACAGGCGACACATATGTGAATTAGTTTACAAAGTTGTGCTTTGCGTGTCTGTTCTTTCAATGGAAACTTGTTTCTGTGCCATACAGTGCGAGATAACACTTTTCAGTTTTCCTGTATTCCTAATTGAGCGAGCGACACACAGGTGATTCTGTTTAAAAGTAGTGCTTTGCTTTTCTGTTCTTTCGTTGGAAACTTGTTCTTGTGCTGTACAATGAGATATATTACTGTTCAGTTTTCCTGTAATCCTAATGGAGCGAGCAACACACATGTGATTTAGTTTACAAATTAGTGATTTTCTTTTTTGTTCTTTCATTTGAAACTTGTTCCTGTGCTGTACAATGTGATATATCACTTTTCAGTTTTCCTGTTATACTAATTGAACAGGCGACACGTATGTGAATTAGTTTACAAAGTTGTGCTTTGCGTTTCTGTTCTTTCGATGGAAACATGTTCCTGTGCTGTACAGTGTGTTATATCACTTTTCAGTTTTCCTCTTATAATAATTGAACAGGCGACACGTATGTCATTTAGTTTACAAAGTTGTGCTTTGCGTTTCTGTTCTTTCTTTGGAAACTTGTTTCTGTGCCATACAGTGTGAGATAACACTTTCCGGTTCCCTGCATTCTTAATTGAGTGAGCGACACACATGTGATTTAGTTTACAAAGTAGTGCTTTGGGTTTCTGTTCTTCTTGGAAACTTGTTTCTGTGCTGTACAGTGTGATATATCACTTTTCAGTTTTCCTGTTGTAATAATTGAACGGGCGACACGTATGTGATTTAGTTTACAAAGTTGTGCTTTGCTTTTCTGTTCTTTCGATGGAAACTAGTTTCTGTGCCGTACAGTGCGAGATAACACTTTTCGGTTTTCCCGTATTCCTAATTGAGCGAGAGACACACATGTGATTCAGTTTACAAAGTAGTGCTTTTCATTTACGTTCTTTCGTTGGAAACTTGTTCCTGTTAGGAACAAGTTAGGGTTAGGGTTAGGGTTAGGGTTAGGGTTAGGGTTAGGGTTAGGGTTAGGTTAGGGCTGGGTAAGGGATAGGGTTAGCGTTAGGGTTAGGGTTAGGGTTAGGGTTAGGGTTAGGGTTAGGGGTTAGGGTTAGGGTTAGGGTTAGGTGTTAGGGTTAGGGTTTGGGTTAGGGCCTTAGAGTTAGGGTTAGGGTTATGGTTATATCACTTTTCAGTTTTCCTGTTATAATAATTGAACAGGCGACACATATGTGAATTAGTTTACAAAGTTGTGCTTTGCGTTTCTGTTCTTTCTTTGGAAACTTGTTTCTGTGCCGTACAGTAAGAGATAACACTTTTCGGTTATCCTGTATTCCTAATTGAGCGAGTGACACACATGTGATTCAGTTTACAAAGTAGTGCTTTTCATTTACGTTCTTTCGTTGGAAACTTGTTCCTGTTAGGAACAAGTTAGGGTTAGGGTTAGGGTTAGGGTTAGGGTTAGGGTTAGGTTAGGGCTGGGTAAGGGATAGGGTTAGCGTTAGGGTTAGGTTTAGGGTTAAGGTTAGGGTTAGGGTTAGGGTTAGGGTTCGGGGTTAGGGTTAGGGTTAGGGTTAGGGTTAGGGGTTAGGGTTAGGGTTAGGGCCTTAGGGTTAGGGTTAGGGTTAGGTTAGGGCTGGGTAAGGGATAGGGTTAGCGTTAGGGTTAGGGTTAGTGTTAGGGTTAGGGGTTAGGGTTAGGGTTAGGGTTAGTGTTAGGGGTTAGGGTTAGGGTTAGGGTTAGGCCATTAGGGTTAGGGTTAGGGTTAGGGTTAGGGTTAGGTTTAGGTTTAGGGGTTAGGGTTAGGGTTAGGGTTAGTGTTAGGGTTTAGGGTTAGGGTTAGGGTTAGGGCCTTAGGGTTAGGTTAGGGTTAGGGTTATATCACTTTTCAGTTTTCCTGTTATAATAGTTGAACAGGCGACACATATGTGAATTAGTTTACAAAGTTGTGCTTTGCGTTTCTGTTCTTTCGATGGAAACTAGTTTCTGTGCCGTACAGTGCGAGATAACACTTTTCGGTTTTTCTGTATTCCTTATTGAGCGAGTGACACACATGTGATTCAGTTTACAAAGTAGTGCTTTTCATTTACGTTCTTTCGTTGGAAACTTGTTCCTGTTAGGAACAAGTTAGGGTTAGGGTTAGGGTTAGGGTTAGGGTTAGGTTAGGGCTGGGTAAGGGATAGGGTTAGCGTTAGGGTTAGGGTTAGGGGTTAGGGTTACGGTTAGGGTTAGTGTTAGGAGTTAGGGTAAGGGTTAGGGTTAGGGTTAGGTGTTAGGATTAGGGTTAGGGTTAGGGCCTTAGAGTTAGGGCTAGGGTTATGTTTATAGCACTTTTCAGTTTTCCTCTTATAATAATTGAACAGGCGACACGTATGTCATTTAGTTTACAAAGTTGTGCTTTGCGTTTCTGTTCTTTCGATGGAAATATGTTCCTGTGCTGTACAGTGTGTTATATCACTTTTCAGTTTTCCTCTTATAATAATTGAACAGGCGACATGTATGTCATTTAGTTTACAAAGTTGTGCTTTGCGTTTCTGTTCTTTCTTTGGAAAGTTGTTTCTGTGCCATACAGTGTGAGATAACACTTTCCGGTTTCCCTGTATTCCTAATTGAGCGAGCGACACACATGTGATTTAGTTTACAAAGTAGTGCTTTGGGTTTCTGTTCTTCTTGGAAACTTGTTTCTGTGCTGTACAGTGTGATATATCACTTTTCAGTTTTCCTGTTGTAATAATTGAACGGGCGACACGTATGTGATTTAGTTTACAAAGTTGTGCTTTCCTTTTCTGTTCTTTCGATGGAAACTAGTTTCTGTGCCGTACAGTGCGAGATAACACTTTTCGGTTTTCCTGTATTCCTAATTGAGCGAGTGACACACATGTGATCCACTTTACAAAGTAGTGCTTTTCATTTACGTTCTTTCGTTGGAAACTTGTTCCTGTTAGGAACAAGTTAGGGTTAGGGTTAGGGTTAGGGTTAGGGTTAGGGTTAGGGTTAGGTTAGGGCTGGGTAAGGGATAGGGTTAGCGTTAGGGTTAGGGTTAGGGATAGGCTTAGGTTTAGGGGTTAGGGTTAGGGTTAGGATTAGGGTTAGGGTTAGGGTTAGGTGTTAGGGTTAGGGTTAGGGTTAGGGCCTTAGAGTTAGGGTTAGGGTTATGGTTATATCACTTTTCAGTTTTCCTGTTATAATAATTGAACAGGCGACACGTATGTGAATTAGTTTAGAAAGTTGTGCTTTGCGTTTCTGTTCTTTCGATGGAAACATGTTCCTGTGCTGTACAGTGTGCTATATCACTTTTCAGTTTTCCTCTTACAATAATTGAACAGGCGACACGTATGTCATTTAGTTTACAAAGTTGTGCTTTGCGTTTCTGTTCTTTCTTTGGAAACTTGTTTCTGTGCCATACAGTGTGAGATAACACTTTCCGGTTTCCCTGTATTCCTAATTGAGCGAGCGACACACATGTGATTTAGTTTACAAAGTAGTGCTTTGGGTTTCTGTTCTTCTTGGATTCTTGTTTCTGTGCTGTACAGTGTGATATATCACTTTTCAGTTTTCCTGTTGTAATAATTGAACGGGCGACACGTATGTGATTTAGTTTACAAAGTTGTGCTTTGCGTTTCTGTTCTTTCTTTGGAAACTTGTTTCTGTGCCATACAGTGTGAGATAACACTTTCTGGTTTTCCTGTATTCCTAATTGAGCGAGTGACACACATGTGATTCACTTTACAAAGTAGTGCTTTTCATTTACGTCCTTTCGTTGGAAACTTGTTCCTGTTAGGAACAAGTTAGGGTTAGGGTTAGGGTTAGGGTTAGGGTTAGGGTTAGGTTAGGGTTGGGTAAGGGATAGGGTTAGTGTTATGGTTAGAGTTAGGGTTAGGGTTAGGGTTAGGGTTAGTGTTAGGGTTAGGGTTAGGGCCTTAGGGTTAGGGTTAGGGTTAGGGTTATATCACTTTTCAGTTTTCCTGTTATAATAATTGAACAGGCGACACATATGTGAATTAGTTTACAAAGTTGTGCTTTGCGTTTCTGTTCTTTCGATGGAAACATGTTCCTGTGCTGTACCGTGTGTTATATCACTTTTGAGTTTTCCTCTTATAATAATTGAACAGGCGACACGTATGTCATTTAGTTTACAAAGTTGTGCTTTGCGTTTCTGTTCTTTCTTTGGAAAGTTGTTTCTGTGCCATACAGTGTGAGATAACACTTTCCGGTTTTCCTGTATTCCTAATTGAGCGAGCGACACACATGTGATTTAGTTTACAAAGTAGTGCTTTGGGTTTCTGTTCTTCTTGGAAACTTGTTTCTGTGCTGTACAGTGTGATATATCACTTTTCAGTTTTCCTGTTGTAATAATTGAACGGGCGACACGTATGTGATTTAATTTACAAAGTTGTGCTTTGCTTTTCTGTTCTTTCGATGGAAACATGTTTCTGTGCCGTACAGTGCGAGATAACACTTTTCGGTTTTCCTGTATTCCTAATTAAGCGAGTGACACACATGTGATTCACTTTACAAAGTACTGCTTTTCATTTACGTTCTTTCGTTGGAAACTTGTTCCTGTTAGGAACAAGTTAGGGTTAGGGTTAGGGTTAGGGTTAGGTTAGGGCTGTGTAAGGGATAGGGTTAGCGTTAGGGTTAGGGTTAGGGTTAGGGTTAGGGGTTAGGGTTAGGGTTAGGGTTAGGGTTAGGGGTTAGGGTTAGGGTTAGGGTTATGGTTAGGGTTAGGTTAGGGCTGGGTAAGGGATAGGGTTAGCGTTAGGGTTAGGGTTAGGGTTTGGGTTAGGGTTAGGGGTTAGGGTTAGGGTTAGGGTTAGGGTTAGGTGATAGGGTTAGGGTTAGGGTTAGGACCTTAGAGTTTGGGTTAGGGTTATGGTTATATCACTTTTCAGTTTTCCTGTTATAATAATTGAACAGGCGACACGTATCTGAATTAGTTTACAAAGTTGTGCTTTTCGTTTCTGTTCTTTCGATGGAAACATGTTCCTGTGCTGTACAGTGTGTTATATCACTTTTCAGTTTTCCTCTTATAATAATTGAACAGGCGACACGTATGTCATTTAGTTTACAAAGTTGTGCTTTGCGTTTCTGTTCTTTCTTTGGAAACTTGTTTCTGTGCCATACAGTGTGAGATAACACTTTCTGGTTTCCCTGTATTCCTAATTGAGCGAGCGACACACATGTGATTTAGTTTACAAAGTATTGCTTTGGGTTTTTCTTCTTCTTGGAAACTTGTTTCTGTGCTGTACAGTGTGATATATCACTTTTCAATTTTCCTGTTGTAATAATTGAACGGGCGACACGTATGTGATTTAGTTTACAAAGTTGTGCTTTGCTTTTCTGTTCTTTCGATGGAAACTAGTTTCTGTGCCGTACAGTGCGAGATAACACTTTTCGGTTTTCCTGTATTCCTAATTGAGCGAGTGACACACATGTGATTCACTTTACAAAGTAGTGCTTTTCATTTACGTCCTTTCGTTGGAAACTTGTTCCTGTTAGGAACAAGTTAGGGTTAGGGTTAGGGTTAGGGTTAGGGTTAGGGTTAGGGTTAGGGTTAGGGTTAGGTTAGGGTTGGGTAAGGGATAGGGTTAGTGTTAGGGTTAGGGTTAGGGTTAGGGTTAGGGGTTAGGGTTAGGGTTAGGGTTAGGGTTAGGGTTAGGGTTAGGGCCTTAGGGTTAGGGTTAGGGATAGGGTTAGGGTTATATCACTTTTCAGTTTTCCTGTTATAATAATTGAACAGGCGCCACATATGTGAATTAGTTTAAAAAGTTGTGCTTTGCGTTTCTGTTCTTTCAATGGAAACTTGTTTCTGTACCGTACAGTGCGAGATAACACTTTTCAGTTTTCCTGTATTCCTAATAGAGCGAGCGACACACAGGTGATTCTGTTTAAAAGTAGTGCTTTGCTTTTCTGTTCTTTCGTTGGAAACTTGTTCTTGTGCTGTACAGTGAGATATATTACTTTTCAGTTTTCCTGTAATCATAATGGAGCGAGCGACACACATGTGATTTAGTTTACAAATTAGTGATTTTCTTTTTGTTCTTTCATTTGAAACTTGTTCCTGTGCTGTACAATGTGATATATCACTTTTCAGTTTTCCTGTTATAATAATTGAACAGGCGACACGTATGTGAATTACTTTACAAAGTTGTGCTTTGCGTTTCTGTTCTTTCTTTGGAAACTTGTTTCTGTGCCATACAGTGTGAGATAACACTTTCCGGGTTCCCTGTATTCCTAATTGAGCGAGCGACACACATGTGATTTAGTTTACAAAGTAGTGCTTTGGGTTTCTGTTCTTCTTGGAAACTTGTTTCTGGGCTGTACAGTGTGATATATCACTTTTCAGTTTTCCTGTTGTAATAATTGAACGGGCGACACGTATGTGATTTAGTTTACAAAGTTGTGCTTTGCTTTTCTGTTCTTTCGATGGAAACTAGTTTCTGTGCCGTAAAGTGCGAGATAACACTTTTCGGTTTTCCTGTATTCCTAATTGAGCGAATGACACACATGTGATTCACTTTACAAAGTAGTGCTTTTCATTTACGTTCTTTCGTTGGAAACTTGTTCCTGTTAGGAACAAGTTAGGGTTAGGGTTAGGGTTAGGGTTAGGGTTAGGGTTAGGGTTAGGTTATGGCTGGGTAAGCGATAGGGTTAGGGTTAGGGTTAGGGTTAGGGTTAGGGGTTAGGGGTTAGGGATAAGTTTAGGATTAGGGCATAAGGGTTAGGGTTAAGGTTAGGGTTATATCACTTTTCAGTTTTCCGGTTATAATAATTGAACAGGCGACACATATGTGAATTAGTTTACAAAGTTGTTCTTTGCGTTTCTGTTCTTTCAATGGAAACTTGTTTCTGTGCCGTACAGTGCGAGATAACACTTTTCAGTTTTCCTGTATTCCTAATTGAGCGAGCGACACACAGGTGATTCTGTTTAAAAGTAGTGCTTTGCTTTTCTGTTCTTTCTTTGGAAACTTGTTTCTGTGCCGTACAGTGTGAGATAACACTTTCCGGTTTCCCTGTATTCCTAATTGAGCAAGCGACACACATGTGATTTAGTTTACAAAGTAGTGCTTTGCGTTTCTGTTCTTCTTGGAAACTTGTTTCTGTGCTGTACAGTGTGATATATCACTTTTCAGTTTTCCTGTTGTAATAATTGAACGGGCGACACGTATGTGATTTAGTTTACAAAGTTGTGCTTTGCTTTTCTGTTCTTTCGATGGAAACTAGTTTCTGTGCCGTACAGTGCGAGATAACACTTTTCGGTTTTCCTGTATTCCTAATTGAGCGAGTGACACACATGTGATTCACTTTACAAAGTAGTGCTTTTGATTTACGTTCTTTCGTTGGAAACTTGTTCCTGTTAGGAACAAGTTAGGGTTAGGGTTAGGGTTAGGGTTAGGGTTAGGGTTAGGGTTAGGTTAGGGCTGGGTGAGGGATAGGGTTAGCGTTAGGGTTAGGGTTAGGGTTAGGGTTAGGGTTAGGGGTTAGGGTTAGGGTTAGGGTTAGGGTTAGGTGTTAGGGTTAGGGTTAGGGTTAGGGCCTTAGAGTTAGGGGTAGGGTTATGGTTATATCACTTTTCATTTTTCCTGTTATAATAATTGAACAGGCGACACGTATGTGAATTAGTTTACAAAGTTGTGCTTTGCGTTTCTGTTCTTTCAATGGAAACTTGTTTCTGTGCCGTACAGTGCGAGATAATACTTTTCAGTTTTCCTGTATTCCTAATTGAGCGAGCGACACAAATGTGATTTAGTTTACAAATTAGTGATTTTCTTTTTTGTTCTTTCATATGAAACTTGTTCCTGTGCTGTACAATGTGATATATCACTTTTCAGTTTTCCTGTTATAATAATTGAACAGGCGACACGTATGTGAATTAGTTTACAAAGTTGTGCTTTGCGTTTCTGTTCTTTCGATGGAAACATGTTCCTGTGCTGTACAGTGTGTTATATCACTTTTCAGTTTTCCTCTTATAATAATTGAACAGGCGACACGTATGTCATTTAGTTTACAAAGTTGTGCTTTCCATTTCTGTTCTTTCTTTGGAAACTTGTCTGTGCCATACAGTGTGAGATAACACTTTTCGGTTTCCCTGTATTCCTAATTGAGCGAGCGACACACATGTGATTTAGTTTAGAAAGTAGTGCTTTGGGTTTCTGTTCTTCGGTAGGAAACTTGTTTCTCTGCTGTACAGTGTGATATATCACTTTTCAGTTTTCCTGTTGTAATAATTGAACGGGCGACACGTATGTGATTTAGTTTACAAAGTTGTGCTTTGCTTTTCTGTTCTTTCGATGGAAACTAGTTTCTGTGCCGTACAGTGCGAGATAACACTTTTCGGTTTTCCTGTATTCCTAATTGAGCGAGTGACACACATGTGATTCAGTTTACAAAGTAGTGCTTTTCATTTACGTTCTTTCGTTGGAAACTTGTTCCTGTTAGGAACAAGTTAGGGTTAGGGTTAGGGTTAGGGTTAGGGTTAGGGTTAGGTTAGGCCAGGGTAAGGGATAGGGTTAGCGTTAGGGTTAGGGTTAGGGTTAGGGTTAGGGTTAGGGTTAAGGTTAGGGTTAGGGTTAGGGTTAGGGGTTAGGGTTAGGGTAAGGGTTAGGGTTAGGGGTTAGGGTTAGGGTTAGGGCCTTAGGGTTAGGGTTAGGGTTAGGGTTATATCACTTTTCAGTTTTCCTCTTATAATAATTGAACAGGCGACACGTATGTCATTTAGTTTACAAAGTTGTGCTTTGCGTTTCTGTTCTTTCAATGGAAACTTGTTTCTGTGCGGTACAGTGCGAGATAATACTTTTCAGTTTTCCTGTATTCCTAATTGAGCGAGCGATACACAGGTGATTCTGTTCAAAAGTAGTGCTTTGCTTCTCTGTTCTTTCGTTGGAAACTTGTTCTTGTGCTGTACAGTGAGATATATTACTTTTCAGTTTTCCTGTAATCCTAATGGAGCGAGCGACACACATGTGATTTAGTTTACAAATTAGTGATTTTCTTTTTTGTTCTTTCATATGAAACTTGTTCCTGTGCTGTACAATGTGATATATCACTTTTCAGTTTTCCTGTTATAATAATTGAACAGGCGACACGTATGTGAATTAGTTTACAATGTTGTGCTTTGCGTTTCTGTTCTTTCGATGGAAACATGTTCCTGTGCTGTACAGTGTGTTATATCACTTTTCAGTTTTCCTCTTATAATAATTGAACAGGCGACACGTATGTCATTTAGTTTACAAAGTTGTGCTTTGCGTTTCTGTTCTTTCTTTGGAAACTTGTTTCTGTGCCGTACAGTGTGAGATAACACTTTCCGGTTTCCCTGTATTCCTAATTGAGCAAGCGACACACATGTGATTTAGTTTACAAAGTAGTGCTTTGCTTTTCTGTTCTTCTTGGAAACTTGTTTCTGTGCTGTACAGTGTGATATATCACTTTTCAGTTTTCCTGTTGTAATAATTGAACGGGCGACACGTATGTGATTTAGTTTACAAAGTTGTGCTTTGCTTTTCTGTTCTTTCGATGGAAACTAGTTTCTGTGCCGTACAGTGCGAGATAACACTTTTCGGTTTTCCTGTATTCCTAATTGAGCGAGTGACACACATGTGATTCACTTTACAAAGTAGTGCTTTTCATTTACGTTCTTTCGTTGGAAACTTGTTCCTGTTAGGAACAAGTTAGGGTTAGGGTTAGGGTTAGGGTTAGGGTTAGGGTTAGGTTAGGGCTGGGTGAGGGATAGGGTTAGCGTTAGGGTTAGGGTTAGGGTTAGGGTTAGGGTTAGGGGTTAGGGTTAGGGTTAGGGTTAGGGTTAGGGTTAGGGTTAGGGCCTTAGGGTTAGGGTTAGGGTTAGGGTTATATCACTTTTCAGTTTTGCTGTTATAATAATTGAACAGGCGACACATATGTGAATTAATTCACAAAGTTGTGCTTTGCTTTTCTGTTCTTTCGATGGAAACTAGTTTCTGAGCCGTACAGTGCGAGATAACACTTTTCGGTTTTCCTGTATTCCTAATTGAGCGAGTGACACACATGTGATTCACTTTACAACGTAGTGCTTTTCATTTACGTTCTTTCGTTGGAAACTTGTTCCTGTTAGGAACAAGTTAGGGTTAGGGTTAGGGTTAGGGTTAGGGTTAGGGTTAGGGTTAGGTTACGCCTGGGTAAGGGATAGGGTTAGCGTTAGGGTTAGGGTTAGGGTTAGGGTTAGGGTTAGGGTTAAGGTTAGGGTTAGGTTTAGGGTTAGGGGATAGGGTTAGGGTAAGGTTTAGGGTTAGGGGTTAGGGTTAGGGTTAGGGCCTTAGGGTTAGGGTTAGGGTTAGGGTTATATCACTTTTCAGTTTTCCTGTTATAATAATTGAACAGGCGACACATATGTGAATTAGTTTACAAAGTTGTGCTTTGCGTTTCTGTTCTTTCAATGGAAACTTGTTTCTGTGCCGTACAGTGCGAGATAATACTTTTCAGTTTTCCTGTATTCCTAATTGAGCGAGCGACACACAGGTGATTCTGTTTAAAAGTAGTGCTTTGCTTCTCTGTTCTTTCGTTGGAAACTTGTTCTTGTGCTTTACAGTGAGATATATTACTTTTCAGTTTTCCTGTAATCCTAATGGAGCGAGCGACACACATGTGATTTAGTTTACAAACTAGTGATTTTCTTTTTTGTTCTTTCATATGAAACTTGTTCCTGTGCTGTACAATGTGATATATCACTTTTCAGTTTTCCTGTTATAATAATTGAACAGGCGACACGTATGTGAATTAGTTTACAAAGTTGTGCTTTGCGTTTCTGTTCTTTCGATGGAAACATGTTCCTGTGCTGTACAGTGTGTTATATCACTTTTCAGTTTTTCTCTTATAATAATTGAACAGGCGACACGTATGTCATTTAGTTTACAAAGTTGTGCTTTGCGTTTCTGTTCTTTCTTTGGAAACTTGTTTCTGTGCTGTACAGTGTGAGATAACACTTTCCGGTTTCCCTGTATTCCTAATTGAGCAAGCGACACACATGTGATTTAGTTTACAAAGTAGTGCTGTGGGTTTCTGTTCTTCTTGGAAACTTGTTTCTGTGCTGTACAGTGTGATATATCACTTTTCAGTTTTCCTGTTGTAATAATTGAACGGGCGACACGTATGTGATTTAGTTTACAAAGTTGTGCTTTGCTTTTCTGTTCTTTCGATGGAAACTAGTTTCTGTGCCGTACAGTGCGAGATAACACTTTTTGGTTTTCCTGTATTCCTAATTGAGCGAGTGACACACATGTGATTCACTTTACAAAGTAGTGCTTTTCATTTACGTTCTTTCGTTGGAAACTTGTTCCTGTTAGGAACAAGTTAGGGTTAGGGTTAGGGTTAGGGTTAGGGTCAGGGTTAGGTTAGGTCTGGGTGAGGGATAGGGTTAGCGTTAGGGTTAGGGTTAGGGTTAGGTTAGGTCTGGGTGCGGGATAAGGTTAGCGTTAGGGTTAGGGTTAGGGTTAGGGTTAGGGTTAGGGGTTAGTGTTAGGGTTAGGTTTAGGGTTAGGGTTAGGGCCTTAGAGTTAGGGGTAGGGTTATGGTTATATCACTTTTCATTTTTCCTGTTATAATAATTGAACAGGCGACACGTATGTGAATTAGTTTACAAAGTTGTGCTTTGCGTTTCTGTTCTTTCGATGGAAACATGTTCCTGTGCTGTACAGTGTGTTATATCACTTTTCAGTTTTCCTCTTATAATAATTGAACAGGCGACACTTATGTCATTTAGTTTACAAAGTTGTGCTTTGCGTTTCTGTTCTTTCTTTGGAAACCTGTTTCTGTGCCATACAGTGTGAGATAACACTTTTCGGTTTCCCTGTATTCCTAATTGAGCGAGCGACACACATGTGATTTAGTTTACAAAGTAGTGCTTTGGGTTTCTGTTCTTCTTGGAAACTTGTTTCTGTGCTGTACAGTGTGATATATCACTTTTCAGTTTTCCTGTTGTAATAATTGAACGGGCGACACGTATGTGATTTAGTTTACAAAGTTGTGCTTTGCTTTTCTGTTCTTTCGATGGAAACTAGTTTCTGTGCCGTACAGTGCGAGATAACACTTTTCGGTTTTCCTGTATTCCTAATTGAGCGAGTGACACACATGTGATTCACTTTACAAAGTATTGCTTTTCATTTAAGTTCTTTCGCTGGAAACTTGTTCCTGTTAGGAACAAGTTAGGGTTAGGGATAGGGTTAGGGTTAGGGTTAGGGTTAGTGTTAGGGTTAAATTAGGGGTTAGGGTTAGGGATAGGGTTAGGGTTAGGGTTAGGGTTAGGGTTAGGGCCTTAGGGTTAGGGTTAGGGTTAGGGTTATATCACTTTTCAGTTTTCCTGTTATAATAATTGAACAGGCGACACATATGTGAATTAGTTTACAAAGTTGTGCTTTGCGTTTCTGTTCTTTCAATGGAAACTTGTTTCTGTGCCGTACAGTGCGAGATAATACTTTTCAGTTTTCCTGTATTCCTAATTGAGCGAGCGACACACAGGTGATTCTGTTTAAAAGTAGTGCTTTGCTTCTCTGTTCTTTCGTTGGAAACTTGTTCTTGTGCTGTACAGTGAGATATATTACTTTTCACTTTTCCTGTAATCCTAATGGAGCGAGCTACACACATGTGATTTAGTTTACAAATTAGTGATTTTCTTTTTTGTTCTTTCATATGAAACTTGTTCCTGTGCTGTACAATGTGATATATCACTTTTCAGTTTTCCTGTTATAATAATTGAACAGGCGACACGTATGTGAATTAGTTTACAAAGTTGTGCTTTGCCTTTCTGTTCTTTCGATGGAAACATGTTCCTGTGCTGTACAGTGTGTTATATCACTTTTCAGTTTTCCTCTTATAATAATTGAACAGGCGACACGTATGTCATTTAGTTTACAAAGTTGTGCTTTCCGTTTCTGTTCTTTCTTTGGAAACTTGTTTCTGTGCCATACAGTGTGAGATAACACTTTTCGGTTTCCCTGTATTCCTAATTGAGCGAGCGACACACATATGATTTAGTTTACCAAGTAGTGCTTTGGGTTTCTGTTCTGCGGTAGGAAACTTGTTTCTGTGCTGTACAGTGTGATATATCACTTTTCAGTTTTCCTGTTGTAATAATTGAACGGGCGACACGTATGTGATTTAGTTTACAAAGTTGTGCTTTGCTTTTCTGTTCTTTCGATGGAAACTAGTTTCTGTGCCGTACAGTGCGAGATAACACTTTTCGGTTTTCCTGTATTCCTAATTGAGCGAGTGACACACATGTGATTCAGTTTACAAAGTAGTGCTTTGCATTTACGTTCTTTCGTTGGAAACTTGTTCCTGTTAGGAACAAGTTAGGGTTAGGGTTAGGGTTACGGTTAGGGTTAGGGTTAGGGTTAGGGTTAGGGTAGGCCTGGGTAAGGGATAGGGTTAGCGTTAGGGTTAGGGTTAGGGTTAGGGTTAGGGTTAGGGTTAAGGTTAGGGTTAGGGTTAGGGTTAGGGGTTAGGGTTAGGGTAAGGGTTAGGGTTAGGGGTTAGGGTTACGGGTAGGGCCTTAGGGTTAGGGTTAGGGTTAGGGTTATATCACTTTTCAGTTTTCCTGTTATAATAATTGATCAGGCGACACATATGTGAATTAGTTTACAAAGTTGTGCTTTGCGTTTCTGTTCTTTTAATGGAAATTTGTTTCTGTGCCGTACAGTGCGAGATAATACTTTTCAGTTTTCCTGTATTCCTAATTGAGCGAGCGACACACAGGTGATTCTGTTTAAAAGTAGTATTTTGCTTCTCTGTTCTTTCGTTGGAAACTTGTTCTTGTGCTGTACAGTGAGATATATTACTTTTCAGTTTTCCTGTAATCCTAATGGAGCGAGCGACACACATGTGATTTAGTTTACAAATTAGTGATTTTCTTTTTTGTTCTTTCATATGAAACTTGCTCCTGTGCTGTAAAATGTGATATATCACTTTTCAGTTTTCCTGTTATAATAATTGAACAGGCGACACGTATGTGAATTAGTTTACAAAGTTGTGCTTTCCGTTTCTGTTCTTTCTTTGGAAACTTGTTTCTGTGCCATACAGTGTGAGATAACACTTTTCGGTTTCCCTGTATTCCTAATTGAGCGAGCGACACACATGTTATTTAGTGTACAAAGTAGTGCTTTGGGTTTCTGTTCTTCGGTAGGAAACTTGTTTCTCTGCTGTACAGTGTGATATATCACTTTTCAGTTTTCCTGTTGTAATAATTGAACAGGCGACACATATGTGAATTAGTTTACAAAGTTGTGCTTTGCGTTTCTGTTCTTTCAATGGAAACTTGTTTCTGTGCCGTACAGTGCGAGATAATACTTTTCAGTTTTCCTGTATTCCTAATTGAGCGAGCGACACACAGGTGATTCTGTTTAAAAGTAGTGCTTTGCTTCTCTGTTCTTTCGTTGGAAACTTGTTCTTGTGTTGTACAGTGAGATATATTACTTTTCAGTTTTCCTGTAATCCTAATGGAGCGAGCGACACACATGTGAATTAGTTTACAAAGTTGTGCTTTGCCTTTCTGTTCTTTCGATGGAAACATGTTCCTGTGCTGTACAGTGTGTTATATCACTTTTCAGTTTTCCTCTTATAATAATTGAACAGGCGACACGTATGTCATTTAGTTTACAAAGTTGTGCTTTCCGTTTCTGTTCTTTCTTTGGAAACTTGTTTCTGTGCCATACAGTGTGAGATAACACTTTTCGGTTTCCCTGTATTCCTAATTGAGCGAGCGACACACATGTGATTTAGTTTACCAAGTAGTGCTTTGGGTTTCTGTTCTTCGGTAGGAAACTTGTTTCTCTGCTGTACAGTGTGATATATCACTTTTCAGTTTTCCTGTTGTAATAATTGAACGGGCGACACGTATGTGATTTAGTTTACAAAGTTGTGCTTTGCTTTTCTGTTCTTTCGATGGAAACTAGTTTCTGTGCAGTACAGTGCGAGATAACACTTTTCGGTTTTCCTGTATTCCTAATTGAGCGAGTGACACACATGTGATTCAGTTTACAAAGTAGTGCTTTTCATTTACGTTCTTTCGTTGGAAACTTGTTCCTGTTAGGAACAAGTTAGGGTTAGGGTTAGGGTTAGGGTTAGGGTTAGGGTTAGGGTTAGGTTAGGCCTGGGTAAGGGATAGGGTTAGCGTTAGGGTTAGGGTTAGG
The DNA here is from genome assembly GCF_030254825.1 of Meriones unguiculatus. Lineage (NCBI taxonomy): Eukaryota > Metazoa > Chordata > Mammalia > Rodentia > Muridae > Meriones > Meriones unguiculatus. The sequence continues at coordinate 86,282,348 of NC_083350.1, forward strand.
GTTAGGGTTAAGGTTAGGGTTAGGGTTAGGGTTAGGGGTTAGGGTTAGGGTAAGGGTTAGGGTTAGGGGTTAGGGTTACGGTTAGGGCCTTAGGGTTAGGGTTAGGGTTAGGGTTATATCACTTTTCAGTTTTCCTGTTATAATAATTGAACAGGCGACACATATGTGAATTAGTTTACAAAGTTGTGGTTTGCGTTTCTGTTCTTTCAATGGAAACTTGTTTCTGTGCCATACAGTGCGAGATAATACTTTTCAGTTTTCCTGTATTCCCAATTGAGCGAGCGACACACAGGTGATTCTGTTTAAAAGTAGTGCATTGCTTCTCTGTTCTTTCGTTGGAAACTTGTTCTTGTGCTGTACAGTGAGATATATTACTTTTCAGTTTTACTGTAATCCTAATGGAGCGAGCGACACACATGTGATTTAGTTTACAAATTAGTGATTTTCTTTTTTGTTCTTTCATATGAAACTTGCTCCTGTGCTGTACAATGTGATATATCACTTTTCAGTTTTCCTGTTATAATAATTGAACAGGCGACACGTATGTGAATTAGTTTACAAAGTTGTGCTTTCCGTTTCTGTTCTTTCTTTGGAAACTTGTTTCTGTGCCATACAGTGTGAGATAACACTTTTCGGTTTCCCTGTATTCCTAATTGAGCGAGCGACACACATGTGATTTAGTTGACAAAGTAGTGCTTTGGGTTTCTGTTCTTCGGTAGGAAACTTGTTTCTCTGCTGTACAGTGTGATATATCACTTTTCAGTTTTCCTGTTGTAATAATTGAACGGGCGACACGTATGTGATTTAGTTAACAAAGTTGTGCTTTGCTTTTCTGTTCTTTCGATGGAAACTAGTTTCTGTGCCGTACAGTGCGAGATAACACTTTTCGGTTTTCCTGTATTCCTAATTGAGCGAGTGACACACATGTGATTCAGTTTACAAAGTAGTGCTTTGCATTTACGTTCTTTCGTTGGAAACTTGTTCCTGTTAGGAACAAGTTACGTTTAGGGTTAGGATTAGGGTTTGGGTTAGGGTTAGGGTTAGGTTAGGCCTGGGTAAGGGATAGGGTTAGCGTTAGGGTTAGGGTTAGGGTTAGGGTTAGGGTTAGGGTTAGGGTTAGGGGTTAGGGTTAGGGTAAGGGTTAGGGTTAGGGGTTAGGGTTACAGTTAGGGCCTTAGGGTTACGGTTAGGGTTATATCACTTTTCAGTTTTCCTGTTATAATAATTGAACAGGCGACACATATGTGAATTAGTTTACAAAGTTGTGCTTTACGTTTCTGTTCTTTCAATGGAAACTTGTTTCTGTGCCGTACAGTGCGAGATAATACTTTTCAGTTTTCCTGTATTCCTAATTGAGCGAGCGACACACAGGTGATTCTGTTTAAAAGTAGTGCTTTGCTTCTCTGTTCTTTCGTTGGAAACTTGTTCTTGTGCTGTACAGTGAGATATATTACTTTTCAGTTTTCCTGTAATCCTAATGGAGCGAGCGACACACATGTGATTTAGTTTACAAATTAGTGATTTTCTTTTTTGTTCTTTCATATGAAACTTGCTCCTGTGCTGTACAATGTGATATATCACTTTTCAGTTTTCCTGTTATAATAATTGAACAGGCGACACTTATGTGAATTAGTTTACAAAGTTGTGCTTTGCGTTTCTGTTCTTTCGATGGAAACAGGTTCCTGTGCTGTACAGTGTGTTATATCACTTTTGAGTTTTCCTCTTATATTAATTGAACAGGCGACACGTATGTCATTTAGTTTACAAAGTTGTGCTTTGCGTTTCTGTTCTTTCTTTGGAAACTTGTTTCTGTGCTGTACAGTGTGAGATAACACTTTCCGGTTTCCCTGTATTCCTAATTGAGCAAGCGACACACATGTGATTTAGTTTACAAAGTAGTGCTTTGGGTTTCTGTTCTTCTTGGAAACTTGTTTCTGTGCTGTACAGTGTGATATATCACTTTTCAGTTTTCCTGTTGTAATAATTGAACGGGCGACACGTATGTGATTTAGTTTACAAAGTTGTGCTTTGCTTTTCTGTTCTTTCGATGGAAACTAGTTTCTGTGCCGTAGAGTGCGAGATAACACTTTTTGGTTTTCCTGTATTCCTAATTGAGCGAGTGACACACATGTGATTCACTTTACAAAGTAGTGCTTTTCATTTACGTTCTTTCCTTGGAAACTTGTTCCTGTTAGGAACAAGTTAGGGTTAGGGTTAGGGTTAGGGTTAGGGTTAGGGTTAGGTTAGGTCTGGGTGAGGGATAGGGTTAGCGTTAGGGTTAGGGTTAGGGTTAGGGTTAGGGGTTAGGATTAGGGTTAGGGTTAGGGTTAGGGTTAGGTGTTAGGGTTAGGGTTAGGGTTAGGGCCTTAGAGTTAGGGGTAGGGTTATGGTTATATCACTTTTCATTTTTCCTGTTATAATAATTGAACAGGCGACACGTATGTGAATTAGTTTACAAAGTTGTGCTATGCGTTTCTGTTCTTTCGATGGAAACATGTTCCTGTGCTGTACAGTGTTTTATATCACTTTTCAGTTTTCCTCTTATAATAATTGAACAGGCGACACGTATGTCATTTAGTTTACAAAGTTGTGCTTTGCGTTTCTGTTCTTTCTTTGGAAACTTGTTTCTGTGCCATACATTGTGAGATAACACTTTTCGGTTTCCCTGTATTCCTAATTGAGCGAGCGACACACATGTGATTTAGTTTACAAAGTAGTGCTTTGGGTTTCTCTTCTTCTTGGAAACTTGTTTCTGTGCTGTACAGTGTGATATATCACTTTTCAGTTTTCCTGTTTTAATAATTGAACGGGCGACACGTATGTGATTTAGTTTACAAAGTTGTGCTTTGCTTTTTTGTTCTTTCGATGGAAACTAGTTTCTGTGCCGTACAGTGCGAGATAACACTTTTCGGTTTTCCTGTATTCCTAATTGAGCGAGTGACACACATGTGATTCACTTTTCAAAGTAGTGCTTTTCATTTACGTTCTTTCGTTGGAAACTTGTTCCTGTTAGGAACAAGTTAGGGTTAGGGTTAGGGTTAGGGTTAGGGTTAGGGTTAGGTTAGGGCTGGGTAAGGGATTGTGAGCGTTAGGTTTAGGGTTAGCGTTAGGGTTAGGGTTAGGGTTAGGGGTTAGGGTTAGGGTTAGGGTTAGGGTTAGGGTTAGGATTAGGGTTAGGGTTAGGTTAGGGCTGGGTAAGGGATTGTGAGCTTTAGGGTTAGGGTTAGGGTTAGGGTTAGGGTTAGGGTTTAGGGTTAGGGTTAGGGTTAGGGTTAGGTTTAGGGTTAGGGTTAGGGGTTAGGGTTAGGTTTAGGGTTAGGGTTAAGGTTAGGGTTAGGGCCTTAGGGTTAGGGTTAGGGTTAGGGTTATATCACTTTTCAGTTTTCCTGTTATAATAATTGAACAGGCGACACATATGTGAAATAGTTTACAAAGTTGTGCTTTGCGTTTCTGTTCTTTCAATGGAAACTTGTTTCTGTGCCATACAGTGCGAGATAACACTTTTCAGTTTTCCTGTATTCCTAATTGAGCGAGCGACACACAGGTGATTCTGTTTAAAAGTAGTGCTTTGCTTTTCTGTTCTTTCGTTGGAAACTTGTTCTTGTGCTGTATAGTGAGATATATTACTTTTCAGTTTTCCTGTAATCCTAATGGAGCGAGCGACACACATGTGATTTAGTTTACAAATTAGTGATTTTCTTTTTTGTTCTTTCATTTGAAACTTGTTACTGTGCTGTACAATGTGATATATCACTTTTCAGTTTTCCTGTTATAATAATTGAACAGGCGACACGTATGTGAATTAGTTTACAAAGTTGTGCTTTGTGTTTCTATTCTTTCGATGGAAACAAGTTTCTGTGCCGTACAGTGCGAGATAACACTTTTCCGTTTTCCTGTATTCCTAATTGAGCGAGTGACACACATGTGATTCAGTTTACAAAGAAGTGCTTTTCATTTACGTTCTTTCGTTGGAAACTTGTTCCTGTTAGGTACAAGTTAGGGTTAGGGTTAGGGTTAGGGTTAGGGTTAGGGTTAGGGTTAGGGTTAGGTTAGGGCTGGGTAAGGGATAGGGTTAGCATTAGGGTTAGTGTTAGGGTTAGGGTTAGGGGTTAGGGTTAGGGTTAGGGTTAGGGTTAGGGTTAGGGGTTAGGGTTAGGGTTAGGGTTAGGGTTAGGGCTTTAGGGTTAGGGTTAGTGTTATGGTTATATCACTTTTCAGTTTTCCTGTTATAATAATTGAACAGGCGACACGTATGTGAATTAGTTTACAAAGTTGTGCTTTGCGTTTCTGTTCTTTCGATGGAAACATTTCCTGTGCTGTACAGTGTGTTATATCACTTTTCAGTTTTCCTCTTATAATAATTGAACAGGCGACACGTATGTCATTTAGTTTACAAAGTTGTGCTTTGCGTTTCTGTTCTTTCTTTGGAAACTTGTTTCTGTGCCATACACTGTGAGATAACACTTTCCGGTTTCCCTGTATTCCTAATTGAGCGAGCGACACACATGTGATTTAGTTTACAAAGTAGTGCTTTGGGTTTCTGTTCTTCTTGGAAACTTGTTTCTGTGCTGTACAGTGTGATATATCACTTTTCAGTTTTCCTGTTTTAATAATTGAACGGGCGACACGTATGTGATTTAGTTTACAAAGTTGTGCTTTGTTTTTCTGTTCTTTCGATGGAAACTAGTTTCTGTGCCGTACAGTGCGAGATAACACTTTTCGGTTTTCCTGAATTCCTAATTGAGCGAGTGACACACATGTGATTCAGTTTACAAAGTAGTGCTTTTCATTTACGTTCTTTCGTTGGAAACTTGTTCCTGTTAGGAACAAGTTAGGGTTAGGGTTAGGGTTAGGGTTAGGGTTAGGGTTAGGTTAGGGCTGGTAAGGGATAGGGTTAGCGTTAGGGTTAGGGTTAGGGTTAGGGTTAGGGTTAGGGGTTAGGGTTAGGGTTAGGGTTAGGGTTAGGGTTACGGGTTAGGGTTAGGGTTAGGGTTAGGGTTAGGGTTAGGGTTAGGGCCTTAGGGTTAGGGTTAGTGTTATGGTTATATCACTTTTCAGTTTTCCTGTTATAATAATTGAACAGGCGACACGTATGTGAATTAGTTTACAAAGTTGTGCTTTGCGTTTCTGTTCTTTCGATGGAAACATCTTCCTGTGCTGTACAGTGTGTTATATCACTTTTCAGTTTTCCTCTTATAATAATTGAACAGGCGACACGTATGTCATTTAGTTTACAAAGTTGTGCTTTCCGTTTCTGTTCTTTCTTTGGAAACTTGTTTCTGTGCCATACAGTGTGAGATAACACTTTTCGGTTTCCTAATTGAGCGAACGACACACATGTGATTTAGTTTACAAAGTAGTGCTTTGGGTTTCTGTTCTTCTTGGAAACTTGTTTCTGTGCTGTACAGTGTGATATATCACTTTTCAGTTTTCCTGTTTTAATAATTGAACGGGCGACACGTATGTGATTTAGTTTACAAAGTTGTGCTTTGCTTTTCTGTTCTTTCGATGGAAACTAGTTTCTGTGCCGTACAGTGCGAAATAACACTTTTCGGTTTTCCTGTAATCCTAATTGAGGAAGTGACACACGTGATTCAGTTTACAAAGTAGTGCTTTTCATTTACGTTCTTTCGTTGGAAACTTGTTCCTGTTAGGAACAAGTTAGGGTTAGGGTTAGGGTTAGGGTTAGGGTTAGGGTTAGGTTAGGGCTGGGTAAGGGATAGTGTTAGGGTTAGGGTTAGGGTTAGGTTTAGGGTTAGGGTTAGGGGTTAGTGTTAGGTTTAGGGTTAGGGTTAAGGTTAGGGTTAGGGCCTTAGGGTTAGGGTTAGGGTTATATCACTTTTCAGTTTTCCTGTTATAATAATTGAACAGGCGACACATATGTGAATTAGTTTACAAAGTTGTGCTTTGCTTTTCTGTTCTTTCGATGGAAACTTGTTTCTGTGCCGTACAGTGCGAAATAACACTTTTCGGTTTTCATGTATTCCTAATTGAGCGAGTGACACACATGTGATTCAGTTTACAAAGTAGTGCTTTTCATTTACGTTCTTTCGTTGGAAACTTGTTCCTGTTAGGAACAAGTTAGGGTTAGGGTTAGGGTTAGGGTTAGGGTTAGGGTTAGGTTAGGGCTGGGTAAGGGATAGAGTTAGGGTTAGGGTTAGGGTTAAGGTTGGGGTTAGGGCCTTAGGGTTAGGGTTAGGGTTAGGGTTATATCACTTTTCAGTTTTCCTGTTATAATAATTGAACAGGCGACACGTATGTGAATTAGTTTACAAAGTTCTGCTTTGCGTTTCTGTTCTTTCAATGGAAACTTGTTTCTGTGCCATACAGTGCGAGATAACACTTTTCAGTTTTCCTGTATTCCTAATTGAGCGAGCGACACACAGGTGATTCTGTTTAAAAGTAGTGCTTTGCTTTTCTGTTCTTTCGTTGGAAACTTGTTCTTGTGCTGTACAGTGAGATATATTACTGATCAGTTTTCCTGTATTCCTAATGGAGCGAGCGACACACATGTGATTTAGTTTACAAATTAGTGATTTTCTTTTTTGTTCTTTCATTTGAAACTTGTTCCTGTGCTGTACAATGTGATATATCACTTTTCAGTTTTCCTGTTATAATAATTGAACAGGCGACACGTATGTGAATTAGTTTACAAAGTTGTGCTTTGCGTTTCTGTTCTTTCGATGGAAACATCTTCCTGTGCTGTACAGTGTGTTATATCACTTTTCAGTTTTCCTCTTATAATAATTGAACAGGCGACACGTATGTCATTTAGTTTACAAAGTTGTGCTTTGCGTTTCTGTTCTTTCTTTGGAAACTTGTTTCTGTGCCATACAGGGTGAGATAACACTTTCCGGTTTCCCTGTATTCCTAATTGAGCGAGCGACACACATGTGATTTAGTTTACAAAGTAGTGCTTTGGGTTTCTGTTCTTCTTGGAAACTTGTTTCTGTGCTGTACAGTGTGATATATCACTTTTCAGTTTTCCTGTTGTAATAATTGAACGGGCGACACGTATGTGATTTAGTTTACAAAGTTGTGCTTTGCTTTTCTGTTCTTTCGATGGAAACTAGTTTCTGTGCCGTACAGTGCGAGATAACACTTTTCGGTTTTCCTGTATTCCTAATTGAGCGAGTGACACACATGTGATTCAGTTTACAAAGTAGTGCTTTTCATTTACGTTCTTTCGTTGGAAACTTGTTCCTGTTAGGAACAAGTTAGGGTTAGGGTTAGGGTTAGGGTTAGGGTTAGGGTTAGGGTTAGGTTAGGGCTGGGAAAGGGATAGGGTTAGCGTTAGGGTTAGGGTTAGGGTTAGGGTTAGGGTTAGGGGTTAGGGTTAGGGTTAGGGTTAGGGTTAGGGGTTAGGTTTAGGGTTAGGGTTAGTGTTAGGGTTAGGGCCTTAGGGTTAGGGTTAGCGTTATGGTTATATCACTTTTCAGTTTTCCTGTTATAATAATTGAACAGGCGACACGTATGTGAATTAGTTTACAAAGTTGTGCTTTGCGTTTCTGTTCCTTCGATGGAAACATGTTCCTGTGCTGTACAGTGTGTTATATCACTTTTCAGTTTTCCTCTTATAATAATTGAACAAGCGACACGTATGTCATTTAGTTTACAAAGTTGTGCTTTCCGTTTCTCTTCTTTCTTTGGAAACTTTTTTCTGTGCCATACAGTGTGAGATAACACTTTTCGGTTTTCCTGTATACCTAATTGAGCAAGCGACACACATGTGATTTAGTTTACAAAGTAGTGCTTTGGGTTTCTGTTCTTCTTGGAAACTTGTTTCTGTGCTGTACAGTGTGATATATCACTTTTCTGTTTTGCTGTTTTAAAAATTGAATGGGCGACTTCTATGTGATTTAGTTTACAAAGTTGTGCTTTGCTTTTCTGTTCTTTCGATGGAAACTAGTTTCTGTGCCGTACAGTGCGAAATAACACTTTTCGGTTTTCCTGTATTCCTAATTGAGCGAGTGACACACATGTGATTCAGTTTACAAAGTAGTGCTTTTCATTTACGTTCTTTCGTTGGAAACTTGTTCCTGTTAGGAACAAGTTAGGGTTAGGGTTAGGGTTAGGGTTAGGGTTAGGGTTAGGTTAGGGCTTGGTAAGGGATAGGGTTAGCGTTAGGGTTAGGGTTAGGGTTAGCGTTAGGGTTAGGGGTTAGGGATAGGGTTAGGGTTAGGGTTAGGGTTAGGGTTAGGGGTTAGGGTTAGGGTTAGGGTTAGGGTTAGGGTTAGGGCCTTAGGGTTAGGGTTAGTGTTATGGTTATATCACTTTTCAGTTTTCCTGTCATAATAATTGAACAGGCGACACCTATGTGAATTAGTTTACAAAGTTGTGCTTTGCGTTTCTGTTCTTTCGATGGAAACATGTTCCTGTGCTGTACAGTGTTTTATATCACTTTTCAGTTTTCCTGTTATAATAATTGAACAGGCGACACGTTAGTCATTTAGTTTACAAAGTTGTTCTTTCTGTTTCTGTTCTTTCTTTGGAAACTTGTTTCTGTGCCATACAGTGTGAGATAACACTTTTCGGTTTCCCTGTATTCCTAATTGAGCGAGCGACACACATGTGATTTAGTTTACAAAGTAGTGCTTTGGGTTTCTGTTCTTCTTGGAAACTTGTTTCTGTGCTGTACAGTGTGATATATCACTTTTCAGTTTTCCTGTTTTAATAATTGAACGGGCGACACGTATGTGATTTAGTTTACAAAGTTGTGCTTTGCTTTTCTGTTCTTTCGATGGAAACTAGTTTCTGTGCCGTACAGTGCGAGATAACACTTTTCGGTTTTCCTGTATTCCTAATTGAGCGAGTGATATACATGTGATTCAGTTTACAAAGTAGTGCTTTTCATTTATGTTCTTTCGTTGGAAACTTGTTCCTGTTAGGAACAAGTTAGGGTTTGGGTTAGGGTTAGGGTTAGGGTTAGGGTTAGGGCCTTAGGGTTAGGGTTAGGGTTATGGTTATATCACTTTTCAGTTTTCCTGTTATAATAATTGAACAGGCGACACGTATGTGAATTAGTTTACAAAGTTGTGCTTTGCGTTTCTGTTCTTTCGATGGAAACATGTTCCTGTGCTGTACAGTGTGTTATATCACTTTTCAGTTTTCCTCTTATAATAATTGAACAGGCGACACGTATGTCATTTAGTTTACAAAGTTGTGCTTTGCCTTTCTGTTCTTTCTTTGGAAACTTGTTTCTGTGCCATACAGTGTCAGATAACACTTTCCGATTTCCCTGTATTCCTAATTGAGTGAGCGACGCACATGTGATTTAGTTTACAAAGTAGTGCTTTGGGTTTCTGTTCTTCTTGGAAACTTGTTTCTGTGCTGTACAGTGTGATATATCACTTTTCAGTTTTCCTGTTGTAATAATTGAACGGGCGACACGTATGTGATTTAGTTTACAAAGTTGTGCTTTGCTTTTCTGTTCTTTCGATGGAAACTAGTTTCTGTGCCGTACAGTGCGAAATAACATTTTTAGGTTTTCATGTATTCCTAATTGAGCGAGTGACACACATGTGATTCAGTTTACAAAGTAGTGCTTTTCATTTACGTTCTTTCGTTGGAAACTTGTTCCTGGGAACAAGTTAGGGTTAGGGTTAGGGTTAGGGTTAGGGTTAGGGTTAGGGTTAGGGTTAGGGTTAGGGTTAGGTTTAGGTTAGGGCTGGGTAAGGGATAGGGTTAGCGTTAGGGTTAGAGTTAGGGTTAGGGTTAGGGTTAGGGTTAGGGGTTAGGGTTAGGATTAGGGTTAGGGTTAGGGTTAGGGGTTAGGGTTAGGGTTAGGGTTAGGGTTAGGGTTAGGGGTTAGGGTTAGGGTTAGGGTTAGGGCCTTAGGGTTACGGTTATATCACTTTTCAGTTTTCCTGTTATAATAATTGAACAGGCGACACATATGTGAATTCGTTTACAAAGTTGTGCTTTGCGTTTCTGTTCTTTCAATGGAAACTTGTTTCTGTGACGTACAGTGCGAGATAACACTTTTCAGTTTTCTTGTATTCCTATTTGAGCGAGCGACACACAGGTGATTCTGTTTAAAAGTAGTGCTTTGCTTTTCTGTTCTTTCGTTGGAAACTTGTTCTTGTGCTGTACAGTGAGATATATTACTGTTCAGTTTTCCTGTATTCCTAATGGAGCGAGCGACACACATGTGATTTAGTTTACAAATTAGTGATTTTCTTTTTTGTTCTTTCATATGAAACTTGCTCCTGTGCTGTAAAATGTGATATATCACTTTTCAGTTTTCCTGTTATAATAATTGAACAGGCGACACGTATGTGAATTAGTTTACAAAGTTGTGCTTTCCGTTTCTGTTCTTTCTTTGGAAACTTGTTTCTGTGCCATACAGTGTGAGATAACACTTTTCGGTTTCCCTGTATTCCTAATTGAGCGAGCGACACACATGTGATTTAGTTTACAAAGTAGTGCTTTGGGTTTCTGTTCTTCGGTAGGAAACTTGTTTCTCTGCTGTACAGTGTGATATATCACTTTTCAGTTTTCCTGTTGTAATAATTGAACAGGCGACACATATGTGAATTAGTTTACAAAGTTGTGCTTTGCGTTTCTGTTCTTTCAATGGAAACTTGTTTCTGTGCCGTACAGTGCGAGATAATACTTTTCAGTTTTCCTGTATTCCTTATTGAGCGAGCGACACACAGGTGATTCTGTTTAAAAGTAGTGCTTTGCTTCTCTGTTCTTTCGTTGGAAACTTGTTCTTGTGTTGTACAGTGAGATATATTACTTTTCAGTTTTCCTGTAATCCTAATGGAGCGAGCGACACACATGTGAATTAGTTTACAAAGTTGTGCTTTGCCTTTCTGTTCTTTCGATGGAAACATGTTCCTGTGCTGTACAGTGTGTTATATCACTTTTCAGTTTTCCTCTTATAATAATTGAACAGGCGACACGTATGTCATTTAGTTTACAAAGTTGTGCTTTCCGTTTCTGTTCTTTCTTTGGAAACTTGTTTCTGTGCCATACAGTGTGAGATAACACTTTTCGGTTTCCCTGTATTCCTAATTGAGCGAGCGACACACATGTGATTTAGTTTACAAAGTAGTGCTTTGGGTTTCTGTTCTTCTTGGAAACTTGTTTCTGTGCTGTACAGTGTGATATATCACTTTTCTGTTTTGCTGTTTTAATAATTGAACGGGCGACTTGTATGTGATTTAGTTTACAAAGTTGTGCTTTGCTTTTCTGTTCTTTCGATGGAAACTAGTTTCTGTGCCATACAGTGCGAAATAACACTTTTCGGTTTTCCTGTATTCCTAATTGAGCGAGTGACACACATGTGATTCAGTTTACAAAGTAGTGCTTTTCATTTACGTTCTTTCGTTGGAAACTTGTTCCTGTTAGGAACAAGTTAGGGTTAGGGTTAGGGTTAGGGTTAGGGTTAGGGTTAGGGTTAGGGTTAGGTTAGGGCTTGGTAAGGGATAGGGTTAGCGTTAGGGTTAGGGTTAGGGTTAGCGTTAGGGTTAGGGGTTAGGGATAGGGTTAGGGTTAGGGTTAGGGTTAGGGTTAGGGGTTAGGGTTAGGGTTAGGGTTAGGGTTAGGGTTAGGGCCTTAGGGTTAGGGTTAGTGTTATGGTTATATCACTTTTCAGTTTTCCTGTCATAATAATTGAACAGGCGACACCTATGTGAATTAGTTTACAAAGTTGTGCTTTGCGTTTCTGTTCTTTCGATGGAAACATGTTCCTGTGCTGTACAGTGTTTTATATCACTTTTCAGTTTTCCTGTTATAATAATTGAACAGGCGACACGTTAGTCATTTAGTTTACAAAGTTGTTCTTTCTGTTTCTGTTCTTTCTTTGGAAACTTGTTTCTGTGCCATACAGTGTGAGATAACACTTTTCGGTTTCCCTGTATTCCTAATTGAGCGAGCGACACACATGTGATTTAGTTTACAAAGTAGTGCTTTGGGTTTCTGTTCTTCTTGGAAACTTGTTTCTGTGCTGTACAGTGTGATATATCACTTTTCAGTTTTCCTGTTTTAATAATTGAACGGGCGACACGTATGTGATTTAGTTTACAAAGTTGTGCTTTGCTTTTCTGTTCTTTCGATGGAAACTAGTTTCTGTGCCGTACAGTGCGAGATAACACTTTTCGGTTTTCCTGTATTCCTAATTGAGCGAGTGATATACATGTGATTCAGTTTACAAAGTAGTGCTTTTCATTTATGTTCTTTCGTTGGAAACTTGTTCCTGTTAGGAACAAGTTAGGGTTTGGGTTAGGGTTAGGGTTAGGGTTAGGGTTAGGGCCTTAGGGTTAGGGTTAGTGTTATGGTTATATCACTTTTCAGTTTTCCTGTTATAATAATTGAACAGGCGACACGTATTTGAATTAGTTTACAAAGTTGTGCTTTGCGTTTCTGTTCTTTCGATGGAAACATGTTCCTGTGCTGTACAGTGTGTTATATCACTTTTCAGTTTTCCTCTTATAATAATTGAACAGGCGACACGTATGTCATTTAGTTTACAAAGTTGTGCTTTGCCTTTCTGTTCTTTCTTTGGAAACTTGTTTCTGTGCCATACAGTGTCAGATAACACTTTCCGGTTTCCCTGTATTCCTAATTGAGTGAGCGACGCACATGTGATTTAGTTTACAAAGTAGTGCTTTGGGTTTCTGTTCTTCTTGGAAACTTGTTTCTGTGCTGTACAGTGTGATATATCACTTTTCAGTTTTCCTGTTGTAATAATTGAACGGGCGACACGTATGTGATTTAGTTTACAAAGTTGTGCTTTGCTTTTCTGTTCTTTCGATGGAAACTAGTTTCTGTGCCGTACAGTGCGAAATAACATTTTTCGGTTTTCATGTATTCCTAATTGAGCGAGTGACACACATGTGATTCAGTTTACAAAGTAGTGCTTTTCATTTACGTTCTTTCGTTGGAAACTTGTTCCTGGGAACAAGTTAGGGTTAGGGTTAGGGTTAGGGTTAGGGTTAGGGTTAGGGTTAGGTTTAGGTTTAGGTTAGGGCTGTGTAAGGGATAGGGTTAGCGTTAGGGTTAGAGTTAGGGTTAGGGTTAGGGTTAGGGTTAGGGGTTAGGGTTAGGATTAGGGTTAGGGTTAGGGTTAGGGGTTAGGGTTAGGGTTAGGGTTAGGGTTAGGGTTAGGGTTAGGGGTTAGGGTTAGGGTTAGGGTTAGGGCCTTAGGGTTACGGTTATATCAGTTTTCAGTTTTCCTGTTATAATAATTGAACAGGCGACACATATGTGAATTAGTTTACAAAGTTGTGCTTTGCGTTTCTGTTCTTTCAATGGAAACTTGTTTCTGTGACGTACAGTGCGAGATAACACTTTTCAGTTTTCTTGTATTCCTAATTGAGCGAGCGACACACAGGTGATTCTGTTTAAAAGTAGTGCTTTGCTTTTCTGTTCTTTCGTTGGAAACTTGTTCTTGTGCTGTACAGTGAGATATATTACTGTTCAGTTTTCCTGTATTCCTAATGGAGCGAGCGACACACATGTGATTTAGTTTACAAATTAGTGATTTTCTTTTTTGTTCTTTCATTTGAAACTTGTTCCTGTGCTGTAAAATGTGATATATCACTTTTCAGTTTTCCTGTTATAATATTTGAACAGGCGACACGTATGTGAATTAGTTTACAAAGTTGTGCTTTGCGTTTCTGTTCTTTCGATGGAAACATGTTCCTGTGCTGTACAGTGTGTTATATCACTTTTCAGTTTTCCTCTTATAATAATTGAACAGGCGACACGTATGTCATTTAGTTTACAAAGTTATGCTTTGCGTTTCTGTTCTTTCTTTGGAAACTTGTTTCTGAGCCATACAGTGTGAGATAACACTTTCCGGATTCCCTGTATTCCTAATTGAGCGAGCGACACACATGTGATTTAGTTTACAAAGTAGTGCTTTGGGTTTCTGTTCTTGGAAACTTGTTTCTGTGCTGTACAGTGTGATATATCACTTTTCAGTTTTCCTGTTGTAATAATTGAACGGGCGACACGTATGTGATTTAGTTTACAAAGTTGTACTTTGCTTTTCTGTTCTTTCGATGGAAACTACTTTCTGTGCCATACAGTGCGAGATAACACTTTTCGGTTTTCCTGTATTCCTAATTGAGCGAGTGACACACGTGATTCAGTTTACAAATTAGTGCTTTTCATTTATGTTCTTTCGTTGGAAAATTGTTCCTGTTAGGAATAAGTTAGGGTTAGGGTTAGGGTTGGGTTAGGGTTAGGGTTAGGGGTTAGGGTTAGGGTTAGGGTTAGGGTTAGGGTTAGGGTTAGGGTTAGGGTAAGGGTTAGGGTTAGGGGTTAGGGTTAGGGTTAGGGTTAGGGCCTTAGGGTTAGGGTTATATCACTTTTCAGTTTTCCTGTTATAATAATTGAACAGGCGACACATATGTGAATTAGTTTACAAAGTTGTGCTTTGCGTTTCTGTTCTTTCAATGGAAACTTGTTTCTGTGCCGTACAGTGCGAGATAACACTTTTCAGTTTTCTTGTATTCCTAATTGAGCGAGCGACACACAGGTGATTCTGTTTAAAAGTCGTGCTTTGCTTTTCTGTTCTTTCGTTGGAAACTTGTTCTTGTGCTGTACAGTGAGATATATTACTTTTCAGTTTTCCTGTAATCCTAATGGAGCGAGCGACACACATGTGATTTAGTTTACAAATTAGTGATTTTCTTTTTTGTTCTTTCATTTGAAACTTGTTCCTGTGCTGTACAATGTGATATATCACTTTTCAGTTTTCCTGTTATAATAATTGAACAGGCGACACGTATGTGAATTAGTTTACAAAGTTGTGCTTTGCGTTTCTGTTCTTTCAATGGAAACTTGTTTCTGTGCCGTACACTGCGAGATAACACTTTTCAGTTTTCCTGTATTCCTAATTGAGCGAGCGACACACATGTGATTCTGTTTAAAAGTAGTGCTTTGCTTTTCTGTTCTTTTGTTGGAAACTTGTTTCTGTGCCGTACAGTGCGAGATAACACTTTTCGCTTTTCCTGTATTCCAAATTGAGCGAGTGACACACATGTGATTCAGTTTACAAAGTAGTGCTTTTCATTCACGTTCTTTCGTTGGAAACTTGTTCCTGGGAACAAGTTAGGGTTAGGGTTAGGGTTAGGGTTAGGGTTAGGGTTAGGGTTAGGTTTAGGTTAGGGCTGGGTAAGGGATAGGGTTAGCGTTAGGGTTAGGGTTAGGGTTAGGGTTAGGGTTAGGGTTAGGGGTTAGGGTTAGGGTTAGGGTTAGGGTTAGGGTTAGGGGTTAGGGTTAGGGTTAGGGTTAGGGTTAGGGTTAGGGGTTAGGGTTAGAGTTAGGGTTAGGGCCTTACGGTTAGGGTTATATCACTTTTCAGTTTTCCTGTTATAATAATTGAACAGGCGACACATATGTGAATTAGTTTACAAAGTTGTGCTTTGCGTTTCTGTTCTTTCAATGGAAACTTGTTTCTGTGACGTACAGTGCGAGATAACACTTTTCAGTTTTCTTGTATTCCTAATTGAGCGAGCGACACACAGGTGATTCTGTTTAAAAGTAGTGCTTTGCTTTTCTGTTCTTTCGTTGGAAACTTGTTCTTGTGCTGTACAGTGAGATATATTACTGTTCAGTTTTCCTGTATTCCTAATGGAGCGAGCGACACACATGTGATTTAGTGTACAAATTAGTGATTTTCTTTTTTGTTCTTTCATTTGAAACTTGTTCCTGTGCTGTACAATGTGATATATCACTTTTCAGTTTTCCTGTTATAATAATTGAACAGGCGACACGTATGTGAATTAGTTTACAAATTTGTGCTTTGCGTTTCTGTTCTTTCGATGGAAACATGTTCCTGTGCTGTACAGTGTGTTATATCACTTTTCAGTTTTCCTCTTATAATAATTGAACAGGCGACACGTATGTCATTTAGTTTACAAAGTTGTGCTTTCCGTTTCTGTTCTTTCTTTGGAAACTTGTTTCTGTGCCATACAGTGTGAGATAACAGTTTCCGGTTTCCCTGTATTCCTAATTGAGCGAGCGACACACATGTGATTTTGTTTACAAAGTAGTGCTTTGGGTTTCTGTTCTTCTTGGAAACTTGTTTCTGTGCTGTACAGTGTGATATATCACTTTTCAGTTTTCCTGTTGTAATAATTGAACGGGCGACACGTATGTGATTTAGTTAACAAAGTTGTGCTTTGCTTTTCTGTTCTTTCGATGGAAACTACTTTCTGTGCCGTACAGTGCGAGATAACACTTTTCGGTTTTCCTGTATTCCTAATTGAGCGAGTGACACACATGTGATTCAGTTTACAAAGTAGTGCTTTTCATTTATGTTCTTTCGTTGGAAAATTGTTCCTGTTAAGAACAAGTTAGGGTTAGGGTTAGGTTTAGGGTTAGGGTTAGGGTTAGGGTTAGGTTAGGGCTAGGTAAGGGATAGGGTTAGGGTTAGGGTTAGGGTTAGGGTTAGGGGTTAGGGTTAGGGTTAGGGTTAGGGTTAGGGTTAGGGCCTTAGGGTTAGGGTTACGGTTAGGGTTATGTCACTTTTCAGTTTTCCTGAGATAACACTTTTCCGTTTTCCTGTATTCCTAATTGAGTGAGCGACACACAGGTGATTCTGTTTAAAAGTAGTGCTTTGCTTTTCTGTTCTTTCATTGGAAACTTGTTTCTGTGCTGTACAGTGTGATATATCACTTTTCAGTTTTCCTGTTGTAATAATTGAACGGGCGACACGTATGTGATTTAGTTTACAAAGTTGTGCTTTGCTTTTCTGTTCTTTCGATGGAAACTAGTTTCTGTGCCGTACAGTGCGAGATAACACTTTTCGGTTTTCCTGTATTCCTAATTGAGCGAGTGACACACATGTGATTCAGTTTACAAAGTAGGGCTTTTCATTTACGTTCTTTCGTTGGAAACTTGTTCCTGGGAACAAGTTAGGGTTAGGGTTAGGGTTAGGGTTAGGTTAGGGCTGCGTAAGGGATAGGGTTAGCGTTAGGGTTAGGGTTAGGGTTAGGGTTAGGGTTAGGGTTAGGGTTACTGGTTAGGGTTAGGGTTAGGGTTAGGGTTAGGGTTAGGGGTTAGGGTTAGGGGTTAAGGTTAGGGTTAGGGTTAGGGTTAGGGGTTAGGGTTAGGGTTAGGGTTAGGGTTAGGGTTAAGTTAGGGTTAGGGTTAGGGTTAGGGATAGGGGTTAGGGTTAAGTGAGGGCTGAGTAAGGGATAGGGTTAGCGTTAGGGTTAGGGTTAGGGTTAGGATTAGGGTTAGGGTTAGGGGTTAGGTTTAGGGTTAGGGGTTAGGGTTAGGGTTAGGGTTATGTCCTTAGGGTTAGGGTTAGGGTTAGGGTTATATCACTTTTCAGTTTTCCTGTTATAATAATTGAACAGGCGACACATATGTGAATTAGTTTACAAAGTTGTGCTTTGCGTTTCTGTTCTTTCAATGGAAACTTGTTTCTGTGCCGTACAGTGCGAGATAACACTTTTAAGTTTTAATGTATTCCTAATTGAGCGAGCGACACACAGTTGATTCTGTTTAAAAGTAGTGCTTTGCTTTTCTGTTCTTTCGTTGGAAACTGGTTCTTGTGCTGTACAGTGAGAAATATTACTGTTCAGTTTTCCTGTATTCCTAATGGAGCGAGCGACACACATGTGATTTAGTTTACTAATTAGTGATTTTCTTTTTTGTTCTTTCATTTGAAACTTGTTCCTGTGCTGTACAATGTGATATATCACTTTTCAGTTTTCCTGTTATAATAATTGAACAGGCGACACGTATGTGATATTAGTTTACAAAGTTGTGCTTTGCGTTTCTGTTCTTTCGATGGAAACATGTTCCTGTGCTGTACAGTGTGTTATATCACTTTTCAGTTTTCCTCTTATAATAATTGAACAGGCGACACATATGTCATTTAGTTTACAAAGTTGTGCTTTGCTTTCTGTTCTTTATTTGGAAACTTGTTTCTGTGCCATACAGTGTGAGATAACACTTTCCGGTTTCCCTGTATTCCTAATTGAGCGAGCGACACACATGTGATTTAGTTTACAAAGTAGTGCTTTGGGTTTCTGTTCTCCTTGGAAACTTGTTTCTGTGCTGTACAGTGTGATATATCACTTTTCAGTTTTTCTGTTGTAATAATTGAACGGGCGACACGTATGTGATTTAGTTTACAAAGTTGTGCTTTGCTTTTCTGTTCTTTCGATGGAAACTAGTTTCTGTGCCGTACAGTGCGAGATAACACTTTTCGGTTTTCCTGTATTCCTAATTGAGCGAGTGACACACATGTGATTCAGTTTACAAACTAGTGCTTTTCATTTACGTTCTTTCGTTGGAAACTTGTTCCTGGGAACAAGTTAGGGTTAGGGTTAGGGTTAGGGTTAGGGTTAGGGTTAGGGTTAGGGTTAAGTTAGGGCTGAGTAAGGGATAGGGTTAGCGTTAGGGTTAGGGTTAGGGTAAGGGTTAGGGGTTAGGGTTAGGCTTAGGGTTAGGGTTAGGGTTACGGGTTAGGGTTAGAGTTAGGGTTAGAGCCTTAGGGTTAGGGTTAGGGTTAGGGTTATATCACTTTTCAGTTTTCCTGTTATAATAATTGAACAGGTGACACATATGTGAATTAGTTTACAAAGTTGTGCTTTGCGTTTCTGTTCTTTCAATGGAAACTTGTTTCTGTGCCGTACAGTGCGAGATAACACTTTTCAGTTTTCTTGTATTCCTAATTGAGCGAGCGACACACAGGTGATTCTGTTTAAAAGTCGTGCTTTGCTTTTCTGTTCTTTCGTTGGAAACTTGTTCTTGTGCTGTACAGTGAGATATATTACTGTTCAGTTTTCATGTATTCCTAATGGAGCGAGCGACACACATGTGATTTAGTTTACAAATTAGTGATTTTCTTTTTTGTTCTTTCATTTGAAACTTGTTCCTGTGCTGTCCAATGTGATATATCACTTTTCAGTTTTCCTGTTATAATAATTGAACAGGCGACACGTATGTGAATTAGTTTACAAAGTTGTGCTTTGCGTTTCTGTTCTTTCGATGGAAACATGTTCCTGTGCTGTACAGTGTGGTATATCACTTTTCAGTTTTCCTCTTATAATAATTGAACAGGCGACACGTATGTCATTTAGTTTACAAAGTTGTGCTTTCCGTTTCTCTTCTTTCTTTGGAAACTTGTTTCTGTGCCACTTTTCGGTTTCCCTGTATTCCTAATTGAGCGAGAGACACACATGTGATTTAGTTTACAAAGTAGTGCTTTAGGTTTCTGTTCTTCTTGGAAACTTGTTTCTGTGCTGTACAGTGTGATATATCACTTTTCAGTTTTCCTGTTGTAATAATTGAACGGGCTTCACGTATGTGATTTAGTTTACAACGTTGTGCTTTGTTTTTCTGTTCTTTCGATGGAAACTAGTTTCTGTGCCGTACAGTGCGAGATAACACTTTTCGGTTTTCCTGTATTCCTAATTGAGCGAGTGACACACATGTGATTCAGTTTACAAAGTAGTGCTTTTCATTTACGTTCTTTCGTTGGAAACAAGTTAGGGTTAGGGTTAGGGTTAGGGTTAGGGTTAGGTTAGGGCTGGGTAAGGGATAGGGTTAGCGTTATGGTTAGGGTTAGGGTTAGGGGTTAGGGTTAGGGTTAGGGTTAGGGTTAGGGTTAGCTTTAGGGCCTTAGGGTTAGGGTTAATGTTAGGGTTATATCACTTTTCTGTTTTCCTGTTATAATAATTGAACAGGCGACACATATGTGAATTAATTTACAAAGTTGTGCTTTGCGTTTCTGTTCTTTCAATGGAAACTTGTTTCTGTGCCGTACAGTGCGAGATAACACTTTTCAGTTTTCCTGTATTCCTAATTGAGCGAGCGACACACAGGTGATTCTGTTTAGAAGTAGTGCTTTGCTTTTCTGTTCTTTCGTTGGAAACTTGTTCTTGGGCTGTACAGTGAGATATATTACTGTTCAGTTTTCCTGTATTCCTAATGGAGCGAGCGACACACATGTGATTTAGTTTACAAATTAGTGATTTTCTTTTTTGTTCTTTCATTTGAAACTTGTTCCTGTGCTGTCCAATGTGATATATCACTTTTCAGTTTTCCTGTTATAATAATTGAACAGGCGACACGTATGTGAATTAGATTACAAAGTTGTGCTTTGCGTTTCTGTTCTTTCGATGGAAACATGTTCCTGTGCTGTACAGTGTGTTATATCACTTTTCAGTTTTCCTCTTATAATAATTGAACAGGCGACACGTATGTCATTTAGTTTACAAAGTTGTGCTTTGCGTTTCTGTTCTTTCTTTGGAAACTTGTTTCTGTGCCATACAGTGTGAGATAACACTTTCCGGTTTCCCTGTATTAATAATTGAGCGAGCAACACACATGTGATTTAGTTTACAAAGTAGTGCTTTGGGTTTCTGTTCTTCTTGGAAACTTGTTTCTGTGCTGTACAGTGTGATATATCACTTTTCAGTTTTCCTGTTGTAATAATTGAACGGGCGACACGTATGTGATTTAGTTTACAAAGTTGTGCTTTGCTTTTCTGTTCTTTTGATGGAAACTAGTTTCTGTGCCATACAGTGCGAGATAACACTTTTCGGTTTTCCTGTATTCCTAATTGAGCGAGTGACACACATGTGATTCAGTTTACAAAGTAGTGCTTTTCATTTACGTTCTTTCATTGGAAACTTGTTCCTGGGAACAAGTTAGGGTTAGGGTTAGGGTTAGGGTTAGGGTTAGGGTTAGGGTTAGGTTAGGGCTGGGTAAGGGATAGGGTTAGCGTTAGGGTTAGGGTTAGGGTTAGGGTTAGGGGTTAGGGTTAGGGTTAGGGTTAGGGTTAGGGTTAGGGGTTAGGGTTAGGGGTTAGGGTTAGGGTTAGGTTTAGGGGTTAGGGTTAGGGTTAGGGTTAGGGTTAGGGTTAGGGTTAAGTTAGGGTTAGGGTTAGGGTTAGGGGTTAGGGTTAAGTTAGGGCTGAGTAAGGGATAGGGTTAGCGTTAGGGTTAGGGTTAGGGTTAGGGTTAGGGTTAGGGGTTAGGGTTAGGGTTAGGGTTAGGGTTAGGGTTAGGGGTTAGGGTTAGGGTTAGGGTTAGGGCCTTAGGGTTAGGGTTAGGGTTAGGGTTATATCACTTTTCAGTTTTCCTGTTATAATAATTGAACAGGCGACACATATGTGAATTAGTTTACAAAGTTGTGCTTTGCGTTTCTGTTCTTTCAATGGAAACTTGTTTCTGTGCCGTACAGTGCGAGATAACACTTTTCAGTTTTCTTGTATTCCTAATTGAGCGAGCGACACACAGGTGATTCTGTTTAAAAGTAGTGCTTTACTTTTCTGTTCTTTCGTTGGAAACTTGTTCTTGTGCTGTACAGTGAGATATATTACTTTTCAGTTTTCCTGTAATCCTAATGGTGCGATCGACACACATGTGATTTAGTTTACAAATTAGTGATTTTCTTTTTTGTTCTTTCATTTGAAACTTGTTCCTGTGCTGTCCAATGTGATATATCACTTTTCAGTTTTCCTGTTATACTAATTGAACAGGCGATACGTATGTGAATTTGTTTATAAAGTTGTGCTTTGCGTTTCTGTTCTTTCGATCGAAACATGTTCCTGTGCTGTACAGTGTGTTATATCACTTTTCAGTTTTCCTCTTATAAGAATTGAACAGGCGACACGTATGTCATTTAGTTTACAACGTTGTGCTTTGCGTTTCTGTTCTTTCTTTGGAAACTTGTTTCTGTGCCATACAGTGTGAGATAACACTTTCCGGTTTCCCTGTATTCCTAATTGAGTGAGCGACACACATGTGATTTAGTTTACAAAGTAGTGCTTTGGGTTTATGTTCTTCTTGGAAACTTGTTTCTGTGCTGTACAGTGTGATATATCACTTTTCAGTTTTTCTGTTGTAATAATTGAACGGGCGACACGTATGTGATTTAGTTTACAAAGTTGTGCTTTGCTTTTCTGTTCTTTCGATGGAAACTAGTTTCTGTGCCGTACAGTGCGAGATAACACTTTTAGGTTTTCCTGTATTCCTAATTGAGCGAGTGACACACATGTGATTCAGTTTACAAAGTAGTGCTTTTCATTTACGTTCTTTCGTTGGAAACTTTTTCCTGGGAACAAGTTAGGGTTAGGGTTAGGGTTAGGGTTAGGGTTAGGGTTAGGGTTAGGTTAGGGCTGGGTAAGGGATAGGGTTAGCGTTAGGGTTACCGTTAGGGTTAGGGTTAGGGTTAGGGGTTAGGGTTAGGGTTAGGGTTAGGGTTAGGGTTAGGGTTAGGGTTAGGGTCAGGGGTTAGAGTTAGGGTTAGGGTTAGGGTTAGGGTTAGGGGTTAGGGTTAGGGTTAGGGTTAGGGCCTTAGGGTTAGGGTTATATCACTTTTCAGTTTTCCTGTTATAATAATTGAACAGGCGACACATATGTGAATTAGTTTACAAAGTTGTGCTTTGCGTTTCTGTTCTTTCAATGGAAACTTGTTTCTGTGCCGTACAGTGAGAGATAACACTTTTCAGTTTTCTTGTATTCCTAATTGAGCGAGCGACACACAGGTGATTCTGTTTAAAAGTAGTGCTTTGCTTTTCTGTTCTTTCGTTGGAATCTTGTTCTTGTGCTGTACAGTGAGATATATTACTTTTCAGTTTTCCTGTATTCCTAATGGAGCGAGCGACACACATGTGATTTAGTTTACAAATTAGTGATTTTCTCTTTTGTTCTTTCATTTGAAACTTGTTCCTCTGCTGTACAATGTGATATATCACTTTTCAGTTTTCCTGTTATAATAATTGAACAGGCGACACGTATGTGAATTAGTTTACAAAGTTGTGCTTTGCGTTTCTGTTCTTTCGATGGAAACATGTTCCTGTGCTGTACAGTGTGTTATATCACTTTTCAGTTTTCCTCTTATAATAATTGAACAGGCGACACGTATGTCATTTAGTTTGCAAAGTTGTGCTTTGCGTTTCTGTTCTTTCTTTGGAAACTTGTTTCTGTGCCATACAGTGTGAGATAACACTTTCCGGTTTCCCTGTATTCCTAATTGAGCGAGCGACACACATGTGATTTAGTTTACAAAGTAGTGCTTTGGGTTTCTGTTCTTCTTGGAAACTTGTTTCTGTGCTGTACAGTGTGATATATCATTTTTCAGTTTTCCTGTTGTAATAATTGAACGGGCGACACGTATGTGATTTAGTTTACAAAGTTGTGCTTTGCTTTTCTGTTTTTTCGATGGAAACTAGTTTCTGTGCCATACAGTGCGAGATAACACTTTTCGGTTTTCCTCTATACCTAATTGAGCGAGTGACACACATGTGATTCAGTTTACAAAGTAGTGCTTTTCATTTACGTTCTTTCATTGGAAACTTGTTCCTGTCAGGAACAAGTTAGGGTTAGGGTTAGGGTTAGGGTTAGGGTTAGGGTTAGGGTTAGGGTTAGGGTTAGGGTTAAGTTAGGGTTAGGGTTAGGGTTAGGGTTAGGGGTTAGGGTTAGGATTAGGGTTAGGGTTAGGGTTAGGGGTTAGGGTTAGGGTTAGGGTTAGGGTTAGGGTTAGGGTTAGGGGCTTAGGGTTATGGTTAGAGTTAGGGTTATATCACTTTTCAGTTTTCCTGTTATAATAATTGAACAGGCGACACATATGTGAATTCGTTTACAAAGTTGTGCTTTGCGTTTCTGTTCTTTCAATGGAAACTTGTTTCTGTGACGTACAGTGCGAGATAACACTTTTCAGTTTTCTTGTATTCCTATTTGAGCGAGCGAAACACAGGTGATTCTGTTTAAAAGTAGTGCTTTGCTTTTCTGTTCTTTCGTTGGAAACTTGTTCTTGTGCTGTACAGTGAGATATATTACTGTTCAGTTTTCCTGTATTCCTAATGGAGCGAGCGACACACATGTGATTTAGTTTACAAATTAGTGTTTTTCTTTTTTGTTCTTTCATATGAAACTTGCTCCTGTGCTGTAAAATGTGATATATCACTTTTCAGTTTTCCTGTTATAATAATTGAACAGGCGACACGTATGTGAATTAGTTTACAAAGTTGTGCTTTCCGTTTCTGTTCTTTCTTTGGAAACTTGTTTCTGTGCCATACAGTGTGAGATAACACTTTTCGGTTTCCCTGTATTCCTAATTGAGCGAGCGACACACATGTGATTTAGTTTACAAAGTAGTGCTTTGGGTTTCTGTTCTTCGGTAGGAAACTTGTTTCTCTGCTGTACAGTGTGATATATCACTTTTCAGTTTTCCTGTTGTAATAATTGAACAGGCGACACATATGTGAATTAGTTTACAAAGTTGTGCTTTGCGTTTCTGTTCTTTCAATGGAAACTTGTTTCTGTGCCGTACAGTGCGAGATAATACTTTTCAGTTTTCCTGTATTCCTAATTGAGCGAGCGACACACAGGTGATTCTGTTTAAAAGTAGTGCTTTGCTTCTCTGTTCTTTCGTTGGAAACTTGTTCTTGTGTTGTACAGTGAGATATATTACTTTTCAGTTTTCCTGTAATCCTAATGGAGCGAGCGACACACATGTGAATTAGTTTACAAAGTTGTGCTTTGCCTTTCTGTTCTTTCGATGGAAACATGTTCCTGTGCTGTACAGTGTGTTATATCACTTTTCAGTTTTCCTCTTATAATAATTGAACAGGCGACACGTATGTCATTTAGTTTACAAAGTTGTGCTTTCCGTTTCTGTTCTTTCTTTGGAAACTTGTTTCTGTGCCATACAGTGTGAGATAACACTTTTCGGTTTCCCTGTATTCCTAATTGAGCGAGCGACACACATGTGATTTAGTTTACAAAGTAGTGCTTTGGGTTTCTGTTTTTCTTGGAAACTTGTTTCTGTGCTGTACAGTGTGATATATCACTTTTCTGTTTTGCTGTTTTAATAATTGAACGGGCGACTTGTATGTGATTTAGTTTACAAAGTTGTGCTTTGCTTTTCTGTTCTTTCGATGGAAACTAGTTTCTGTGCCATACAGTGCGAAATAACACTTTTCGGTTTTCCTGTATTCCTAATTGAGCGAGTGACACACATGTGATTCAGTTTACAAAGTAGTGCTTTTCATTTACGTTCTTTCGTTGGAAACTTGTTCCTGTTAGGAACAAGTTAGGGTTAGGGTTAGGGTTAGGGTTAGGGTTAGGGTTAGGGTTAGGGTTAGGGTTAGGTTAGGGCTTGGTAAGGGATAGGGTTAGCGTTAGGGTTAGGGTTAGGGTTAGCGTTAGGGTTAGGGGTTAGGGATAGGGTTAGGGTTAGGGTTAGGGTTAGGGTTAGGGGTTAGGGTTAGGGTTAGGGTTAGGGTTAGGGTTAGGGCCTTAGGGTTAGGGTTAGTGTTATGGTTATATCACTTTTCAGTTTTCCTGTCATAATAATTGAACAGGCGACACCTATGTGAATTAGTTTACAAAGTTGTGCTTTGCGTTTCTGTTCTTTCGATGGAAACATGTTCCTGTGCTGTACAGTGTTTTATATCACTTTTCAGTTTTCCTGTTATAATAATTGAACAGGCGACACGTTAGTCATTTAGTTTACAAAGTTGTTCTTTCTGTTTCTGTTCTTTCTTTGGAAACTTGTTTCTGTGCCATACAGTGTGAGATAACACTTTTCGGTTTCCCTGTATTCCTAATTGAGCGAGCGACACACATGTGATTTAGTTTACAAAGTAGTGCTTTGGGTTTCTGTTCTTCTTGGAAACTTGTTTCTGTGCTGTACAGTGTGATATATCACTTTTCAGTTTTCCTGTTTTAATAATTGAACGGGCGACACGTATGTGATTTAGTTTACAAAGTTGTGCTTTGCTTTTCTGTTCTTTCGATGGAAACTAGTTTCTGTGCCGTACAGTGCGAGATAACACTTTTCGGTTTTCCTGTATTCCTAATTGAGCGAGTGATATACATGTGATTCAGTTTACAAAGTAGTGCTTTTCATTTATGTTCTTTCGTTGGAAACTTGTTCCTGTTAGGAACAAGTTAGGGTTTGGGTTAGGGTTAGGGTTAGGGTTAGGGTTAGGGCCTTAGGGTTAGGGTTAGTGTTATGGTTATATCACTTTTCAGTTTTCCTGTTATAATAATTGAACAGGCGACACGTATTTGAATTAGTTTACAAAGTTGTGCTTTGCGTTTCTGTTCTTTCGATGGAAACATGTTCCTGTGCTGTACAGTGTGTTATATCACTTTTCAGTTTTCCTCTTATAATAATTGAACAGGCGACACGTATGTCATTTAGTTTACAAAGTTGTGCTTTGCCTTTCTGTTCTTTCTTTGGAAACTTGTTTCTGTGCCATACAGTGTCAGATAACACTTTCCGGTTTCCCTGTATTCCTAATTGAGTGAGCGACGCACATGTGATTTAGTTTACAAAGTAGTGCTTTGGGTTTCTGTTCTTCTTGGAAACTTGTTTCTGTGCTGTACAGTGTGATATATCACTTTTCAGTTTTCCTGTTGTAATAATTGAACGGGCGACACGTATGTGATTTAGTTTACAAAGTTGTGCTTTGCTTTTCTGTTCTTTCGATGGAAACTAGTTTCTGTGCCGTACAGTGCGAAATAACATTTTTCGGTTTTCATGTATTCCTAATTGAGCGAGTGACACACATGTGATTCAGTTTACAAAGTAGTGCTTTTCATTTACGTTCTTTCGTTGGAAACTTGTTCCTGGGAACAAGTTAGGGTTAGGGTTAGGGTTAGGGTTAGGGTTAGGGTTAGGGTTAGGGTTAGGGTTAGGTTTAGGTTAGGGCTGTGTAAGGGATAGGGTTAGCGTTAGGGTTAGAGTTAGGGTTAGGGTTAGGGTTAGGGTTAGGGGTTAGGGTTAGGATTAGGGTTAGGGTTAGGGTTAGGGGTTAGGGTTAGGGTTAGGGTTAGGGTTAGGGTTAGGGGTTAGGGTTAGGGTTAGGGTTAGGGCCTTAGGGTTACGGTTATATCAGTTTTCAGTTTTCCTGTTATAATAATTGAACAGGCGACACATATGTGAATTAGTTTACAAAGTTGTGCTTTGCGTTTCTGTTCTTTCAATGGAAACTTGTTTCTGTGCCATACAGTGCGAGATAACACTTTTCAGTTTTCTTGTATTCCTAATTGAGCGAGCGACACACAGGTGATTCTGTTTAAAAGTAGTGCTTTGCTTTTCTGTTCTTTCGTTGGAAACTTGTTCTTGTGCTGTACAGTGAGATATATTACTGTTCAGTTTTCCTGTATTCCTAATGGAGCGAGCGACACACATGTGATTTAGTTTACAAATTAGTGATTTTCTTTTTTGTTCTTTCATTTGAA